>NW_022280031.1:616145-624839 GCF_004355925.1 Anarrhichthys ocellatus
GGGGGGGGGGGGGGGGGGGCACAGGGACCTGGAATTGAGTTCATATTATACAGATGTTATAATAAACTTAAATCAACGCTGTAAACTTGTATTACAAACGTGCTCAGCTGACCTGCCATCTTGGCGGGCCTCAGCTGGCCCTGCGGAGGACGTTTAACCATCGGACGCTCCTGACTTACCACTTTGAAGTCTTCAGCGCTGCAGTCCATGCCCCGGTAGTAGCAGGACAGCAGCATGTCCTTGATGTCGTGGCCCGTCCGGTCGTAGAATTCGCGCATGTTGAAGGGACGAGGCTTGTAGTTGACGAAGTCGGCCCTCTCCTTCAGGACCTCCATGACATTCTCCTCCACCATGTGTGGGTCCCGGATCTCATACCTGGACAAAACATAAGGAGGTGAGGAAGCAGATTCATGAATACACATAGATGCACCAATAACCCCCCCGTCTAATTTTGGCTTGAAACCAACACAACAGCACTGTAATCATATGATTACGCGACAGTGTTTTCTTTTGTTCTACTGTTTCCTCAAAGAAGCAAATTTAATCTCAAAATCACAACCAATAGTTGTTTTTTTTAACTTCATAACTTGCTCTATGAATCATAAGAAAAAGGTATTTTTGAAATGAGTTTGTTCGAAATTAATACTCAGCAACCAAACAACCGCTGAATAAGCTGGACCTCAAATCCACTTTTTAAAAAAGTGCAGTTTGGCAGGCAGACCAGCAATTGTGTCAGGACGATTGGGATTAACATGAAAACAATTAATAGAGGCAGCAAAAAAAGAGCATATTTGCCCTCTAACTGAACAAAAGGTAAGGTGTGTGTGCATGCCAGCTCTCCCAGACCTCTAAATATTACACACACGTTGGTTGAAACTGGCAGCACGGGTGGGTGGGTGGGGGATGGGAGTATTTTCTTTAACACAATCATGTTAATCATTCTGCCAAATAATTAGGATTAACTGTGGTGGCAGAGCCTTTTCACTGAGTTAGCACAACAGTGTTCACAGTGCTGTATTTCAGATCCTGCGCACTCTGGAAAACACTACAGAGACTATTTAGCGTTTAGCAAAACACTTCACATGGCATCTGCTGCATTTTGTTTCTGACTCTTTGTCCGTCTCTCTTTCCTTCACACCGACACGCATTAAAACACATACAAAGTATGATTCATTTGCGTGCATCCACACACATCAAACTGAAACTCAACCACAAAGGCGTTCGGCCTACTCAGAGACAGAAAAACACCAGGAGAGTAATTTATGACATGCCTCTGCCTGACAAGCACCATCAACCTCCAGCACCTGCTCACAGTCACTCGGAGATATAAATTAACCTCAATTAACTAGCGTGGCCCCGCCTGGAGAAAGACGGCCCGTTGATGACCCCTGCTGTGCAAAGGGCCGTCGGTGGTACAAGCATTCCAAATTGTGAAATGCTCAGATTAAGCCCTACTGACAGACACTTATGAGAATAATTAGATGGGACACACAGTCTATCAGAGTGAATGGATCTGTAAAAGACTGCGTGGTGGGTTTCCTTCTCTTAAATGAGCAACAAGATGGTCGTTCCTTCCACCTCTTCCAAATTAGATTATTGCAAAGAAGTGAACTAAGGGGGTTCTGATATAAATGCCTGTATTTTTGTGCAATGTCAGAGCAGCAGCCAGCTTATAATAGGGTTCACTTTGTGTTATTCCATTAATGTTGGACAACTCAATTAACATTTGCAAATATAAACCAGCCAAAGCCGGAGTAGGAAACCATGAGAGACGGAGGGAGACAAAGGCATACCCTTCTCTCCTGACAATAACTCTGTGGATGACTTTGTGGACGCTGACAGCGGAGTTATTTCTCATGGATATGGGCACTATTTCAAACTGTAATTGGTGGTAAATCTTAATGGATTTTTTTTTAATTCCACAAGGTCAAGCTTTGTCGGGAGTAATGAAGAAGATTTTGTCTGTTGATGATGGGAATAATTTAGGTTGATCCATGAATAAAAAATGAAATATAACATTCCTTCTGTTGTGAGCACTGTCTTAGTATTCGACTGGCGATATATCTTTGACTAGTGTCCCAACCAAATGACTAGAAATGTAATATGTTCCACTGCAGCTACACTGTTGTTTACCTGAATGAACAGAATGAAATAAGAATATTCACCACAGGAGACAGCATGTGCTGTAATATGAAAAGAGGACTGTTTGTCTCTGCTGCGCTCGTAGCACTGAAGAGAGATGGGGATCCGTCATGCTTCACGTTGGAGTGGAGTTAACGGTTTTGTGATGGAGAAGATTGGGACTATTGTTCTGACCAAGAGTTGAATTAAACGCCACACAATGTTGTCGTCAAACTCACCACTGCGACTTCAAAGATCAGGTGTAACATGGCACCTAAGACTGATCTAATGCTTGTAGAAAATGAGAGATGTATCGCCGGTTAATTACTATGATAATTCATCTCATAACTCCTCCAGTAAAAATATTTAACTTTCATACCTGGTAAACAGTATCATCAGTGAATTCCTTCAGAAGTTACAGCTGTCTCCTTTTAATTTCTCCTATTAATAAAAACAATATCAGAAGACTATTTAAAGACAAGGACGCTTTGAGAACTATATCGAAGTAGCTGTAAATGTGTGATCTGGCTTGCTTTGGTGTTTTAATTAAATTGTGTGTAAAGAACTTCATTACCAACAGAGATGCATAGGTTTTAGGTGGAGTGACAAACAACTCTGAATAGAGCACAACATAATCCAACATTAACACAAACAGACTCGACTTTATCAAAAATTATCTATATTTCATCAAAGGGAAGATTATTTTATGAATTAGAATTTCAAAACTTGGTTTTTAACTCGCATTATGGCTCCAGTGGACTGAAAGTGGAAGCTAGTCACAAAATTCTATAAAATGATTGCATTTCCTCGCAAATAAAAATATAACTTGTTAAGAGAGAAATATGTTCAAGTTGTTGAACCTCGTTATAATTTATGATTAAAGTAACTTTACAGATTGGGATGTACTCTGACTCCAGTTTCCACAATGTTATTATTTTTGAGTGAATGTTATATTCAATGCACTAAACTTTGACCGACTTTTATTTAAATCAAACACATCAAAAGATGCAACAGCAATTGCAGTGAGTAAATCACAATTTGACCCTCCGCCAAGCCCCGCCCCCGCTGCTACTTCAGCATGCTGTCAGAGCTACCATGGAGCTCACACTGCCACAAACTGCACTTCCTGCATTAGTTATCAAATTTTTGGAAAAACGAAAAAAGCGATTTCAGAGAGAAGCAGACTGAAGGACCCACAATATGTGTTGGAAGGACATATCCAGGATGTCATACTGATTCAGCAGTGAAAACAGGTTAAAAGATACAAATAGAAGCTAAAGCTACAGATCGCGGTGTAAAAGTGAACCGCCACATCACCTGGCAAGCAAAAGCAGCATTTGTATACATTCAGTATACCTTCAGTAGCTAGCAAATGATGTGCTAAAGCACTCTGCTAAAGTTAGCTCCACACGCCTTTACGTAGAAACTCCTTCCAACTTCTTAGACTAACATCAGATGTGCCCCAATAACACTGTTTAACCATGGCTAGCTCGAAATCCACGAAAACAGCCTGAAAATGTAGAAAATCTGAAGCGGTTGCATGAGAGTCTATACGGAGCCGAGCCTGATAGCTGTCGGACCATGGTCGGAGCTGGCCGATGCTACACTATGATTGGCCAGTTTGCGTTCGAGGGGCGGGACTTAGCAAAGGGTCAATTGACCGGAGGCAGGAATGTTAGGGAAATGGCTCTGGAACATGCCAGGTCAAATGATCACACAGGCCAGGTGATGACGGAAACACTTTGATCAAAAAAGCTAGTTCCGTGCTCTGTCCCCAGCTTGGAAAGACTCACTACGCTGTCATGCTTTGTTCCAATAAGAAGATACAGCCTGTTGTGGTGTATTCTGAACTTAATTGAATTGTATCCTCAGCCTCTGTCTTATAAGCAACACAAAGCTGCCAGGAGAGCACTTAAGACGCTGTGCTTCCCCGAGTCAGGAGGCTTTAGTCGAAGCGCATACAATCACAATAATATGGGTAGATTTTTTAATATTGCCCTGCCACTGCTCCCTAAAGCAATCACAGCAAACTCGCTACATAAGGGCGGGGATGACTCAATTGGATTATGGGCCACAAGCACTTTAATTTTCTTGCGGGAACTGAAACGAATGAAAGAGCATCTGCATCACTTTACCACCTCACTCTGAGCACTGAGTGCAACCGGTGACTTTCAGAGGGAACTTTGACAGTGAGGCTGTGGTCACAGATATAACTTCAAACACTCAATTGGAAAAAACAACTGAGTGTTAAAAATAACAATAAATTCTTCCTCCACAGCAGTTCAATCTGGTATTACGTATTCGTGACACAACAATGAACACATCTTGATATAATCTCAGGTAATTATCCAATTAGCGCTAATTGAAGTCACACACTACAGCGGATCGGATTGTTTGTGCAGCGTCCTTGAAAATGAATAACTGCCACGATTCCTGGTAGCAGAGTTTTGATAATCACATCTTAACGACGGTGCACCTGTGACACAGCTATTATGCCACTTTGGGCGAGATCATGAAAATGCAAACTAGGGCCACGGAGAGGTGAAGTGGACCCAAAGAAATATCTGGGTTGTTTTTTTTTTGATAAGCTCAATACAGCACATGCAATTTATATAACGATGGATCAAATGAGCTTTTGAAAACCTTGACACAACACTAAATCGCCTACTTATGTCTCCCAAATGATAATCTTCTCTCTGATAAACAATCACAATACAAATGCAAATGAAAATCTTTGTATTTTCAGTGTGATCTGGCCTCCCCATGTCCCTTCCCAAGCACTTCTTTTACACCAGTAACATCCTGCTCAGGGCCTGGGATCTTGCCGAGACAAATAAATTTATCGAGCGTTACATTTTGTGGCACTTTTCACCCCACTTATGTGGATTTCGAGCATGTTTGCAAGCTCAGGAAACATGTGAAAGCTTGCGAACTGTGTAAGCAAAAGACTCGCTTCTCTGACTTTCATGAGCTGATCCAACACTTTTAATTAAGCAGCGTGCGCCACATAAACAGCACCTTCTCTAAAACGTCCTTTATTTTTTGTTAATTATCATATAATTGCCCTTGCAACTTAATAAAAACAAAAATTTAGCAATTTACTCGAAACGTTCTGCACTGCCGAGTGTGACTTCAACCTGCAAGAACACATTGAGAGAGCGATTATTATTATTTTTGCAGTACAGAACCTGCTGGAGTGGAGTGAGTCAACTTCATAGTAGCTCAGCTATAAACTTCAGCGTGTGGATATTGTCTGCTGCTTCCTCCTGAGACACAGATGGACACAGACTCACAGCAGAATGACACTTGTTTTTTAGTTTTTTTCTGCCATTTTCACAAAAAAAAGCTAATATCAAGAAGCTTACCACCACTGACATGTTTTCCACCCAATCAATGTTGAATTTAAGAGCAGTGTCTACAGGAAACCCTTTGTCAATAAAATGTTCTGTTAGATTCAAGTTGTTCCCAATTCCTTTGGTTTTTTCCTCAAAGGCCTTTATCACAGAGTCCTTTTTCTATCACAGGCACACCTGCTAACAAAGCTGGCATTATCATCATTTAAGAAGACCCCACATAAAGAACCAATCTCTGAGTGGACAAAAAGTAAGGAGACGTGTTCCCCCCCCCCCCCCCCGAGGCCAAATGGACCAGTCGGGGCAAGAAAGAGTGAGAGAGATGCGAGGGCGTTAATCAGCGGGACAACTCTGCAGCTTAAAAAACAGTACTAATTAAACAAGGATAAAGACTGGTTCATCACATAGCTTACGAGACACAAGTTAATTGCCTCCGCTCGCCCCCCCCCCCCCCCCCCCCCTCTCCGTCTAAAGTCATCTCGTTCCAAAGACATTTGGAGCAAGTGCCACCGCTTTAATTTGTCTCGTTTCCTCTTTTCTTGTTCATTTAGTGTTTTCCGCCCCTTTTTTCTTCAAATGCGTCCCACCTCTCGCAGGAAATCTGGCTGAAATATCAACCCGCACTGATGGATAAAAGAGGTGTAAGCTTATGTTGATATGTCAATGGTTTGCCATAACAACTGACGGCACAAACACGGGGAAACAAATCCACGTAGGATGTAGGCACGCTGGTTGAAATCGACACCCTACAAAGCACTAGAACTGCAGCCCCCGAGCAACGGAATCTATTGCTTTTAACCTGTAGTATGAAAGCATATATAGAGGTCACAGAGGAACAATATTCAGTATGAAAACAGGGAATGGGATTTATGTCATTCTATGCATGTACCACGGAGGTACTCTCCAACTGTGCCTTTGGCTGCGGAGCTGTGTGGATCGATACGCTAAAAATACACTGACTAATGTGTTCAAGGCGGTATTTAGACATGCTTGTATGTAGTAGATCTTTCATCTTTGCAGCAGCCCGTATCCATGCTTTGTGTGAATTGAACTGCCACAGCTGTGAATACAGAGTGGCCGGTTAACCATACAGTGCTGGTGAACGTGAGCAGAATAAGCTGGGTGGCCCAGAAAAGGAAAAAGTGAAGAAATCTGGAGGCAAAAGTTTCAACAGTCAACGGTGAGCTTGTCAAGGCTGCCGAAAAAGACTAAATGATCAAAGCAGAGCAGAAGGCAACAAGTGTAAAAGGGAAGGGGAGGCAGTTGTGAATCACACACACACACACACACACACACACACACACGTCTCTCCACACTTTGTCAGCGAGGGATTTAGAAATCTACTTGTCTACTTATCCAATATTGAGATATTCGTATCGCATGCACTGTAAAACGATGAGGCAAGGAATTGCACCGGCGGCATTTTCTCATTCATCATTTTATATTAACCACTTAGAATTAGGAACAGCTCATCCATTATCCGTTACCTGGGGGAGTCACATGATACGTGATAAAAACGTGCTTTTTTTAATCAAATAGTGTATCAACATATCTCAACAGATTGATGTAAGGGGTATATTTCATGTTGTCAGGTACAGTTTTTAATACAACAGCTGATGTGCAGTGTGGATTTCAGCTGACATGATTTGTACGGTGACTACATTATTAAATAATCAGCCATAATGCTGAGCCTTTTTAGAGAAAAGGAACCCTCATCGGAACCCTTTTTCTTCCCATTTTCCTCAGGCTGAGGTCACTCCAAGTTCATATTCACTGAGAGCCTTAAAAGGGTTTGCATGCTTCGTCCATGTTGTTTGTACATCTCCTGGTGGCCTCACAGTGACGACCAGTGAGAGAGCCAGGTGTTAAAACACTGCTTTGCACTTCCGTGTGACATGTAGGATTTCACCTGAGACAAATCAGACATCAAAGAAAAACTAAGGTCACATTTCCACGAGGCTACCGAAAACCGAGATGAAAAGAAGTTCAAGTGTCTCCTTGTATATTAAACTGCTGGGCCTAACAAGTAAAGCATCAGCATGACAGTACGACTGAAGAGGGAGTCATGAGTCGGTGGGTTCAGGGATTTTGTGATTTACTGGTTCTCATTTCATTTTATTAGAATAAAGAACAGTTCAGTTTCATAATAACTGCAGTAGAGTGTGTCCAATTAAAAATTTTACTGTTTCATCCGAATGTTTCAATCTTGTCTCGTGTTGTGCAGCTGACACAATCGGTTCCTGAGTCAAGAACTCCTAAATCCTCACAGGTTTACCCTGAGGTAACACCAAATCATCAGAGCAGCCTGTCTGCTCGCCTCCAGCTCGTCTTTGACACCATGTATACCAACAGATAGAGCTACTGTGAGCTACAAGCAGCCCTTATCGCACAGGTAAAGCACACACACACACACACACACGCACACACACACACACACACACACACACACACGCACGCACGCACGCGCACGCGCGCACACACACACACACACACACACACACACACACACCTGCTGTTGAGCAAGGCGAGAAGCTCCCCTGCGTGGTACAGGTCGTTGCGCGTCACCCGGCTGAAGCGGAAGGAGTTGAGGTTGCAGAAGGTGACGGAGGGGAACACCATCATCGGAGTCGCCACCTCGTCCAGCTTGGTGACGTGCGGGTACTGGAAGTACAAATGCACGCGGTCCACGCACACCAGCACCAGCACGCTCATAGAGCTCAGGAAGAACAAGATCCACAGGCTGCGCTTGATACACATCCGCTCATAAGTGAACATGTGCGAGATGCCGTGCAGCGTGGACCTGCTGGCGAAAACTTCGATGGGAACCGGCTGCTTGTAGTCCATGTCCTCCGTGTCCGCCTTGAGATCCATCGTGTCCCCGGGATGAGTTTAGAGGAACGAAGGGTGTGTGAGGGGGGGGGGGGGGGGTTGCAAACGGGAGGAAAGTGGCTGTTATAGATAAGCGGATGCTTTTATCGATGTGAAGGAGGTCAGTGTCTGCAAGTTCACGCCCTTCTACGCATGTATATACTCTCATGCAGTCTGTGAGATGTCGCGTCACTGACAAGCCGGCAAAAATACCCCCAATACTGAAAGCATTTCCCCCCCAATATATATCCTCAAAACACCCCGTCCTCACATGGAAACACTTGGAGAAAGTACAGATGGGGACAGCAGGTGTAGTAGCTCGGTTGGGGGGGGGGGGGGGGGGGGGGGGGGG
>NW_022280031.1:624939-691911 GCF_004355925.1 Anarrhichthys ocellatus
GGGGGGGGGGGGGGGGGGGGTGTCACAGTTCCATAAGAAGCAGCGCGGTGTGGAGCGCGCGTGGAAAGATGCCAAACGCCGTCCTCTCCTCGCACACTTCTGTGATATTACCGAGTTGATATTTGGCTCCCGCGCATCAAAACAAAAAAGCAAAAGGCAGGTCTGAGAAAGAACAAAACAGATCACGGTTGAGGAGGAAGCAAACAGGGGAAAGCTGAGAAAATCAAAGCGGCGGTAACGTTATCTCTCTCTCTGTGCATGTGTGTGTGTGGCAGAGCTCGCTACATGCTTTCCCTGCTCTTCATATGCGATCCCAACACGTGCAGATTAACAAATAGCCGCTGATTGCTCTCCCGTTAGCGTTGTAAAAGCAGTCGTCGGGGTCTCCGGGGTTTTCTTCACAGCCAGCACAAACAGCTGCATCACAGAGGAGCGGGGTCCGTCGGAGAGCTGCCTCGGTGCGCCTCTGCTCGCTCGCTCGCATCCATTGCCTCCTGCCACAACAATGCAGCGATAATTACTCCGGTTTCGTTTGGATTCCCGCTGGTTTATCCGTGAATAAGAGTGTGCATACCTGGGCAAAACATAAGAAACCGCCCGATATGCTCCAGCGTTAGGAATTCTGGAGAAAACCACCTCAGAGGTGATCGCAGGATTACCGGGATCAATTAAATTTGCCCCAAACAGGAGAGAGCACGGATAGGACGGCACCGGGTGACGAAGCCCGACGTCGGTGTCACTTGAGCAATGCGTGTGTTTAATGTAGACGAGAGGTAGTGTTCGTGGTCAGAGTCGATGACGATACAGTATGGCTCTAAAAAGAGTCGTTAACGTTTCCTTCACTGCCCTGTTCCCTCTCAACCTCCCCTGAGGTCAGCTTACGTGACGAAAAACTGGCTATAGCATCAAGTTTTACTTTCAACAGCTGAAAGTTATTCTTTTCATTTTATAAAGCAAAATTGTGACAACACATTAGCTTATCATTATTTTATATTATTTTACCTGTTTTCTTTGTTTTAAGTAAGTTAAATGATAAGTCAGCTTAGCTAGAGAAGAACTGACGAAGGCCAAGATGGAAAAGTAACTTTACAAAACACAACATTAAAGAAAATGATTTACAAAACAGAAAGCACAACAATTCACAAAACATACACCTAAAATATGATTCACAAAAATGTTTAGCGTGTTACTCAACATTGTAATAAGATAAGTATGACTTAAAAGAAACGTCCTTCAGCTAAAAGTGTTGTGTTCAGGGCTAATGGTTAGGACCAGGGTTATAAAATTATGAGCATGTTCATGTGAATTCAAAACAGTAAACATTGCGTCCTGATTCTTAATGGATGAATGAAATTGAAAAAGTTACTGCACACTGACAGTTCTTGAGCTGAACAGATAGGAGCACTTCGCCAGCTTGAGGTGAAAGCCTCCCATTAGGGCACAAACATATTCTAGTTTCAGTAAGGTTCCAAAAAGGGGCACTTTAGCACTTATAGATCCTACGGCTCACAGGAAGTGTAACAAAAAGACAAAAAATAACCCATATAAAAAAGACTAGTGACGCATTACATTTGCGTTAGATATGTATCACAATCATTATACATTTCTGATCAATTAAAAATATATATAGAAAACAAAGACAGTTCACAGATAATTAATGTTACTGCTTCAGGTTCAGTACACACCATACTGTACAGCCATTTAAAGAATGCTACTGACACACACCCGTATTGACACTCACATTCACTATTTGTATACAAATGCACATATAGTACTGTACACATAAACTCTGCACCACTGTACATTTCCTCAAGTAGTCAAACACACATGCAAACTTAACGTATACACATGAATTTGACATGCTGCACACACATGTGCACACACCACACATACACATTCACGCATGTTTGTGGTTGCACGCAGAGACACAGTTGTATGTACACAGGCTCACACAAATCCCTGAACAAATCTGTTTTCTCTCCTGGCCAATTCTCTGTAGTTGACTGAATGGAACATCGAAATATGTCCGAGCGAGTGAGTGAGCCAAACACAGGCAATAAGGCAGATGTGTCGCAAGACTGCCATTGCCAAATCCGTCATAGAAACCGTATTGCCAAGAGGCGAGGGGAGCTCACCCATGAAATTGTTCATAATGTGTCCATAATTGCCATTTGCCATAGTATTGACTGTGACAATGTGGCAGTCATCTATAAAGCCGGCATCTTGTATTGATCAGCGGTGCTGGGAAGATGAGCCATGCTCCGTTCCAGTGAGGTGACGTGAATTCTGGGTAGACATTGTGCGGCACACATGGGTTTGAAACTACAGCAGGTATTACATTACTGATGTACATTTTGATATTAGGTGCTGGGATGTATGCTTACCCAAATCTAGCTTTTATCATGTTGTTTGTTAGTGCCACACTGATGCTGGCGTGACTCACTGAGAGGATACTTATATCCATTTACATTATTCTTAAGAATATGATAGTGTGATGCTCCTCAGAGATACCTGGGTGAATAGGCCTCTCTGTGAAAGTCCTTTTTCAGTGCAGCTTTCTCTGCAGCCGGCTCTTTGGTTCAGCTTTGCCTAGACTTGCCTGCTGTCTAGGCCTGCTAATAAATATATTTCCACCCATTCGAAAAAGTGACGCTTTACTATACGAAGGACATTTGTTCTAGCTTATTGCACTTATTGTATTCATATTAGTTTGTGGCACTTATTGCATTCGTTTGTTTCTGCACTGTACGTTGGCGCTGGTTTATGCTCTTAGATGCTGGTTTGAAGAAAGGAGATGCACTTATGACTTCTGGTGACTAGTTGTTCTCTCGAAAACCGATGTTGAATACACTTATTGTAAGTCGCTTTGGATAAAAGCGTCTGCTAAATGACTGTAATGTAATGTAATGTAATTTAAGAGCTCTCAAAAGTTGAAAAAATAAGTCAGATGTATTGGCAGCATGTCTGACTGTTTCCTGAATTAATAATTATTAAATTATACAAAGAGACATTAGGGCAACAAGAGGTTCATCTCCTTAACGCTTTGTGAGGTCGAGTCTCCTTTAATATTTCATTTGGCTTACACTAGTGTTGAGGTTTACACACATGGGAAGATTATACAATCTCTCCTCTCTCTTGTGTCCTCCTTTCCTCTCAACTCACTCCATGCAGATTGGCTTTTACTTTGGCCAAGGCTACGTAGTGTGCCAACCAACTCAGTGTCAGCTGGCAGTGAATATGAATACACTCAGGGGTCCCATTGACAAGTCTCTTTAGCTATCATTGGGCAAGCAGGACACAGGGGGAGCAAGAGGCTCTTGACCCTGATGATGCGAGTCCATCTCCAGCCCACACCTAGAACCAGCTTCCAGGCAACTGTTGTCTTGGCGCCGCTCCAGAGGATGACATCATCAGGAGGTGACAGACAAGGTCTTCATGGACAGATGGTCATTAGATCTAATAATCACTATATGCAGGTTCCAGGTCAGACAAATGCATGCTACCCTAGTGGGCAATAATCATTATCAGTCAAGGACACCTTTATCGACATCAGTCGAATCTATCAGCAGAAAGCCTCAATAAACCCCCAATTGCTTCAATTGTGACGCATCTCACCAGGATGCCTTGATGTTGTACATGTATGAGCAACTTTGGAAGGGCAATATTTCTCAACTTCCCTGGCCCTGTAAACCGTTATTATGCTGCTGAGGGAATCCAAGAGCAAACAATGCTAGGCTAATGCTCAGCAGGAAGTTCATGGCGACAAGTCAGGCTCTTGAAGCAACGGCCTGCAGAATATTTTAGACCAATAGTTACTTTGGTAAAAAAAAGCAAAGAAAAAAAAGGCCAATCTTACTTTGATCCTCAAGTTTGACAAGCGCCGGTTCGGTGATTAAATCTAAAGGGGGAATTTGGAGCTGTTGCTAAAAGGCCGAGGCATGATATCTAAAGCCACTTTGATATCAGCGTCTAGCTGGCACAGATGAAGGATGTGGTGGAATGCAATTTGTGGGCGAGCAGGTAGTGGCATGTCACCCCCTTGCTATTTGTACCCCTCTTAGAGTGGTTGATTGTGTCTGAACATGGGTTATTTATCTGTGTCTCCAATTCGATACAGCATCAGGTCTCTCCGCCTGGGAAATTGATTCCCTGCCGCTGGAAGAAAAGTTAAAGAATCATCATCCAAAAACTTTGTGAACTAACAGCCTCGGGCTCGATCCATGATGAGCGCCATGAGATATTTGGAGAGCTGGTAATGCAAGACCTTTATGCATATTTCTACACTTACTGTGTTAACATTTTAACAAATCGAGGTGCCAGGAAAACAAACAGTAAAATGTTTCAGTTAATGCATTGTTGCGAGTATTTTGGCTCTCAGGCAGATCCTCTTTCACCACTGACGTCTGCAACAACGCAGCTACTTTTACGTTTCAGACTTTTGAAGGTATAGCCAATGATGGCACCACTTCTTTATATTTTTCACGAGCAAAACATGCTGCTCAGAATCGCTGCTAATTGCGTATTTGGTGATGACTTGTGAGCTCATTACTGCTACATGTTTTTGAGTGATTAGCTATTGTCCACAGCTGAAGCTCCATTTTGGGACAGCATGGGAACTCCACCTCCGTCTCCTGCACACAGACTTCGACTCTCATGATGAGTGCAAAAGAACATTTAGCCTTAAGGAGGAATTAATTCTGACTTATTTTCATTAACTAATTAAATATTCACATGCTGGCTCCCCACACCCCTTCTTTGTCTCTGCCTCTTATTTCATTGGTGGTCTGCTGCCCAGTATTGTGCTGTACTTGAGAGGAAGGCAAATGTAAAATGTATTGTGCCACTGCATGTATGAGATATGGGCTTAGCAAAATGGGTACCTAGTCTCTAATATGAAATGGAAGGAATTAGTTTTCATTAAAGAGATAATTGAAAGTTAAATCACCAACAATTACATTTTATAGCTGACCACTAAGAGTGCTTATAGGGATACTTATTGTGAATCGTTATTAAAACTGCACATGTGAAATGCCAAGGAACTTTTTTTAATAAAATGAATCAGGAAGCCAAAGATAGAGACATAGGGAATATTCTTGATAAAGACATTTTGAGATTCCCTTTTTTATGATTTACCAGGCAGCTGGCTGGCCACATGGGGCCCAATCAATAGCTTTAACTCATATTGTTAGCTCTGTAGGACAGAATGAAATACAGAGGCAAGAGCTGAGTAAAGCCCTCCACTGCTCTTAAGAATGGAGGATGGGAAATGTCTGAGTGTGAGTGTGCCAGTTAAGGAGAGCAGGAGAAGAAAAACCTTTTGTAACAAATTTATGCACAGTTCAAAGGTCAGCCTCTCAGCAGCTACTTTCATATCATAATACAAGTCTTTTAAATACAAAGGTCTAAAAATGAAATGCTTTTTCAATCATGAAGGTGGTGATCATGTCTTTTGAGTTTGTACATTATATACAGGAGCAAGAAAAACATTGTGGCCATCCATACACATCATTCTAACTTCCTCTCCTTTCACTATTCAAAGTTATTAGAGGTCCAAGTTAATTGTCTCCTCTCTAACCTCCACTCAGAGTAGACAGTAGTCATGCATGACAGTAACATTGCACAGACCAGTGAAGCAGTGAGACTGCACTCCCTCTCTGTGCTTCCAATTGGCAGTGGTAAGAAAGTGACTGACAGAACACACAATAGATTAAGAAATCACAGGTTTGTTTGATGTTAGAACTGCTGTTAAACTTCAGACATCAAATAGCTCAATTTCACCCCATTAAGCCCTCATTCTGACGTGCCTGACTCACATGGTACCTTATGTTGTGAAGAAAAACTCATTAGTAGTCGCACAGAATTTCACAAATCGTTAAGAGACACATTAGGCTTGAAATTAAAAAGTTACTGTTTTCACACACTGAAAAAAAAAAAAAAAGACATTTACTTGAAAAAAAGCTAGGTAACAATTTGCACTCAGAAATTCCGAGTAATTTTTACTCAGGAATTCTCAAGTTAAGTTTACTTACTAGTAAGAATTGTCTTTTATCCAAAATGTTCAAGTAACTTTTACTTGCAAATGTCTTCCCTAGACATAAAATGTACTTAGCCTTTGATAGTAATCTTTACTCAGGCTACCTTTGCATCCAATTACAAAACCCCAGTAAAACTCAATTAGGTGTTTCATGTATATTTAACTAGCTTTTCTTTACTTTTTCAATTGAGAAATATTAAGTAATATTTACACAATATATCTTTTATCTACTACTACTCTACACAACTGTTCAAATATGAATGTTGCATTTTTTTTTTTAAACTGGGCTACTGTTAATTTAATAAAATTGTCTTAACATAAGGCTTCTACAAAACATCTTTTAAACGACAGCAGCTTTACTTGTTAACTGGTGAAAGAGGTCACTGCTGACAGACACAAATACCAACATATATAATCTGGTTGGCATTGCCAGACAAAACATTTCTAAATCAGTGCTGCCAATAAGAAATTTAAGAACACAAACGTTTAGTCATTTAACAAACACTTTTAATTTGAAACGATGGGTATTGCTTGACAACACTTAGATACACATAGATGAAGCCCATGAGCAGAAGGCAAGCCTTTGCCACACTTTGACAGTCATCAAGAACCTCTTTTCCCTCTGACGACGAACACGACTGTCACGAGTGAAGCCTTTCTGTGTTGCATTTCCATGGATGACAAGGATCTTCATGACATGTTGAGCATAGTCCTCTTCAATGACTTCTTTGAAATTCAAATTTACTAATGTTCACTTTTACATCTTCAAGTCTGATGTGTTCTCAAAAAAATGACGATAGTGGGGGAAACAAACAAAAATATTGAATGTGTTCAAATGCATCTGTTCTCAGTGTATATGAGCCCAACATAATTTTATATAATATTAGATATCTAAACTTTACCAGGCTGGGTGAATCCAGCATGGGTCTTGGTTCATGCAACTCCGCCCTTTGTCCCAAGTATCTCCAGAAAGTTGGTAGTGCAATTGCCCAATTTCGACAAAAAGTTTCGCTCCAGATGAACTGTGGTTATTCTTCTGAACTCCTCATTGATCTGAAACAAAAGACAATAAAAAACAACATGATCAAGATGAGGTACCTTGCTAAAACAATTAATGCAGTAGTCCTCCCAGTATAATGTACTATTCACAGCAACACAAACTATGACTTCAAATGTATGTCAAGTTAATTAAACTATAACAGTACTAAGTTGATTTTACCTTGTGTCAACTGTTGATGTCAACTTGCTGAGAGTGAACGTCCTTTAATATTCTGCAAAATATATAGAGAAATTATGTTAAAACATAAACTCACAACATTAAATCTGAATTTGGCTTAAATCTTCATATTGATAGCATGTTTTATCCCCACACAGAAAAACAGCACATGAACAAGCCAACGTAACGTTAATACTGAGATACACAGCAGGCCTGGTCATGTTGATATGCGACACTAACTCAACACAGTACTGGCACCTTGTTTCATGCCCAAAGCCTTCATCATCAAGGACACCACATTGGATAGAGACATAAGAGACCAGTTTAAAACTAATGATATGATAGTGACAAAATAATGTTAAGTGTATTAGACTCGCTCTAAAGTCACTAATTCAACCACGAATGGGATATTTTTTAGCACATGACCAGTGTGCTTGTTGCTGCTTAGCTATGATTCCCTGTCTTGTCACATTTTCCTCATTCGACCTCGGCTGCACTTGAGGATGTCCGAGAGAAAGCACGCTGTGCGTGTGTCGCAGCACAGCAAAGCACCTGTGTGGCTGAAGTGGGCTTCACAAAACCGAAGTAATTCCCCCTCGTCGACTGAGCGCAGCTGGTCGAGCACCGTGTCCCCAGGCCAACAACATTTCAAGGGAGAACCCTGTAAAATCGTGACCAAAACCACCAAAAACATGTCCACAAAATGTAGCGCCGTGAGCCATGTCTGTAATGCTGTCCCAAGTTAGCTAGCACGATAGCCTAACTAGCTAGCACGCTAAACTGACCAGTTCGCTACTCTTCAGTGTTCACAACTCAAACACAAACTTGACCGAAGGCTCAACAGCAACGTAGAGCATTAATTAAACATATACCCTACCCCAATGGCTCCCGTCCATGAAGTTCCTCTCCTCAGGTGAAACGCTACCGTCCTTGTTCAGGTTCTGATGTTCCGTCGTCTCGTTGAAGAAAGGAGCGCGAAATCTCCTCTGACGTCACCCCCTGAGTACGCGCTATAGGTTGCCAGGTTTTACTCGTATTACCCAAGTACATTTTACTTTGTTGTGTAAGGTAGTGCATTCAATACAGTAGTTTAGTAGATATTACTTAGTGTGAATTATTAAAATGTACTTATAAAAATGAGGATACATAATTACAAACAAACACCAAGTAACACATTAAATAAAAGGTGATATTTTAAAGTAAAAGCACTGGAATGATAATTTCTTGTAAAATTTACAAAAATAATCGAGGTAATAATTACAGGGCCAAAAAGTCTTTTTTCAGTGCAGCACACTTATTGAAACTGACTGACGCTCTCTCTGTTAAACGGTGTTAATTGACACATAGTCATTTTATTTCCCTCGGGGAATAATTATGTTGACAGCCACCGACAGGTATAAATGTGCAGTGCAATAAAAACATGCTTTACAAAGCTCACATCACTGCTGTACTGTGTGTGGTTGTTTTAATTAGTTTAACACTGATATCGCCTCTAAATCCCCCCCCCCCCCCCACACACACACACACACAGAGTGTGGCAAGGATGAAGCAACATGGTATGTCTTTTTTAATCACCTTCCTCTTCCCTCTATCACTCAGCGAGGGAAGCGCTCGGAGCAGCAGCCTCCTTTTCCACTCCAGTAGAATCCATCACTGCTGCAACCGAGGGCCAGGACCCAGCAGCATGGCGGCAGCTGAGACCGGGGCAGAGAGGGAACAGGCAAGCGGCTAGCGGTGAAAAGCAAGCAGCAGCCGCAGGAGGACGGAGATGGATGAACAGTACTCCACAGGATCAATCAGGTTCTCCTAGCCACAGCAGATAATCTAACGTGCTGCACCAACTCGCCCCCACCCCCCATAAACCACATCAACCCACAGCCTAAATGGCATCTTTTTTTACCAGGTAAATAGAGAGAAGCAGACCGAGAAACAAAAAAAAATGGACGACGTAGGAAACACGATAGGGAAGCTGAGCTGGTGAGGAAGCAATTTAGAGAGAGAAGGGGGGGGGGTTTGTAGGAAGATTTATTGATTGTTTTCACTAGGGTATAATTGCAATTAAGGGTTACAAACCGCCCAGTGGATCAGTTTCGCTGCTGTCACCCAGCAGGACACATGGCAACGCTGATGCAGCCTCACACATTTTCCTCGGACAGCAGCGAAAAGTGCTAATGCACTGTCTGTCCCTGTGGACTGAGTGTAGATTAGTGACATGGTGTGCAGTCATTTAGCGCTGACATTTCTCACTCACACACTGCATATACACAACATATTTTAATGACAAATTACACCACTGACGGAGAGTACTTTTTGGATTTGAGATGAGATGCTGATTAAGAAAAGTGCTTTTCGAGAGATTCTTGCCCTCATGTTAACCTCCGAATGTTCTGATTAAACTTTTGTTCTTGTCATCTTTCTCTAATGTTGAATTCGCTGAACGCTGAATTACACAACCTTGCCTCATATTTATTGTCTGCAGACATTCCGTCTCTGTGGGTTCATTTGGTGAACAGTTCAAATGTTCATCAAGTTCAAGAGAAGGCAGAGGACAAAATGATTTTGTCTCAGAATTTGGGTTGTTTTCTTAGAAAATCTACAACTCTTTGAAAGCGACCAAAATAACAATGCAGAGGTCTTGTTAGAAACAGCTGGCTTCATGAAAATGTCCACTTTGTTGAACTAAGGCCACTGTTTTAAAGCCTTTAGAATTATCACTCTACAAATCAAAAACGTGTGTAGCTTACAGATATCTAATAAGGGTCCGGGCAGATGTGTTGACCGCTTGTTCTGCTGCCCCCAAATGGCCAAAAAAATAAATAAACAAACACTGCTTTTTTTAAGGTGCACTCACTTGCCTCACAGCATCACTTACAATGGAATAAATTACTTTACTAAAAGCAATGGTGGTTTCTAACCTAATGGGGTTCAAATCTTTTAGCTTCATGGCAGTTTGAGCTTTTCAAATAGCGTCACATTGGCATAATCAACAGTTACTCTCTGATAACCCTGCCTGACTTCCTATCACAGAACCAATCAGTGCATCCCATTAATTTTTTTTGGAACCTCAATTTCCTGCCCTTGTGCATGAGACATCTTTATGGGAACCAAATCGACTATTCATTAACGAGGGGAAGCTGTATCAAGAGCAAACATCTTTAATTAACACATCCCCAGCACTTCCTGTCTTTGATCTCCCCCCTATTTGATTTATGCCTCTGCAAGTAGAAGGTTGGGGTGGTGGAGGGGTGCTCGAGGAGTTCGGAGGGGAACAAGATGCTCTATGAGAAAAAAAAAGCTAAATTGTGGAGCCCCCGTTGATCAGGAAGTGTTGCTGCATTAGGACCTTTTCCCTGTGTTTCATGGGGCCAGCTCAATTACCAGTCAGCGTGGCTATCTCTTTAATAGCATGATAAGGCAATAATCCAAAATCCATACAGTTTTAATGACTTTCTGTCAAATTAAGGACTGTTTTACAAAAGACAGACACATCAGAGGCCTTCTCATTGTCCAGAAACTATATTGTTGGAAATATCAGCATGACCAGTAAATGAGTTTTAAAAAGTATTAATATATATATTTTAGCGACTTACTGTGCATAAATCATCAAGTAATCCATCTACGATACAACTGTTCAATGTCAAAGAGTTTAGAGCGAAGTAGAGGAGAGAAATCCTCTTCGACTCAGTTCTCACACTGGATTTACACGAGTCCTGTTGGGAATGTAGACTTTGGCTGTTTAGTATTACACCAACATCTGTATTTACAATGGAATATGAAGATTTGGGTGTTGAATCCCAGGACTACATGTCGTCTGTCTGTCTGCTGTGAAATAGAGGAGATTATGTGTTTCTAACCCTATATGACCAAGTAGAGATCCGGTGTGTATGTTAAGTCTTTAGCCCCATCTAGTGTCGGGACACTTGTCAGAGTCCTCATGTACAGTCAAAATGATCTGACATGTCTGTAATCTAATCACACACTGCTCTATATTTTATAAATAAATGGAAAAGGACTGAAATCATCTCAATGTTTCAACAGTTCTAGGTCTTTTATATAGTAACTAATGGGTAAATAAATAAACAGTCATCAGTCACAACCCGGTTCCTAGGGTTCCTAGGGTTCCAAATACGGACGAGACACAAGGGATAGTGGTGCCGTAAAGTATTTATTTTAACTAAATAAAGAAGTAATTACCTTTGTGGAGTGTGTCAGTCAGTAACATCAGTGATGTGAACGTGGATGCGTGTGTGATGAAGTGTGGGGTGTTGTCAGTGAAACCAAAGGAGACCGAGACAGAGACCGAAACCAAAATATAACCGGCAGCCACTGGCAGAGATCACTCCACGTACGCCGGAGAAAGACCAGGGCAGAGCGACACTGGAGCAGGGCTTTTATGCTCCAGGACCAGGTGCTCTGGATCAGGTAATCAGCCACGACTGCTGTTAGTGGCCGGCCCGTCACAACTGAATATAACCACAGCAAATGTCTTCCATAGATTGAAACTGAAACCCACCACTCCCTCAATTATATACACAATCACTTTACGTTTCTGACTCTAAAAAGTATTTGCTAAAACAAACATACAGAATGACCTGTTTTAGAAATATAGTAGGATATAATCATGTTGTTGTTTCTGTGATGTGGTCAGGCATCATGGTTAGATTTAGACATTATATTATTATTAGGACTTTGATAAACACTACACTAATAGACAAAAACATCTACAGTATTCAGTTGAAGTCACTGAATGACGCAAGAAAAACTTGTAATTTAACAAGACCCCCCCCCATTTTACATTTATTGTGTGCTATTACAAATTGCTTGTAGTGTACAATTTACTATTTTTATTTATTCCCTCTCAGACAGCCACTTGGGACAGAAAGAGAAAGCCCAAAAACATGTTTCCCCATACTTCATAATTCATGCTGGTTCAAAAAGGGTATGTGTGTGATGTAAATATTCTCAAGAACTTGCACTCCATTACATCAGCCAATTCATTTTAACATTTCATATTGGAGATTGGCCGAAATGAACTTTTTCAGTTTTGTGTATATCATTTGAAATACATTGAAAGTCTACTTCTATAACTTTGAGTGAGAATACAAAGGTATCACACAATATTTTCTCAGAAGAAATTGTGATGTTTGCCTTTATATCAGTTATATCGGTTCATGCAACCATAAGGTCAGCCAGTCATCACTACACTTCTACCCTTTAGGCTAAATTTCTGACAAAAAATATCTGTTTTATTTTCCCATAAACAGTGTCCAAAAGTAGATGTGGTGGACTTTATCAAACATGATGAATAGGGTTCACCCTTCTAAGTCTTTGAATCACTCTGACTCATGTCATCCAGTGATACACTTGTGAGCCCATGTGTCTCTTTTCTACTGGTCAAACTAGGAGGTGTGTGGTTACCGACTGTGATAACAGCGTGTGAGACCAACCACAGCTGCGTACCAGTTTTTTCTCCAGTATTTGTGGACAGAACAACCACACTTTTCTAGACCAACTGAAGATCAAGCCAGGGTATAAAACACACCAGAGGATTATTCATTCCCTGAGAAAACGTCCTGGCGCACTGCAGACATGTTTAGGCTTCTGGTGTTGACAACTATCGCAGCCCTGGGTAAGAAGATGACAGCACACACCGACTGCGCTGTACAAAAAGAGATCAATAATTAATGGTTTTTCATTATTGATCTCTTTCTGTCTCATTCACTCTCTTAATCTGTCAGTCAGTCACAGTCTCTGTCATTCATCCAGTCAGTCACTTTTTTCTTTTTTAGCTTAGCTCCACCACTTGCCCTCATTTCTCCTTTCCTCTTTCTGTAGGTGGAAAGCAAACTGTATGAGGCTTCCAGGAAACCATGAATATTGTGCCTGTATAAATCGTGCCCTCTGTTTTTATGTTTTTAACCAGCGCTGGCTGAGCTGGAGCCCCAGCCCAGGTATCTGGAGGACAGCTTTGAAAGAGTCGTGGGAGGTGAGATGGCCAAACCCAACTCCTGGCCCTGGCAGGTGATATACTTCAACACAAAATGAAAAACTAAATGCGCGGTAATATGTTAAATTAAATTGTTTTGGGGACTTACCATTACAAAGCCACCATACCAGATTCACAAATTACACGTATTAATGTTTTCACACCTACATAACACCGGTCTGCTTTCTCCCCCTTTAGATCTCTCTTCAGTACAGATCTGGCAGCAATTACTACCACACATGCGGAGGAACCCTGATTGAGAGAGGCTGGGTTATGACCGCTGCTCATTGTGTGGATAGGTAACATAGTGATTAACTCACGCACGCATACACTTTGTATTCTTTGGCTGCATGAGTTTTAGTTGCATTTGTGCGCATTTTGTGATTACTTTGACTTGAACATCCACAGCCTACTCTTATCACAGTACCGGGGGTTGATTTATTTCAGTGTTTCTAAATGTCACCAGCATGAGGGAGTTTCTTACAGCCTCATTTATAACTGTCACATACCAACGGGATTCATTTATTTTAATAGAAAGAAAGAAAAGGAATCAAAAAATAAACAAAACCAGGAGTGATTAAATGGCATGTTGTGACCTTCACTTTTTACTTCAGTTTACCGTAATAAGTACTCATTAGGCTATGCTGCCTTGTAATTAGTCATTTGAGTGACTTCTATATCTAATAATTGAATATTAATAATATTGTGTTTCTCTTTGTTTCCCTTTTTTTATATATTGCAGGCCTAGGACGTGGCGTGTCCTTCTCGGTGAACATAACTTCAACATGAACAGCGGCAGAGAGCAGATCATGACTGTCAGCCAGGTTTACATCCACCCCGGCTGGGACTCCAGCAGACTGGCCGATGGGTGAGGATTGTATTCTTTTCTTACATTCATAAATTTTTGGGATTGTCAACTTGCACATTTTTGTTGTTTTTATTTTAATATATAAAAAAAAATGTCATTGAAGAAAGTTTGAATGTTTTGAAGGTAAACAAATATCTTTTAATAAATTGTTCTGAGAATGTCACCTCAAGGAAGTGGTGGTCTAACCCCCGGACAAAATATCCTCCTCAGAAATATATAAATAATGACATATATAAATAAATAAATATATATACAGGTATATAACCTTTATTTAACTAGGAAGTCACATTGAGATTAAAACCTCTTTTAAAAGTGAGACCTACCCAAGGCAGGGTCAAATAGCAGCATCCAACACATGACAACAACATCAGATCACAGCAGCAACAATAGATATGACAAAATGCATTACATCATTAACAAGGCAGCATTGTGGTCATGCGTTTGTTAGTTAATTGAAGCAACTGCAGCTAGCAGGGACCACTTCCATTATTCCAGGTTTAAAACCATTTAAAGAGATAAGGGTCTCAAGTTTAAGCTTGGCCTGCAGATTGTTCCAGGACCTAAGACTGTAGAGAAAAAAACTTGTTTTGCCAGCTTCTGCACTGATAGGAGGCACTTATTAAGACTGAAGCCATTTGTGCGACAGAGGAATTCGACTACTTTGCAAAAATAAAAACCTCCAGCGTAAGTAAGTAGAAAGGTTTGCCTGCGATGATCATAAGGAGTGTAGTGTCTTCGCAAAAGTCTTTTTGGTTCCGCCTGTTTCACCCATGGATCCCCACCTCAGGTTCGACATTGCCCTGCTGCGTTTGACCTCTGAGGTGACCCTGAACTCCTATGTCCAGCTGGGCTCTCTGCCTCCCACGGGCCAGATTCTGCCCCACAACAACCTCTGCTACATCACCGGATGGGGTCGCATCATCAGTGAGTTGATATTGATTGATTACATAATCCCATCAGTGTCAATGCTTTTTCTGTAAAGCTCCGTGTATCTTACCTTTCCAATTTCACCTCGGTCAGCCGGCGGCGCCCTCCCCAATCTGCTGCAGCAGGCCGTCCTTCCTGTCGTCGACCACAAGACCTGCACCAGCTCTGGCTGGTGGGGCAGCACTGTCAAGACTAACATGGTGTGCGGTGGTGGTGGTGCCAAGGCTGGATGCAATGTAAGTCTCTTCCTGAGTGGACTAGAAATTAGAAAAAGTTGTACACTCAGCAACTGGAAATATTACTGTAAAGTCTTATTATAGAGTACATTTTTTGACTACTGGAGTGATTTAATAACACAAAGAAGAGAAAGAAATTCTGCATAATTGAAACCTCCTATGAAATAACTCTACCATATAATCTATATTTTATATCGACCACTGAATCATTATGCCCACAAGATTTAAGATGCTCTGTTTGACCTTGTTCCTATCAGGGTGACTCTGGTGGCCCTCTGAACTGCCTTGTTGATGGAAAATACTACGTCCACGGTGTTACCAGCTTTGTGTCTAGTTTGGGATGCAACGCGCCCAAGAAGCCCACCGTCTTCACCCGTGTCTCCGCCTACATCGACTGGATGGACTCCGTCAGTATTAGGGATATGAATATCTGTCATATTTAATGGAATAATCTATAAAAATCATTCAGGAATGCTTGAATGGGTTTTATGGAATTTAATATGATGTGTGACTGTTATTTGCTTCTTCTCTTTTCCAGACCATGATGTAAACAGACGAGTCGCCCATGTTGCAGCACACAAAGACAGAGCATGCATTCGACCACGTTTTCATCTACTGTGCTTCCTCATTTGTCTGCTCTCGTTCAACATAAAATAAAGTTCATTTAAACTTTGAGTAATGACTCATTTCTCATCAGACAGTTTACACAACCACAGTTATGTGTCATTGTGAAGGTTATTCTTTATGCTTTATGCATCAAACTATCCTCCTAGGCCTGCAACAAAACGTGTATAAAGGAACACCTAACTATACAAATTCATGAATTTATTTTACGTTGCATACAAATTATTAATCAAAGTGTGGCCACAGACTGAAAATAAATGTTCAGCACTGGAGGTTCGTAGAAACACGTTTTGTGTTTCAGTAAATCATGTGTGGTGCAACACGCCGTTAAACACTATCACTGACTGTGATAAAGTCTGAGACGGACCACAGGTGTGTTTCTGACCACTGCCAAGAACAGCAGAGGGTGCACATCAACTGAAGGTCAGCTCAGGGGTTTAAAAGAAAGAGAGGTGGATTTATAAATGTGGAGACGCTGAAGACATGCTCACATGTCTGTTCACTGTTCTCACAGCCACAGCTAAGGGATATCAAGGCTGTCCTGTAAAGAATCCACTGCTGGAAAATGCGATCATTCATTTATACAAAGGTAAAACAAACCATGTTTAAATGGTGTTTTGATAGGTTTCCTCACTGCTGGCTGAGTCGGAGCTTCAGTCCAGCTACAAGGAGAGCAGCACCGCAGGCAGAGTTGTGGGAGGTGAAGAGGTGCTTCATCACTCCTCATGGCCTTGGCAGGTCCAGCATCACATTGCAAGACAGGGCACGTTAAAACGAGAAAAAAAAAGGTTGTGTATGTGCAAGATTCTGTCTTTGCCATACAGTACAAGATGAAGCCAGAAGTACTTGGGAGATTTTAAAAGGTCAACTCATGCACTAATTCCGACAACAACCGTTCCTCAATATCTTCAGATGAATAGTTTTTTTTATAAAATACACTTATTATATTTCTTGCTGAGAGTAAGAACAGAAGATTGGTTCCACCCTTTCTGTCCATTAAATACGAAATCCACCATCTTAGCACTTCCATACTTTGGTTTTGGAAAAGAATAAACAAGGAGATCTATATAATAAAATGTAACGCGTTGGGATTTTTAAAATCTTTTAGATGCTGGCAATGCTGGCTGTTTCACGCCTTTATGCTAAGCTAAGCCAACTGGCTGCTGGCTGTAGCCTCATATACAGCAGATAAGATATAATAACTAACTCTCGGCAAGAAGAGTATTTCCCAAAATGTCGAATTATTGCTAAAAAAAAAATTGAAAAGGTGATAACTTATTGCTAGTATATTTCCTCACTATTATTAACCAAAAAAAGATTTTATGCATCTTAAAATGCATCCGTTACAATAACGTTTCAGTGTAATAAGAGTAGCGTAAAGATACTGCAGAAACAGAACTGTCCTTTAATGTTTTTAAGGTTGGAAGAAGTAACATTATGTGCATCTTACTCCAGGTTTCTCTCCAGCACTACTCTGATGGCTCCTATCATCATTTCTGTGGGGGGGGACACTGATTAGGACAGGACGGGTCATGACCGCGGCTCACTGTGTGAACAGGTAACAGATAAACCTTCTATCATTCTTATCTTATACAAGTGTTACAGTATGCCAAGACTTCCATAATGTTTTTGAGATTCTGGTTTTGTCTCGCTGCACAGCAGCTGCACAAATATGTATTTTTTACTTTCCTCCACTGTCTCTGGTTCTCACATCTCTTATATTGTTTTAACTGTGGGAACAAATAATGTAACTCAAGCTAAAACAGTTCCAGCTCTTTGCGTGTGGTCCTCTGTGATCTCGTCCTGCACTACAGCCATAACACAGAGCAATACAGGAGTGTCATCGATGTCAATGAACAATGACAGCATCTCCCCTGGGTGGGTCCATCTGTTATTGCACTCTACACGCAGAAAAATAATGTTTAAAAGCGAAGGAAGGACCCCTTGTTTGTTCCGTGAGTTGAGACAAAGGAAGAAAACTTTTTACATTCACAAAAATATTTAATTTGTCATCCATTTAATTTACTTTACATCCTCACAAGTTCATTTTCAGTTAAGTTACGAATCCGATTGAGGTCTTTGGTTAGATGAAAAGTATGCATTATAGTCAGTATAATAGAAAAATCAAGGCTTGTTTACTCCTGTGTATACTGCATTGGTTTTCATTGGTTTTCAATGTAGTCAGGTCGAGAGCGAAATTAAAGCAGATTTCAGTCCTGTGTTTTGAATTTTAGTTGTGGTTACCTTTTCTTTATATTTGGACTACATAATCTGGATTTAGGATAATGTTCTCAAAAAGATAGACAGATGTTCTGTCTTGTTACTTTTTCTATTTGCGTTTCAAAAGGCTGAGCCCTTTCCTCACACCTTTATCTCTTTACATAGTTCTTTGCTGCTTTATTAATGCTCTGAATGTTGTACATTACACTGTTAAGTATGTTTTCAGCTGGAGGCTCTAAAACAGCTAACAGAGGTAACGAGTCACTTTTTGAAAATCATGTCTATAAAAAATTCTCAGAGAAAGGTCATGAAGTTTGAAGGTGTTAAAAAAACGTGTTTTTGAGCTGTTAAAGACGACCTCTGACAGAACATGATAAGGACAGACATATCAAAATAGAAACTCATCATTTACAATCTTACACTTACAACAAATGTTTATTAATTAATTAATTAAATTGCCAAATTAAGATTGTTTTTTAAGTTAATTGATTTGGAAATAAACCGGAGTACCCGGAGAAAACCCTGTCAAGTCAGCTCCCTAAGTTTGCACTGTTAGCAATGTTAGCACCGTTAGCTATGAGCTTGCGGCTCGACGCCGACATGTTGAGAGCCGTTGAGAGGCAATCAAAAAGCTCCCAATCTTGGATCTTGAACCTTTGATTAAAGAGTCTATGTTCATTTGGACAAGTGCTTTAGGCAGGTGGCAGATTGAATGAATGACTTGGCTGTGTGCACTGCCAAAAATAAATATATATCTAATTATTTATATGAATGCCCTGGAATTAATGAAAGTGTGGGAAGGATTTAATTAAACTGAGACCACGAATAAACTTGTTGCACACAAATTAATATCTTGTGTCCACAAATGAATCAAAATGTGAAATATTTAATTAAATTAGTGGAACAAACAATATCTTGTGCTCACAAATTGGTAAATCGTGGCCACAATATATATTTATTTTCTCTTTATGGCCATTCCCTGGCTCTGTTCTAACTACAGTTTCTAAATAAATAGCACAATCATATGGCCTTACACTTTCATGCTGTTTGAATCCAGCCTATTGTGTGAAAATGCACATTCTACTCAAACATAAACACATTTTCAAGCAATTAAAGTGGTCTTTGCAACTTAAATGCTTGGTCACACTCAGAGACCGTGGGGGTGATCTCTCTTGGAATACCAGAGCACTGCATCATTGTGTATAAAGAGGTTTTTTTTTGCCAGGTGTCGTTCCAGACAACCAGAGGGAGAGAGACAGAGTCACAATGATTGTGTCAGATAAAATGCATCTAAAGTTTTAATTGCAGCGGCGCTCTTGCAAAAAAATGTCTGAATGTGTGCCGTGTCAAGCCTCTCTCTTGGGCGAGAGTTAAGTTGTCCTCAAAGCTGGTAGATAGCAGATAATGATGACCACAGTACACAGAGCATCTACAGTCAAAACTCGCTTTACTAGAACATCAAATATAACTAATCATACAGTATGCGACACTCTCATGCCTGACAGCTGTGGCCCATACAAGTGGAAAAAAAGGTATGCAGTCGCTGAGGCAGTCGCTGAGTCAGTGATTCCCCCCCCCCCCGGTCCCCACTGTGATGATAAGTGTGAGACAGACACAGATGGACATGTGTTCGTATTGAACACACACACATGCACTATCAGCATACGGGGCCTGGGGGTATAAAAGAGTGGTGGGCAGAAGTCTCCAGTGCAGAAAGTTTCAGGAGACTACAGACATGCTCAAGTTTCTTGTGTTTACCTCTCTCGCAGCCCTTGGTAAGCTCCGTCTGATTCTTCTCTGACATTCTGCACACTCTTGAACTCTTGATGTAATGCTTCCTTTGTTTGTGCTCGGCTTAGTGCTGGCTGAGCTGACTCCCGAGCCCAGGTACCTGGAGGATGACAGTGTCGAGGAGAGAGTTGTGGGAGGAGAGGTGGCCAGACCCAACTCCTGGCCCTGGCAGGTACCGGATGCTTTGTTTGACTCAGTGCTCAGACCCTTTACTTATGCGAAGGGAGCAATAACACAATGTGAAAATACGCCTGTGTTGCATACAAGTGCTAAGTATATGGAATGACCCATTTCAGGTCCTGAAAGAAGATATATATTTTTAATCTGATGCACACACGTGATGTGCAACAAGTTAAAAGAAATAAATATAATTTTTTCCTGTTGAGTTTGTGGGAAAACCCATATTAGCACATGATAGCTGTGCACAACTCCAACATGCGTTTGTTGAATCAGCAACTGAAAACATCTGTTTTTGAATACAAGGCCTTCAATCTACAATAATGTTTCATATTTATTAAGTTCGTCACATGTCTGATGTGTAAACTCAAGGAAAATATTAACTGCAGATGTTAAGTAAATGTAGTAAAAATGATTTTAAAAAGATCAGTATGTATCTAGAAAGTGTGGTGGGGTAGAAGTTTAAAGTGGTATAAATTGGAAATACTCAAGTAAAGTACAAGTGGTTCATTATTGTACATAGACCTTGAGTAAATCTATTTAGTTCATTACATCACTGCTCTATAGCAACCTTTCAAATGTAAAATTGGTCAGCACAACATATGTCCTGCATACACACGTCCAGTTACATCAGGTGCATTTAGGACTTTTGCTCGTAATGCTTTTAAGCATGTTTCAGTGTCAGGAACGCTGCCAAGAAGCATTTTGCAATAATGTGAACGCATCAGCTTCTTATAGTTGTAATGCTCTCTGTTGTTGTTTTGTTAGATCTCTCTTCAGTACAAATCCGGCAGCAGCTTCCACCACACTTGTGGAGGAAGTCTGATCAGGAGAGGATGGGTCATGACCGCCGCTCACTGTGTGGACAGGTCAGAGTTTCATGCATCACAGAGCAGATGCTGAGGCTAAAACTAATTGTTGAAGTAGCAGGATAATGTGTTCTGAACATTTATACACATTTATTTCATTAAATTTTCTTAAGTGCGTTGCCCAGACATTTAAGGTTGAAAATACAAATTTCTTTTTCCATAGTTCCAGGACTTGGCGTGTTGTTCTTGGAGATCACAACATCAACAGTAACGAGGGCAGAGAGCAGTACATGAGCGTGAGCCGCGTCTACGTCCACCCCAACTGGAACTCCAACAACGTTGCTGGAGGGTTAGTGGCTGCTGCTTGTTTTTGACCCACTTCTGCATACAAAAATAGCACATACTGATATACGTATGTACATCACATATGATAGAAACTGAATAAATTCAGTTTCTTGTAAACACACGGAAGCAACCAAAAATGTCAAATAGCTTTTTTGATTCAACATCCACATTATGTGGATATTACATTATTTTATTATAAATATTCCTAAAAGATTAAAAATGTTTGACTAACAACTCTTTACTACACGTATTTACTCCAGATTGCAAAAACACACACAATCATACATTAAAACATAACTGGAGCTGAGAGAGAAAATGTATCTGCTGCTCTTTTGATAATCCATCCAATCTGATAACATTAATTTTTCTCTTTTTTAAAACATTGTGAATTGAATGTTTTGGGGTTTTTTTTTTACGTGTCAGAAAAAGTAAGTGAATAAAAGACATCACCTTGAGTTTTATGAATCTGATTAACCAAGCAATAGAATAATACAATAGAATAATCTAGAGAATAATCTAGAGAATAATCTTCAGTTTAATTGGTAAGGAATATGATTGTTAGTGGCAGCCCTAAACATAAGAAACTCACACTTAAAGGCAAACAATAGCCTTCTCTTAAACAAAACCCTTACAATGAGTCTTTATACAGGCAAAACGTTTATTACTCACTGACTTGAGTGCATGTGGGTCTCATCCTCAGGTGGGACATCGCTCTGCTGCGTCTGTCCTCTGATGCTTCTCTCAACAACTACGTCCAGCTCGCCGCTCTGCCCCCCACCGGTCAGGTCCTGCCCCACAACAACAACTGCTACATCTCTGGCTGGGGTCGCACCCAGAGTGAGTCTGACATAATGATACGATTAGCATGATCTGTTCAGGATCTACATACAGTGAGAAAGTAATCAGGAAATAAGATTACATCACAGTGTATGATAAATACACTGGCTCACAGTTTATAGGCTCTTGTCACAGTTGTATGTGTTTCTCCTCAGCTGGTGGTCAGCTGTCTGCCCAGCTGAAGCAGGCATACCTGCCCGTCGTTGACCATAAGACCTGCACCAGCTATGGATGGTGGGGCAGCACTGTGAAGGACTCCATGGTCTGTGCTGGTGGTGGCAGGGAATCAGGTTGCCAGGTGAGCCTATGAGCACTTAGACACGACTGTGTATATGCCCGCACATTCAGTATTTCTTTTGTACACCACCGATTTATCATTGCACTCCTATAATATTGTCAAACTCAGGATGGACATTTATAAAAAAACATCGTCTTTTTTTTCTACACTCATTCTTGCTGCCGACATTATCCAATCGACCGTCGACAGGTCAGTGACGCGTTCAGGTTTCCAAACCTAGTAGCAGCTAATGAAACCTCGAGTCTAATTTTTTTCATTTTCTAACTTGCAGTCTTCCTCTCCAACCAACGCTGTTCAAGTGACATCACTTAAAACCATTTATTAGTTTGCTCAGCTCCTTCTGGCAAACACAAAAAGGCTTAATACTGCTTTTTCATATAAGACCTGTCAACAGGCTTTGATGTATAAAATTTGTAGTTCCCCTTTAATTGAGGGAGAACATTTGGCCAGCATCCCTGGAGCTTGCCAACGATTTCAGGGTGCTGCTTTCTTTCTTTATACAGGGTTTATAAGTTGTTACTAATTACTTTGTTAATATTAAATACATTATTTACCAAAGCTTTATTATGCAGTTATAAGCCATTGATAAGAAATACTTTTGAGTTGCCCAGATTGGCTGCAAAGGATCTGGACCAAGATCCATTTATTGACAACTTGTGTACTTTTCTTAAGGGCTAACTAATATTTTGAACAGCTTTATTACAAAATGGAAAGGATAAACATTGACCAAAGCAATTTGTCTCATCCTGACAACCCAAACGTTGTTACTGGCTTATAACAGATCTATAACACATTAGAAAGTGATTCATGAAACATTCATAAAGCCAAGAGTTACAACTTTATAAAAGGTGCCTATCTGTGGAGTGCAGATTCTTTCCAGCTCAGATTTTGAACCCAGTGTCTCCAGTTGTCTCCAAACCGCATTGTCACTCTGTGATTATGACAGCAGGAAAGATGTTTGGGTACAAGCAGACTGGGAGAAACACTGAGTCAGAATTCAGTCCCATTCCTTCATGACAAAGTGGAACTCAACATCCCCCACTGACCTGAGGCCTGAGCCCTTCCTGTCAAGGAAGATATTTTGGAGGACATGTGGGATTACTTGCTGCATCAGCAGGGGCATAAGTCAGTATCAGTGATCCAGGCTAGTGCTTGAGCTGCACAAAGTGTCAAACTATTGCAAGTTCATGTTCTGCACAAATTTGGCTTGAAGCTGTGGTGGAAATTATTATACCCGCTAAACCGTGAGTCTTTTATGGTGCTGAAACAAAGAACTTGTCTTTGTGAATTTGATTCTCTGCGCAGAGAAGGTTCAATTATCAGAGTAGTAGTACAGAGTACAGTCATTACAAGATGAGTTGTATATTTAAGCACACATACAAACAGGGGGGCTGAGGGAACTTCCCCTTTACACTTCCCTTTGACATCGGGGTTACATCGAGGTTAGATGGCAAGCATCGGTTAGACAGGGCAAGAGGAGGTCATCTTACATAATCTTACACCTGCAGAAGCGTCTGATACACTTCCTTTGCAAAAGGTGCTTCAAATAGAGAAGTGGCTATGGCGTGGACAAAGGTCACTGCACGCTCAGCTTCTTGGAAACTTAGCATAGGCGCCAAAGGGGTCTGACCACCGAAACTGTCAAGCAGTATCACAAAACTATAAAACCTGATTATGAACATTTAATAAGTATAAACATTTGATGAGTATAATGGACATTTTTCCCATTACAAAGCTGTCTGAAATCAGAAGGGGATATGAGAAGCAAGCGGCAATGAGTTACTGTAAATGTATTTTCTTTAAAAAAAGGGCATTTGCTCGTAACTCTGCTAAAAGGCTGTACAGTTTTGACTCCGAGGTTTGCCTGAGATGTGTTTTCTCTTAATCCAGGGTGACTCCGGTGGCCCCCTGAACTGCAGTGTCAACGGAAAGTGGGTTGTCCACGGTGTGACCAGCTTTGTGTCTTCCTCCGGCTGCAACGCCAAACAGAGGCCCACCGTCTTCACCCGTGTCTCTGCCTACATCGGCTGGATGAACGGCGTCAGTATTACACACTAACCTATATAGGAATCAGAGAGCATTGAATGCTTAAAAACAAACACGTAAAACAGCACAATGAAGCATGATTCATTTCAGTCACAGTAGTGTATTCATAAATCCCACCGCATGCAGTAACTGGAGGGTTTCGTAATCTTTTGTCATACGTTCATTCTTCCTTACAAATACATGCCTATTTGTCCTTGCTTTGCCAGATCATGGGTTGAGAAGAAAAATCATCTCCATGGAGACGGGAGCTCACTCTGGATTCTTCTCAGTTTCTGCATTGACTCCATCCGAATAAAATGTCCCTCTGCATTATACTCACTTCATGTGTGTGTGTTGTATTTTGTGTCGGGGGACAACAGGCAGTGGGCATCTTCAGAACGATAAAAGCATAAGTAAGTGTAGGCGAAGTGTAATTTAGGTGCAGTAGATCTGTTCTCACAGCAGTGCTGTAATGTGTGAGATGACCTTTGGATACCAAATTGATTTTAAAACTGAAACCCTAACTGTCACAAATTAAATCGTTAAATGCAGCTCTCATTGAAGAGGTGGACATTCTATGAAACCGTTTTCATTGCAAAGGGTAAACAAAAAGGTGTTAATGGACTGGGATAAATTCCCACTTTGAAATAGGCTGACTTCAAGTGATGAAAGGAGGCTCTAAAATGGTGAATACAATTCACATTACCCTGTTAACAATTAAGTACTTGTACAACATGAAAAAGTCTTTAAAAATGAGCATTCACGGACAAAATACAATCTAATTAAAAGCCAAAATTTAACATGAATGTATGGAAGAAATCTTAGCAAACTCTACAATACGCTTGTATTACACTATGTCAGTTGCATATAAATAATTAATCATTGCACAAATAGGAATAAGCTGAACGATGAACAATATCTGCATACCCGTGTTTCAAACAATATTCAGGGTTAACTCAATTATACTAGTGAATAAATGACTGAGAATCAGAAACAGTGTGCACGTCTCTAAATGACATTAATATTTCAAACATGCTTACTGCATGCAAATATACACAGCATTATTGCCTCAGAGGGTCATGGGTAGAGACATTTACATTCACATGTTCAACCCTCATGCAGTGAGTTGTTATGAGTGTGCTTCATTGTTCATGTTCAAGGATCACGGGGCACTGCAGTCCATCCCTCTATAGAGTCCCTGCAGGAAACTCACAGAAAAACAAATCCAGACTTTTAAGCGGCCTCTCAGAATGATGCCTTATTCATAACAAAAAATATACTTTCAATGTATGAAAGTTTGTCAAATCATCTTTGGATCAAAAGCTATAAAAACCCCTTGGCTGCCTAAAAAATGATTTAAAGTCAATCTGAAGTTATGAAATATATCAAACTGCACCAGTCACAGAGGGAGAAAATAGCTGTCAGAAGAGATGAACTGGATATCAGATGAAAAACAAACATCAAACGTGAAGAGAAGCACAATATCTTTTAGGATAAAATGAACTATAATATAGAGTATATATATATATATATATATATATATATATATATATATATATATATACAGTATATATAACATTTTCATTCAAATTATTCGACTATTTGCCCTTTCTGAGATAAACTGTCAAAAACCACAATACTATGTACCAGGGTGTCCAATGATACTTTCATGACTTGAAATCAGTCACAAAACAACAATAGTTAGTCTACCGTCTCTGTTGTTGTGAAAAATAAACAACAACGCTTTTGGGAAGGGTCACCCACACCCACAACCACGCATAAATATGTGTCTTGACATATTCATAGAAGGCTGTATGAATGGAAGTCCCAACAGATCACTCTGCGGGTATATGAGTCAACTCTCTCTGGTCAGGTCGTAGACACAGTGCCATATTGTCCGTGACAAAATGTTGTTGTGTCTCTGCAGCAGCGTGGCCATATGGGGGTGACGATGGCTTTACATCCTGCAGTAAATGCCCGTCATACTGTCGTGCTGTCACTCAGACATCTGGTGGAAGTTTTTAGTGGAACACCAACTGCATGTCTAACGAGTGAGAGGAACACTTAAACCGGTTTTATGCTCGGAGGGAAACGCTCACTCACTCAAGTGTCCAAGGGGAAAAAAAGTTTATTTAAAATTGATTATTATTATTATTGACATATTAACATGTAAGAAGCATTTTCATGTTTGACTTGGTTTGGGTTGGAGGTATTTTTTAAGTACTTTTTAAACTGTTTGGTTCTGTAGTGGCGTTAAAGTAGCAGGACATACACAAGTAAAGTCTTAGTATTGTACCTCAAAGTTGTACTTAAAGTACTTAAGTAACTGTTTTTTCTTCACAACTGACTACAATAAGAAAACATAGAGAAGTCGGATATTTAGAGTTGGGCTGTGTAGAATAGCCACACGCTATATTTTGTATACAAGGTTAATTGTTTCTTATGTGCTGACAAAAATTCATTTTGAAAGTATACTTTTGACGTATACTTTGAAAGGAAACTAACAAAACAATACAATGGCTCTTTAATGATTTAATAATCTCAGCACATCACTTTGAGACTGCAAACCTCATTACTTTTTATTACATGAGTTAATCAGCACAAAATTGAATGGCTAACAACATTTTTTACCACTTTCTCAGTTGATGAAACTGAACCAAAAGGTCAATGTATCGGGAATATCTCCGAGAGGACGTTATGTACCAGACTTTAATGAGAAACACCTAATTGCAACCCATCCATTATTTTATTTCTGCTTGATTAATCATATTCTTGTGATGAAAAATGTTCCCGTCTCAATTTAACACACTATCAGGGGGTAGGCTGTCGTGAATACAAATTCTGCCTAATGTTCTGGTACATTAAGTTTTGGTATTTCCTGTCTGACTCATGGGTCTCCACAGGTTTCTCCACTGAAGCCACCCGCAACTCCGACCACATCTCGTCCCACAACAACCTCCAGTAAATCACTGTATACACCTCCAGTTAGCCAAATAAATCACCACTACTGTCAAGGTGGGGATTTAATAGGAACTAGAAGACAAAACAACAGCAAGGTTTGGGCTGTGTGGTGGCTACTGTGCTGGTTGATTTCCTGCCACTTTGGAAGAAAATTTGAGGTTTTCAAATCTGTGGGAAATCACAGCGTCTTTGGAAATTATTCATGTCAAAATAGTTAAACAATTTCATTACCAGCACATTATCCATTCCAGGAAGACATTGCTCCACTATATCTTTACATAGCAAATTGTTGCTCGCTGCTATAATAATGCTATGAATGTTGACTAGAGAACCTTTAAGGGGACAGCTCACCCCAAAATAAAGAAAACGTTTCCTCTTACCCGTAGTGCTATTCATCAATCTAGTTTTGGAGATCTCGGCCATAGAGATGTGTGCCCTCTCTCCATTATAATAAGACAATATGGCTTGTAGTGCACAAGCACCAAAAAATACATTTGAAAAACTCAAAAGCAATGTCTCTCTCCAGAAATCTATGTCTGAAAGAGAAATAGTTCCTATGTGAAACTGCTCACATCAAGGTCTGTGGATTATCTTAAGAGACATTGCTGTTGAGTTTTTTTGATTATTTTTTGGGCACTTTGAGCAACACAAGCCGAGTGGCGTCTCGTGGCCTTATATTGGAGAGAAGGCAGACATCCCTACGGCCGATATCTCCAGAACTAAGCAACTCACACCAAAACAATCTTGATTGATAAATAGCACTACAGGTAAGAGGAAAATATGTATTTTTGATGTTGGGGTGAACTGTCCATTCATTCCGACTCTCAATTTTATTCCAAATCCAGCTCATTAAGGTCATCTTTTATTGTTTTGGTTTTCATTTAACTTCCCCGATACCAACCAGATTAAATCCTCCACAATCTTACACCAGTCTGCCATGGTGATAACGAGGCCTAATTTATTTTCTCCAGGAAGAGTACTGGACCCCAAGCTTCCACTAGATATTGATTAAACAACTGTATTGAAAACAGAGAGCAGCATACACACTATTCCACTGTTATCAGCGGGACATTGAAAACATAAAAAAATGCTTGAGGGCTACATTTTGTGCCATCCTGCTCCTGACCCAGTTCAATACAGGCCTTTCCCATGACAAACCAGAGAAGCCTAAACAATGACATTTGAACTGAACACAAGGTGAGAGCATTGTCTTTTTTCTTAGCTGGTGGCATCTTGTCTTTCCACCTAGCAGTCTGTCTGGACGTCAGGTCAGTCCTATATAAGCTCTTTCCTGCTCTGTATTTTTGCAGGGATCTGAGACACTCTGTTCGGTCTACAACGCCGATGGTGTGGGTTTACAGAGAGTCCTTCTGATGGGAACACAGTGCCATCTGGTGGAAGCTATAGGAAAACTGAAGGACATGTGTACTCTGTGGCTGCAGCCGCCGTGTTCTCCTGCATCGCAGCTTATATCAGCTACAGGTCAGTGAGGGGACAGTCTGTCAACACTGATTAACTCTACTGCCTATAAAAAAAGAAGAGGGAAAGTCTGTTAAATGAGCTGGCCATGACTCAGCATACATTAGTTGTATCCCTTTGTAGTCAGTCTAGCTGTTTCTGAGAAAATGTAATTATTCAAAACACACACATTGTGCTAATGGCATTTAAAACAATTGAGTACTGACCCCCTCCTGACAACGCCACACCTCTCCTGCTGCTTCCCCATCTTCTTCCTGCATTCAGCTGATTTTGTAGTTGCTAACAACAGATTACTGACTGCATGAAGCGTTGACTACCGTGATAAAATCCAATCGAAAGGAAATGAAACAATGGGTGGCAGATAAAAAAATGTTTAATGGATGTTTTTCAATGTCAAATGATTTCACGTAAATGACTGTTTTGGAATTTCTAGTTTATGAAGAAATACAAAGTGCATAAATGTTATGACACTGTGTACAATAATGTATTATTAGGAATCCAGTGCACTTATTTACAGCTGAAGAACATAATAAAAAACAATATATCCTACATTATGTTTATTGGGATCATGTACAATTCCTTCCCTTGTCTTCCTTTTACAAAAACTTCAAATTCCAGTTTTTACATCCAAACATGTCAATTAGTTTTTACATATTCAAATGTTTCAATAAGACACAATAGAATAGTACAAAATAAAAAATAGGAAAAATGTACTGTAATAGGTAGCATAGTATAAATATTTAACAATACTGAGACCCTCTGCTGCATATAACCCAACATAAATATTGTGTTCAGGTTGATGGTGTATTCCAGCATTACCGATTTGAAATTAGGCTCAGTCCGGTTGCAGCATATGTTATTGTTTACACAAACCCACAAAGGGTTGTATTCTATTGGCTTGTTGTGTTCTTTTTTCTCTGCCTACTGTTTTCATTGCATTTTGGTGTCAAGTTTATATTCCATTTCCCTTTTCACTCACTCATCTTTTCCTACACGGCAGTTTGCATACTTCATTTCAGTCATATTCCGGTCTTTTTTTTAAACTCATTTTGTGTGCTACAAATGGGCCGACACATTTAAAAACTTGACAGATTGCACAAACATCCCGGACGTGTTATACGGTTTGGGGAATACCAGGGGTTCATACACATTTTGACCAATGGATTTCCATGACTTTAAACCAAATTTCCATGACCAAACATTTTGTGAAATCTCGGTGTATACATGAAAAAGTGAGAAAATGTAGTATTTAAACTAACAATGAGAATTCCAAAGCATACAGTATACCTTAAATGACACAAACGAATGAGAGACAATAGTTTGATTAAAAGAATAAACATTTATAAATATACTCTGGTTGACAGGCATTCATAACACTGACACATCAATAAGAGCTTTAGTAGGTAGCAGCATCCAGCTAGTGCACATATTGCCTTCCCTTTTGTAGTGCAAAGTTTTCATTGAACCCTGTTACTGTATGTCTTCATATTAACTTCCACTGTTACAGCAAAGCTGTTGGAATTGTGGCCTATCTTCTATTTGCAATTAATATGCATTCAATCCAGTTCAATTATTTAAATGAAAATGATAATCTACTCTGGCTAAGGTAGCTTATCAAGAGTAAAATAATAGCTGTGATCTATACACACCTCTGCATTAGCAACCCGCTGAAATGAAGGTACAGGCACCTTAACCCTCTCATTACTTCAGGGTTCTTGAGAGCAACGTGGGACTGTTGGGACTGTTAGTACACTGGCTGTGGTCATCACAGTGAACAGTGTGATGAGAGGGCATGTGAGCCCTTGTTGCTGTAGTTCATATCCTTGGAGCAGAGGCTGCATTTAGCATACCCTGCCTTATCAATGTATTTAAAATACTGACAGCAGGAAACTGTACTCACGTCTGTTTAGACCTCCACCTTTATCCAGGCCCAGCTCCACCCACATCTCAGCCCTGCGTCAAGCTGCGCTACACAAACAGCCTCCTCTCCCTGAAGCTCTTTGACCTCATCAGTATCTGGGCCTCATGTTTCGTTATCTTAAACGTTATTATCACCACAAAATCATCCTCATTCTACTTTGAGTTAAAACAAACAACCAGATGCGCCGGTGTTCCGGTTTAACGTTATCGAGTGACCGCGTGAACTGAACTGGAACACGGGGGGGCTGCATGTTTCATCACGTTATGTTTTTTCCTTCTAAATCGTGATAATGATGAACGTTAACAGTCGACAAAGGGACGTTAACTTAACCCAGCAAGTATGAACGGTAACGGACATAACGTAACTTAAACTTTAACGGAGGGAAAGACGCTGTAGACATCTGAACGCTGATTGGCCAAGACTCGACACGTCAAAGATGTTCTATTGCGAAGATCACATCACATTTTCTCCTCGTCTCACTCCAATGTGAGAAACGCTGGCTGGCAACTCAGAGCAAATGAACGACATGAAAATATGAATATAACTAATTTCCATGACTTTTCCAAAACTTTTGGGATTTAATTTTTTTCCATGACTTTTCCAGGCCTGGAAATAACCATTTTAAAATTCCATGACTTTTCCAGGTTTTCCATGACCGTACGAACCCTGGAATACGTCACACCATGCCCTCGATGGTGTCCAGCGTCGGGGAACGCTCAGCCTTAGTGTGCTGCGCCTCCTGTTGCCTGCAGACCTGCTGGTATTCTTTCAGCACCTTCACCACCTCTTCGTGTCCGAACTGCATGGCGTCATCGATTGGCAGGTTACCCCACCTGCACAGCAATGAGTAAAAAAGATGAAGAGAGGAATGAGCAGATAAGTTATGGAGCATTTTCAGCAGTGCACAATAATTTAAGTTACCAATGTGGTAAAGACAAGTTCAAATGTTTTATCTGTTACTAAAGGAAAATTCTGCCATTATGGCAAATGGATCTAGATCCAGGTTACCCTAAACATTGTTTCTTTTACTAGAGATGTAGTACCAAATGAGACTAAATAGTTTGTGCCAGCAAGTTCCTGAGTTACAAGAATAGAATGACAAGATGCACACCGTGCAGTTTTCATCAACTACTTCTGGGACTATTGTCACATTAGCCACAGTTTTGAGAAATTCACCAGGATGAAATATACTGGAATTACCCTTTAAGTTACTTTAAGTGCCAATGCAGTTGTGGTTGTTTAATCAATATTTGTAGACGTTCAGTTAATGGTAATTATCAATTACTTTCATTGTCTCTGCCAGGCGTAAACCCGGGGAGAGGTTTTGTGTTCAGTCATGTGTGACTGTGTGAGTCTGTGCGTCCGTGACTGTGCACCTCTGTGTCTGTCCACGCTTAATCTCACATTCTGCTGCAGCAAACTATTTTGGGTGGACAGTTATGGCTGTATGCCAAAGGACCTCTTGTGGTTGTGGGGATTCATACTTTCTCAAAACATCTGTTATTACCTGTTTTATACTCCCATTGACTCACTTCTCATTTATCACCCTTAATCCGTTTTCTAAAAAACTTGTTGTTGAGATTGAGTAAAGTCTGTTGGACGAAGCTTTACAGCACCGGTATTATTCATTTAATCACACAATACAGCAGTGGTCGTTGCAGATGCACCGGGCGGAAATCTGCACTCTACTGAGTGCACCTAGTTCAAACTAGGGAGTCCCACTAAGATTAGAAACCACATTCTCGATAGACAAATGGGAAGAAGCATCTAAATATATGTAATTCTCAGCTAAGTACGGCATTGATTCTATCTGAAAACAACAAAAAACACGAGAAATTTAAATATTTGATCACGATAAAAGGCCAAACATATGTAGCAGCGAAGAAATTCAAAGCTAAAGGATAAAAACACAGAAGTTATATATGATGTTCTCACCTGTCTTCTACAAATGGATCAACTTTGCAGATTTCAGTAAGGAACTTCACCACATCTATATGACCTGAGGATGAACACAAGAGACGACAGTTTATAGTTTCCCATCTGGGAGAATTACAATAGATAGAGACAATCTTTCTCTGATTAGACAGAAAACACTGTTTTCACATTGGTGGCTCTATAAAAGGCTGCTAAAAATACAAACTACATGGAAAAAAAAAGGCTTATGACTCTTCCCTCCAGTCACAATCCAACTATGAATCAGATTTAGGAGCGCAAAGCTCTGCCTTTTTCATTTGCAAGAAAACTGTTATTACTTCCATTTTTATCTTGTAGACAAATGACTTGCTTACCAGGCTCTTTTTGAAAAATGTCACTGCTGAACATGCTGCAGCAGAGCATTAAATCTGTGCTGTGAATAAAGCTCGAGCACAACAGATAATAAATAATCGACCATATGGTGCCCTGAGAGGGTCTGTGAGCTGATTCGTTATTGGGTGTGTATAATGTGAGCCGAAGGTACTGGGCCTCCCTAGTTAATCAAATAAAGTGACAACTAATTTAGCACTAATCACAGCTGTGAACACACAATGCAAGTAAAACACAATTATCCTCGAAGCTTAATTGTTTGTATGATAAAGGTGATCTTGGGTTGTTGTTTTAACCAATCCTCATTAAAAAATTGAAGCATTTTAAAGCTGAACTCTTTAACTTTCTATCAGCTGCCGTCTTAGAACCACAGAGAGCAGATAGTCGTTGTATTGTCTCACCTCATCGTTGTTGCGATCCACCTGTCCCATCCTCTGTCCACCAGGACAGGAGGGAACAAGTGTGACCTGACCAACATTTACCAGCAGAGGTTACGGAGTCTCCAACCAGAGAAAATGTGCAATATTTAAAGCATGTAGGCTAACAGTTCGTATATATATATATATATATAGTCAGCAAACTACAGGTATTGTTCCCACCTCAACAGGTGCAACAAAGCCAAAAGGAGGGTCATAGAGATGTACACGCCCACATAATGCTCTAATCAGGCAGAATAAGTGAAAACCCCTGTGTTGGTTTATCATGGGCACATACAGTAGGGCTGAGCCGGGTATTTAAGTGATTTATTTATGTTTCATTCATGATTTATAGGAGTTCATAATTTTCTGCTTTGCAATGCAGACCTTTGAGAGCTGAGGATGTCTTATTTTTGCCAAGTGGTCAAACAGATTTGCTGCCTGACTGCTTTATAGTTTGCCTGTGGGAGTGATTTAGTGCACTCACTAAATAACAGGACCCCCAGATGAACAGATCATGTGGCGCTCACCCTCTGCTGCAGAGATATGTAGCGCTGTTCGAGAATCATAGTCTTTCAGGTCCATGTCCATGGATGAGAGAGCAAACCTGAAGGAACAAATAAAAGTACAGTTCACCAATACTTTCTTTGATACATACAATTTTAAAAATGAGATGAAAACATAATTTTTCCACATAGTAATATAAATATAGAACCACAAATACATACTTTAGCTTTGAGTTACTCAACATACAAGTACTAATATGATTTATGTAGACAAACTTTATAGTTATGAGATGCATTATAACAAAAGAAACACACAAAATGACCCTTTACATCTGGAAAATCTATTCCAAGCAGCAATGAAGCAGTTTACTACACTTTACCAAAGACACTTTATGTTTGATATTCATTACATTTGTGACCCATCTGAGAGTTTTTCGGGCACCCGTGCCTGGTGTTAACATTGTGAAAGCCATCTGTTATACGGGACAAACAATACTCAGGGTGATGTACCTTCTCATGGCAGACACATCCCCACTGTAGGAGGCGAACATCAAATTAAAAATAGACTTGTTCTGCAAATACAGGGAAAAAACATAAACACAGAGACACAAAACACTTTAAACACACAAGCAAGAACAAGCTGACAAAGCAACAAACCCTGTCATCTCCGTCCGGTCTGCGAGGATCCTGCTTCTTTACAAAGTGCCTCAGGTTGTCATAATTGTGGAAATTGAAGAGCGAAACGAGCTCCTGAGGGTGTTAAGATACAGTAGAATGGTTAGAGGACGTCCGTATTATTTTATGCTTTAAGACAAAGAAAACTATGATGCAAACAAAACAAGCTCTTTATCGGAACAAGGCAAACAAATGTTTAACAGAAAAACCAAACCTCTGAGGCTGCTGGAATGATTTTATGTCATCATGCTCTCGTAATCAGTACCAGCGCCGTTCACAGTTTGTTCTCTTTAAGGCAGCAATAGAGTTTACATCTTGATGATATTGATTGTTTGACCTAAACTTTTAGGATTCTGGTTTTGGTAGAACAAACTTTAATTGGTTTGTCTAACGAAGCAAGGTAAAGCCACTTTGAGTAAGATTTATAAACTTTGGCTCACTCGAATGGAAATATACAGAAACAGCAGCACTGCAGCAGACAGTAATAACTAAAAAGCCACCAAAAATGATTTGATGCGATAATCCCATAAACACTCTGCACATAGTGGCCTTATTTAAGCATCCTCTCCGTTGCCAGGAAGAGTCCAAACTCAAAAATTTTGTCCAACCTGACAGAAGTGAATTCCCCGGACGCTGTTTCCAACTCTGTCCAGAGGAGGAGACCAACACATCACTCCCATGACGTTGGGGATCACCAGCAGTATGGCACCGGACACCCCGGATTTTGCCGGCAAGCCCACCTGGGAGATGAGAGACGTGGGATTTGTTTCCGGTGAACAAATGAACAAGCATTTCCTCCACAGTGATCATACCGATTGATCTTTTTTAATTTCTGTTGGTACACTCACTTCCTACTGTTACTCACATGAAAAGCCATCTGGCCAGAGAAGTCATACATGCCACATGAGTGCATGAGACTCAAAGTGTTTCGCACTGCCTCGGCACTCAGGACACGCTCGCCCGTGATTGGACAGATACCTCCGTTGGCCAGAGTGGCAGCCATGATGCTTCCTGATTCACAGGTCACCTCGATGGAGCAAAGCTGAGACCAAAAGGGGAAGAAGCAGTTCATGGTCAAAACCATTGAATCTTTTTTCATGACAGCGAAATCAATATAAAGCTCCACAAGATTATAGACGTAATGATTCTTCATGAAAAGCTTCACTCACAGCAGAGCATGTTTACCTGGAAGTAGAAGTCCAGGGAATCGATCATATCTGCTCCCGGCGGAAAACACTGGTGAATGAAATATGATCATTGTGACTCTATGAAGTATGCCGGCCTAGCAATGTGCAGATGTAGTATGATCAGAAATATCTTGTCATAAAGTTTTATTTTAGTCCGTCTCCTCAAATAGGGTCAATAGGTCTTGACTAATGCCTCTAACATGATAAACAAAAACAAATAAACATATTGCATGCTATGGCTACAGATAACAGAAATATTAAGCTAACGAAAGCCTTTCAAACTAAAAGAAAATGAAACAAAAACAATATCTTGGTCAAGTCTCCTTTTCTTACATCCTAGTAGAAAATGTGTTTTTAACCAGACAACAACACTGATGTCTGGCTTTTGAAAATACTAGCTAATCCTCTACATGTAGAGCTGAAACAAATAATGAATCGATTTGTCTTTCCTCTGTAACATTTTTGATATTCAGCTTTTCCAATGAGTGGATTTGCTAATTTTCTTCTGTTAGTAATCGGTAAATGAATCTGCAATGAAAATACATGATTTAAATAGTGTCTCTTTAAAGAAACATGTCATACACGTGTCAGAACACTCAGTTGGACACAGAGTTGGTATGCAAACATTGAGCTTCATCTCGAACAGATGCAACGGCAAACAGAAAGCCTTTCCAATCCCACATATTTCAGCATTCTGTAACTGACCTTCTTCTCTTTCATGTAGTATCCGATGGCAAAATTTCTGTTGCCTGTTTCTTTTTCTGACTGGAACCTGAGACAGAGAAGCAGACAGGTCAATACAGAAACATCAATAATGCAACAGAGCAGCGGACAGGCAATTTGCCCAACACTGTCTTTCAACTTAGGTGTGCTGAACGAAGATATATTAACTTCAGAACGCCTCAAATTTATTCGGCAGTGCACTCACATGGCATTGCTGAATCCCACATACTCCTGGCCGGCCATCTTTTTCACAAACTCCATGACCTGGGTCGAACAAAGACAACGTTTTACGTGCACTGCAGCATCTGACCGCCGACACGATCAACCCTCAGCTTCATATTCATGGCGTTAACAGAGAAGAGGCGCACTACTTACATAGTCAAACTTCTCTGCCTTATTTGAACGAGGCTGAAACACAAAGCGAGAGGCAGTTGCATGTGTTGATTGTAATTGTCACATTCATGAACACTGAACGTGACTGATGACTTCAGTACTAGGGTACTCATAACACCGTGGTGTGGAACAATAAATGAATGCATCACTGATTGCATCATTTAGTACCTTATTATCAGCGGGGAAAGTACAAGAGGAAAGATAGGCTGTGGCCGTAAACCACAGAGCTCATGTAGAGTTCGGGGACTATTTCACAAAACAGGACTACAGACAACTGTAGAAAAAATAAAACTGTTTTTTTCTGATTTTAATCTGCAAGACACACTTTAAATCTGGTAATGAAAAACAGTCATATGCTGTCAATAAGATAGGAGTTCTCAAAATATGATTACAAAAAATTAAGATATACTAATATCTTATTACAGTACAGCTGCTTCATGACATCCCCCCCCAGGCTAACATCATACTCATCAACAGACTCACTCAGCCGCCTGCAGGCTATAAGTCACGAATTTTCTACAAAACAAAATCAAGATGAACATTTTCAAGTCTGAATACAGCGTTATAGTTCAAAAAAATACTTCAATGTAATGAGAGATGTCTCAATAAAATTTAGAGATAATTATAATAACTGTTAATTTTTTGCCGACATCATGTGTGGAGTGAATCATGTCATTTTGTGAAAATGAAAAAAATGGAAACAGTTGCAAACTCTAACGCTTGTGTGACTCCAAAGTACAAGTAAGAGTTTGTAAAATGTTCTGTGAACTGTCACACAGCAGGCCGCACGTGTCCATCTGTTTACCTCGATAAGAGAGCTGATCACAATGGCTCCAGCGTTCACCATGGGGTTGTGGGGCTTATCTAGAAGAGAGGACGACGAGATAAGACACAATGTTAATGAGGGCCTTTAAACAAAATACATAATGTATCATTATGAAGTTTAATATTCACTGAGAGCATAGACTGTACATAACAAGTGGACGTAGTCACCGTGACGTCACTTATTTTTGTGGACTATGGTTTTGAAGCCATTTTGTTTTTGCAACCAGACGTGACACAAGAGGGTGGAGTTAAATACATCCCAAACGCTGATTAAGACATTTTTAGACAACCAAAACCTTAAAATTAACTTGCATGAACTGAAAACACACTGTGAAAGGGTTAGAGCTGTAAGACGATAACACGGACTAACTCCCAAACCGGACAATGGCGTGGTAGCGACCTGTCAATAACAAGGTAGCCACGCCCTAAAGCACACCCTGCTTTATTGTCTAATTTACTCCAAATGGGACCATCATTTACAGAATGAACATCAAGCTGTATTGAAGAAAACTTGAAACTAACGATTGAGACCATATACCAGGCATGGGCAAACTACGGCCCGCGGGCCAGATACGGCCCGTTGGGCTTTTTAATCCGGCCCATCAAATATTGGTAGAACATTGTCCGAACTATAATAAAGACTAGGGCTGGGCAGTATACCGGTTTTAATTTCCCGTATGATATGAATTCTTCACACACCATTATACCGGTGCATAGCCGAAACAACTGCTGTCTGTCTTCAACAGGCAGCTAAATGTATTGTTCGTTGCTGAAAGCAGTGGAGTCGGAGCTACTTGTCTTATATGTATTGAGAGGGAACCCTAGTCATGATCATAACTTTATAACAGAACAATTAACAACCCACAACTAACGCTCTTTAACAGAGCAAAACACCATAGCACACAACAGTCTGTGACACATAAACAATTTGTAACACTAATAATTGTACATTTATAAAATTTCACCGCCGAACTGCATGCTGGGTACAGCTCACTCGCGGGCCTGCTAGCAGAATAGTCTGCTAACAGCTTGGAGAGGCTCCGTCGCTCCAGTTACGTTACATTAAAGAACAGAACAGAGCGATGCAGGATGAACAAAGACAGACCGGAGATGCACCGATAGAGTTTGACACATATGCAACGCTGATTACCGTGTAATATGTGTGGTATTTGTTATAAATGTACATTGGTGCAAAGAGGCGATAAGAAGCTGTATGTGGAGGGGCTTAGGACCCAGGGGAATGTAGGTGAAAGAAACGGGAAGAGACGGAAAACACGCCACACAAACAGCTGTTCACCACTGTTGCCAACTTAGCAACTTAGTTGCTAGATTCAGCAACTTTTCAGGCTACCCTAGCAACTTTTTTTTCAAACAGCACCTAGCAACAAATTTAGCAACTTCTGAAAATATATTTGGCACTTTTAGCAACTTTTTTAAAGTGACTCAAATGCTAAAATGCACGCAGGCATTTTCCCTCTAAATGACACAAAAAAGATTTTCTCCATCACACACACAGCCACACCCACAACACACGTGCCTGGCTGCAAAGGTGCATTGTGGGTGACGTCAACAGCATGTGCTCAGCTCGTGCACAGGAGGGGGCAGCAGCCGAGTCAGCCGACAGCCCGACAGTGACACGCAGCAAATCATTGTTGGCTGACTGCAGCAGCAGCAGTATGTCTCAGTCAAAATTGTACAGCCAGAAGTACAGAAAAGAGTGGGAGTCTGTACCTGAATTTAAAGGGTGGCTAAAGCCAGTAATTGGGGATGATTGTCGGGCATACTGTGCGTACTGCAAATCAGATATGCTTGCAAAAATCTATGACATCAGAAAACATTGTGCTCCAGCAAAGCATATAAATAAATCAAAACCGCACAACCCTGCAATCTACATTACCACAGTTAAGAAAGTGGATAAATGCAAAAGCGCAGAGGCTACTATGGCAATGGCCATTGCAGAGCATTGTTCGCTGCTAGCATGTGACCATTTAGTTATGGCTTGCAAAGCTGCCTTTTCAGATTCTGTGGCAGCAACAAACTTCCAAATGCACCGCACTAAGTGCACAGAAATGATTAGGGGAGTACTGGCTCCTTATTTTCTCAAAAGAGTAACATCAGATGTGGGGGATGAGAAGTTCAGTCTCCTTTTGGATGAGTCCACTGATGTCAGTGTCTCGAAATACTTGGGTGTGGTGATTCGGTATTTCAGTGCTATAAAAAGAACCGTTGTGTCCACATTTCTCGGGCTGGTTGAATTGGAGGGGAGCGATGCCAAATCAATAGCAAAGGCAGTAGTTGAGTTACTTAAGAAGTGTAACCTTAAAAAAGAGAATCTTCACGGTATTGGCACTGATAATGCGTCCGTGATGACTGGGGTGCACAACGGGGTACACAAGATTTTAAAGGAAGAATGTACATTGCCCAATTTGGTACTCATCCGCTGTGTGTGCCATTCTTTACAATTGGCTGTCAGTGCAGCATCCAAAGAAACCATCCCTAGGAGTGCTGAGTACCGAATCAGGGAAACCTACAACTGGTTTTCGATTTCCCCAAAAAGGCGCGAGGCATACAAAGCAGTGTATGCCACAATTAATTGTGGCCAGAAACCCTTGCAGATCACCAAAGTGTGTGCCACACGTTGGCTATCGATTGAGCCTGCGGTAACTCGTATATTGAGCCAGTGGGATGAATTGAAACTCCACTTTGAGTTGACCAAGGCCAGTGAGCATTGCTACATGGCGGATGTGCTCCATGCCATGTACGTGGACAAGACCAACTATGTCTACCTGACATTCTTGAAATCAATCCTGTCCGACGTACAAGTTGCATTGAAGTCATTTGAGGGAGAGCAAACAGATCCTGTCAAGCTTTTGGACAATCTGGTACACCTCTTAACATCAATTTGCAGCAGAGTAGTCCACCCTATGGCAAAAATTGATGTCCTGAAGGATGCCATTGATGGACATCTCAGTCCATCACCATACCTTGGGTACCTTTTCGAGAGCACACTGTCCCGACTCAGTCTTGCGCCAGACGACGAAAAGGTCATTCGTAGTCGGTGCATCAACTACATTGTTGCTTTAAGCAAGGAGCTGCAAGGAAGGCTCCCAGACAACCTAGAAGCCTTGCGAAACATGGCCTTGTTCAGTGTTAAGGACACGCTAAACCACAATAAAGGCACCACTGAAATTATTAAAGTAGCTGAGCTACTGGGGTACCATCCCCAAACAATTGACAAAATTGTTTCCCAATGGAGAATCATCCATCTGTTTAGGTGGGACTCAACTGAAAATACAGTTGAGTTTTGGAGTGAAGTGAAAAACTACAGGGACTCTTCCAGGTCAAATCCATTTCAAGAACTGTGCAAAGCTGCACTCGCTGCCCTCTCCTTGCCACAATCAAATGCGGAGGTTGAACGGCTGTTCAGCCAAATGAGTGTGGTCAAGTCAAAGCTGAGAAATAGGATGTTACTGCACACTCTCAACTCCATACTCCTGGTGCGGTATGGACTGAAGCTGGCTGGAGATACCTGTTACCAGCACAAACTACCAAGTGAAGTTCTGGAGCAGTTTGGCACCAAAACAGCATACGGCTTTAAGGCCACTCCATCCTCTTCTGCTGGTTCCAGCTCCGTGACAATGCAGTTGGACAGTGAAGATGACGAGGTTTTCTTTTCCACTTTTTGATTCATCATATTTACAGTATGTATGCAAGGAGTGGACTTTCTGGAACTGGCGGAGACACACAGCTGATGGTGGCAGTGTGCACTGCCGTGTGAGCGAGAACAGTGGCAATATCTGGAGGAAACCATTGAGCAGCTAGCCAGCCAAGCAGCACAACAGCCTGGAGACAGCTGGAAAGAGATGCCCAGTGCACACATCATTATTTGAGTTAAGTTGCTTGTTCAATAAGATATCATATATACCTTGTTATTAGCTTGTACCTATAATTATTGATCAGTTTGGTTGCATGTTAACCAACTACCAGTACACTGCTTAAATTGTTCAGAATGTGTAGGTTTACTAGTTAATAAGAAAAGAAAAAAAGTAATTGTTCAATAATGTGTAATTGTTCAATAATTCAATGTGTTGTGTTTAAAAATATCTGATCATATAAAATGTGTTGTGTTTAAATTACTTCTACAAATACAAATGTGATAATAAACAAAAAATCTTAATTAACAGATGTCAAATCATATTATTTGTCGAGATGGACAGTCAATTTGAGTAACGTTATTGTGTAGTCTACGAAAGTACGCAGTTTTACGTTATTACGTAATGACGTCATCACGTAATGACGTCACAACGTCATTTAGCAACTTTTAGCAACTAATCGACCTGCCTCTAGCAACTTCCCCAGAAAAATAGTTGGCAACAGTGCTGCAGACCAGTGATTCTCAACTGGTGGTTCGTCGCGGACCCGTTTTCAGTGGGTTGCGGGCCGTTGCTTTATGCAGCGGAGTTATTCACGCTCCTATCCAGCATGTACGGCACTTGTTCAGTGGTGCAGGAAAAACACCGACCAATGCGTTGTAAATCACGTCACGTGATGCAGTTTAGCCAATAAAATAAGGGTATTCTGATACGTTTCCTGACTCCAGTGAGATGTACCCACACCGTGACACAGGGGGGGAGAGACAAGGAAAGACATGACAGAGCAGAGCTCTGATAATGTTAGATGTGAAAGTCAAATATTTGTATCATCCCTTCAAATAATCAAACCGCTAAAAATAATTAACCTTTACACTAAAAACACTGTGTCAAAAATATCTGCTTAATAAGAAGCGCATGATAAAATATGCATTAATGCGATAAAAAAATACTGTGTAAGATCCCAGTTAACTGATGAACACCTCAGATCTGTTCTGAGAATTGCCACAACCAAACACCAAACGTTGATGCACTGGTTAAAAAGGGTGACCAACAACACTGTTCCCACTGAAATTAAATGCAAGTTACTTTTACTTGTAATTTATATTAGTTCACACAACTGGCCCGGCCCGTCTGTCAAATTTTAAAACTCAATGTGGCCCCCGAGCCAAAAAGTTTGCCCACCCCTGCCATATACACATGTTTACAATGTTTACTGAGGAAATAAATCAAATGAGAAGTAGGCTCATTTTGAGACCTGGATGTTGCCACCTGGCTGAGAGTCAACGAGGCATTGATGTAAGCTTTTACAATCCAACAGGACAGTGACGAGGCCTTACAAACCTTCATCATCAAGTGAGAGCATGTTGAACTTGAGTCCACTGGGCTCCATACCGACGTAACGGTGAACCCTCTCTGTCCCCATCTCATGGACGGCGATGGCGTACTGCAGGGGCTTCACACAGGACTGCAGGCAGAACGGCAGCTTGGTGTCGCCTACTGAGTGCCTGGAGGAAGAAGACAGCGTGTTTCAACTCTCACTGAACATTAAAACAGATCCACTTTGACAATCACTAAAAACTGTCATGATTGACAATAACATTGTTGTAAAAAAATTGCATCAATATCACAAAACACCAGCAAGTTAATTCGTTCATAAATTGAAAAAAACAAATCTGCTGAGATTGAAAGTCCATTCTTAACTCTTCACTTTAAATACAAACTTATTTAAACATACTCTTATTTTGTTTGTTTTCCATATGCTGTTGTAAAGTTTCATATTTTAAATGATGTGCTATACTATTGCACTGTGTTTATTGTTATGCACCAATCACCAAGTCACATTCCTTGTATGTGCAAACATACTTGGCAATAAAACGTTTCAGATTCTTTATCGTGGAAACAGTAGTCGACAGTACAATCTCACCTAAAGGTCCACTGAGTAGCTGTTCTGGAGCTTTCGATCATATCACATGGTCGTCCTCAGCATCAGTCAAATCAATCTCAACTTTTAAGCCAATAAGGATGAGAAGTCTTAAAAGTGCTCAGGAGGTAATTTCTAGAATTGAATGACGACCGTGAAAACTCTGCCTATCGATGAAGATCATGTGATATATAACACAAGCTAACAAGCGCCACAAAGGCTACTAAATGGACCTTGTGGTGTCAACAACAAATCTGTCATTCGTACCTCTGTCCATCCACCGTACACAAAGACACACCCCACAGTTCTGGACTAAACTTAGCGAGTTGGGGGATGTAGTCTGCCACCTAAAGCCAGAAAACATAAGAGAAGCACAGTAACAGTTAAATCACACAGTTTAAGATTCGGAATACACAAATATTTTGGCTTGAGCAGAAAGTTGGAGTGAGGGAAAAGTCAATGAAATGAGACGATTCCTACAGCTTTTTCTGTCTCATGCAGTAATTCCACTCATCTTCAGTATTGATTTTCATGTAAGCAAATATTGAGAAGGCAGTATGAATTTTAAAGGAAGCTATGTCAATATTTAACTGAAGATTGTTCTTCACTAAACCATACACAGCACCACTACTATCACAACAGGTAAAATGATCTGTAACAACACCTGTTCAAGGCTTAAACAACATTCTACACTCCTTGTGTTAGTCACTAGAAGACTCCACAATAACTTATTAATCATAAAATTCATTTTCCATTTATTCACAATAAGGAACAAACAAACAACAGACGCATACCCTCCCATCACTTTGGCTTTGAACTCTGTTGTAGATTTTATTTATTCTTTGAGCAAACACGTCAAACTCCGGGATGATAAATTTCTTTCTGAAGGCCTGGATCAGCAGGACGATGTTTCCACCGACACACCTGAAAGAAAAAAACACATAACGCAGGGGCACTCAGAAGCACTCACTGAAAATGCAATAGATACTTTTGGAATTAGTGTAACATAGCACGTGTGTGTGTGTGTGTGTGTGTGTGTGTGTGTGTGTGTGTGTGTGTGCATTCTCTGGTGTGAGAGCAGCAGCTGCCAGCTATCAGTCTAAGCAACGGGCTTTTGCTTTGATCAACATGTCGGTAAATAAAGCTGACATGTCCTCCTGACACACACTAACTACATACACTGTCACACCTCCAGGTTTTAGTTTATTAAGCTAAAGGAACATTTCACCACATGTAGTACCATTTCTGACTGTCTATATGCAAACACATGTTAGCTTTAAGTTTACACAGAGGTTGACTGACCTGCTTTGGCTAGCTATATATGAATCAACAGAGAAGACGGGGATGAGAAAACATGTTTCTGCTCGCTATTATCATCTTTTTGGTAAATACCGGAGATTGATTGCAGGTACAAGAAATCCCTCCTAACAAATGATCTGAAATATTGGATTTCAATGACATGGCTCGGGTGAAATTATTTAATTTGTATCCAAAACCTAAAAATCTTAAGCAATTTCTGTATTGACCTGCATCATATTATACAACCTATGTTCGCCCCTTCATGTACAAATAGGAGGTTGGAGGCGACCGCTCTGAAGGAAAGCAATTTAATTAAAGACCACCAAAGACCACAGACTTAAAAACCGGCATAGAGTTAAATGAAGACGTTTCAGTCAGTCCCAACAAACATTCACAAATCTATTGATTAAATTGCATTACGCTATGATGTATGAATGTGTGCTGTGTGAACCTGACGTTCTTCACATTGTTGTTAAACTGGTCATAAATGACTCATAATCAGTAATGTGATGTATGTGTTGGAGACAAGCGAAGAAAGACAGAGACAGAGATAAGCATGCAGCAGGTCACATACAACAAATGCTTCATTGGAATGGATTGTGTCGGAAGGTCAGACTAAAAATAGTTTGGGCTCACGCCCACACCGGGTAGTGAATGGAAAACCAAACCCCATGAGACAGTCAGCGATGAGACACAAGTCCAATCTGAACACACTCCCGAAACCAGGCAGTAAAATAAGAAAACTTCAAAATCAAGTGTAATATCTCCTGCCAATCATGTGAATAATAAACCCATGACTCTTGTTGCTCGTTAAAGTTGCCGAAAAGTTATCGTGTGTGTATGCGTTTGAGTTGCTGATCTGCAGTATAATAAACTTTCAGTTTAAATGTAGAAATAGGACAATTTTTTACAATTTGGAGGCTTTCGACAAAGTGCAGACAGAAAATAAAACCCCAGCACATCAATATTTAAGCTATAGCATTGTGATTTTACTGCTGGCTCAAAAACAATTGACCAACTCTTATTCTGACAACAGAACGTTTAATCTGGAGACATTTGGTCCGATTAAAAAAGCAAATAATTAACAATTATCTGTTGGTATAAATCCTATAAAGTGTACTGTGGTGGGAAAAAAACGATTCAGTAGTACCGAGTGAGTCCTATAATAGTGAATACTGAAACAAGAAACATTGAGGAAAGAAGTTTGTCTTTAAAGTATTTATCCTCTGGCCAGAGAAGGCTTCACCGTCATACAGACTGCAGTTCAGTCTGCAAAGGAATCAGCCAAGAATCCAGTGTCTCTCTTGCTTATAAGCATCTCAGCACACAGCAGGGGGGAACATCAGGTATTTACATTATCACAATAGATCAGCAGTTTCAAGCTCCCCATTGACCCCTCCAGTCATCCCCTTCCTCTTCTGAGCCTTGTCACATGAAGACATGTGTCTTTATTACCTTTGATTATCTCTGGCTATCTTCACACCTCAACATTCTTAAACTGCAACCCCCATTTGGTTACTTCCCCTTATCAAAGCAAAGGCAGAGATAACCCATATGGTCCTGTTACCACTCTCCTAGTTTACAATCATATGTCACATATATAGTTTTGTTAGTGAGTAAGGCACATAAACTAAGTCACAGTAGAAATGTACTAGCACGGGGAAAATTCTCTATCACAGTACCTCCAAATAAAATGGGACAGTTTGTTTTTAAAGATGATAGTCTTTGTAGAGAGTCGTGTCCTCCCTCTGCATAGGTGAGTGCACTTCAGTTGCCCTCAATGAAACAACAAGGTCTGTGGTGGATTATCATTTTTGAACGACGTCATTCTAATTAGAAATATATTTTTGGTGCCTTGAACACCACAAATTAAAAACAGAGCTCCACTTCATTGGAGCAGGTAGAGCCAGTAAAACTTCAGCGAACCACAACATGGCGTATTGTGCCTCTGGGTTGATCGATTCCTTTAGATCTGCATCTGCATACTTTACGTTTACTGCCGTTGAAGTGAGTTGTCGAATAGTTTTGATCATTTGATTGAGTAGCAACATGTCTTACCTGTGGAAAAGGTCTCTGTCCATCATCACCTCACCAACAGAGTCCTTCTCAACCTGTCGAAGCTCCTCCATGCAGTCCTTCAGACGAGGGTCTGATGGGTGAAGGCCGGTTTTCTTCAGGGCCTGCAAAATGACAATGGACCAGATGAATATACAGACAGCCAGGTGGATGCTTGGTAGGTGAGGCTGGCGAGTCTTTAAGCCACTTACTAAGGTAAAGTATGAAACAGGGACTTGTTCTTTTCCCTCTGTGATGGTGTAGAAAAGCAGGTCTTCCACTCCCAAGCTGGGGGACTTTGAATGAACGTTCCTGATGAAGTGAAGATTAAACTCTCAAAAACAGAAAGCAAACATTGTTGTTTTTGACATGACATAGCAGGTCAACACAATGGTCATTGTACTTATGTGTCACAGCCATTCCAGTGAACCAGCATGCACGATACCAGCACCCTGGCCCACCTAAAAGAAACAGGGTGATAATTAATGTTATTAATTGCACCTGTGTTTACCCTGTAATTACATATCGAAAAGGCTGACAACGAAATATCATAATGTAACAACACACGGCTACAGAAGACATAGCTGAGATAATGATTTCTTCTAAAATTGCTGCTTATTTTCGTTAAACCGTTCAATCATGCAAAAAAAATGAAAGAAGCTAATGTCATTAGTAGGTGACCGACACAAGAAACAAGAACTTTAGATACATTCACATATTCAGTATAACAAGAAATATTGCATTCACTTTCTATATGTGTTATGATGTTCACGACATACTGTATTAAATACAGGATTTTTCTTTCTGTTGTTTTTTTTTATATGTGCACCTGCAGTTTGCATGCAGGAGATTCTCTCTTTGAAACTCTGTTGTGTGCCTCACGTTGCTTTAAATTTAAACACTCTAACATCAAAGAGCTGACTCTATAATTTATAGCCGACACATGATGAGAACTGACACCTGGCCTGATATGACCACCTGCGTAGCTACTGCTCATATGCAGTATTTCTATATATATATTTTTAATACTTCTTAATACTACTATAACAACAGGCCTGGGTGTCAAGTGTTGATACTGAACTGTTGTTCTTCACCCGGAGACACTTACGTTTTGAGATGGAAGTGATCCAAGTGTGTAGGCGGTGGTTTCTGGGCCGTCGTTGTTGAGTTGTTTGTCAGGCAACATGCTGGCTGGATGATGAAAACCTTCTTGGCCGCATCTGTGTGTTTGACGATCAGTTGTACGGAGCTGGACAGACGCAGCGCTCTCAGGCAGTGCATGGCTCCCCACAGAGCCGCTTTGACAGCTCGGTTTAACGGCTAACCGATACAGCAGGTAACACTGACCGCTGGTAGTTAAGAGCAGTTTTCAAGCGGCTCCTGTCAGGTCACTGACTTTCATATGGCGAGCTGAAGTTTTGTTGCCTTCAGGTGTCGTCGGGAATTTTGTTCTTTCGACTCTTGAACTTTTTTTTTTTTTTTTTTTTTTCCGCCAGGTACCTTGAAAAGTAACATTTCTTCAATTGGATTGCTGAACCCTTTTGAGGTAATTGTACTTAACTTGAGTATTTAAATTCAGCTAAGGCTACTTTATACTTTTATCAGACACTTATTTCATTTTAGAGGGAAATATTGTAGGATAGACTACTTTTTACTCCACTACTTTTAGGCTATTAATACCTTTAGTTAGGGGACGGATTATGATGTATTAAGATGGATAAAGATATGACTTTATTTATCCCCTTTGTGAAATGTACTAGCTACCTGACAATAGCCAATAGTTTTAAAAAAAAGAAAAAAAGCCACACATTTACCAGCTGCAACTTTAAAGTAATATACATATTAATACATCAATAATTAGATTTAGAAATATAACATACATTCTTTTACACTGGGCCATACTGCATGATGAGATAAGCCTTCTTTCACTTTTTGTACTTCAAGTATATTTTTAGTTCAGCTATACTTTTACTAAAGTACAATTTTGAATGCAGTCTTGTACCAGAGTATTTCTGTACTGTGGTATTGCTACTGTAACTATAGAAGATCTGAATACTTCTTTCATAACTGGTTAAAATAATCATTAATTTGCCTGATATTTAGCACATTTATGCACTTCAATATACAAAAAGTAGTTCTGGAACTCTTGACTTTAGAAAAAATAAAACTCTCGGCATCACACCCATAAGCTCACAATAACCGATTAAGCGCCACTCGGTTTTTTACGAGGTGCACGTGAAGGCATCAGGGGGTTTAATGCGTAAAAAAAACAAAAAAAAAAACCCTCGTGTGGCAGCTGTCGCTTGACTGACAGATGAAGTGGCCAATCAGGGGTAGAAATGTATTTTGGTGAGCAGAGGTCTGCCATGAGGACTTCATGGGTGTCAGTCAGGATGCGTTTAACGTTTTGTTACCATACAATTCAGTATTATGAACGAAACAGACCAACAGTATCAGGGTGCCAAGAGCTATGATGGAATCAAAACATAACCTCACACCTGTCACTAATTAAGTCAGGGATATGTAAGTCCAAGAAAGCCTTTGACCTGTTGTGTAACAACACATGGTCAGCTAACAAGCCTCTTGGTTTATTATTATTATAACCACCAGCTGAACCTGTTCAGTACATAGCTACTGTCAATGTGGCTTAACTGATAACTAACTGAACTGATAGCTTAAATGTACTGTCTGAGCAACAACACATGTTATTAAGGCAAATACAAGTGAATTAAATGTGAGTGAACTTGAAAGTATGTAACTACACGACCATGTATCATGTATTATGTATGTACTATATCAGAAACATCATTTCCCAAGTTTTCCCTTGTTTTCTTTTGATAGACAAACACTAAAATATTATATAGTTTGGAGAGTAATGCATAATAGTGACAACAAAATGCCTTCTTGTGTGTCACGCAGACTTATGTGAATTTCCAAAATGCTGGTAAAGCTTTGCGTGTTCTGACTTTCAATGTGAGTTGAGAATAAAAACAAAATGTGCCATATCATATTTTTTGCATGGAAGGCTTGTTGCTCTTTCTTTTATTTGTGTATACAATATGCTGATCATTGCATTCTGAGAGTCTCTTGATAGTAAAATCCATCCATATCAAGGAACATAAATAACAGTGTCAAAAGGCACAGCATTGTGTTAACAAACAAAACAATTATTAAACAGTAAATTACACAATACAGATTCATTATTTTCTCTCATATTGTCTAAAGGTCTCAAAAAAAAAGAAAACCAAATACTTTTACATGCCAGATTATAAAATAGGAGCAACATCAAGTCACTGCATGGCCAATGTAGATAAGGAATATGGGTATTTTGAAAGGCAAAAGATTCATTTCTTTAAGTCAACCTCTGCACTGCATCAAAATGACACAAAATGACACAGAAACCGCTGATAACTTTGAAGACATTTCATCAAAGTGATCATGAGTTACACGCTCTTTGACGGGCGAGGCAGCACCAGCTTCAGCCCAATGTCAACTACACAGGAAGGCATGTAAGAGAGGGGGATCCAGATAAGCTTAGCATCCCAGCCGGGGCTGTATCTGGTGCGTGGGTGAGCAGCAGTCAGAGCGTGCTCCATGCAGCCGGTCACCTTGGAGAGGTCCGTGTCGCAGATAGCATTCATGATCAAACGCTGGACCTTGATGTCTGAAAATGAGAATATATATAACATATATATTTTGTACTTGATGGCATTTTTTTTTTACTTCCCCCTTGAAATGTATATGTATCGTATATTGAGTGAGATTCATGATACTTTTTAAAGGTATATTATGTAGGATTTGGTGGCATCTAGCGGTGGGGTTGCAGATTGCAACCAACTGAAACTTCCCCCGTGGGGCGAATCGTGTAGGAGAACTAAGGTGGCCGACACAAAGTCGCAGAAATGCGAATGGCCCTGTCTAGAGCCAGTGTTTGGTTTGTTCAGTTGAGGCTATACTGTAGAAACATGGCAGCCAGCTCCGTGAAGACTATCCGTATACAAAAGGCTCATTCTAAGCTGACGCAACGATTCCTATTTTTTTCAGTGATTAAGCACTACAGAAAACATTCATATCAAAGCCGGTGGCTCACAGGTAACGATAGAGCAGCACTAACAGTGCAAACAATGCCGAAAATATAAAATATAAGAATGTTTAATATAGCTGCTTTTACATTATATTCTATTTCTGCCAATTGATGCTCCTAAATGCTACACAATGGACCCTTAACGTCGTTAAAAAGTATTTTTATTTGGAATTTTTATGTTGCCTTCAGGTACAGCTAAGCAGCTTGTCTTCAGGAAACAAATTCAATGGGACTTTTAACTTTCACTATCACTTCACAGGTTTATTTGAAATGTGACAGGATTATTTTTTTTAAATCTGTATCTGTTTTATATTTGTGATTTTGATCACAATCAAAAGACAGTGATGCTTACTCATAGTTTGAAATAACGATTAGCAGTCTACTTACATTTATCGAGGTACTTGTCTCCATAGCTGGCTTGTACTTCAGGGCTGAGCTGGTTCCACAGGCGATGCAGCTCCCTCTCGAGGGGTTCCAGGCTCGTCACTGCGGTCTTGAAAAACCCCGGCTCAATGATACACACATTGATTCCAAAGTAGTTAATATCTCTCCTGACAACAGAAACGTCACGTAGAGTAACATAAAACATGACATGCGCATAGATTTATATAGACAACAGAGATTTAAACAAGTTTGTGACACCGGCCGCAACCTTTTGATCGAACGTTTTATATTAGAAATGGGCTTTGTGGTTTGAGCGTAACAAATAAAAACCCAATAGTCTATTAAATAAACACAGTAAGACTGCCTGGTCTCATGAGCCAATATTTGTCTGCCTGGAATATGCAGAGGCAGTTTGTTTTGTGTATTACTGTAATTTGTTGAATGGGAGGTGTTTTATTGCTCTAAATGTGTGTTATTGTTCATCTTTTATTAAAAAAAAAGAGAATGTCTAATATAAAAATCTGTCTACAAACCCAATATCCCTCATGGGACATTGACGATGTGAAGATTGCAACTTGAATGCCTATTTGTTCTTATAACTAGAAGATAGGGTTTTCTAAAAGTTAAGGATAACTGGCTCCACAAAATACTTTCTTTGTGTTTAATGAAGCACATCGGTTGTTACAGTATACGCTCTTTTTACCTGAGGCAGTCCGAGAAAGACTCCACTGCAAACTTGGAGATGCAGTATCCACCACCGTTTGCAGCCACCCTGCCCAGCACCGACGCTACGTTTACAATACGGCCGCGAGCCTTTTTGATGAGGGGCAGGAAGGTCATTGTCATGGCAATCACTCCATTCATGTTGACTTTCAGTACGCTGTGGAAATCCTCCACTTTCATCCACTCTGAAGGACCCATGGGCAGTGAGCATCCAGCGTTGTTCACAACACCCCAGAGTCCTGCGAAGAAAACGAAAGACAAAAAGTGGACGTATATGTATCTTGTGTTGCAGATCGGCCTTGTGGAATTTGATCGAGTCAGTCATCCCTTTAATCAAACAATGCAGCATCATCTCTCACCCTTATCGCCGACCTCCTTCTTGGTCCACTCCATGGCTTTCTGGATGCTGTCCTGACTGGTCACATCCAGAAGGACAGTCTTCAAATAAGGGCCCGCCGCCCTCTTCAGGTCATCTGCTCCCTTTTCTGTGAGACAGCCAGCGAGCACGTGGAAACCTTTTCGATCGAGCTTCTTACACAGCAGGTTTCCAAAGCCCGAGTCGCAGCCGGTCACAAAGACATACTTCTCAGTGACGTCCTCGATCTCCAGGCTGTCTCGGTACAGCCACACGAGAATCCACAACACCACAAAGGTGCCACTGATGTATGAGCAAGCATTTTCCCTGAAAGAGAACGGCGAGGAGACGAAGGCAGGGATTTGACTTTGAGAAAATATTCTAGAGGAGTAAGCCTGGAGGTTCAACGCTTTGGTGACAGCAGCCAAATTACTGCAGAAAATCTAGTGTAGCATCATGTATTCTTACCCTAAAACATCATAGACAAACTGCATATCCATGCTGCTTCCAGGATTAGAAGTGAGTCCTTGGTCACCAGGAGGACTTAGTGCTTGCTAAAAAAGTCGAGCAAATGTTATTGACATGGCAAACTGCCACATTAGATTTTACAGGATTGGAAAGTAGAAATACTTCAGATGACTTATTTCAGGAATCCCCATGACCAAATCCCTACTCTATTTCATCATATTGTAGGGTTCATGGAACTTCTCTGATAACTAAGGGAAACAATGAGTTCGTTCACAGAGCGCCTTGAAATATTGAACTGCTCTGGGCACATGAGAAATCTTTGGTTAATACTCTTATGGGAGAAAGAAAGGTATTTGGGAGGGAGGGGGCCCCGAGGAGGGAGGGGCACATTGTTTTGAAGCATAAATGTACTGCCCGTGACCTAGCTGCTTATGCTGCTCATTAGCTGAAAACCAATTAGTTCCCCAGCTTATTAGTGGTTAAAAGATACTTCTATGGCCTATTTTATCCATGAAATCAAATTTGCCTGCAGACTTAAGTAAGTTTTAATTAATAATTAGTTTATATATTGTTGATGTTAGCTTGAGAACATTAGGTAAAACACAATTGACCCTATAAAATGAGGGAAATTTAATTTAGTTTCTCAACACTAGTTAACATATTCTGAAAAATATAACAGAATACCTCAAAAATATATACAGTATATCAATATAATTTGCAGGTAAAACTATTCAAACTCAAACCCCAATTAGGCTACTGCTTGCTGTAAGCTTTTTTTTATTAACTTGTAAACGAATTGTTTCATGGATTAAATATGAGACATTCGCAACAGGAAATTGGGATCATTGTCAATATTACAGAGTTTAATGAGCAGAAAAATAAATCAGAGCACACAAGAATGAGAAAGTACTTCGTTTTAATTCAACAGTAAGAGAGTTAATTTCATAAAAACTATATTATCCTACCTTTTCCTCTTTTTGAGAAGTGATGGATCTCCACAAGTTATCCGTCCTCTTCCCTTTCCCTTTCAGGTTATTCTTCTGTGTTAACTCAGAGAGGCTGGTCAGAGAGAGGCTTTATCCCTTTGGTTTATCCTTTAAGACAAGTCCGCAATTGGTAATCCCCAATCCGTAACCACTGGGTCTGTGCATGTGTGTGTGAGTTTAAGAAAGAAAAAGTGGTGGGAATTACAGCAAACATCACAACTTTCTGAACACAATGTGAAGTCGGATATCATATAACTTTGTTTTTTGTTGGGTAACTGCTCACAGTACATGATCTACTTTTCATGACATCAGGTTCTTTGAAGAAGTCGACATGAAATCTTGCTTGTTCCTTTTATTAGAACCTGGTGGTTCTCAGGGTATACAGAAGAAGTACTTTATGTTTTAAGAGTGTTAAAACAAACTTAGAATAAGCCTGCATGTCAAAGCCTCGTGCACCCTTAAACAACGTGTTTAATCTCATTGGCCCCCCTTGTTCACTGACCTATTATATCAGTCTTAACGCTGAAACAATATGTGCAGTATACTCTGTAACTGCACTCTGTGCTGCACGTTTTGAGACTGGTCAGCTGGTAGTGCAGAGATGTTGAACGTTAACAAGAAGTGGCCATTGTATTGTACATTGTATTGCGGCTTATCAATGTATTTATTCAACAAAACCCTGATGCAATAATAAGGAAAAGTATTTTGTGTAAATGTGACTTGCTTCACAAATGCATCCTCCATAATAAAACTACCTTTAGACTTGCCGGAAGGACGTTTGTCAAAATGTTGTCTTGAACAAAGACATATATTAAACTGCGGATATGAGCGTGACGAAAGACTCAAACTGAAGGATCATGTGTTACAAACTGCATCTTTCATTCATTCATTCATTCATTATCCAAACCGCTTATCCTGCTCAGGGTTGCGGGGCACTGGAGCCGATCCCAGCTGACATTGGGCGAAGGCAGGGTTCACTCTGGACAGGTTGCCAGTTCATCGCAGGGCAAACTGCATCTTGACTCTGGTTTTCTATTGTTTTATTATGCAATGAATTTATGTAATTGGTTACCCAACACGGCTGCAATTTCATGAGTGAATTTAACAGCCACGTGTGTCACGACACACCTTCCACTAATAATCCAATCACCATAGCCAAGCTAATATTTATCCAGTTATAATAGTTAGTGGATTATCAGTAGTTTTATTACAATACTTTTAAACCGTAAATGTATGTTACTACTTTGACATTTGACCTTCTGTTTTCATAAAGGCCACCATTAAACCATCACCCAAACTCCAATCCTTGACCCGGAAGTCCTTAAGAACTATAAAGCATCAAACGTGTGTTAAAGTCTGAGAGTCCTAACTCAAATGTAAATGCTCATCAGCGCTCTCACAGTTCTGGTAGTTTTCCTGATCACTACTGACACAGATTGTGAGTTTTTAACATCCAGACCAGAGGATCTTTTTTGAAGTATAGCCTGCTCAAACTTACCTTCATGCTAATTTGTCTTTTCATATCACAGCTGTTGTGAACATTTGTATTTATACACACTTAAAGTGGTCGATTAAATGTATTACACCAGTGTATTGTTTGATTTTATTAAAAAAAAATGTTCCAACGGGAACAAAAGTCAGTGAAGTTGTCTGACAAGAACAGTAAATCACGTATAATACATTAAAATATACACACAATTTAAGTATCAGGTGCTGAAAAGAAGCCTTCCTATAAAACGCTTTTAGGAGATACGACAGACAAGTATCTCCTAACATCACTGTGGTCGATAATCATACGCTTGAAAGAATTTAATGACTTGCTATTATTGTACAAGGTGCGACAGTGAACATTGCCCTAAAACACAGACAAGTCATTGGTTAAACATGGCCGTCCTATGATCAGAGCTCGGGCTCGTGATCGCTCACAGAGGCAGAATAATGATGCTCGACAATGTGTACATGTATACAAAGAAGCTTTGTGGCCGGTGGCAATTTGTCTGTGGCCCCTTATGCATATTTATATTTTTTTCAATTACCAAGACACAAAAACTGGTACTTCGGTCATAATTATTGAAACCCCTGACTCATGTAGCCAATATATTGACCAGGTATGCTAAATCATAAGCACATTTTCTCATTTACACCAAGTTTAAAAACGTTTTTTTTTTTGCAAATAGCTGAACAGCTATCGACATTAAACACATCTTTCAGAAACTAAAAGCCTTTGTGGGTTGTTAGCTAAACACTGCTATTGAAATACCACACATTTAATTATCAAGTCGCCTGCACCCAGAATGCACATGTGAATACACCTGTAACCAGTGAGATCAGTTAGAAATCATAGCTGGAACACTATAAATAGGATTCAGGTTTGCTCTTTGGTTTGCACAACAACAGAGGCCAATTCTGGAGAGAAAGTTAGAGGAAGTAATTGCAATATACCGAATTTTGCTTAAAAATACAATTATGTTCAATGAAATTGTGTTTGATTCTGTTATAAAAATGTCAAAGACTTCAGATAATAGTGTTTTGTACCTGTTTTTATGGTTTTGAGTGAAGTGTTTGCTATTGTAAGATATATATGATTTTGTATGTTGTGTACGTTTTCTGTACGGTTAGTTTTAACAAAGTGGGCCTGTTTCAGAAATTGTGTTTTAACAACTGCAAAAAATTGTGACAAGCAGGTGAACCAAGATTTTATATGCGACGCCTTCAAAACTCCATACTGACATAGCACATCGTTCAATAACAGACTGCCTGAATGTTATTGATTCATTGAAGTCACCACTAAATAGATGTTAGACCCATTTCAAACTGTCAGCAGTTCACTGAACAAAGTAAGCGTCAGAATTACTACACTCTGCGGACGAGCCAAGTCATCGCTGCTTCCATCTTTGCCGATACTGGCTCTTCATTCCAGTGCGTTTAGGTTCAGCTGTGAACATCCCAGCATGAAGTTTATGAGGAAGCAGACTGCAGTGGACCCTTGTGTACGTACTCCAGAGCTGTGGCAATGGTCCTCATGTCCATCTCAATACTGCGGGCCCAGTTCTCCACATCCCCAATTTCCTGTTCAAATGAGAGTACAGAAACAGAAGTAGCATCATTAGTGTATGTCGATCAGTCTTGCCTATTATCAGGACCGGCAACATGCATCATTTCCAGACACCCTGTCTCCCCTGTGAGGATGACATAAGCTGGGTAATTGTAGAGGGAGTGGAAACTCATTCATGAATTGCTTTTAGCAGCTGTCGAATCCGCTCAGATCCAGGACCTGTGTCGGGGCCCTTCAATTAAACTAATCTGCTATTAGTAAAATATAAACCTGAGGAACAAAACAAGTTTGCAACAAGACAATGTTTGTGGTATTATTATTTATATTTGAACAAGGTGCACAGTGGGATAAGACAGTATACGTATATGGTTGTGTCTGCATTAAGCAATACTTAGTGATATTAACACCGAGTCTTAGTACTCAATATAATGTAAGACGGTCACTCACACAGAGTGCTGAAGCAACTCATAATACACCAAACATTTAACTTAATTAAATGTGATGCTGACTGCAGGTGCTTCTATCAGGTATATGATATTTAGGACCTCATATTATTTACAGAAAACAACTTTTCATATTGCCATAAAAAGTAAGGGCACTTATTGATTTGACAGCTGTAGACTTAAAACCGTATAAAGGTTATATAAGCAGATCACGTGACAGAAAAGCCTCATGGACAGTGTATCCTACCTTTAGGGCCTGATTGAAACCCTCCACCATACTGATCCACTGAGCAGTTTGTTTGGAGAACTGGCTCGCCTGCACTTGGAGAGTCTTCACCTCATGGTCGAGCTTACGCTGGTTTACGTATGCCTGGGCCACTCTAAAGTTAAACAGGAAAGGATTTTTAAAAAATTAAGCGCTACAGTATCACTTATTAATGAAAATATAGCATTATGTATAAATATGTTGTTGCATGTGGGGGCGGATTTGTATTTGACAGTGCAAAGTCTAAATCATATCAATTTCTCCATTCAAACAGAAAACATACTGCGTTATTCAAACTAGACGACATCTTACCAAGTCACAAAGGGATTTTAGTACATAAGCGTTTTCATAAAACACCGCATCCCACTCTTGTTCTTTAAGCTGATTGTCTTGGTTTCATCACAACTTTCACAATGTCAACAATCTCAATGTACTATTAGTGGTTGTGTCACACACTGCCAAGAATGTATGGCTTTATTTTACTGGCTCAGACAGAGGTGTTGGTGGGTCAGCTTGGCAGTAATCTGTTAGGGAACCATGGGACCCAGAAAATCTACACCTGTGACTTCAGGGAACGTGTTTATGACGCAGCAGCAGCAGGACATATACCTCGTTTTAGGAGCAGGGGTACAGTATTCATCCACTGTTACTGGACCAACACAAAGAGAATTTGCTTTAAACTATAAAATTAATATAATTTAATATTCAGTAGCAACCTTAATCGTCTATCACCACGACAAATACGGTGGTGCTGAAATCATTAGCTAATAAAAAAAAAGAAAAATAATCTTCAACATTTGCTGTTCCATCTTCTCAAAAGTGATGATTTCCTTTCTTTTCTGTTTATCATTTTGACTTGAATATCTTTAGATTTTAAAGCTAAAAAATCATTGGAACAAATCAGTGGATTTGGTATTTTTCATTATTGTCTGACATTGTATTGACTATACTTACAATATTAGTAATTTACAGATAAATCAATAGCAAAAATATTTGCTAAAACAGCCTCAATATCATTACAGCCGACATGAGTCAATCAACAGAAAATGATTTGCCAACTATTTTAATAATTGATTTATCATTTCAAATGTAATTTCCCCAAGCAAAAACACCAAACATTTGTGTTTTGTATAATTGTTAACTGAATATCTTTGGGTTTTGGAATGTTTGTCAGACAAAGCAAGACATTTGAAGACATCACATGGGGCTTCAGGAAATTGCAACAGGAATTTATTTAAAGTATTCTGACATTTTGAGTAATCAAGAACATAATTGGCAGATTAATCGAGAATAAAATAATCGTAGTTAAAGTTTACGACAACATAATTCAAGCCAACTGTACAAACTAGTGCAGATGATTTACAGCAACAGGTCAAACTAAATATAAGTGATACCTTATGTTGGGTAAGTTTGTGAACCAGGTGGCAACAATCTGTAAAATCAAGAATTTGACAGAATGATGTGCAGTATACCTTTTACTGGGACGTATCTCACTACTTAGTGAGGGTGCCAGGATGTCAATACATCTCATATCCTACCACTACCTCTCCACAACTATGAAATAAATCAGCAGGATGTCTGCCAGACCTATGACAAAAACATAGACAGCAGGGGTGTAGGAGCAGGATTTACATACCCGACATTGAGGTGGTCTACCAGAGCTTCTGTCAGACAGGTGGCTGCAGCGATAGCTTCACGTCTGCGTCTCTCTGTGCAAGTAAAAAGATCAACACAGACAACTAATTCGTCAGCACTATTGTGTACCAACGGGGCCGTCTGAGACACTCTATCGGCTTTGTTTTTAGCATCTATTAGCATGATAGCTAACCAGCTAGCAGTCACTCACCCTGCTGCTCCTTCCGCTCATTCTGCTTCGCCTGGTGCTCCTTCAGCAGACGAGACAACATCTTTAGTGGTTGTGGAGATGAATTTGCAATTTATTTTTTTTATCTTTTAACTAACGTTGGTTGAGTAACATGGCTATACAACCAGAGACGTTGGAGATGCTATCAGCTGTCTTGTAATGTTACAACCGCTATCACGAGACCTAGCTCAAGGACGACAGGAGTGGGCGTGCCAAAAAATGGCGTCTCGCATGCCACCATTTATCATAATCAATGCAATGATATTACATTTTTGTTATTAACTAACGCAAGACACAGTGTAGGGATCAGACCAGCTAACGTTAGTAGACTGAATGGTAGCTCCAGAATTTAAAAATGCATGTAATCGCTCTTTATTTTATAATTTAGTTAGGAAAATTAGTTTTATGGTGACGTCAATATCAGTTGCAACGTCATGTCGTTTTAACCTTCAAAATAAAAGTGTAAATAACACTATTATTGCTACAACTACAACTACAACGCCTACTTATACTGCTATTACTACGACTACTACTATTACTGCTACTGCTACGATTACTGCTGCTACTAATATGTTTAATGATACATAATAATAATAATAATAATAATAGCAATGTTATAACTAAATTGTGAAGTAGAAGACAAGAATGTTCAGTAAAATAACATAATTACACAACACATCCAATGGGCAAGAGACATGATTGAAAGGGGAAAAAGGTAGCAACACACATTTCTTCTGGCAGGCTTCGGTCATTATTGGTGTTATGACCGAGTACAGTCCATTCATCATTAATGTAAGTAATAAAAGAGAAAATATTATTCTCAATTTTACAGTATAACAATTGCAACCTGAGGTTCAATAGCTTCTCCAGAGCGTTCAATGTTTCGCGGTCCTCAAAGTGCCATGAATACACTCCATAATAGCTACTGAGGTTCCAAATCAGATCAGGCAACATTTTATTGTGAAAAACTTGTAGCGGAAAACCTGATCATGTTCTGGCTAGCGGAACATAAGGCTATGGCGATGGCAGGCTGTCAACAACGTAGGAATAGCCGAAATTGAATTCTGCTTGGCTCTTTATCGTCTGCTTCTGCCAGGTATGGTCATCCAGCGTTAGTCTTTCACCGAAGAGAAGGATATATTCTCGGCTGAACGATCGAAGCTGCGTGAGGAGCCGTGTGGTGTTAGCATTACTAACGTTACTTAATGCACGGTTAGCTTATGCGTTGCTGTTCAGGACGTCGGAGAACAAAGTTGCCCCAGGTGGTGGAACTTCTCGGTTTCTCTCAGTTATTCACAAAAAACACCCAACGTTAGATTACATCCCATAATACACCTTAGCAATATCACGGTCTAAACTGTTATTCTTCTAATGGGTCGTGTTTGAAGTTGTCTTGACAACAAATCTCCCGGCTAACCCCTTGCTAACATGACAGATAACGCTACTAAGCTACAGTTGTAACGTAACGGCCTTTATGTTACAGATAGCAGGGCGCACGTCGCCTCTTTTACAACTTTATGTTACTGTCTGATATCTACTTAATATGTGTATGTTAAACTGTAACCCATCCCTGTTGTCTAGTATTTAAAATAAGTTAACTTATTGTCCTGCCAAAGGATAGTGTCTAAGATTAGCAAGGACGGTTTAGTGAGTCTTACTTAAGCCAAGTTAAGGATGGGATTTTCCGTTATGGTTACGTTACATGGTGGTTTCTTGAAATAGCTAAGCTAACTATGTCAGTGGGGAACATGCATTTTAGTGGTCTGACATTAAAATGATCTTAAATCCACATAGTGTATAAAATAATATTGTACACGGTGACTTAGACAGTGTCAGGCAGTAATAAGGTTCAATAAAAATGTCATTGCCTTTCAGTGTGATTATTATACAGTTAACATTATGTAAAAACGTGCCCACAGTTTAGTTTAAATACATACTAAAAAGCAAATTCACATGACATGTTTTGCTTAGATTTTATTGTGAAGATCAAAAGTTAGGTCATATATTTGATTTAGGGTCACCACAATGCAACTCTTTTAATGTCTCCAGATATCTAAACTGTACACACCCCTTTGTTCAGTTAGATAGTCTCATCAATCTATACCTGCTATCGCATGTAAAGCCAGGCTATATTTTCCAGTGACAGTAGCAACCCAACAGCCTAATCACTCTGTAAGGTTACCTGCACAGAGTGCCCCATGTTTACATCTGGTGTCACTGGTTGCATTTGTTGCAGATCCTTTCGGTGTACCCAAACCAGGCTTCAGTGTTATGGATGAACCATGAAGGCCCAATTACAAGTCACAGGTAACTTATCAGTTGTCATTGCAATATTTGTAAGCTCGCTTATCAAATAAAACTAGACACCTATTTGACGAATTGATACAGTTGTAGAGTTCAGTATTGTCTGACTTTGGCTATAGGAAGCTAAAGGCTATGGGATGTTTAAGTTCCTGTAGTTAAAAAAATGTTTTTGGAGCTGTTGCTGACTTGTTGTTTTCAGTACAGCGAAGCTACAGGAAGTGGTGGTTTGTATTCATGTTCATGGTATTAGCAAGTTGTTGCATCTTTACCAAATGCAACTTCTGATCCATTGTGATCAGATCTACTGAAAGTTACACTACCTACAATTTCAATGTGGTGTTTTATCCTCTCTAGTGCTTTCAGCCAAGCTGAAGGAAAACAGAAAGAACTGGTTTGGTCCCAGCCCTTATGTCGAGGTAACCGTGGATGGCCAGTCAAAGAGGACTGAGAAGTGCAACAACACACACAGTCCCAAGTGGAAACAGGCTGTCACAGTGTGAGTATGACTTCCTGTCATAGGAAAGAAATCAGGTTATTAAGTATCAGATGATGGAATACAAATATGATTCATTTGAACTGAATTTCAACTACATACAACATTGTGGGGTTATTAGCATTTTAGTTGCAGGTCTGTTTCTTTTGTAATGTTACTGAGCTGGGACTTTGGTGATTGTGTCAATGAGGGCAGTCAAAATACTTGGAGGGCTGAATGAATATTTGATGTATCTGAATGAAAACAGCCCCCCAACACTTTAAACCTTATTGTGGTTTCTGTGCCATGGAGATAGGGCCCAGTGTGTACAAATAAGTAAGTAACTGGTGAAACTAATACACCACCTCAGGGGCATTTTATTAGTAAATCTCTGCAGCACTGTACCTCAAATCTTTAAATGTGTCTATTTTTGCCACCCTAAAGCCTTGAAGGGACGTCTTACAGTTGCCTTGTGGCATTCTATAGAACTGCAGTGATGTCAAACAAACGACGACTATGAATCCTTTCAGCATTAGTGCCAACCATCCTTCATCTTTTTCTCTGGTGGTGACTATCATGTCATTTTCTTGCTTATCTACAGAATTGTTACTCCGGTCAGCAAGCTGATATTTCGTGTTTGGAGCCACCAGACACTGAAAGCAGACATCCTGTTGGGAGTGGGCCTACTGGAGATCAGTGAGAGCCTTAAGGCTAACGACCTGAAACGTGAGTTCACATGACTCTCCTTGCTAATCTTGTGTTTCCTTAAGTCAAACCAACAACGTTGTGTTATAAATCTTGTTTTAGCACAAGGCTATTTGGTAGTTTGGAGCTAATACTGTCTAGCCTCTTCGGGTTGAGTCCCACGGAGTATTAAGAGACATTCAGGACAAAGTTCTTTATTTCAGGGTAATGAAAAGTGAATCCCTTGTAATCTCACTTTCAGTATTAATTTTGTGTTTACGTCTATCAGCCGTGTAATGTGTTTGGCAGATGTTGCACACATTGTAGACTCTGCACACTTGTGTAAGAGTACATATCTGCCTGTGTTTGTTATGAGACTGCTTTATTGGGCTTTGATGAGCTTAAAAACCAACATGCACAGTAACCACTAGGTTCTCCTTTCCCTGGGATTCAGACCTAACCTTATGACCTTCCACTTGCTTGGACTGTGTTTACAGCATAATACAATGGCTCACCTCGGCATGAGCAAAGCAGGTTACATAAAAGGCTGGTCCTTGCTCTATGTAGCTGCTTCCTTTTCATTTGCAGAGAGTAAAAAAAGATTCTAAGAAACCTTGCCAGTAGCCCCTGGAGGCCATGCTGCTTGTTACACCCTATGTGACTAAAGTGGTTTGAGCTGACAAGAGTGACAGACGCTGCCATAGAGCCCCATACTCTCAAATACCCAGAGAAAGTGACGATTACAAAGGGACAAATTATTTATTTTTTTTATTGGGAAAAGTATGTACATTTAGTGGTAATTTCTACGACCTCAGCGCAGCCTCAGCATCATCTGTTTTCATTTTGTTGTGATGAAGCGTGATGTCAGTCTTGCAAAATTACAAGCACCTGTTTAACACTGTGTTCTGTACCCTCTGCAGTTTGTGAGGTAGTGCAGACACTGCAGCTGTGCTCTGACAGAGACCCTCGGGATGTTGTTGGCGACCTGTCGGTCTGTCTGGACGGCATGCAGGTAGACCCGGAAACCTTTGCCTCGGCAGAGAGAGAACATGGTAAAGAACCACACACAGACACAAACCCACCATACTAGGTCGACCACGGGAACAATTTGAGCACATGAACTATGCAAAGATTTACAAAAATCTATTGATTTAGCTGCTATTAAGAGACTCTCCCATCATTGCCCTTCTAAATTTGCCTGATAGTCATCAGTATTTGTAAAAAAAAAAAAAAAAGGCTTTAACCACTTCTTTTATTACCAACTTAACTCATCACAGATGTATGGAGATCGGCATATTTGTCATACTTTAGTTTTTCACTATGAAATGTGCCTCTCTGTACATATCTTTCTCACAATTCTTAAATAACCAGCAGTAACATCCCAAATTGTTTTAAGTACATGATGTCACTTGTCTTTTTCTCATTCTAGCTACTCTTCCAAATGGAATTGCAAAAAGAAATGGAGACACTGGCAACAGGTGCATTAAACCTTTATTTATAGGCATACATATACGTGCTTCTTTGTACAAATCTTGGGTCAAATCTCTTTTTGTGTGTTTACTTAAAGAAAGCACTCATTGTATACCTGTAGAATAACTTCAGAGAATATCTTGATCCCCAGGTCAAGCAGAGACACATCCCCCTCCAGTGACTCAGAGGAGTGGGTTATTGTACCGAATGGTCACGCCGTCAATGGTGCGGGTTCTCCTTCACGATCTCCAGGGGGCTCCAACGGCCCGCGTCCTCCCAGACCAGCCCGGCCTCCTCCTCCTACGCCTCCCAGACCAGCAGCCTCACCGAGTAGGAAAAGCACAAGATATCAAAGATTTTACAATACGACATTCGCTACATTACATTAGCGATTTACAATTTGACACAACAGTCATTTCACACTCTCGCACACATCGATTATCTTTCAAATACAGAAATGGTGTGTGCATTGTGTTCAGTGACTGCAATCATGCCAAATACACCTCTGCGAATGAATTCACAGATTTAACGGTTTTCTTCTCTGCGATCCTCCCACTCCAATCCCCAGCCTCTTCAAGCAGTTCCTCCCCTAGTGAGCTGAGTGAAGGTCCAGCATCTGATGGTTCTTCTCAGGCGTCAGCTAGTGGATGTTCAAATCAGCAGGATGACTCAAGAGCAGCAACACCAACCGCAACACCAACCGCAACACCAACCGCAACACCAACCGCAACACCAACCGCAATACCAACCGCAACAGCAACCGCAACAGCAACCGCAACAACAACAGCAATAACAACAGCAACAACGACAGCGACCGCAGGTTCTTCCCAGACAGCAAGTGGCCCCAAACCGGGGACCTCTGCCTCAGCAGCTCTGGCCACAACACCTCCCAGAATCACACCCATGAGCAATGGCCCCTTACCACCAGGGTAAATGAGCAAGGCACTGCACTTGCCTCTGAAAGTCCTCACTGAAGTCACTGTTAACAAGCAGTATTTCTGTGTTTTGTTATTGTACCGTGGAGCAGAGTTTGATGTATTTTAAAGATATTTTTTTTAGATTTGTCAGTGACAGAATCAGTTTGCTTGCTTTGTCCTCGCTCACTCGTTTACATTGTGTCTACAGGTGGGAGCAAAGGGCGGACCAGAACGGACGGTTGTACTTCGTGGATCATATTGAGAAAAGGACGACCTGGGAAAGACCCGACCCTCTGCCATCAGGGTACCAACACATGTGATTTATTTTTTTTTTCCTGTGAATACTAACGTGCTCCGCTCGGTTGGACTGTGTGCAGTCGTAAACCATAAAAAATGATGTCAGATTAGTCCAGACATGTTTTATTTTTCTGTTTGCACAGTTAAAGGCTGCAAATCACTCGGTGTGCTCCAGTCCACTTTTAACGTTTTTAGATTTAATGTCAGTAATAATACCAGAACATATTAAAACAAGTGTGCATTGTATTGATACGAATGTCAAGCGGAGCCCTCGGGCACAGCTACGATTTGGCCTCCATTCTTTTTACTTTCGCTGTCCTGTAGGTGGGAGCGCAGGGTGGACCCGATGGGTAGGGTGTACTACGTCGACCACATAACCCGAACTACTACGTGGCAACGACCCACGCAGGAGTCGGTGCGTAACTATGAAGAGTGGCAGCACCAGCGCAGCCAGCTGCAGGGAGCCATGCAGCAGTTCAACCAGAGGTTCATTTATGGGGTGAGAGATTGCACTCACTGCACATGAAGCGCAGTTTGAACATGTATTTGTTTGAATGATCTATTTAAACATTCTGCTTTGAATAATAATTTGTTTGTGATAAGTTTTTTATGGAGTAGAGTAGCTGAATATGCAAAGAATGTACATGTTAAACAGAGATTAAGAGCGCAGAGAAACTATCCACCAGATGAATGTGAAAGCTTTTCAGTGTCAAACTCTGCTGAACATACATCACTCTGCACAGTGAAGCTCAAACATCCGAGTGAAGTAGCGATGAGCAAAATATGTTATTTTTGGTGTAAAACATTCAATAATGTACAGTTCCTTGCAGACCTTGCAGTCTGTGCATGCATCGCAAAGGTCACACCTATTATATTTATTTAGTTTGCTTGAAATAAATCCTCTCACAACAAAGCCATGAACACTTTTAGGGGTTCCCCAGCATAGGACACACTGCTGTAAACTGTCCCCATCTGAGGCATTTCTTTTTCCATCTCTAGTTTACATGTGTGGCATCTTTACTACTTCTCAGTGTTCCTGAAGTCTAATTTGGTTCTCAGGTCTAACACAGACACAAACTAGGATGACCGAATGATCCTAACGATGGACAGCTATGGCTAGCATTTTTACAGTCACGTGGTTGAGGAACATAGAGATGTTAACACCCAGTGGGAACAGAAATCACAATGCTATGAGGCCAATTACCCCTTGCTTCGTGATACATTCTTGCTTTAACATGCTGTGACAAATGCAGTTTTGGAGCGTTTATTTA
>NW_022280031.1:692311-694811 GCF_004355925.1 Anarrhichthys ocellatus
GTTTTTTTTTTTTTTTTTTAAGACTTAACATGCGTCCCATTCTCTCTCAGCTCCAAGACCAGTTGGCAGCCACGGCCAACAAAGAGTTTGACCCGCTGGGACCACTGCCACATGGCTGGGGTAAATATCACTGAGCTTTTATTTTTTATTTTAGCTGTAGTTTACACAGTAAAGGTATTTTCACTGCGATGTTTGCAGTCAATTGATAGAGAATTATATATATAAAAAAAAAATCATGGTTTTTTTTATGGCAGAGAAGAGAACAGACACCAACGGCAGAGTGTATTTTGTCCATCACCCTACTCGGGCGACACAGTGGGAGGACCCCAGGACACAAGGGTGAGTGTATGCCTGTGTGTCATGTGTATCTTGACACAAGGGTGAGTGGTGAGTGTGTGTTATGTGTATCTTCATACTGACATCACTGTAAGTGATTCTGCCTGACTTAGCTGTAGTTTTGTTTGATTGCCTGTAAGAGGCGCTAATGTGTCAGCAACTTGCTCAGCTCCAGTATTTCTAAAACAGCGTAGAAAATCAGTCCTAGCTGGCGTTAGCAGTGATGTATGAAGACTGGGGAGACACACATGTGCACCTTCTTTTTAGGGTTAGGAATACATGGAATGAACTATCTTTAAGTAGGAAATGACTTCTATCTGCTCCAGGATGTTAGCTATTCTAACCTGTATGAGTCACCAGTAGGTGGATAATCACAGGACAAACGCATGCAAACAATCTTAAAGGTCTGAAAATATAGAATGCAGAAGGTTTAACGTACATTTTTAAAAATATATTGCTTGGTTTCAAATTGGTTCTGTCTTAAAAGCCTTGCAATTAAGACGTATTTGATTCCCTTGCAATGTAAATTGTATGTGTATCTGTTCATCGTGTCTTTAACAGTTGATGTGTTTGATGTATGTATTCACGTGTGTTTGTGTTGTTCAGGCTGCTGAATGACAAGCCCCTGCCAGAGGGTTGGGAGATGCGGTTCACAGTAGATGGTATTCCCTACTTTGTAGACCACAACAGGAGAACCACAACCTACATCGACCCTCGCACAGGGAAATCCTCTCTGTAAGTTCTTGTTTCAATGTTCTAAATCTTAACGCGCTCAAGTTGAATACCTCTCGGATGATCCTCATTACGATGATGATTTAAAAGCCTGATTAGAGCATCCCTAAACGGCATGCTGGGATACAGGGGCAGCAACATGTCCCATTTCACAACGTGTGCATACATTGACTAAATGTGCTTGTTGTCTTTTCCGCAGTGAGAATGGGCCGCAGATAACCTATGTCAGGGACTTCAAAGCCAAAGTGCAATACCTCAGGTTCTGGTGTCAGGTACGTGCTGCACCGCAGGTGTTGAAACGCGTTTGTTATCTCCCATGATTGTTGTATCTTTCTTTTATCTCCAGTGCTGCTACTTCGTGGGCACGCATGTCTCTAGTCATCATTCATGTCTCGAATGATGTGCAAAGATAAAAGATGTTCATTGTTTTTCAAAGCATTCATATTGTCTAAAATGCGCATATTTGTTTGTTTCTCTCAGCAATTGTCGATGCCGCAGCACATTAAGATTAACGTCTCCAGGAAAACCTTGTTTGAGGATTCCTTTCAACAGGTAATCGTTTTAGTAAACGGTCTTCTCTGTTCCAGTTCTCTGTTTAGCAGGATTGTTTCGTTAATGTTTGAGGTGTGTAACTGTTGTACTTCTTTGTCTGCACTCGAAGATCATGAGCTTCCACCCTCAAGATCTGAGGCGGAGGCTGTGGATCATTTTTCCTGGAGAGGAAGGCTTGGACTACGGAGGTGTGGCCAGGTAATGTCAACCGGGTCTTTTGTTTGCACAATCGCGTCTTATTGAATGACTCCTAAGGTGTGTTTTCTTCTCATTTGTAGTTTTTGTCGACACCACCCTTATCATACAAAAACTGTTGTAATAATAACAACACATCTAATTTCTAACTTAAAACCTGATCTACAGGATTTTACAAACTACCTTGACCAGTACGAGCACTTCCATGTAATTGTTTTTTTTGTCCTCCGTTGTTTATTTTCAGGGAATGGTTCTTCTTGCTCTCTCATGAGGTACTGAACCCCATGTACTGTTTGTTTGAGTATGCTGGCAAGGACAACTACTGTCTGCAGATCAACCCGGCGTCCTACATCAACCCCGATCACCTCAAGTACTTCAAGTTCATAGGACGCTTCATCGCCATGGTACATGCGTGATTTACAAAAAGACAATGACTTTGTGTCTGAAGTGAACACGATGATTACTTTGGCCCACAGGATGGAGCATGTTTTTGTGTCATAATGTGTAAATCATGCAGCATTTTATTCTTATGATCAGATCTCAAATGACAAAAATATACACGTGGGCTCATAGAAATGTATCTTAATTGTTTCCAGCTGTTGTTTGTAATACATTTGTTCACTTTCTAGGCCTTGTTCCATGGAAAGTTCATCGACACAGGTTTCTCACTGCCCTTCTACAAGCG
>NW_022280031.1:699811-722163 GCF_004355925.1 Anarrhichthys ocellatus
ATATATGTATATATATATAAAGTGGCCCTAGTTTTATAGGGTGTTAGTATTCAGATTTGTACAGTAGTATATTAGTGTATTTCCCGTCTTTTCCAAAAATAGCTCCGCCGACGTCAAACTTAAAGTTTCTTTTTAGTATCAGGTAGAGTGTAACTTTAAGAAAATGACTATGGAAACAATCTACCAAAGGATTTTATTTAATTATTTTTTGTAAACCATTTGACTTAAAGGTCGAAGTCATTAAAGTGTGATCAGTTCTTAACGAAATGCTGACACATTTTCATATCAGTGATCACTATTAAATTGTCCTTTATCATGTTAGTGGGTAACACTGTGACGAACACAAAGGTAGCTCGGCTACTTCAATCATAAATACAAAATTTGAAAAAAAAAAAATGAAATCTGTCAAGTGATATTTTTTAACGACTTGTATCTGTCAAAGCATCAAGTTGTGTAGTGTGTGTGTGTGTGTGTGTGTGTGTGTGTGTGTGTGTGTGTGTGTATAGGTAGCATGGTGCAAATTAAATGGTATAATTTTCAATGTGTATCCAGATCATTGAACAAACTTCATTAAGTTTCAGGAAATTAAATTTGAATTCCCAGTAAAAGGATGTTGTGCTCACGTATGAACCATGTGGCTGTGTGTCATTCCATGGTGTCGATGCTGCAGAAGAAAGAACGTAAGCTCTCCCTCTTTGACCTGACGGGTGTATTGGCGCTCAGTCAATACCGGTTACTGCTCACTTTACACTATATTGTGTCAGATGTTTCACATTATCTTACATGTATCCCCTTACTGACAGTACTGCACACGCATACATTCAAAACCTAGTGTGTACCTCCTGGTTTGCAGACTTGTGAAGAGATTATTGTAAAAAAAAAAGAAACCATGATTTAAAAAAAAAAAAAAAAAAGGTTTGTAATTAAAATGTTTACTGTTGAATATTTTAACAGATTACAACTAATAATTTAGCACCTTGACACTCCAAACCGGTTGAATTAACCACTTCACTGTTTAATCACTGCTGTGTTCCAGATCATGGAGCAGTTAAATGTATAGAAATATGCAAAAATAGTGTTTTAGTTGTGCTGATTGCATTGTAAATCATGTTGATAGTGTAATCACTGTTTTTTGAAGCTCTAACTTTTTTGATAAGTGGAATCCATTGGTTGGATATTATTTATTTGTAGGATGGGTTTCATGTAACAATGGACTGGATTGATTGAGAGATGAAAAACGGTAATAAAATAACACTGGGCTCCTGCAGGACACGTGTGAAGTGTTAATTATTATCAAAGCAGCGTTTTTCACATTTGTTCACAATATTCTACACAGTTCATTGGCTTTGTTTGTATTTGTCTTCTAAATAAATATAGGGAAACTGTTTTGCATATTGTCCCTTTAAAAAAAGCCTCAATACTGCTTACACATTAATGCAACAGTGATTGACATCTAAGAGTACAATAACATACCACTCTGAAACAGGCATTCTGCACAAGTTCTGTTACTCTTGATATTTTAAGTATATTTTGCAAATAATATGTTTACTACTACTTTGACTTGAGTAAAGGATGTGAATACTAGCCGATGCTTCCTACTGTGAAAAAGGAGGAATGAAGGCGGCTTATGGATGCAAAGCACAGAATGTAATGTTTTAAATGTATTTCTTAATTATGTTTCTTGCTGTGAGCATGGGTGTTGACTCGGAGAATGTTTCAGAATATGTGTTAAGTGTGTCCGCTCTTAAATTAACTTTGGTCAATTCTTATTTGAGATATTCCTAAAACTCACTCTTAACATTATGTGATATACAAAAGCTAAATGACTAATGCAATTACCAAAGTTACTCACCAAGTCTGAGGTAAGAAGCTGCTCTGAAGGCGGTATGGTAACTGATACTTCTGTAACTCTTGTCAGATGGCAGCATGGTGAGTATTTCCATTGTATGTGGATTTATACTTCTGCTCCATTACATCTCAGAGGCAAATATTGTACTTTTTACACTATTACATTTATCTGACAGCTTTAGTTACTTTTCAGATTACAATTTCTTTCTTACCCTCCCTGTCCAGTGAAAACCATATCTCCAAAATGTGTGTTTTTGAATGTGAATGTTTCTGGTAAATTGAATGATTAAGTGTTCCTTTGTGTGTTGAGAAAATGTCCCTGCTTCTTGTTTCTCCTACTTCTTCTTTCCTAATAGTAAAACACTAATAGGTAACATTTTACTGCACAATGACTACTTTTACTTTTCACACTTAAATGAATTCATGGTGATAATACACTTTTACATTAGGACAGTATTGAATGCAGGATTTATACTTGAACTGGATTATTTACAGTTTAGTATTAGCTAGTATTTCCAGTTAAGCGATCTAAATACACCAACCACTGCAAAGCAGTTATTCAGTCGCCTCTAGATACATTAGTCAATACGTTCACATAGAGAATGAATTAATCAATCAGTTAAACTTTACAAATGGACTTCAACGTGCTTTAAAAGCGAATGACGAGGAATGAAGGAACGCTTTTAACGTCATGTGTTAATTCACATAAACACACCACACTAGTTTACATAGGAGCCTAAGCTGTAATGCTGCACCACGGCACATGTCCGCTGTGACACACCGTACTGGAATATGTGCAACATGAAATAGTGTCCGGTTTGCTGTACTGAAAGTCATGGCAGGTCCTGATCTGATTAGAACTCTTCTGTATACTGTCAATAACCTGCTGCAGCAAGAGAAGTACAAAGCGGCATTGGCAGTGTTGAAAGGATTCAGAAACGGCGCTGTGTAAGTAAAACGATTAAATAAACGAGCTAGTTAGCTAAGCTAAGCTAACTTAGTGTAGTTTACCTCTTCACCACATAGCTAGCTAGTAGCTAACAGGTCTGCACAGCTGTAGCACTACAGTGGTGGCTGTCTTTGGCAGCCTTCAGCCACCGTGGTAACAATTGACAACAAATAGTATCAGCAGCAGGTTGTATTGACTGTACTAGCAGCACCGAGGATGCTTGTTTTGTAGCCAGTTGTGTTTCCAGACAGCACTGACATAATAATGTTTTTTTTGTTTTTTTTCACTCAGATATGGGGCCAAAATCAGAGCACCACATGCTCTGGTAATGACATTTCTCTTCAGAAGTGGCAGGTAAGGAATTGAGCTGTAATTGTTTTTTTAAGAAACAGTCCCTTGCTATCACAATGCATGTCTCTAAAGTCTAAACAAGTCTTTTCTTCTCGCTAATAGTTTGAAGGACAAGCTCAAAGCCATTCTGAAGGCCACGTACACCCACTCCCACAACCTGGCATGCTTTGTGTTCACATACAAAGGACTGCAAGCCTTGCAGGAGAGATGCCAGGGGAAGAGGTTGCAGTCTCACTCCTTTCTGGCCGCCTGTGTTGGAGGGTGGTTAGTGTTCGGAGATAACAATAACATCAATAGCCAGGTACCATGTGCCCGCAGACCAAAAAGCCCTATTCGTACATCAACGAGCACATCGTCATAAGCTCAAGCGTTCAGTGGGTTAAAACTCTCTGCTCTTCTCTAGATCAACATGTACTTGCTGTCTCGGATCCTGTTCGCTCTCTCTCGGCTGGCTGTAGAGAAAGGACTCGTCCCCCAGCCTAAACACGACCCTTTCCCCCTCTTTGCCACGCTGGTGTGGGGCATTGTCTTGTGGCTGTTTGAATATTACCCTCACACCCTCCAGCCCTCACTGCAGTCCTCCATGAACTACCTCTACCGCGACAGCAACGTGTGGCATGACATAACGGACTTCCTTGTTTATAATAAGCCAAGGACTGCTGCTTGAAAATCACGTTGTTTTTCTCACTACGGACCAACTCGTGTATCAGACAATACATGAGTTGCATTATCATTATTGTTATTTTTTATAATTATTAATGTTCCCAGAATTATTAAATGTTGCCTTTTAAAATGAATGTTAGATAATAGTGTATATCGTTTTGCGTGTCAACTCACACCAAGTTTCCAGTTGAGTAGATAGAGACCAGTATATGTGCACACCATTATTAGTATTAGACTAAATCTGCTTTAAAGGAAACATTTGTCACCTTTTACCTGGCGGTCCAATCAGTGTTGATGGTAAATGTAGTCCATTGAAGGACTTCCTCAGTGCTATATTGACTGGTGAAGCTCATTTTTCCTGTTGCTGTTCAGTCAGTTCCTACATGTACCAGAATGCATCGTTTCTGAGCTTCTGACACCCAGCCAAACATAGTGTAGCCCGGTTGTGTCTATACTTATTCAGGTAATAAAATAAAAACACAGTTTAGTCCCAACAAGCGTAAACCAAGACCGCAACAACAGCTATTATGTCCCACATTGTCAATGGCAGCGCATTCCAGCTTCACTCCTTTGCTCTCGGCTGCTCAGGTTCTGGAGGCTTCCCACCGGCCACGTGCTCCACGCTGCATTTCTTCGGCCTTAATCTCTGGCTCGAATAAATCGGCCAATAAGTCAAGCCAAAACAAAACACTGTGAAATATGCACTTTACAAATCCTCGTCCGTAACATCCTGTGCACTTATATTTTGTGATGCCATTTTCGCTGTTTGAAACGGTAACGGTAACTAGTTTACAATAACAGCGAAGAGAACAAAGAAGTTTCGTTTTTGAGCGGCAGCTAGTGCATGCCCTCTCGCTACCCAGAGAAATGCTGAAATATTCCGTAATTCTTCCGACCACCAACTACGTCATTGTCACGTCAAGTGACTGCGCTGGATGAAGGATGAACAGATTTTGCAGCAGACACACAGAACATCAGCAACAACTGCAGGTGTTTTCAGATTGTGTCCCTTACCTGGATATATGAAAATAGGCAAATTTTCCCTTTTTAAATATCAATATCTTTATATACGTAGTGTTTTTTTTCTGTTGCTATTTTGGGTGATTGTAGAATTGATGGATTTTTAATTACCAGGGCTACGCCACTTAATACAGCTGCCACAGAATACAAAATACAATCAAATAATTTGTATTTAAAAATGGCAACTGTTAAATACTTGATGTGCATGTTGAAGTTATTGTCAATGTACTCATTTTTATGATGTATAAAAGCCGAAGGTGTGCCATAATTATATATTTAACGAGGACGGAATGAAATTCTGTTTCAGTTAAACCCGATTCCTGTTATTTTTTCTTCAAAGGCTTAATCAGTTTTATAATTCAATATTCATCCAAAAGGCATTGAGCTCCAACTCAGTCATTGCCTTGTTGATTTAGTCGACCATGTTGCCGTATAGTGCAGTATCGACTTCTGTGTTTGATACAGTTTTTAAATACTTTTACTTGAGTATTTTCATTCTACTTGCTGCTACTACTCCACAGGAAAAATAATTGTGTTTTTGTTAACTCGACTCCACTAATTGCATTTGAAATGAAAGTAGTTATTGGCAGATTAAAGCTTTGCTTGTTAAACACATGATCAGTTTATAATATATGATGGAATGTTCTTAAATATATTAACCCAACCGGATCTTAAGCAAATGAAATGAGCTCTGCCTGAACCAATCAGATTGCTTAATTTGATCTACCAGTTTTATCAATAAAATTCATCCTCAAGGAACCTTGACATAGTTTTATAAAATTTCATAGCAATCCATTCAATAGTGTAATATTTCTGACTGACCGACCCCGTCTTTCACAGAGCCACGCAGCTAGCGGCTCAAAATCCTAAAATTGTCCATTGTGCCAACTTTCCTTGCAGGGTATTACTAGTATTTCTTTTATGTTTAAAATATGTTACCAAGTATTACATTTCACTCTGTGATATGGCGACACCAGCTACATAAATAGACAGAGCAACAATCCTTGTCGTGACTTCAAGTCTACTGTATATTCATTCTCCAAAAATGCCACCCAACCCACTATGCTGTACATACCTATCATTTTAAGTGGATGACTACTCTACCATGGAACATGATTTGCGCAATAAAGCTATTTTGTCTTTGAGGCGAGTCTAAATACCACTGAAAACACCAACCACCTCCACACGTACTCCCATGCCCCTGTACTGGGGCAGAAGACACTGCGTCCTTGTGTCACAATGTCAAGGCGGCGGGCAGTGGATGAAAGGGCGTCTGTGTAGAGAGAGAGAAAGAGAAATATCCTAGTTATGCATGACTGAGTCTGAAAAAATATTACCAATTAAATGACATGTAAGGACTTTTGCCTTGTAGACTTGAGGGAGTTGGGAATTGGATCGAAACAATCGCTGTTCTATAAAATCTAGTTTTAGTTGTGAGCTTTTGACGGTGTGATTTGTCACAGCCCGGCTCTAAAACTGTGACAAAAACGCCAGACACACGGGTATGCTTAACAAATTAAGTGATTTATTAACCGAAAAATAAGTCAAACAAATGGACGGGTGGAATCTTTACAATCAGTATTTTTGGGAGTGGGTGCTTGAAAATGTGCTGCATGGGTGTTGCGCTGTGAAAGGAAACCAAACGCCACAACAAAGGTATAGAGTGAGAGTAGCTCCGTCTTCAAATGTCTTCTGCTGCTCAGGCTTTTTATGCATGGGGCACACTGGGCACAGTTACCGCTGATTACTCCTCAATCAGGTCTGCAGCCCCGGAGACAGCGAGCACAGACGCAGCAGAGGAACCAAACAGAGGGGCTGTCACAGATTAACAACTAAAATCAAGAAATTCAAAATGATTGAATTTGTCAACAAAGCCAAACACACAGTGAAAAGTGAGAATGTAACGTTAAAAGCAGAAGAAAGCAAAGGCGCTCTTTATTGATTTATCTGCTCTGGAATTCCTGGAAGGTCTCTGACCCTGAGTACAAAAACCTGAATCACCTTTTGCTTTTCAGACTATTTTGCAGCGGCTTTAGTTGGAATCTCACACAGGGTTCAAAGGGCAGAGACATGTAGCATGATGCCAAACTAACCCACTATACTAACCCACTATAACATGATATCACATGCTGTGAAAAAATACTTTTAGTATAAGAAACTAAGAGTTTGTAAATTGTATGAAGAGATGACTAGTTTGCGTTTTCACTTGTGCTCAATGAAATAGTATTATTTCTCCTGCTATGGGATCATATCTTTATTCCAAAGAATTTGCAGCATCTTGCAAGTGTTCACGCCCAGCAAACCATTGTAGTGACGCTCTGTCCGCCTGTTGAACTGGGTGACTTTAATTGCTTACGTAATTACTTTACGCATTCAACTGTCCACCTACAACTCAAGCAAGGAGTGGTGTAACATTTTGTGAAGTGTTGTAATACACATGACTTGACGGCCTTGGTAACAATTGAGGAAAACCAGTTTAATTTGACACATCAACAAGTGAAATGCTTTGCCCCACCCTTTCAGAAGGTGGGGCAAATGGTTATATAGCAGCAGAGGGTGAAAGCAGGGATATCATTGCATTGAAGAAAAAGAGATACCAACAAATGGAAGGTGAGATTTGTCTTCACAAATGCAAGCGATCTATTTCTCCACTCGTTTGTCGTTTTATCAGTTAACTGTAGCCTTCTTCGCGTTCTGTCTTCTAGTGGCTTCTAACAGGTAAACGTGTTTTTCTTTATCAGTATCTTGACTTCTTGTTCTTCATTTGCAGACTTGAAAATAAAAAATGTCAACTTGGAAAGATCTGAAAACATGGAGAGACACAGGACAGAGGGCTTCAGCAGCTCCAAAAGCCTGGTGCTGCGAAGAGGAGCCCCTCTCAGAATCAGTGTGCAACTGGGGGGCCGAGCCTTCGACCCCAAGACCGACTCTCTGAAGATCAAAGTCATGCTAGGTAGTCTAGATTTAGATTTTTGGGCATGAACGGCTATTGTATGCAACCAGACTTAACCTTTGCTAAATTGTCTCTCTTCTCTCCTCAGGCCGCCTGTATGTGGTAATTCCAGTCACTCTCTCCAAGAAGACTTCTTCCTCCCACTGGAAAGCCTATGTTGACCCAGAGGGCCGGGACCTCCAGAACCTCTCCATATTCATCTCCTCTCCTGCCTCCGCCGCGGTGGGCTGCTACAGATTTCAGCTGTATCTGTTCACTCCGGGCAGAAAGAAGACCTGCATGTTCGGCAAATTTATCCTGCTCTGCAATCCCTGGTGTCATGGTGAGTCAACCCAGTGATGCGATCAGAAGCTTTTTATGAAGATCATTCAAAGTGATTTTGCAGCAAACCAAATCAGAAATGTAGCAATATATATGGTGTATGTGGGTGAATGAGTTCATGATGATGTATTGCATACAGTCATCACCTTTACACGCGTATTAATTGCTTTTGTGGTCGTCTGATCGCTACAGTGCTGCAGTGTGAATCATCAGAGTAAATGTCTGGCGCTGGTGTAGAGAGCAATGCATTTTAAAATGTCAATGCACAAGGATGTTCTAAATGTATTGTTGTGTTTGTTTCTTGCAGAGGATGCTGTGTATATTCCCTTTGAGGACCAGAGAGAAGAGTACGTCCAGAACGACTCTGGGCTGCTGTTTATAGGGGCACCTATGAATATCGTGTCAAGACCATGGTCCTTCGATCAGGTATGAAAAATAACGACCTATTTGTTAATCAGAACTTTTTGCACAAAGTACAATGAAATTAAGTGGCAATCCTGACGTTGCATACACATATCTCAAACATTAATAAAAAATAGAGAACAATGAAATAATATATATATACATATAACTCATCCACTCAATTTGACATTTGCCAGTATTATTTTAAGGCAAATTAAGTATTTTATATTTAAGTATTTTAAATATTCTTTCTACAGTACATCATATATGTGAGTTCCTGCATTTTTTTCCTCTTAACTATACCTGAACATCACTCGCCATCATTTATGACATTTACGACATTTTGGGGCGGTTGAATATGTCCAGTAAACTAATTTATCAGAAATTCTTGTTAATATAGTGAACATCCAGGTATTTCTCACGTACAGAACATCCAAATACTATGCAGTTGAATTGCACTACATACTCAATTTGACATACTATGGATAGTATGTTTTGAATAGAGCCTTCGTCTGTTGATTTCCATTAAGTAATAAGTATAGTATTTATTGTGGTGCTGTTGTAGTCGATTGCATTTCAAGTGACGTCAATTTCATTGATGTAGCCCCAATGTCACAAATCACAAGGTTTGCCTCGAGGGACATTTCATTATAACGTATTGCTTGTGTCCACTTGCAGGATATTCTTTTGATCCTTGAGTTGGATTAAACATAAAGCATGTATTTGTCTATTAAGTCTCTTATTTCTTCCTATCTACCTGTGTAGTTTGAGCCTGGTGTTCTGGAGGCGTGCCTGAATCTGCTCCAAGTCAGCCCTCAGCACCAAAAGAGCAGAAGAAGGGACTACATGAACAGAAACAACCCCATCTACATCAGCCGGGTCGTGTCTGCCATGGTGAGTGCGAACAGATTCAGAGTATAAACACAACATGAATACAGAAACTTCACAACATGAGCGTCCTTCTGCTTATTAAAAGCATGTTGGGGCTTGAACTGGAACACTGTGTTGTGCGTATGAACGCACACCTCGTGCCAAGTTTTGAAAACAAAATGGCACACTGTGGTTATTGCAGTTAAACAGGTGATAACAGTAGTTATTAAACTGCCACTAAGGATCAGAATCATCTGGGAAGATGTGAGATGTCCCGGTTTGCTCTATAATCTTTTGGAACTGACGTGCAAAGATGGAAAATTGCATTCATCATCTCTTTTATGTTCAGATCAACAGTGAAGACGACCGCGGGGTGCTGAAAGGGAAATGGAAAGGGGACTACAAAGATGGAGTTAATCCCTCCTTGTGGACGGGGAGTGGGGACATCTTGACCCAGTGGGCTGAGTCTGGTTACAGTCCAGTCAAGTATGGACAGTGCTGGGTGTTTGCAGCCGTCATGTGCACAGGTGATTATATCATGATGAATCTAAACTTTTGAAATATAATCATATCATATCAGTCAAACAGTCTTTAGTCTTTACTGCTCAGTACTTTTCGTACAAGTCTTCAATAGCAAGTGCTATACGACATCATGATTGATGTCATTTTTTTTCCATTACGCAATGTTCCGATCTGAGTCAGAGTGTTCAACGCCTGCGTCTGTTTTTTTTTTTTTTCAGTCATGAGAGTACTTGGCATTCCTTGCCGCGTCATCACAAACTTCAACTCTGCTCACGACACCAATGACAACCTGGTGATTGAGGAGTACTACAGTGAAACAGGGCAGAAGCTGAACCTCAGCAAAGACAGCATATGGTCAGTGGTGATTTACCTTTTTCATTTGTTAACATGCCAAATATGATCAACAGTTTTTTGTGAAAATGAGCCTGGCTTAGCACTTTTTTCACACAATTTAATGACATTAATTTCGTTTTGAGAAGCAAGCCTATTCATGCTTTGTGATGTGTTGTTTTGTCTCTTCTTTACAGGAACTTCCATGTGTGGGTGGAGTGCTGGATGACCCGCCAGGATCTGGGATCAGGAATGGATGGCTGGCAGATTCTTGACCCGACCCCCCAGGAGAGGAGCAGAGGTGTGTGGGAAATCTATCACTTTTCTGGTCATGTTTGAACTTGTTCTCTTGAACAAGCGTTGCCATAACTTTCCTTTCCTTCTTCTTTTATTGTAGGAGTGTTCTGCTGTGGCCCAGCCCCAGTCAAAGCAATCAAGGATCGGCGTATCGACCTGTTTTTTGACATCCCCTTTGTCTACGCCGAGGTGAACGCCGACGTCCACTCAGTCGTAGTGAGCGAGGGTCGGGTGGTCAGCCAGTACACGGACACGGAGAGAGTGGGATCCCTCATCTGCACCAAAGATGTTGGCTTGCCCAGACACCAGAACATCACAGGAGACTACAAATTCATCAAAAGTATGAGCCAAAAACAGAAATCCATTCATCAAGCGGCTTAATGTTTGCTCTAAGGCGTGAATACTTACGTTTTTCTTTCGACCTTCACAATATAGGCCCGACTTCAACGCTTTCATCGAGAAGTTCCACAGTGTCAGAGGACTCGAGCAGAGGTAATTTTGAATTTTGAATGCGATAATCAGACTCGTCATCTGTTCAAACTCATGTCATCTCATGCACTGGCTTTCTTCATGTTCATTTCACAGGCTCATCCAGGGGCATGCTAGTAGTCCTGATCCTGGATAATGCTCCTGTTGCCGGGGAGCCCGTCCACTTTACGGTGAAAATCATCAACAAGGGGAGGGTGGCCAAGAGGATGAAAGTGCATCTGAACGCCCAGGCTAAAGAATACAACTACAGCCCATCAGACACCTTCTGGGAAAACCACGGTGTCGTACAACTGGCACCCACGGAGGGTAAATTCCCTTTTTTCACTCATCTACAGAATCAAACTTTTACTTCTGAGAGATTGTGGTTTTAATTTCTTTCTGCCTCTGTCTTTCCAGTCAAGTTTATTCACCAGCAGATCCTCCCAGCACAGTACGAGGATGTGGTGGGTGACGACTTGATCAACCTCGCAGTAGTCCTGGAGGACTTGGCCAGTCATGAGCGAGTCCTGGCTTCAGAGGAGTTCAATATCGCCGGCCCACAGCTCACCATACAGGTATTGTATTTCAAATTGTTCAAACATGCATATCTTTAATTTAATTAATTTAGTAAAAATCTTCACCAAATATGTCTTGCCAAACAAAGGGGTATTGTATGAAATTATTACAAAGGCATCTAAGAATATTTACTTATCTGATGTGATGGTGCAACTTACAGAATGTATTGTTATTACACAAATTCTACAAAAAAATTAGATGTAGAGCTCTTGAAACTGCCTGAAACAGTAAATTTAACATTCCACACATGCAGTTCACGCTCACACGCCATACACACACACGTGCTATACAGATAAACAGCAATGAAAAGAAAGTAGTAAATAGTAGTAGTAAATGGAAGTGGCATATTAATAAAAACTATATTACCTGCTGTTCAAACTTCATTCCTGTGGTGTGGAGTGAAATTTCAGAGTATTTGAAGGGTCATTTAAGGGGATTATCAGGGTTCACTAACTTCCTTTGTCCTTCAGATTGCAGATGAAGACTCGATTGTGCCTAACAAAGAGCAGGCTGCCATAGTGACCTTCACCAACACATTTTCTCACCCGGTGAGCGGAGTACTGACTGTGGCTGGAGCCGGGCTGATTCAGGGCAAGGCCCACTTCAGGTAAGAACGAATGACTTCTTGTACATGTTGATTGTTGAATGACTTCAGTGATTTGTGCACTTTATGGATGGCTGCAAAACAAGGAATGCTCAAATATAGGAGTGCCACTTTGACCTGACAGAGTACAGTATGTCTTTATTGAAGGAATGTAGGCTTGTTACATTTGTACTGTTCCGCTTATGTTTTTTTTCGGACAGGCGTGGCGAGGACAAAACAGAATGTTCCTCTGCTGTGTTGATAATTACTTACTGGCACTGAAGGTTTATTTTTGGCTGCTCGGGTGTGTGACCTATATAGTCTTATAAGGCGTGCTCCGTTTAGACAGTCACACAGTTATAGTCATAGCGTAGCTCTCACAAACAAACTCGGAGCCAGTGTCAGCCACCCGCAAACATTAACAGTGTGTGAACTCATTTATATCTTCTCTGTCTCTTCCTGCAGGATGCTCCCTCTGCGTCCAGGCAAGAGCGTGACGCAGCGCATCACCTTCAACCCCAACAAGGTGGGAACAAAGATGCTGCAGGCCAGCCTGTCGCTCTCAGACATCAACTCCACTGTCAGAGGCTTCAAGATGGTCTCTGTCAGCAGAGCTTGAATCCTGTTTTTGTACATTTGTTTTTGCGCTCAGGCGTCACATTCAGGCGTGACTTTTACATTTCTGTCAGTGTAGTTTTGCTTTTTTAATTTATGTTGTTCAAATTGTCAACCTTCACGTTTTTCTATTGCTTTTACATGTGAATGCAATTTATATTTATTTATTTATATTAATGTTACTTTTTTACTCGGATAATTGTGCTGTTTGTTTTATTTGAAAAATAAAAAAAATCATAATATTTACAGTTGGCTGTGTTACTTTTCTTCCTTCTGACTCAAATATACAGAATTGATGTTGTTGCAGTTCTGTTCTCTGCCCTGAAGAGGGAGACCTTTCCTCAAAAGAGGTCACCGTCATTCAGTCTGAATGTAAATGCTTCTCAAACGTCTTGATAATTACATGTAATTCCAGCAAGGATCATTCAACAGTTATTCATTTGTCCTTCAGTCCCTCTGTGGTAACTCTGTGAAATGAAATTCAACTCACATTTCCCAACATTGCAATTAATTTATTTTTTATTAATCTATTTTATTAACTGTCAAAACAAAATCGACAATAAAACATTATATACAAATCATAGCTAAGCTGACAGGCAGAATAATCGGCACATGCACAACCAGTTCATCTATATTACAAACGGGTTATTTAGGAAATTACACCGGGAGAGAAAAGAAGAAGAGTTAGAACACAACATGTACAACCCAGAATCAAAAGCAAGGATTCAAGCACCGGCCTATAATACAACATCTTCAAGACAACTTCTTATCAAAACAGTTTGGGTCTTTGAAGGGGATATTTTTATGCTGCACTCCCAAACTGTTTATACCTCATTGTGTTGTAAATTTAACCAATAATAAATAGCTCACATTATAATGGTAAAATACAATCAGGCTATTTTAAATAGCCTCTACATATGAGGAGAATATTATCTGACATTTTCCTAGCCAATGTGAATAAAACAATTCTAAAATAATAATGAAGGCAAAAATCTACCCCACGTGACATCATAACTTTAAGTCTTGTTTCTAATTCTGTCTTTAAAATGGTGTCAGTCAGTGGAAAACGGGTTTAGTCTCACGACAAATAATAAAAGACACAGCAGAACAAACAATCTAACAACAATCTCAACTTGTTATCCATGCAGACATACTCGCTGTGTTCCATAAACAGGATGTACAATTTTGCATTCAGTGCATCACTTTTTTTTTGTGTACAAAAGTGGGACACACCTTTCATGAAGTTGAGATGAACTGAATTTAAAAAAAGGAAAAGGTATTTTAAAAACAATTTATTTGCAGTATTAACCATAGTTCCCTGGGGTTAGTTATGAAGCTTTGGTCCCTTATTTGTCTTTGGTCTTTTATTTTGGTCCAGCACTTTTGGTTTCATGTGTCTCAGATATACTGCAGCCTCGCTTCCAAATCCTCACAGTTCCTTTGGCTTTAAAGTGAAATTGTCCACCTGGGTGCTCATTAGGGATCAAATGCCTTGTGCCAGACCTGAAGTGAGACTGTATCAGTTTCTGGGAGCAGCTTCACCTCCTAGCTGCACTCAGGAGTTCAGGAGCTTCTCATGATTGAGTTGGAAGAGCAGAGTGTGACAGCTGGCGCCCTCTAGAGGTAGTCCAGCTCCAGTGCATGGCTCAGAGCCTCAAGATCGGCTCGACAGGACACCCTCCAGAACGGCATGTTCTTCTGTGAAAACAAAAATGTAATAAAAATTTAATGCAGGTTTAATGTAAAACATGCCAACTTTTCACTGCAGATTCAGTGCAGATGTGAATTATGAACTGTGGTTTGGAGGGGAATTACAGTATGTGACCAAGTTCACGTGGATAACATGTTGGCCTACAATGTACGAAAGCTTAATGCAAAAAAGATTTGCCAAACTGCCAAAACCAAGGAAAATGTCTGACATTTCAATGCAAATATTATATGTAAAAAAACAATCTACGAGACAGAAGCAGCAGAAATCCAGTGTGTCTTAGAGCTAAACTGATTAGTTGAGGCCCGTGTTTCAGCAGTCACAGTCCTAAAACACAGATTGAGCTGTACCTTCTTGGCCACAGACTCTTCTTCGGCTCCATCTCCTATCACCACGTACACTGCTCTCCGGCCAAACCTCTGAGAGATACGCTCAAAACAGCTCTCTTTGCCTTCAACAAGAGGGACATTTCAGAGTTAAAAATGTTAAAAGACTAGCTTTGAAGAAATAATTTTTTGATTAATCATGATTGTCACTATCTCTGAACCCTTCTTTGGTAAATTGTCCTCACCTGTCTTGGTGGCACTGTAGATGTTCTCTATGGGGAAAGCTGCTCCCAGACCGTACAGTAACACTTTGGAGAGGGCTGGGATGAGCTGGGTGGTGGTTACCAACACATTCACACAGTTAGGCCTGGGAACAGGACAGGACAGACACATTTAAACTACGGTTAAGTTGTGACTCATTAAATGACACATCAAGGAAGGACATTGATCCAGACAAATCCTAATTAAACTAAATACTGAGCAGCTACCAGTTAATGGCAGCATTAACTGACCTCGAGTTGATGAGAGCCAGGGCTTTGAGTGCTTGGGTCAGCCACAGGTCAGTCAGGACCTCCATCTCTCTCCGCAGCTGTAACCACTCCTCTCGCTTGGGGCTGCCCAGCAAACCTGCCCATCAGGGAGAAGCACAAGCTTGATGGTTAGTCATCGAAAAACAAAACAGGGAGGACATGAACTTGTGAAATCTCCGATGCATAAAGAAATCTAATTTACTGAGACGTTTCAAGACCTTATTTAGACAGCGGGACTGTCTGCAGTCTTTGGTCGGACGACTCTCACACAACATCCTCTAACCAAAACCTCAGACATATGGTCTGCAGCATCGGTAACGCAGCCAGCTGTAATCAGCAGCGCACACAGGCCCGTATCGAACAAGAACTTCTGACTTATTATCCTAGTTGACAAAACAAAACCTGGCTTCTTTTTCACCACATCATGATCCAATTAATGTAACAGGTAATGCGCCAGTAATGAACCGTATTATGTTTACACTATTGGAAGGAGCAGGTGTTTATGGACATGCATTTTCATCTCTAATAGAGGTTTAGCTGACGCACAAGCTGCAGCTTCAAAAATACAAAATGTACTTTTTTGAAGCAGGACGCTTGTATAACTCGATACAGTACCAGCAAAAAAAAAAAAAAAGAGAAAACCCAGACAAATCACTGTGGTCTGAAGCTGAGCTGTGTTCAAATTGAACTCTAGCTTGCTGCCTAGCAGCAGATAAATATAGTGCGTCTATAGTGATATTTATCACAACATTATCTTCCTGTTCATTTCTTTCATTATTTGATATAATTTTGCCACATGTAGTCCTTATTAAACCTCAGAGAAAATAGGCTAATCTAAATATCTATGTTGTCTGTACACAGCAGTGTTAAATAAAATGGCAGCTGGGCTCACCTCCAATGTTATTCTTGTATGTGTTGTAGATCTCCTTGACTCTGCGGTACCGGAAAGCCAGTTTCCTCATCCAGTCCACCCCTCCGTGGACTCCTGACCCCAGGCACAGAGAGCCAGCCCCCGCTGGGCTCTGGAAGCCATCCGACCCAAAGTTGTAAGTGCTGCAGGATCGCAATACAGGAAACAGTCAGGATATAGATCATAAAGACACAAACTGCATTTTTCCAGAGCATCTTATAGCAGCACTACCATTGGTGTTTCAGGGGAGGATGCTTTAAGAGCTGGTACAGCTATATTCATGGATACAGTTTCTTGCTTTAGGGATTGATTCAAGCGATTCGCATAATGAACAAGTAGGCAGCGCTTAAAACATTCATCACATTTAGGGAGCGTGCCAGTGTAACCACGAAAATGTCAGGGACAAGGAGCGCTGTAGAGATGAAAATGGTAGACGCTGAGTTTTAGCTGTGAATGAAAAAGCTTTGTCGGTAACAAATCATGAAGTATATACATTCAGCGCAGCTAGGATGAATATAAAAACATCTTTGAGAATGACGAAGGGCCAAGTTCAATAAAATAAATACTTCAAAAATGTACTTTGGTACAGTCTGGCTCTTTCTCCTAAAAGTATCCTAAAGTGCTTCAACAAGTTTAGCAATAAAACGTCTGGACTGAGGGAGATGGAGGGAATGATAAAGAGATATTTTGATGAGTAACGAAAGCGTTGGATAACCCTGTGACATATTATACGGCTGTGGAAGTCGGGAAAATAAAAGACATGCACATGCTTGCATGCATGAGCCCACACAGACACGCACAAACTCTTTGTCTCATCTGTTGTTTTTCCGCATGTGCACTAAAACCCAGAGGGCAAGTCTGGTTTACAAGCCACAGCAGAGGAGTGTCTCAGCAGAGCTTTAAGTACAGTAACACAGCAGACCCTTTACCTCAGGTCCTGTCCGTTGTCGTCTGATGCCACGTCATCAATATGAACCTGGTCACATTCCTGGGAAATGAAAAGGAGAGCGGATATATCAAGAGATCCATTTCAGAGTGGAGCCCTGTACAGGCAGGTCTCTTCTCTTTAAAGGGAGCCTGCGGGAGTGATAGCAGCTACAGAAAAATAAAAATAAAAATAAGAGCTAACGTAGAAGACAAGGAAGACGGAAATAAGATGTAAGGACACGGGACAGCGAGGCGCCGGAGATACAGGACAGTCAACATGGCTGTGCGATTCTGGTGTAACCACGTAGTAAGTTAAAGTAAATCTGCATTTTTTTCATAGGCTGTCCAACATTTTGGTTTAAAAAATCCACTGAAGAAAGGCCTATTGTCTTTGACAAGCACAGTGGTGTACATGTTGTTCCTCTCTACTGGATTGTCAAGCAACCAAACAGACCACAGGGATTTAAACCACACTGAAACTTGAAAGCGTGGCTAAGGCCAAAACACCTTCAGCAACATGCAGTTAAATCAGAAACTTGAAATAGTTATTAAAATTGGATATTTAGGAGAAAAACAAACGCAATGAGCATCAATCCGTCATAGTTGGCCAGGAGGAAATACACAAAGTATGTCTGACAAAGACTGTCTGTAGTCCAGCTTCAAGCCTCCAAGTCCTACAAGTCCCTTTCACATAATACATAGCCGTGCACACATCAGTGCAAAACGTTTCTAGTTGTAACCCAGCGACCAAGAACAGACAGGGTCTCCTATCACCTTTCAGCCATCTTACGCTAGACAGCCTACCTCATCTTCCCTCCATCTCTATAGAACTCAATTTCCAAAGGCTGCAACCCACCTCCCACTCAGGTGCCGTCCTGCAAAGCCGCTATAGTGAGCACACAGTACAAATGACCCAAAGTCAGAGCAGCTCCACTCAGTCCTGACATAGCATGCTCATTTTAATCCAGTTTCAAAAGCTGGAAATTAAGTAGAAGACAGCCACAGTAATCTACTCGTATCCATTTTTTTTCTTTAGAAAAAGTTCAACTGGAATTTCTTACTTAATCAGGCATGCCGATTACAATTATGTGTAATTGGAGGTATTACAGTTATGACAGCAGTGATACAACTCGTAGCCCCTGATGTAGCTACTGACATTGGAAGGACAGGATAATTGTACCTCAAGACTTAACAGCAGTTGTCAGCCCGCTGTGGCCTACTGCTTTAGAGATTTACTGAGACCTGACAACAAAAGAATGGATAAGAACCGGGTTTGCAAATTGCTTTGTTGGCTGCTTTCCCTCGTCTCGACTGTTCCTCCTCCCATTTGACTAATTTTCCTCTCGGATGCTCAGACACACACCTATAATTACAACACAAAGTTCTCTCTCTCTCTCTCTCTCTCTCTCTCTCTCTCTCTCTCTCTCTCTCAGATCAAGGACATGGAATTCAGGATGAAAAACGCAAAAACCTTTTCAGTCTCTAGTAGGTTGTAAAACGGCGTTTTAATGACTACTTGAGGAGTCAGATTTTAGAGGTTGCACCAATGTCCATGTTAACTTTGGTGGATTTTTAGGCAGCGAGTTGGGTCTAACTGTAAAAGCACTTATGCCAGCAGTTAACAACCCCTTTCTTTGAATATTCTGGCTCAACTGAGGAGGGCAAATTGTTTGGAAAATGCTGTAGTAAGAATTAATACAGGACAGACGTTGTGTGAGGGGATTTCTACAATGACTGCTACTGTGCTTTGTGCCAAGTGAGAAAATAGCACCCAAATGTCAAACCTCCTGCTAGGCTGTTGCAGGGAAGATTTTCTGGTATGCCAGCTTATACTGTTGGATATGTTCTTACTGCTAACAAACATGCTTCCCTTGCACTTTTTTTGATGAGTCAATTCTCAATCAGATTTAAAAACTCACCTCCAAGTCATTGAAGAAGAGTCTCGAGTCGGCCAGGTTGAAGATCATCTCCTCCATCCACAAACCAAGAGACACAGCTTTTGAGGAGTCCTGATGCACAGACACACACCAACCCTACGATTAATAACCTCACAGTTCTACTACAATTACAATTGTGTACATTCATGCGTTCTCTTTGGCTTTTTGAATCACAATTAAACAGAATTAATTTCCTATCAATCACGAGTCATAGCATTGATGTTCAGTATATATTTGTGTATGTGTATATACTGTGGTAACAAATTCCTCCTCGGGCGACTAAAGACTCTTATCTCTTTATCAGTCACATCCAGTTCAACACATTCAAATGAAAGAAGGCTACTCTGTAAACTACAGTTTGTTTTTAATGAAAGATTGTGTCAGAACATTATCTCTCTATCATTTCCGGGGCTGCACCCGTAATAACGAGTGAATAAACAATACAGTCATGAGCTCAGGCTGAGATTGATGGTCTAAGAGGTTTGGCATTAAGTGAATAATCAGTTAAATTGGATTATTGAACATCATTACTCTTCTCGGTATTCTGGCCCTGTCAGTGCAGCCGCCTGCTTGTCTCCCTGAACAGCTTTCCTTTCACGTCCTCTGCAAACTCATCAACTGGATTGACGTAAACAGGTTTCAGGGAGAGGCAAGGGTAAATATCTATCTGTGAAAACTCCCCGACGATTCTTATCTTCACAAATCTTTTCTAACTTGTTTTGGCTTCATCTAGCTCACCAATTGCCCCTCCATCTCTCTACACTAGCTCACTTTCCTGATTCATTACAGTAAATGATGCAGTCTCATTACATGTTATTTACTGCTGACTGTTGGATTAAGTTTCGAGAATCTCCTCTTTGATTTTCAAATAAATTATCGGACTGAATGAAGGGCAATGATGGGAAAAATTCATAAGAAGATCTAGAACATAACAGTAAGTCTGTAGGCGTTCACTGGTCCTACTCTATCACACAAACCAAACAAACACGCAGGTATTGCATTACACCAACTTCAGTTGTTCCTTAATAAGAAAATGATTAATCATCACCCAGAAACACACATAAATTGTCTGGCTGACAAACAGCGTGGGTGTGTTGTTGTTCAAGACTAAAAAAGCAGGTGTGTGTATGTAATGCGCGCAGTATTCTTTTGATGGCAGCGTTGGCTCGTCTTTGGCAGCGAGACAGGAGAAGCAGAGTGGTGTCAGCCAAAGGTGAATGTTAGATTAGTGCAACAAGAGAGAGCTGCCTTCTGGCTCAAAATGCTAGAAATGGGCTCGATGACACATGAATGGTAAATCATGACAATTAAATACACCCCCCCCCCCCTGCAAAACAAGGTGTAAAAGATAATTGAGGAAGAAGGGTGGAAAAAGTTCAGTAGGAGGGGGAGGAGGAGGATGACAAGGAGAAAATGACTAGGGGGAGGATTGAGAAACACTGGACAGAAGAGGGAGAGATGAAAGGAAAGGATGAAGAAGGAGGGGCTAAAGGGCTTAAGAAAGGATTGCTCTGCTTGTCTAATAATTGAAATAATTATCTATAATCACCTTCCTCCAAAACACGAGGGCTGTTCTATACAGAGGGACAAATAAAAGCCTCTTCCTGATAATCCCGGGGAAGGGAGAAAAACACACAAAAAAAAGCACCTAAAACATTCACCTTTACTCTTATGCAGGATGTTCGATATGGAAAACACACTAGAGGACAGAGAGGGGTGCTGTATGATAGATGAGACAATGGAGGAGCTGTTACACGGGAATCAGCTCCTCATGTGGATCTCCATTCACCGCTAACTCGCCAAGCTGGTGAAAACAACCGTCTTTCAACACACACATTAGTCTTTCCTGCACGCTGGGCCCAGACTTGTCTTTACGTAAAAGGTCCAAAACATTTGTTTATGATAAGAGTTTAATAGGCTGACCCTAATGGGAAGAGCCTGGGCTGTTGAAAGTAGACAGAAAGAGGGACACAACACGGTGAAGTGGAGAAAATTGTTGCTAGCTTGTAAGCCGTCTTGATGCTTTGGATTGTTAATCTGTTTTTCCGCTGTCACTCATTTAGTTCCTCAGCTGCGTGTCTGAGTTTTGATGTCAGACCAACTGAGCTCCAGCAGTGGGGTGTTTGGGTGGAATCAGGAATTTTTGGCACATGAGTCACATTTCAACACATCCACTCTCTCGCGCTATCTCTCTCTCATTGTTTCTTCCTCCATTTTTTTCCTCTTAACTCACCCCACCCCGCCACTTTCTCGCTCTCTCTCCGTGGCAGAAAAAGAAAGAAAAAGAAACAACGGCATGCATGGCCTGCCGAGGGCTGAGCCGATCAGAAACGCTTCTCTCAAACTCCCATCAGCCTTGTGTCAACCCGCAGGGGGACCGTGAGAATTCAAAACACACATCCTCGGCCAAAACCAAGAAACGCACCACTGGCCGTCCCTTGTCAGCTGCCTGTATGTTATGTAAAGGTCCCACCGGCTGTCAATCACGCCGCAGGATGCCGGGGTAGCTAAACAGCCTTGGTGCATTATGAAAAGAAACAAGAGGGCAGAAAGGCAAAACAGCCAGCGTGTGAAAATGCTCAGGGATGAGACCCAAAGGTCGTGGACTCGGCTCAGGCAGCCAAACCTTTGAATGTTAGTCAAATAAGCACTTGATCACTGAGACAAAGGGTAAGCTGACTAAAGCAAGATTAGATTGTTGTTGCGAGGGTTTTGTACCATTCCCCTTCCTACCTTATGATGCAATGTTGTGAAAGTGTGATGAGCTAAAGAATGAACTCCTTACAGTAAATGACAAAGGTAGGGGTCATATCACCGTACCTTGCCAAATCGTGAGGAGAAGGTTCCCGTGAGGAGCGAGTGGAAAATTATGATGGTTTCATCCAGGTCCCAGATAAACACACGCTGCAGTGAAATAGCAGATATGTAATGTTAACCTCATGAACATTTGTGTGTGTGAGAGAGAGAGGGAGAAAGAAAAATATTGAAGAGAATTACTGACAACACTGTGTGAGTGTGTGTTTACCTCTATATCAGAGTCCAGAGGTGGAGCGGGGTCACTGACTCTTTTCCTCCCTCTCAACTTCCCATCTGACCCCCTTCGTGCTGGAACCTCCTCTTTACCTGGTGTGGGGGGGGCTGGGCGGCGGGTGGTACTCTCCTAGAACACACACACACACACACACACACATCAGTCTCTATAAAACAAACTTTTTCAAAGATTCATACTTAAATTTCTAAACTCAA
>NW_022280031.1:732163-746382 GCF_004355925.1 Anarrhichthys ocellatus
ATATATATATATATATATATATATATATATATACACACACACACATACACATACACTATAATCCATGAGACGGGTTGGCATGATATGCATCGCTTGTGTATGTGGCAACACTAACAAAAAAAGCGCAGGTGGTTTGTCCCTCCTTACCTGTGTGTGACTCTGGGCTGTGATTGGGCAGCATGACGGGGTGTTCTGGATGCTGATAGGCTAACGGAGCTGTGATGGCAGCCGGGCTGATGTTGCTGCTGGTTAGGTAGGGGCTGTTGTAGTGATGAGAGTTATAATACGGAGAGTACTGACTCTGACTGTAGCTTGAGTACGCTGAAAACTCCTGTCAAAAGGTAAACAAAGGAGCCAAACAGCCATTGTCATTTAATATTCCAAAAATGAGATGTCCAACAATATGATATATTTAAGACAGTAGCTACATTTAGATATTATTTGTCATGTTCGCTATAGTTACCAGCCATGACAGCTGGTATTGTTTGAATGTGTGTGTGTGTCATCGTGGCAAAATGTGGTCCTGGCATTTGGCATCGCGGCTGGTGCGATTGTCTCTTGTGTTTAGCAGATATATTGTTCTGTATCCTATTGGGGAAACCTTTTAGATGTCCTGGCAGCAAACAATCTTGCAGAAGTCACATTACTCACTTGCTGGGTAGAGTTGAACGGGGCTGAATTTGAGATTGCATGGGTGCCTTGAAAAATTCCAGACGAAATACCACCACCTGAAAAGTGATGTGAAGACAAAGGTCAAACCTTTTAGGAAATACTTCATCATGCAGGATAGAGAACAGTCACAAACTGGTGAACTGGTTACATCTTGTATCAATTAATCAACCTCGGATATATTTTCACAACGAAAAGATCTGATCTGTGAAATTGTGTGGAGGAAATACTGAGCAGTAAACTTTGACTCCTTCCTCAGTGACAGCTCAGCGCTGCAGGTGCTGGGAGTGAGATTTATGTTTGGCAAAACAATACAGGTGGGAAAGTCTGCTGCTGCTGCTGCTGCTGCTCTGGGAATCATCTCAGTCTAATCAAGCCAGGGCAGGAATAACTTTCTCCAAGCAACGCCCCCCACCTACAGCACTGGACAGCATTTACGTTTAGCTCGTTAGATGGATATCTCAAAAGGTCAAGAATGGTACAGTGGTAGAGGAACATCAGTGAACAGATGCAGCGCCTGCTGACCAAGTTTAAACAAGACCAGTAGCAGCTCTCAGAGGGTGTTCGTAAGCACAACGGCACAACATGCTGATGGTTAGCAGGTACAATGTTTATCATTTAGTTTGCTGCTAACATTTGCTGGGCGTTGATTGGTATTCAGCCACTAATTTAAGTTTATGGCACTAGATTGAAAGTGAAGGGATCTCCAGTTATTACAATTCATCCTGAGTGGAACATGAATGTCTGAAGCTAATTACATGACAATCCGTCCGACAGTTATCAAAACATTTCACTCAAAACCGCAAAATTCAGCCTCCTAGTTGCGTGGAAAGCCAATCAATCCTGTAGGAACCACAAAAAGTCTGAATCGAATTTTGTGCCAATCCAAGTAGATGAGGTTGAGATATTCCACTAGAGAAGTGACAACTTTGAGCAGCCCTGTGTGGGTTTCCTCCAGGTGCTCCTCCCACAGTCCAAAGACATGCAGGTTAGGTCAATAGGCGGCTCTGAATTGCCAGCATTGTCATTGACTGGCGACTTGTGGTGGCTGGAAGACGAGACATGACAGCTGAGTGAGCCGATTATTGTTTGCATTGCAATTAGCGTGTCTGGATTCAAATAAACAGGTTGATTACGCTTTACAAAGAATTGCTTTGTTTCTCACTGTACTGTTTATTGAATGGGTGTTGTTTTTGCTTTGTGCAGTAGGAAGGTAATAGTCTCTATATAAAGTACTTGGAGGCAATTGTTTTGAAGCTGATTTAGTGTTCTTTTCAGTGAAGGACCTGCCTTGTTTTGTTTTGACTGCTAGCTGTGCAACAAGTTGCCCTAAGGGGGCAACACAGATTTATGACCTGGACGGTCCAGGTTTTTAAAGAAAACTTCAGTCCACTACTGCCTCTTCTTGCACCACTTTTCTTCTTCTCCCCTTCACAGTGGATGACAAGCTGGAGAAAAATGACTCAACGGAAGAACCACAATAAAACCTCCCCGGACAACACAACAATCTTCAAAGCGACTGAAGGAAAAATTCAGGAGGTCTCTTGAGTAAACACAAAAAGGCTCCCATAGTCCCCATTTGGTTTCAGTTGTACGCACAGTGTACAGTACATGTTTCGATGGTTCTTTGTGGTGTGTGTGTGCGTGCTAGTGTATTGTGTACAGTATACTGGATGACATGGAAACATTCCGAAATCCTACAAACATTCGGTTGTTGTGGCAGTTAATTACCGTTTGAAGTTTGCAGCAAATGATTTATGCATAAAAATATTCAAACAAATTTATTTTGTTTAGGAACAGTGTCTTTCAAACTCAAACTGAAATCTGTTAAAAGAAAAAGAAAAGAAGTTTGTTGGTTCAACAGTCGTGCTCTGACAGAGCACAGTCATTGAGCGCTTAGCAGAGGTTTCATCATAAGTGTGTTTACATTCTCCTATAATGTCTGACATCTGAATATTCTCTTGAAAACGGAACTGATATGGGAAACTATAGTTATTCGGGAAGGGCTGAAAAGAGAACAGAAGTCACGATCTCCAACTCGTGTACTACTTGTTCTCAACTTTATTATCTCTACGACAACTGAACAAACTTCAGCTTTGATTCAGGCAATAATGTTGGACAATAGTACAACTGGAGACTTTGGCCCTTATTTCTATTAGGAGACCTGGTAACCTTGAGACCTGAAATCATTCCAGTTAAGTCCGACAGGGCAAAACCTTTGAGCAGTCATACAATTAGACAGGTTCTAAAGAAACGGTTTTATCGAAAACCACTTTTTGGAGGTATAACCACAAGTGATCCCATCTATATTTTGGTCTGCAAACGTTGATGAATATTTACAATGGACTTAATGGAAATAAGTTTGGCTAACCTATCGTATGTTTGACTTTTTCTTCCTCAACTTTGACCCACCATCCTCGGCTCTATTTGTGTGCACAGTTTTCCGAAAAAATGAGAAATGTTTTGAATGGCCTGACTTTCTGGTTTCACCTTCAAATAAAGTGGTTTAGATAGAATTTGGATAAACAATTGGCTTGCTGAAAACGTGTCTGATTGTTTCTTTCCCTGTCTGACCTTGTTTCAGTTTGCTATTACAACCCTCAAACTAACGTCAAACCTAAATTCTTTTGCGAAAATAGGAAAATACTATCGCAATAAAGATGGTAATGTGAAAGCACTGGCCCATTATAATATAGAGATTAGCTCATGTTTCAATTATTACTGTACTTGTAAAATAACTGAGCTGCGATATATAGTATGTAGCAGCAAACCTCATCTGTTTACCGTTTGATCCTGTTTTGTCTCTCCTTTGTCTCATCCATACAGTGGAAACAGGGTCACCCATCACCCCCCCCCCCCCCGAGTCTGCAACATTAAACCTACTCACCCCTCCGTATAATGCACCTTAACCTCTCCCCTCTCACACACAAGGTCAATTTCATGCTGCTTTCAAAACCATAAAGTCGCACTAAGCGAGTCATGCTTTGGGCGCCGGAGGACTGAGGAATGTGTACAGCACAGATACACACACACACACACATTCACAAAAACACACACACACACACGGCCATGCGTTGGCAAAGAGCTGCATGCATTTGAGTTTTTGTTTTTCAGCAAAGACCTTCTGCCCATCTCTTGTACTCTTGTTTTTGTTCCTTTGTTCCATCCTCTCCGTCTATATGTTTTCTCACTGTCTCTTTCTCTCTAACAGACACCAGCGTTGCATGCTGTGTTGTTGGTCTGAGTGGAGAAAGGGGGCCTGACCCCAAGAAAAGAGGAGGGGTGGGGAGACTTTTGACGCCAGGAGTCCAGACCGCAGCTAATGGAGAACAGGTGTGGCAGAGGAAAAGAGAGAAAGACGAGGAGAGAGGAGAGGAGAGGAGAGGAGAGGAGAAAAGGAGTAAAAGAGTCGAGGAAGGCAGCACAAGGATGGAAGCTCCTTCCAGTAAGGTTGAAATCAAAGATGGTGTATGTGAGGTTTGTGTGCGATAGTGTGTCCATGCATTCAGTGCGTACGGTGTTTCCGACTCACCGTGTGTGTGCGAGTAGCTGTAAAGACTCTGACTGGGAGGAGTGCTGCTGAAGTTAGAGTAGCCCAGTATTCCTGTCTGCCCTGGAGAATGACTCAGGCCGTCTTCTGTTTTAATGTCTAAGTATGGAGAGAAGCCGTTTAGGGAGCACAAGATGAATTTGTTTGGTTTCATGAACAAACTAGCCAATATTCAGTTTTTTTGTGAATCATTTTGATTTTGTATTAACTCTGTATTTACACTGTGTATCGATCAATAACAACGACCAATACTACTGTAGGTATATGTATAACAATCAATCTATGTCACTCAATGTGCCCGTTTCTTGTATTCATTAAAAACTGACTTGTGTCCTCTTTTTTTGTTCCGCTATTTGTGAAGCGACTGAATTAGTTTCCAGTTTAATGTTGATGTCCAATGTGTTGTATTTTTATTAGTTCTTGTTGCTTTCATAGTTCAACAAAAGAAAGCGTCACATCAGTAAATAAACACAGCTACACTAACTTGCAGAATCCATCACTTTACACAAACACTTTGCTTTTGAGATGATGATCAAAATATTGCATGCGTCTATGTAACAGCAATGTTTGTTTGTACTCACTGTAAGATGGCACGCTGTAGCCCTGTGCGTGGTGAGTGTACGGTGTGTACGGCCCTGCAGCCTGGAGGGTCGGGCTGTACTGAGTCTGCCCATATGCAGCCATGACTCAGCCGATCTAAAATAAGGAAGAAGTAATGAGGAAACCTTTCTTGGCGAGTTCTCTTTTCCTTCATCTGTTACAATAGAACATCTATTTTGGTCACGGTTAGAACTGAGTGTGAGGAACAACACGCTAAACATGCAAACACTCTCTTTTAATGCCACGAACAGAACAAACGGAACTCTGCTGGGAAGCTCACGCCGGCTAAATCTGAAGAGATGGTTTGAAACAATTACAAAAAAACTAGATTGGACTTAATTTAAGGAGAAGAAAACCTTTCAGTTTTTAGTCAAATAAACTTTAATAAGTTAATGATTAACATCACACAGTTTTAGGCCAAATCACAATGATGTGGCAGTTTCCTTGTGAGTTCAATCACATTAATTGCACCACATTTTATATAAACACACAGACATACATCGCAATACGTGACAATATAGTAATGCAATTCCACTTTCAATTTCGGTGACAAATGTTGTAAAAACAAACTCACCTGCAGTGGGTACGATGAGTTTGAAATGGATGATAAGAAGCCCTGTGAATGAGGCGAGAACGGGCACCGTCAGAAAATACACAATGGAAGCAGCTAGGAAATAAACCATGAGATTTTAATAAGATAAAACTTGAATCTAATAGTGCAGAATTAAGTGCTTCTCACGTATTAGCAAGACATTAAATCACATTTAATCAGCATCAGCATCATTTATTAATTTGTAAAATTCCAGAGAAATTGTGTTCTGCAGGAGACCCTCTTACTCCAACGAAAATGTGATATGATTGCATATCAGTTTTTATATAATTCAATTAAACTATAAATACTTGATAAGTGGTGCAAATGTTTCACTGCAAACATGAGGGTGTGCAGTCCTGATGACCAGTTCTATCACGATACAGGGGTTTATCTTCAGAGTACACAAACTGTTTGACTGGGTGATTGCAGTGACTCCAGCGAGCAGCCACTTTTCCTCTAAAGCACTTTACTCCTTTTTTTTCTTCCCCTTTGTACTTTTGCCCTCTCACCTGGCTCTATAGAGAGAGCTTTATCCTCTATATCCCGTCACACCGCTGTTAGTCAGGTTCCTCTCGAGCCGTCAACTCTCCTGTGGAAACAATAGCAAACACACACACCATCAGGACACAGGTATGCAGGTGACTGACACATGGCGACGTGCCTCCGGCCCTGTTGCAGCAGGATGGGGAGGGAGGGGAGCAGGTATTTTCTCCAAGCACAGAGTTCAAGAGGTGAATGGTTTCAAGGGTAGACAGAACGACAGAGAACACGATGAATGTGGCATTTGATGTGAGGAGTTAGTCATTAGAGACGCTGACAGTTAAATGACGAGTTACAGGAACCTGACAGGTAACATTGTTTCTTTGGAAAATTATAGAAAAATGCTCCGCCGATGCTGACTCACTCTGCTGTTTGGCACCGGTGTCTTTGTGAAGCTCCTTCGAGGAAATAAACCAGCACAACGCTGCCGTCCAAATTTAGCAGAATTTCTCATGTACGGCTGGAGACAGGATGAGACAGGAGAGAGGCTGCTATCTCTTTTACTGTATTTCTCTCTATCGGGCCCACTAACAGACATATGGAAGGATAAAATGGTGAGAGCGAAAAAAGGTATAAAAAAAAAAAAAAGAAGAGAGGGAAGGGGAGGTCTCGGCTCAGTACGCTGGAGGTCAGAAGGTCAATGTCACATGAATTAGTCTGAGCAGGAAGCTGAAAGAGGTCAGTCTGTTTGACAGCAGATCCTAAAGCTGACTCACACAAGGTTCCACAGAATGTGGAGCAAGATGTATTGTGGGTCAAAGAAGTTGTACTGGGAAACATTTAGGTAAAAGTCAAGTCATCTACTAATATAAGTATGTGGACAATATCCACTCTGTACTTTTGGACGTATTTTCAAGTACTGTGTATGACGGGAAATCTTATTTCAGCAATATTTCAGAATACAGTTTGCCTGTCAGCTTTGTTCAACTGTTTGGGAAACTTGCACAAAAAGATCAATGTTGGCTTTCTGAGTCTGGTATGATAGAGACCTCATACAAACACAGTATCGCCAACAATCACTGATGCTCCGGCGGCTGAATGGCAGCAAATTTCTTCAGCTTCCAAAATCTTGTTTATTTGTGCTATATGTCAATGCACAACAGCGTAAACTACTTTACTTATTTCATTTCTCCATGTCTCTCTCCCTCTCTTCTCTTTCTGTTTCTTTCTCTCTCTCTCTCTTTGCCTCTGGGCCATTCCAATCTGGCAAAGCTGCAGCTAACTGCCTGACCTCTGACCTGGCTGACAACACAACGACAGAGACAGATGACAGTATGACAGTCGTGAATTGTAGGGGCAGCGGGGTTTTACAGCAGCAGGGAAGATGAAGGTGGGGGGGGGGGTAAAAGCACACGCTATCTGAGAAAAGTGACAGAAATTGTGACAGTCAGCAGAAGCATCACTGGCATATCACAAAACCTGACACGACTTACAGTATCTTCTGTGTTGTTCTCATGTCATTAATGTCATTAACAGGATTCACAGAATAGCTGAGAAAACACATCTCATGTTGTGTCAGCTCCGGCTGATGGAGCTGCCCTCCCGGCTTTAAAAACACCCAACACAGCTCACAGTGTTTTCTGAGTAAATAAATGCACTTCAACCGTGAAGCAGCCAAAAAAAACTCTAGAGGCAAAAATCCACCTGCACATCTGTGTTATTGACCGTAAAACAAACATAAATAAAACGGACTGTAAATGTGACGCTAAGTAGGTGATTTACTGTTTGTCAGTTAGCCTTGTGTAAAAACACAAGGGGCCTAAACAAGATACAAATTGGATAAAAATTCCTAATCTAAATCTGCTCCGTATGAAGATTATTATAAATCGTATTATATCTAAAGCCTCAAATTAATCAACAAATCTTTTATTTTTAGCTTCAATTAAATTTGAAATCTGTACTTTAAATCTAAGCCACATGTCCATGTTTATCAATAGTTTTCCTATTTCTTCACACTTGAAATCACCCTTAAGACCTTGCAGCCATGAGAGATCCGGTTCTGACTTTTGTCACACGCAGACTGTGAAGCTTGAGAGAGTAATGCTGATCCTGCAGCACAGAGGGAAAATAAGGAAAGTGCTGTTGTGCTTAGCATTTCCTAGTATTTCCCTGGGATCAAAAGTGAAAGCGACGCCTGCGACGAGTCCTCTTGACTTCAGCTGCATCCTTGCAACAGTCCCGCATGCACGTACACACAAACACAAAAACTGTGTGTGATAGGGAAGGCACTTCCTGGTTCAGGCTGAGGCCTGGGAGGAGGGCGCATAAGGCCATGGGAACTGCAGGACACCGGAGGGAAGACGAGCGGAGCTCAGCAGAGATGTGGAGAGCCGAGGGCTGAAACTGAAGCTAAAACAAACCCAGCAGGGCCACGGGGGGCCACAAGGCCAGTCCCACCAGCTTCACCTGGGTCCCAGGGTTCTGCTAGACCACTGCTTCTTTCACGGATATCAAATTCTAGCCTTTGTGCTGATGGATTACATCACAGGATGGCGTATTGTGCTTTAACTTGAAATGTCATTCGATACAGTTAAAGGACTACGCTGAGCTTGTGCAGATTTACCTGTAGTTCAACTAAACCGTTGAGTGAGGAGACGATGACAGACACGAAACTAATCCATATGGGCCAATTTGTCCGTTTATCAGTCCATCCAAAGGAAAAAGGGTTTTGTAGCTATTTCAAACGGCCACACGCAAACGGCAGGAAGACAAGCCGGCCGCCATAAAGATGGTTAAGACGCAGTAATTATTCATACGGGGATAAAAAAAAAAAAGCGCAGACTTACCGATAATCATTTGTCAAAAGCATTCATAGTGTTGTACTTGTTTTTAAGTGATGGAAGTAGAGGTGTGAAGAATGAAACAATAACCAAACGTTGCACACGATGGCTGATTGCCAGTTGTGGTCGGACACAGCGCCCCAAAACAGTTAGAGTATGTGTACAATTTGAATACAAATAAATATGACACAAACACAAGATACTACCAAACTAACAATGACTAGCAAATTATTGAAAATGTGTCACAGCGTTTGGTGAATGTATGATTGCTGAGCTGAAATAGTTCCCAAACTAAACCTTGCTGTATGAGCTTGAGTAGCAAATGACAGAAGGTTTGACGCAAACAACTCAGAATTATATATTAATAATGAATTATTAGTTTAAGTAAGTACAACCCTGCATTATACTGTAAGAAATATTTGACATGATAAAAATCCCTACCAAATTGTAACACAAAATATCTGACTTCTCCTTTACATAACTGTAGCAGAATTTGGTATCAATGTTTTCCTCTGAATTTCATATGAAGACTGTGTGCATTGTCAACATTGATTTGAATATTATGTCAGGTGTCTGGTGTGTGTGTGTGTGTGTGTGTGTGTGTGTGTGTGTGTGTGTGTGTGTCTTGATTGGACATGTCAGACTCTGGGCACCCGCTGCGGTGACCCTCCGATGGTTTGACCTTTTATTGAAGCGCTGTGGATCTCAGGACAAGGTGACATGCTGGTCTATAATCGGGCCATATGGGACCCCACCTGGAGCCCTCAGTCTGCCGAAGTGCCTGAGGCAAAGTTGGGGATTGATTCACTGCTGAACACAAACCCTCTCTCTCTTTCACAGTCGCTGATAAAAGACACAGAACAAGGGCCCAGTATTTGAGTATCTGGGGCTTCGTCGTGGAAATCTGTGCCATCTGCCAGTGACAGCTCTCTTTAACCACCTTTGGCACACAGCAGTACAATTAGTTTTAGCTTTATCCTTCAAATCTTTTAAAACTACATCCATATTCAGAGGGTAAAAGCCAACACCTCTTATATCTAATAGCTATAAAAACAGAGAACCAGCCCTTTCAGACCCTGCAAACTCCTCATGTCCGCCTAAGCCTGATAATCCTTCAATAAACCGTATGCAGACATATAATATACTCGCTAATCTGCCAAGTCACATGTACAACACATATTTATATAAACAAACACATGCTGAAACCAACAAAGTCCCTTGCTGTTTGATTACATTTTTCATCAATGCACAGTGCGATGGGTTGATTGTTTTGCTTTTTTTATTTATTATTATAAAGATTTCTGGATAAACAAGTTGATCGTTTGGTCTATCAAATGTTAGAAAATTGTGAAAAATTTTACAAAACCAAAAGTTGATGTTTTTCATCTGATCAACATACCAAAACGAATATATTCATTTTCTTTATTCTTTTTAATCATGTAAGATAAAGAAAAGTAGCAAAACCTCACAACTAAGAAGCTAGAACCAGGTAATGTTTGATTTTTTGGTTTGAACAATTACTGAAATGATTCATAAATTATCAAAAAGGATGTCAATTCATTTTCGACCTTTCAGTGCCAAAAGAGCTATCGAAAAAGTTTCTCATCATATAGAGTGCTGCGGGGGATGAGGTATTTCTGTAAGCCAACCGAGAAGTTAGCATCGTCTCTGGTTCCCTTGACAGAAATCCAAGGGATTTTTCCACACACAAGTTCCTGATACTTTTTGTTCAGCAAGTTTGTTTTTCACAAATGAATACATTTTTGAAGCGAATGCAATAGGCATTGACGCTTTGAAGGGCGGACTAGTAAGGTTCAAAATTCACGAGAGGGGCATTTACTGACAGATTTTAGATTGTAGGACAAAAAGGCCAAATCTTTTAAGCTTGTGTTAATCACAGACCTTATTTCAACCATTTAACCCAAAACCCTTTGACTTTGAGACAAGGGAACCGGAAGTGCAAAAAAGCTGACTCATTTACAATTGTCAAGACTCATTCCTGCAGCACTCTATGGAGTACAATGCTAATCCTCCAACTAGCAGTTAATTGAACCTGTTTGAAAAAAAAGGACATCAGTGAGAAAGTTGTAAAGTATACTCTAAAAGAGAAAATGTTCTTTCCCAATCACAATTGGTACATTAGCTGTGCATAGACAGAGCCTCAGCCATGCTGGTGGTCCACTAACAGATGGACAGAGGATTGATCATTTCAACCCACCACGACCTCGGCAACCAGAGAATTCATTAACAGGCCAATACATTCCAAGTGTGTGTTTGGGTGTCCTCCACATATTTTAGCATCATATTATAGGACATATACATACATAAGCAGAAAGTGTGCTATCTGCCAGTAACGTCACTGCTGCGTGTACTAACTGAAGGACACTAGCTGTTTTCTAACTGGGGTCCTTTTTGTGATCGACAGTTAATACTTGATTCACTACAGTTTAGTGTTCCTTTCACACACAGCCAAAGCCGTTCGACAGCAAAGAAACTAAACAAAAAACCTGAGCAACAGTGCTTCATTTTTGACGTTGGGAAAAAACGCTAATGTCAACAGCACCCAGACAATTTTTTTTTGTTGACTCCACATACCAAGTCTGACATTTGCTGAGACGGTATAAAAAGCAAAAACACCAGAGTAAGATGTTTCCATGTTTCTGTCACCTGTTTATTATCAGGGTGACCCATCTCAATACGGTTTCACACAGCCAGCATGCGGACGTCCACAGCTACTATCATGTTTACATCATCAACCAGAAATTTAAAAACTTGAGCAACCAGTTTAAAAACCCAGCAAGCGTTTAATCCCTTTATTGACAGGTTCAACTCTCACAGGAGACTCTGCAACGTTTTCCTCAGATAACCCGAAACACACGCACACCTGGCTAATACTGAAGATCTTTAAATGAAAAGTGAACGAACTGTTAAGTCACATAATGACAGATACAGAACAGAAGTCATTCTATGAGGGGCTCCAATTAATCCCTGGCAGCAGTGAACCTGTTGCCCACTCTGTCTGCACTGTGTAACTTTACCTCTCAGACTCGGTGGCCTCTCTTTTCCACTTGACTAACTCCGTGCAACAAGACTGCTTTAATGCCAGAAGCTACCCCCCTTCTGTCCCTCTGTAGTCAAAGCCTCTTTATTCCACAATGCAAGTGTCTTGATCTCGGTTTTTCTCCAGCACACATTCTCTTCTTCCCTCGCCTTCACTGCCCATTACCCGGCACTCACACTCTAATTATATCACAAACTATTTTCCCCCAGTAATATTGCCAAATCTTGGGAAAGGACCACCTACCCCAAGGCCCAGACTCTGACTCCCCCAGAACCAGTGCCCAGGGGTCAAAGTGAGGGACAGCTGGCAGACCTCCCAGCAGCCCGCAAGAGCGGGTGTGGGGTTGGAGGACGAGGCTGACCCCAGTCAGATGGTGGTCTGTCCCAGGTAAAAAAAAAAACATCTGGTCACACACGCGCTCGCACAATCAAAACTGACACACGCCTGACTGCATGACTGCTCCTGTTTTTCTCTAATGAACTCTCACACACACACACACACACACAAATGTACACACACACACTCTGAGACTGGCTGCTTTATTAGTCATTAGGATGAAAAGGTTTGCCCTCGATCAGTCTCCTCAGCAGGAGACGGCTAGTGGCCGCCGTAGTTGCCAACAGCTGGCCAGACAGAGCTCGCTGGTAGCTGAAGCTCACAGGCGTTACAGACGGACTGAGGTCCAATTACTTCTTTACTATTAGATTTACTGTGCAAGTGTGTGTGTGTGTGTGAGAGACAGAGAAAGTGAGAGAAAAGAAAAAACAAGCCGGTGATTTATGCCTTTTCGGAGAGATAAGAATGCAGGACAAATTAGGTATGATAAGATATGAGTAAAGATGGAAAATGGTGGGCAAGAAAACTATAAAAAAAAACTCCCACAGCCACAGAGAATTATTAAATTCTCTTTTTGGTGGAAAGCACCCAAGCTGCTATTAAGCACGACATTTTTTTAAATATGGTCACGGCCGGCTATACACTGCAATGTGTGTGGCTTCTCCATTCTCAAGATGAGATAAGGAGAGTGGAGATGGTTAGCGAGACAGCTGTTGTCTGCTGACAGCCCAGGGTTTAACACACACACACACACACACACACACACACACACCACCACGAGGCCTCCCCCTGTGCTCTCTGGGGCTTTAAGGGAATTAAAAAGGGGAGGGAAGGGTGGGAGAGGAGAAGACATTTAGAAGGAAGTGTGATAAGTCACACACCATTAGAATCACAACATCTTTTTTCAATCCTGGGTTTTTGTTTCACTAAACATATGGAGGTTCATGCAGATTCACACACGCACACGTCCAAGGCCTCACAACAAAACAGACACACTACTTCTCCATGGCTTGTACCTGGTCGAGCCTCTGTCTCACACACACACACACACACACACACACACACACACACACACACACACACACACACACACACAAGTTAGCTATTCAGAAAAGCAAGGATTAGAGGAGAGGAAATGAAACCGTTTTTTAAATGTAATTCAGAATTATTTTCTCATCTTTATATGCGTTGTCTTCATTCCACCATCTGCCGTTGCTTTAATGCCTTTCTTGACAGCAATAAAGAGTTTTTACAAAGAACAGTTGGGGGAGTTTTGATTTAGTCCGTCTTTCTGTTTATGCAGACAGCTGCACATATCAGGCTACATTCATGATTGCTTCTTCTGAAGTTGTATAAGGTTCAGAAGCATTCGTTCCATGAAAACCTAGAAGACTTCGACTTTACTTTATTTCTATGGTGACCCCTCAAGGAGGTATACGGACAGATTCAGACACAAATAACTAAAGGAACTTAAATAAAAGACCTGGCACTAATTGATTAGGAAAAGGAAAATGCAAAAGAACAAAGTAGCAAATGACAAGTAAATTAAGGAATTAACAAATGCGCAAAAGTGCCCTCTGACAATATACAGTGCTCACTTAAAAGAAGACAGTAGTATTTTAACTAACTTTGCGAGATTAGTTAACTTTTTTGTGGTGCTTTCAACAGCTTAAATAATGTTTATTTTATTATCAAAAGCAGGAGAAACTACTATATAATGAAACTCGTCACCTTGATCACCTGTCAAACATAAAGCATGGCGTTTGCGTGCACATTTAGACAGATTTGTTCACAGAGCTGAGCAAAAACACAAAGACTGTGTGAATGAGTACAGTAGTGTCATAGAACAAAAAAAAGTAGCATAAACTAAAAAAAAGGCTCAAACTTTTTTGCACCAAATACTGAACAGACTCACAAAATGAAACTCTTCAGTCTAGCTTTTAGAACGATATCACCAATTCGGACAAAGAGGATGGATTGAATATATTTTCAGACTTGCTGCTGTAACCTTGAGTTCAAGTCAGCCAGGCTGTTTGACTCCCAAAGAGAGAGAGAGAGAGAGAGAGAGAGAGAGAGAGAGAGAGAGAGAGA
>NW_022280031.1:746392-776105 GCF_004355925.1 Anarrhichthys ocellatus
GAGAGAGAGAGAGAGAGAGAGAGAGAGAGAGAGAGAGAGAGAGAGAGGAAGAAGAGGAAGAAGAGGAGGAGGAGAGAGATGCACAGAAGCTATAAGACATCAAGAACTGTGCGGCTGTGAAGAAATATAATGAAATTGGTGCAGATAAAGTCAGGAAGAGCCGAGCTTCCTATGAAAATATTTATCATTCCACAAACGTTTGGCTACAGAGGGGTTTGGAATTAATTTGTGTTTTCTTAAGAGGGGGTGCCTTGCGCTACAGGATGGGGAATTCTCCACAGCCCGGGACTTTTTGGGCTGCTGCTTATTCACAATTTATTAGAGCTAGTAATAGGAACCACGAAGGCTGAGGAGAGAGAGGGAGAGAGGCTGAGAGGGACCCGGCCCAGCAGTCCAGAAATGGGGCCTAATGTTATTAAGAGACGAACCGCAGTGTTAAATCAAACACGCCCGAGCACACACCTTCGGTATGTGGTCTGAGCACATACACCACCCCTCCATCAAGACCCTTGGATGGTATCTGTGGGGGTTTAAATACGGGTATACAAAAGGAGATTTACTGCGATTTTACAATCCGTCACAGACCTGAATGTGATACAGCAACTATCTAAATAACAAACCTTACTTTGGCTGGTTTATTTCAGATAACTGATTCTGACAAGGAGAAACATGTATTTGATAGAAAGCAGAAATGAGTGTGAGCTGGTGGGAAACACATTTTACTATTAAACTTGCAACAATGGTGATAAAAACAAAAAGCTCTGATGTCCATCTAAATGCAAAACCAACAAGGTTATAGTTCAACTAATGCTAATTTAATTTTAAGAATAAGCGATGTTATGATCTTACATATTTCATAACTAATAAATGTAATGACATGTCATGAAAATCTATCCTGTACAGGAAAATACAATGTAATTTTTCTTTGCTTTAAATCTATTTACATTTTCAGAAACCAAAAGGGCCCCACTAAATCCTTGCTTCTCCAACTGTGCGGCTGATGGACATGTTTAAAGGCGATTTAAACGGTTGCCTAAAACAGTGAGCGAGTTTCAAGTCTGGAGCCATGAAGGGGTCCTTGAAAAATATGAATACCAGCCTTTGAAAAAATGCTTATGCGAGGCTCCCCTAATTTAGTTAATGAGGGTCCCTGCGTGGCTGCTGAGGGGGTGTCAGTGATTTCAGTGTAATCTTCGGTACTTGAGCCAAGCAAGAAGTGTTGCACAGATTTAACCAGCACCAAGAAAAACAAAGGAGCTCAAGAGAAGGGGCCTCACACACTTTCCCCCTCCACATCTTTTAAAGGTCTCAGGGAGACACAAATAACTAATTTGTTGATGATGGATTTGGGGGTTCTCTGCCCCCAATTTGCAATGATTTTAAATAAATAAAAGAAAGTTATGCTGAATAGTGAAGAAGAAAATTATATGATGGTATCCGCAGCTGACAAGAAGATTTCCAACAACACTGAAAAGGCAAATATTTACTTTTACATTAACCTACCTATTTCTGCATTACAATATAATTTTGGGTATACTGTACAAATGCGTTCAACAAGCATTTAGCGTTTGTATGAGGCCTTTATGGTTCGTTTTCCCCTCAAGGATTAACAATGTACGTCTGGTAGTTGTTGTCTCAAATACTCACACATTATATGAAAACACACCTTTTCAATTATGGTTATTATTGTATTAGCCTAATATTTATATTAATTAGGTGAAGTTATTAAAATCAATTGTAAATGTTTGTACATGCAATACAATAGGATATTTAGTCTCGTGTTTATTATTTGTATTGTAAACGTACCATGAGTTGATATTTGATTTGATGGCGCATATAATTAAAAGCCATACAGGAGTGGAAGCGGCTTATTTAGAGGCCATTGTTCTGATGTAATCGTGGATTAGATGTGATGTTTATTTACAAGATTATCTAAATCGAACACAAACAGAGCTGAACACAAATATTTCCGGATGAGCTCGTGAGGATATTTTATAAAATATAATGCTTTGACCAGAAAAAAAACAAAAAACAAAACAGGCTATATAAAAACCTTTAGAGGCTTGGCAGACTATTTCTTACTTACCATTATTCAGAAAGCAGCTGGAAAAAAATCCGATTATCAGTCAGAGCGGTTGTGTCTCCATGCCCAGAGGACTCCGCAGACTCCTCACAAGTGTCCCGGACTAAATCAGTGACAAAGTGAGCGCTCCCGATGACTCGCAGTTCCTGAGAATAAAGAAGAGGAGGAAGAGGACGAAGAGGCACAAGCTCTCGGTCGGGAGGCTCCAGGTGCTGACAGCTTTCTGCAGACACTCACTCACTCACTCACTCACGTCGATATCGCTTCTCTTCCTCTGCAGCTTCAGGAGCGTGTTTGCTTTCCCGGCGGTGGGGAAGTGATGTTAAGTAAATGAGGGAAGATTTCTGGTTCCTCCTCCTCCTCCTCTCGAGACTTGCGCGCGCTGCACGCAGCCTGGACGTCTGTATGTGTGTGTGTGTGTGTGTGTGTGTGTGTGTGTGTGTACGTGTGCGCACGCGTGTACGACAGAGCGCGCTCCCTTATCTCAAACGCTCTAATTTATTCCGTCAGCAGAACTGCTTCGCTTCTCAGCGTCCTCTTCTACTTCTTCTGTATCTCCGCTTTAAATCTTTGTTTGGTCAAGGGCTCTTCTTTGCGTTTGTTTACGCAACGACCCGCCAACTATTCAGTGCGCCTTTCTGAAGCCCTGTATGCAGTCTAGATAGGAGGATTTGTTAGTTTGTGGTAAATAGCTGCAGGCTGTTGACAGTTGTATCAAGAGTGGCTGCTGTGAGTGTGGATGTGTTGGGGGGACATTCATTATTTCCATTCCTCCCTCGCTTGATAAAACCTAATAAAGCCTAACTAACTTGGCAGGTGCAATTTCTCTGTTTGAACCGATACACAGACACATTTAGCAGAAATCGTATATGCACATATAGCAACAATAAGCTTAATATCTAAAGTGATGGGAGAAGTAAAAAAAAAATTCAATGTGCAAAGATCTTGCATTCAGTCATTGTAATTAAGTAAACATGCCCAAAAAGTACACAGGTATTGAGCAAAACATACTAAATATTAAAATGTAACTTAGTAATGCAAAATGTTCCCTTTTAAAGAGTTAAATGATAGAGATTAGCCGCTGGTTGTAGCTACAGTCATTTATTAACATGCTAATGGATAGTTTAACCGATAACAATGCATCATGTTTCAAAAGCTCATATATTCTGTATGTATAATCTTACGCACTTTTTCAAGTAAATGTAGTGGATTAAAAAACGTAATATTTCCCTGCTCTACAAATATAAAGTAACAAAAATTTAAAATACCAAGTGCCTCAAAAAGTGCAGTTATTCATTCCATAAACATACTTTCCACTGCTGATTATTTATTGTTAAAAAAAGAGAGGCAGACATCTCTTGAATATGGAATATAGAGCTGTATACTGTTTCAAATATCACAATAATGTCCAATTGATCCGAACTGCTCATGGAAGTTCCATATCCATTAAATAACACATATTCATATGATACTGTTTGTAAAGCTCAGTCCGTTCTTTAAAATCTGCTTGATATTAGGATTCTTTTTCACAGCCCTAAACTCATCTGGAAGCTCCAATAATAGCTGTAAAATTATATTTGGACTCACTTAGTTTGAAGGCCAATAATCATGATACTGACCCAATGCCTAGAGCACATCACCTGCTCCTGGTTGTGTATATGGGAAATGTCAAAGATCTTTCAAGGTTGCCATAACAGGTGATGTGGTTGTGTAGTCCTAACAACACCTGCTGAACTTAAGAAAAAGCAATATTTGACAGTTGTGTCTGCCTGGGCGCAACCATAATTAACCCTGAAACGGAGGAGGCACAATGCAGGTGTCTCATCCTCTGTCTGCCTGTTTGTTTAATATTATGAGAACATATGTGTGTGTTTGTGCCTGCTTCATGTGTGCCCAACTCGTGTGCCATTGTCTCTCTGTATATTCTGTAACATGAGGAAGAGTGTGTCGGAGCTGGGAGCTGTGACTCAGAAGGAAACAGGTTCTCCTGAGCGGGGGACAACAGGATGCCCTGGTTGACACCAGCTCGACACTCGCAGACATGGATACGTGAGGGCACCTGGGGGAGACTCATGCCACTATGCATATGGGTTAGTGTCGGCATGACCTTTCCAAAAAAGAGAAAAGAACATCCTCGACGGCGATGTGGCTTTCAAAAAAGCTGGATAACAACACGTGTCCTGGATGAAAAGGTGTTTTTTTTTTTCCAACACTGTGGAACTAAACTGCTGGCTGCTTCCACATCAAGTTATTAATCTATAAATAACAACAAGCTAGAGGCATATGAGGAAACGTACATCTCAAATATCTGTTAAACATTCATAGTCATGAGCCAGATAGCAAAGCTGCAACTCATTAAGAAGGTAAAGGAACCAAAAACATTACAATATAACACAAAGATGGAGGCCTCTTATGAATTTAAGCAGAACATGCAGTTCACTACTTTATTTCCTTGACTCAACTTATTGAGAATTACTTCAGCTAGTAAATTCCTAGTTTACCTATAATTACTTCCAAAATCCCCCAAAGAATGTGCCTCAACCTGTTGCATTTGGCACATGTCAGCTGTAAGAGAGAACATCTTCCAGTCCAGGAAATTAATTACGGCGCTCACTCAACACACAAGCAGTGCATTCTGGTCCACTGAGGCTACTGTTATTGGATAAACTGGTATCTCTAACTTGTGAAATGAGCAATGACAATTATCAATGTTATCACTATTGATATCACTATTCTGAACAGTTTTTTCCTGTCTTCAGTCGGGCTCATCAACAAAGCCCGGGACCCCCACTAACTCTGTCATCCCCAGGACAATTTCCTACCGGTCACTCCCCTGCACATCCCCTCTATGTTGCTGATTTAAATACACTCGACACTTTTACATTACACTTACATCTCACTTGTTTATAGTACTGTTATCTGTTTGTGCACTTTATTTTATATTTTACTGTACATTTGAATGTTTCTACTTTTTGCACTGTGTTGATTGTTGTTGATTGTTTAATGTTATGCACCACCCGCCACGTCAAATAGTGTCACAATAGCTCTGCCAATAATCAATACCAAACATTTCACACTTTGCCAGTGATACCACACTCAAAGTAATTGTTATGATGTGTTTATTTAGGAGAAACGTTGTCTCTTTTGGTGTTAATTGAATGAAAAAAATCAATGAAATATATTTATAGACATGCTGGAAAAACCCTTTATTGTGACAATGAGGTGCGAAATGACAATTGCTCTGGGAAGTACCGTGACCCAGACACGATGAACTAGTCTGCCTCGGGTTCAAACAGCAGGCGGGCAGCCCAACGCCTCTCTTCCACTGGAATGTGTGGTGGAGAAACAAAAGCTGCCATTGTCTCTCTCTTCCTCAGTTGGGCTCAGTTGGCTGCCTGTCTCTCCTCGTGCCAGCTGCTGATATCCGCTGACACAGAGTTACTGTCACAATGTGTCATCTGTGTTCCTCCCGTCAGGATACAGGAAAATGTTGCCTCTGAGTTTGCGGAGGTATACATTTGTACCTCAACTCTGCTTTCGGAGACTCTTATGAGAAGCGGTTCAAGGTTTAAAGTTTAACATTTTGTTGTGTGGAACAGGGATGTGAATGTCATATAAGCATTATTATTCCCATGCTGAGGGATACTGAGAGAACTCGGGGAAAAGGGAGGGAGAGAGAATATAAACACGAGGAGTGTATTAATGTAATATTATACTTCACAGAGCTTATGTGAAAGGAAGCGAGAGCCCCATAACCACCACATCTGCTTTTAGATGCCCCTTTATACAACCCCCAAAAGCATATACCTCAGCTTGCCCGGGCGTTCACACCCCATCTGCCCCATGGCATCACCTCCACCTTCAATATCATACACCTCTCTCTGCAGAACACCTCCCTAAAGTCATACCAACCTGCAGCTTTCAAGTCTCTTTGACTCCACAAGTCCTCAACATCTGTCCACTTGCTCCTCTCAATTCCCATCTCCCTCTTTCTCCCACGCTTTACTTTATATTCCAATCACTTCCCTTGACACTACTGTTTTTTCTTTTTTTGTTCACAAAAATATGAGGAGCACTCACTAAATAATTGGTCAGCACTTTCTGTGACTATGTAAAAAGCAATTGTTTGCTTTTTGTTAACTTTCATTATGTAGGAAAAAGCCATTTGTGTTGTGAGCACAAGCATGGCCATGTCCACATCTGCTTATCAGTTTTGTTTGTTTGCTTACGTCATCTGTCCACTTTACGTTGAAAGCCACAAGTTTGAACCCCCATTTTTAAAAGATGTTGAAATGCTTAAAAGGACTAGTTTGCACGATGTGTTGTCCGACCACATCTGAAGGAAAAAGTGTTTATAGCCATTCTGACTCAAAGGCACGGTGACAAAACTGATCCCATAGAAAGGGTAAGACACAATATTGAAATAAGATGCTCATGTCTGCATTCTCCTGGAAGGCATTAGCAGTGTTGCACTCATGAAAAGTGACAGAAATAAAAAGAGATCTCAAGAGAACAGTTCAAACCCTGGTTTACTCTCTCATCTCTGCACACCTGGCAAATCACTGTGTTAAGTGGGTGTGAATGTCAGATGTTGGTTTCGTAAAGTTAAAGAACTTGTCGGATGCAGCCCCCACCCCCGCCCCCAATTCTAATGTTTGAAAGGTGCTGGCGGGGGAGGGGATATCCGAAGCTGTTCCATCCAACTAACAGTTCTGATGGTGTGTACTGGTGCCAAGATGACTTAATTAATCACATTACTTTGATAACAATTTCTTGGACATTTCTTTTACACAATTCTCCAATGGATTAGAATCCAGCATGTATTGTTTATTATGACATACAATTGTCATACTAATGTTTCTGTTTTTTTTAAAAATGAAAACAATGTCAAAATAAAACATTTTTCAGGTCCAGTACAGACTTTAAAATGAGGGAACGGGAGGCAAATTCCCCCTCCACCCGTCTAAAAAAGCATTTCCCCTCTCTTTGTCTCTAATAAACACACCCAGCATCCCTCCATTCTTCCCCACTGGGACCAGTGATGGAGCAGCCCTCCCTCCCAGTGAGACAGCTCTCACCCAGGCTGGTTATATGCTGTGCGTGTTATTTAACTGACCCTTGCCTCTAACCGTACAGCGAGGAGGCCCATCAGGAACACACGCATGTGCAGGGCCGGGAAGGGGTTGTTTTTCAAATGTAATATATTGCAGATCTCAATTTGACAAAACAACAATAGATAGTATAATCCAACTTTTGAGATGCATAACAGGGATTTAACATTTAATTTTAACTTGCAGTACGGAAACATATTGTATCAATACCCATTTATGAACAATTTTCTGACAATCCTTTAATTTATTCAAAAAGGTCATGTAAGGAATAGTTACTGTATTTTACAGATAATTACAGATTTTATTTTATATAACCACAACATTATAAAACAATTTTATGTAATCCATTCCCACTCTGAGTTTGCACAGGAATCTACCCATGAGGAAGATTACGCTGTATACTGTATGCACACACACACACACACACACATACGTACTCTGCACCTCTCTCTGCCCTCCTCAGTGCCCCCCGTGTCTCAGGAATGTGGGAATGATTGCCTTAATTTTATAAAGCGCACGGCTTCCTTTGGTTCAATTTTCACCAACACCATAAAAAAGAAGCAGTTGTAAGGTCAGCAAGAACCCATCTGGTTTTGCCATTGCTGCGGCTTTAATGACCAGGTAATAAAAGTTCAATTTGACAGAAATTACAACAGATGTTTCAGGCTGTAAGCCTCAGACAGAGTTGGTTCCACAGCGGGATGAAACCTCAGCCTGCAGGAGCTGCTCCACTGATGTGATATACTGTATTATATGACTGATGTTTGTGCGCAGCATGAGGAATAGAAATTAGAAATGCACACGTAACAATGCATCGTGGAATGTTCCCAGCTTTATACACATCATTTATTATTATTAGATGCTGGATGCTGAATCTGTTGTTATACTTAGAAAATGCAACACGGATGTGACAATGTGGAAATGTAATTCTATCAATTTCTTTATTAATCAACCCAAAGAGGGTGGACACAAATATACAGTAAATACATATCTGCATGATACAACATAATCCATAAAAACATACCTCCAATAAAGACTACCATTGTCTCAGGGAGGTGATGATTCATCTCTGGTCATTTATAAGTCTTTGGCTTGTGGTGTTGCTGTGTTGGACTGAATTATGCTGTAATAAAAGGCCTTAATGGTATTTTGTCTCCGCTTGTACAAACACCAGAAAATGTGACCTCAAAAACTGCCATCGATAGATGAATCAGCTCCTTTAATGGTTTCAACAATAGCCGAACACAACCTTCGCAACAACAACAAAATCAGTAAACAATGCAGCGCGATTGTATTGTATTGTAGAGGTGTTCACAGTCCATCCTCTGTATGTCTCAGTCATGGGGATAAATACGAAAAACGATTAAAACTCTTTAATGGACATAATAGTTCATGCAACTTTTAATAAAAGCTGAAATCATTCGTCAATTAATCAACAGAAAATGAATCTGCACCTGTTCCTGCAATTGATTAATTCATTGGGATTAAAGTCATTTTTATCTACATGCAGTCATTACAGCAAATTGAATAGCTGGGCTGTTGTTCTGACCAAACAAGATATTTAAAATTGTTGCATACTTTGATAAATTGTTTTGGGCATTTTTTCCCCATCCTCTGACATTTTATAAACCAAAGGACTAATCAATTTATTGAGAAATGAATTCTCTGATGAAGTGATGATGCCAATGATTATTAGGATAATGCTATTTGAAATAGATTATCTTGATTTTTTCATCCTGATGCCAATTGTTCCGCAGCTGCAGTACAGCGGGCTTCCATGCACATCATCATGTCATTCAATCCCATTAACACTTTCTGTTTATTTACTCAGCAGGTACAACAAGACTGTGAGCCCTTGGGTTTCCCTTTTGAACCGTGAGAAAGTGTTTCTCACCGGAACTGCAACACACAACATTAAACTTTGAAAGGAATGTCTCAGCGGATATGTGAAATTGAACATCCTCAGGGCAGGTATTCACCTGACTCTTCTGTATGTTTTCCCATGCATACAAACACAACAGTGGCTGTGTCAACCTGTGTGAAAATGCATTACATTTCCATTCTGTATTACTCGGTATGTGAGTCAACACTGGATCGACGAGCTGTCATTTTTAATCAGGTACAAGTTCTATCGAAAACAGGAAGGAAATTAGTACAAAAAGTACAATCGGCCAAAACAAAAAAGAAGCTATAAACTCCTGTCTGTCTTAAGAAAACTAAGGACGAAAACGAAACGAAATACACAGCTGCTGTTCAAGCAACAGCTCTGAAGATTGACACTTGTTCTCACTTTGGGTGATTTATAATTCCCTCCTGAACGCAAATAAAGCAAAACCCCAGCCAGTCTCCTTACTCTCACATGATGGATGATCTCCTGAGAGAATTCCACAACTTTTTGCTCTTTGAAACCCTCCACCCGCACCTAGACCATACACTCAAAAACACACTTTCAACTCTTCCATTTCCTGCGCACGGGCCCAGAGGTGAGACATATACGTTCACACGTAGCTTTACGAGTTCCCACGACGGAGCAGAAAGCGTCAAACTTTAGGATCCTTGAAAGCTTAGGGTTTTTTTAAAACTTTCTCTCTGACAAAGACAAGGCGTGGTGAGAGTATTGTATTCCTGCCCTGTCCATGTGACTCAAAAAGTTTCACAACAACACGACCTATTGTTTTGCTGACAATGTACGAGTTTTTGGTTAGATTTCTGAGATGTTGGTGGCAACGGAGGAGCGACATCGCCGGAGGATGATGATACTCCACTGAATGGTTTTCCTTCGGCTAATGTTTTATAGAGAGGAACATGGAAAAAAGAAGAGCTTTGAGTCAACTACACCCTTAACTGTAAAGGAACAAGCATACGATGAGGTCAAGAGGCTGTTAGTTTACAGCTCAAACCCAAATGTAATTAATCATTTTGAACAAATGTCACTTTTCAATTCAGGGATGATTTCACCGTGTGTTAATCATTCGCCCCGTGGACATTTCTTTGTTCTGTTTGACCTGGTGGTGGGTATCACCATAACTCATTAGGATTAATCTTCTGTGCACTATGGATCTATGTTACAAATGTCATGACAATCCTTGCAATAGCTGTCAAGACATTTCACTAAAAGCCAAAAAGTGTCCTCTGGGGATGTTTGTATACGTTTTCATGGCATTTCATCCAATGGTTTTTGAGATATTCAGTCCGGATCAAAGTGGTGGCTAAAAGAATAAAATAATAAAAGATGTATTTTCACTAAAAATTAACTAAAAACAAAGGATAAATTTGAGCACATGTTGGCCATGTTGAATTGAACAAAACATTCTGTTCTTTGGCACTTATAACACGGAACTTACTGTCCATCCTTGCTCTTGCATCACTACAAATGATATAAAGGCGAGGATGGTTCTCATCCTTGTGATATATCTCACAAATATTAAATTTCATTAAGTATTGTTCTTATAATTGCACTCATATTAACTGCCCTGTGGCAGGTTGCATTGAGCATGACAACTGTTTCTTCATTGGATCTTCTCCATCTTACTCATCGCATCACAATGCGAGTATCGCCAAGTGCAATCACATGGCATCTGTTTTATTACAAGTAAAGAAAGAAATATGACAGTTGGTTAAGAAAGTATACCAACCGGCTGTCTCGTTGTGGCAGAACAAAGCAATCAGTAATGTGATTAATGTTCAGCAAACAATAAAGCTTAAATGAAAAACATCAGCCGTTATTTTTAAGTAACAAACACAACTGACATCGAAAGCAGAAATAATTTCATCTCTTTGTTATTTGTCCTTTATTGTAGTACTTCATGTTGCATAAGTTCATGATCAATTGGCAACAGAAAAACAAATCCTTTTTGTTAAGTTTAAGTGTTTATAATATTAAGGGTTTAAACTTGTGACCTGTGAGTGTACAGCATGATGTCATCTCTGCTGATGTTGTACTTGATTCCCATGGCTGGAAGGCTGAAGGAAGCAAGGGTTCATTACATGACCTGTATGTGCATGTCTGCCTTTCTATCAGAAGGCAGGATGAAGTTCAGCTGAAGGAAGTGAGTGGTAGGAGATAAAGAGCGATGCGATTGGGGGAGAAGAAATAATGACGAAAAGAAAGAAAAGGAAAAAAAAACGTTTTCTGATATGAAGTGAAAACATCATTAGGTGCTAGAATATGAAGATACAGAGGAGGATACAGAGAAGACAGTCAGCAATTCTCGTCAATAGAAACAAACTGAAGCCTCTCCTGCATATTCCCTAATAAATCCTGCTTTTGAGACACCTCGTATCTTTATTGAACAGAGACTAAGAATACAAACAAATAAAGTGGAGAGGAAAAACATAGAGTGATTCAGAATAACAGAGAGAGTAATTGTGAAAGATTATAAGCAGAAGGAGGGTGTCTTTTTTAAAGGAAAGGGAACGATATGAAATACTTTCTCATGGCTTCCTGAGATGCGGAAGCCCCGTTGCCTCAGAATCTGAAACAGGTTTGAGTCTGAGAGAGAAAACCTTCGGAGCGACTGCTCCTTCTCTCCACTGGATCATACCGCACCAAGGTCAAAGGACAGGAACATCATTAAAAACCGTAGGTCAAAAATAATGTCAACACTAAGACTCATATGCTGTAAGACGCACCCTCAGTAACTTTACAGACTTTTAAGATGCTGTGTACACCAAACTGTATTTCCTACCCAACATGCAGAGGTTTAGCGTAAAAATATATTTTTCTTTGAAGCTTACGCTTATTAACATACTGTTTCTAGCTTGTGGTTGTGAGTTGAAATTAAAGTCACCCACAGGCAAAAAGTTAAAAAAAACTAATATCCAATTTATTTTCACATCCTTTCTGTTCGTTGGAATATAATGAACTGTACTGTCTGTCTGAAAAATATGGAAAGAGAGTATTTTAATGAGGGTAATATAAGACCCTGCAACGTCTGAGTCAGAGAGGCTGCAGCCTACATCTCAGATATACAGTGGAAAGTTTTTTTTCACATAAAATCGTGGTTAACACATAACGTTGCTGCTTCATGTTTAAAGTCAGATGCTATTGAAGCACTGGAGAAACTCAACTCATACTTATTAAACGAGGAAGGACTTATAGTAAGACCGAAAAGGACAAATTGCTGTCACTGGTAAACCTGTCTGCTTCGACTGTATTAATATTGACTGAGTCTCAACGAAATGTGGGAGGGTACCTTCCCTTGACCTTTCACTTTCATTCCTCCCACCTAAAGCTTACACAAATCCACAGAATTTATCCCTGCAAATCAATGATTCGAAAAGTGATAGCTGAGCAGGAGGCTAATGGATGAATGAGAGACACTGTTAAGTTGTCCCTTTTGCACACAAAAAAAAATTTACTTACAAGAAGGAAAGTGTCAAATCTTAAAAGTTGAACAACAATAAAAAAGTGTGTCGTTTATCTGCATACCATTATCTTCTCGTCTTTTTTTCTCGGTATACATTGACATAAAGAATCAGAGACTGGAGTAGTGTGCAGTTTAATCACATCACTTTACATTAAGGGCCGAACGAAGTTGCTAGGTCAAGACTAGACAAGTGCACTTAGTACATTGCAGATCTCCCCAGGTGTGTTTAGGGAACGGGGAGTGCAGGGCAGTCTGTGTATGCAGCGTACATGCATGACACTTAAAGTATTTTTACTTCCAAACTCTACTCAGCCAATGTGCTCTGGTTTATTTATTTACTGTAAACTTGTTGTGTTGTCACATTAAACTGTTCACGGTGTAACACTTCGTGTTGTCTGTTTAACGCCTCCTCTGGACAGAAACTGTCAGTCCTGTGTGTTTACAAACAAGAGTCCAAACTGAAGACGTTGATAACTCGCGGCCCCCACCGGCCGGTTAAGAGTAGTGAGAAGTCAGCAGTCAATGACATATAAAACAATCATCAGGTTTAGCAAAACTTGTGAATCAATTTCCCTTTTTGTTATATGCAGCATGTATTTGTATTTGTATACATTGTTCTTATCTTACTACATTTTGAGAAACCAGGCTCTCAAAGAGTACAGTACTCTGTGTATATAACCGTATATATTTCAGTCGCTCAATAATCCATGTCACTTTTTCACCTTCACGACTGAGGTAAAGGATCTTGAACAAGGAAGTTATGTGGGGGAAAATTGCGAAGGGAAGAGGAGACACTTGTTTGACTCCCAGAGTTACCTGCCCTCGGTGATCAGGACTGAAACTCCCTCAGGCTTGTTTTGTCTTTTTATTCTCAGACGTAGAGGAGAAAGAGAAGGGAGGGGCGAGAGAAGGAGGCCACAGGTGACCTTTTGGATTATCAGTTCGATGCCTGGGGTGAATGAGAAAGAGGAAGGGAGGGAGAGTTAAAGGTAAAAGTGTAAAAAAAAGGAGCGATGTGTTAATTTCCTCTCCGGTCTGCTTGGTGGCTCCAGGCAGTGGATTTTCAGCGAGGCCTCACCTTGTTGCACATTGCCATGTCACTGCAAAGTGTGTGAAAACTCCGCCCACAAAGAGCTGAGAGAAAAGAAGAGGAAGGCTCCGCGTTAACACTTATGAGGTACAACAAAATCCTGAGTAGCTCCCAGTGAATGAGTAAAGAAGAAATCAGGAACCAGCTACTATTTAATACACAGCATCAGCATACTTCATAACTATGTACTCACACGAACATAAAATGAAAGAAGTGATTGATAATGCCCTAATTCAGCCAATTAGGACAACAGCAATTAATAAAGAAGCAGATTAGTTTGCAGATTTCCAGATATCTAGGAACTTATCATTGCACACTGATTCAACACACTGATCCAAGACTCATTATATTCTTGCACTATATTTCCAACAAGGACAAAAAGTGCTTAAACTGCTCAGAGAAAATGGAAACTAAATAAAAATTGACGTGAGATAATTTGGCCAATAATATGTGCAATCAAATATCTTTTGTATCTAATCCAGCATGTGACTTGCACCTTAAGCATTGTTGTTGTGTAGGTATGTTTTGTATGTATATCTGTGTGTAAAGGTTTGTATTTGCCTGTCCTCTGATAAAATGTTGAATTGTCTTGTAACCCACTTTAAATTTCAGCGTCAACGTTAATTTGGTTCGTTGGTTTGTTATCATAGTATTTAGCAATCTTAAGTCGGCAATACTACCCAAAGTCCTTGATTCAGAGCAATTCAAGTTAGCCATTCATCAGCAGATTTAAAACTCATTTGGTCTTTATTCATTTGTTGTTAACTCGTCAGGATTTTGTGTACCACATTCTAAAGTTTCATCAACAATAATAACACAGAGATAGTTAAAATGTCTTTATTTCAGACTTTATACATCTTGTAAGCACTTAAATATGAGGATGTCCCAAATGTCTTCCGGGTGAAACCCAAACATTGGAGGGCATGTGTCAGTTCAAAGTGTCAGTCCAGTGCGTCATTATGTCATTTTTGCAAACCGCATGGAAACCAAAACCAGTCAGTAAGACACCACAGATTGTGCTAGGACACCAGTTAGTGGCCATAATTGAGCTCCAGTTGCAGAAAATCACTGTAATTTCTTAAATGTACATCTATTACACAGCCTACAGATAAGAAAATTAAAGGGTTTTCTCTTCTAGTTTTTTTTTACAACTTTCTTCTGATTCTTTATAAACTAGATATTAAGAGGAAATTCATCACACAATTGATCAAGGAAGTTGACTTGGAGTGAAAACTAAAACTGTGACAGAAATGGATTTCTTTGGTCAAAAACAGAATTCTACGGCTGCTACACTCTGCCTCGCTTTCATCTTTGCAACAATATTCCCCTGTGGTTGTCGTGTATTCATTCCTTCCGCTCAGAAATAAAACACATGAGAAAAAGGCCTTATTGGATCATTCCTGGTCCTGCGGACTGTTCTGCGAATCCACAGAGCGCCGAGGTCCAACGTGTTTATGGTCATGTCTGTGAGCAGTCGACAGGCGCTGGAACACCGCACACAACCACACCTAATTAGAACAAGACTGTTTGACTTATACTGCATTGCCCTGTTATTACTCAGACTGGGCACTGAAGGACACAAGGCTTGGTTTTAATAACTCTGCACACAACTGAGGGAAAAAGTTTGAGCAATCAAAGTCAGATGAGCAATCATCGTCAAGGTTGCTGCACTTTGGCTTCCCCCGATTGTCGCTGCATTGATTGATGGATATGAATGGTGGATGAATTAACACACACACTTAGACATTAATCCAGATGGAGACCATCAATTATTGATAACCCCCAGAGTCCCTACATGAGATACCATCGGCTCATCAATAATTCATGCATCTGATCAGGAACAGATTCTCTATTGGTTGATTTAATTATCTGACAAGTAAAAAGGCTTTTAAAAGGCACTGTCCTTTCTATTAAGGTAATCACTTTATTGATAAACCACCAGGATGGGAAGTAACCCAATTGTCTTGGGACCACGAGTGATGGACGCTGAGTGTTTTTTTTTTAACATTGTGACCGACCATCCCCCCTTTCTGGTTTTACCAAGTCTAGTCTTACCATCATCAAGCTGTGGTGAAGTAAAGTATGACTCAATGGTTAAGAATGGCCTGTTTGGAAAAAAACCCACAAAGGCATGCATAAAACGTTAACTACATGGTTGTCCAGTCAGAGTTCACACAGTTTTGATCGCGTAAATCTGAATTCAGTAGCATGATTTTCAACATTAGCGTCAGCTGAACTTCTTTAGCTGATGCAACAACTCGAATCCTATTCGTCACTGGAGCGCAACACATTTCCAGCAGCTCGTTTGCTCAAACTGTCACTTTGTTGCACTGCTCCAGTCCATCTTTTTCGTGTCTCCTATTCATCTTGCTTATCCTGACATGGTTTTCATGCTGTGCTTTCACTCTTGTGATTTAGCGCTGGCTGCGGAGAACACTGCTCCAGTCCCTCCAAGACTGAGATGGTGGTGAAATCACACAGTGATTTTGACAAGTTTAAACAGTTTTGGGAGCGAGACAGGTACAGTGGAATAGACAATATTGAGCCTGAGTCACTGGGCCCAGTGACAAAGCTTCGGAGAATATATTATGCGCTGGAGGGTTGTGATAATGGGACTTTTGGGATCCATAAAAGCTGACGGCTGAAGGGGTGTCTGCATGTCTCCGTGTGTGAATCATGTTTTCTGCTTCTGAACGCAGCATGAGCTCCGCTGTACGGTTTGAATTTGTGAGATTTTTTTCTGGTTGTCTCTGTCTTTATTATAGTCTTCAGATGGTGTTAGGGAGCTGAACACAGGCTCTATAGCTCTATGCTGTATGGTCTGAATCATTGTCAAAATTGCATATTTTGCAGTAACTAAAAAATGATAGTACAATTTTAGAATTAAATTTAAGAAATACCTAATATGCTGCTCTATAAAATAAATTGATTTTGGTTTATGAATGTGTTGTGATCATTTGAAGGATATTCTAACTTTTTTATTGCCTAAATAACCAACGATTAAATAATCTGATTAACAAGTATTGCCTGTGTACCTAAAGCCAGATATAGCTTGTTCCTCTCTGCCATAGACATCAATTGTTTTTACAAAACTAGGGCATTTAATCCACAACTATAAATAGGAGACTGTTCTTCATCGAGGGCCCCAAAACACCATATGTTTACGTTCAAGGGACAAAGCCCTCGATATTCACAAAAAAAGCACTGTTGCCCTTTGTGCTGAATCCTCATCTTCTACACGAGCAAAGTGTCCATATGTTAAACCGCACTAAGGAATGCCTCTCTACTCTTTGCAGTTCATATTCTAGACTGAAGCTCTAAACAGCTGCTGCTACACTTTCTCTTTGTGTTGTAGCTGGGAAACCTGAGCTGTGCTATTGATCAGACTTCCACTACTGGGTTATTAGCTAGCAGCCTGATGTCTCCATGTTCACTTCAAGACCCTCTTCTAAAAGACAGTGGGGGTGTGATGAATGATAGACAGAAATATACCACATAAATCTTCCCAGTAGGATTTCAGCATAGAGACTCTCTGAGGAACTGTGTCCACTTTTCTGTTAATGATTTCCTTTATTGCTGTTTCTCATGCGACCATTTGTCTCTTTTTCATGATGTATATTTAATCAGCATTTCATAATAGATGTCTGCGAATTCTACAAAGACTTCGCACCAAAGGCGATATACTGTTGAGACATCTATTGCTTTCTTACTGTCACTTTGAATGTCCGCGCACATTATTGTGCCCTGCCTGAGACAAACCAGGCAAACTTGGATTTATTATTTCATACTTTAATGATTATCTGGCTCGCTGTGTTCAACATAATTTTACTAGCCTGCCACTCCAGCCTGGAGACATGACTGTTAAACTTGGCCTAATCCCGCCTCAGGAAGAGGAAAAAAATAGAGTAAGCCAGACCAGTGAAAAGATAGGCATAGAGCGGGGGGGATGCTGAAGAAAAATATCTGAACGGCATTTTGCAAAAGCACCTCTTAAGTTAAGAAAACATAGGAGTTGAGGAGAAACAGCTGTGTGCACTGAAGCCTGGCATCCTGAGGATGAAAACACAGGCCGTTAATAATAAAAATAATAAGCCTGCTGAGTTCCTAATAAAGGGACCCTGATGAGATAATTCAGTCAAGTGAGGGGCCCTCACTGCATCGCAGGCTGCCCTTGTCACCACACCAGCTCCGCCACCACAGAAGAAGAGAAAAGGGAAGGAGCTGGCAGTGGCAGAGGGATGCCGCTGGTTTCACTCTCTGGTGCCACACAGCAGCTTTACCACAGAAGAAGAAAGTTGGCCTACTCCACCCACACGACTGTGCCATGTTAATGTTGGATCAGAGCCAGCAGTTGGATTCAGAGTCTGGGCTGAATACTTCAGCATTCATGTGTCGGTTCATTTGTGTGTGTGTGTGTGTGTAGTTTGTGTGCATGTTGGTGTTGCTAGCGCAATGCAGAATGCCAGGGGAACCCCAAACACCCAGTTTTTCATCCTGTCCTTTTGCTACCTTACTCTTTTCAGCCATTTCTGTCATCCGTCTCTCTCTCACCCCTTCTCTCTTTCTGACATCTGGCTTCAGTGAGCAGACCTTTGACAGAAGCGCTCAGACAGCTCAGTCATACCGGTTTGTGTGGTGTTAATGGGGCTCATTGGATTCCCCCAAATCTCACTGCAAAAACTTCAGTGACTGCTTTGCCAATAAATAGTTGGAGGCAGGCAGTAAATATGTCATATTCTAATTTCTTTATGAGTGAAGAGAAGAGTATAAAAAGTTTTAGATCATCAGTAATCGTCATTGAATTTAATGTAAAAATAAATAACTGGACGTTGACGATATTGAGGAACTGCTTGATTTGTCTTTCATGCCTCTGTGTTTTTTAGCCCTCACATGTCCCTTGAGGAGTGTTTGCTGTGGCATGAGTGGCATGTAGCTAAGCCGGGCTCCATATCTGCACTGATTTATGGGAACCCAGGGAGCAGGAATAAATGAGAGAGAAGCGTATTAGAGCATATGTCACCATCATCACAATATATGCCATCATAAAACAGCAGCCAAACCTTTGGTGGAGGCAAGAGGGAAATCCATAAAGACAACAGAAAAATGAGAACTGTGAGAAAAACGAGGGAGACCAAAGACCAGATATGGCCCGTAAACTAATATGGCCATGATTAGTCATGCCGTCGATGGCCTTTCAAAATTACCCTGCATGCCCGACACACCATATATATCTACTAGTGAAGTTTTTGTCTGTCTTTTTATTCATTTTAACAAAATGAAGCTACAGATATTTTCAAAAAAATGTCTTGAATTGGTCCATGTGTTATTGTGTAAAAGCAGAGCACTTATTAAATCTATATTAAGCATTTAAGATCATTTAATGGTACTGAATGTCTCATCTTCAAACACACTTTGAAACTTTGAAAAAAAACAACAACATTGCAGTGAATATTTACTCATCCCCTTCCTGATGTAGAGCTGGAACAGATATGGCAATAGTGGAGTTCATGCTCTGTCCTAGGGCTGTGATGGTATTGTTGCTGTGAAGACAGTACAGGGAGTTGGCCTAGGTGGAAGTAAAAACAACATCCATCCACACACAAGGTGCTGCACATACTGTATAAACCCACACACCAACAACTTTACGCTGCTCTTGTTCTCGGGTATCTGTTTCATGATGTCCTTTAGTGGCCACTATACCCAGATGGTTTGTAACGGCTCAGGACAGGGCGGGAGGGAAGGTGTTAGTTAGTTAACACTGTTTACAGCTCCTCAGGGCAAATTCTGTAACTGAGGAAGAAACATGGTTGCTTATGGAAACTCTCAGTGGCACTTAACAGGTAGCATTTTCAGAGCACCCCCTCGTTACAGTTGCTAGCTTGTCAAGCATTTTGCTCTCACATGACACATACAGTTTACAATGTTACGGATGGGAAGTTTTGCCTCTTGCAAAATGTTTAGCAACCTATAGTAACTACTATTTTTGTGTACCATATTATAAAGTGTTACCAATGTATAATCATTTAGTAAAATAAGCTTTCCTTATCATTTAGAGCGTGCGCCCATCGATGCCGGCTGAAATAGAAACTGTTGCTGGCAGATTTATCAGGCGTAGCTAGTTAACTCATGAAGCTAACATCAGATTCATGATGCTGTCATCAGCTGGCTTTTTATATGTTTCCAGCTCACTTGTATCAGAACCCTGTAAATGTGATATCAAATATGGACTTCATGACTACATAAATGATATATTGCTAAAAGGCTGAAGCTGCGTGCCCCGCTAGTAGAGTCAGCATCCTCACAGTTACATTTAATGATCCATGTCGAAGATATGAAGGAGCAGCATTGTTCTTGTGTTTCAGTGTAGAGCTATTATTATAAAGAGATGAAGAAAAATATAAATCAGATGGTTCTAACATAACCCTGCCTTAGCTGACATACCTGTTCGTAATGAACAGTAGTTTTCACATTTAATATTACAAGACAACAGGATGAGGACCAACCAATGTGTTTGGCAAACGTAAACTATCTTGGGTAACTTTGGCTAGGGTTGCTGAAACAAAAAAGAAAATGACAGAGCTCTCAACGATAGCATCCAAGAGGAGCTTTCAAACAGTGGGGGAATTCTACATGACGTGTAAGGACCTAACCTGCTACCCCACAAACCGATGACTTGATGATATACCAACTCATGGCAGTAGTAATGCTTCGCTATAACCGTTAGCAATAAGCTAGTTAGCCGGACATGCTAATGATTGCAGCTTTTATTAAAGTAGACTAAAGTAGACTAACGCCCCGTTCCAGTTCATTCCTTACAATGTTTCCTCTGTTTTGGGAAAGGCTGAATCCCCTCCCGAGTTTATTGTTTGTCAAACTTGTAGCCTAAATGTTATTTTCACATTAAGGAGCAGCTATTCCACATTACTGCAACACAGGCCCAATATATTATGATCATGTGGTGTTGTCTCAGGGTATAAAAACATATCCTCAAGCTCTGTGTGTTTCGTCTGATAGCCTGACCACAATGTGTGATGTCAGTGTTTGGAGAGCTTAGACTGGAAACCTGCCTTCCCGTCCTCCCCCTCTTTGCTCCTTCATCCCGTTTCCGCTTCGTCATATATGGTTCATGTGTTGCTTATTACCCCCAAGTCCAGGTCTGGACCCAGAGCTTCCACTTTCTCCACTCATATGGTTTGAAGCGGCGCGGCTTCCTCAATGGAAATACCCCAACAGACTCCGACCTCAAGGCGCTGTGCACCCGCATGCGTGTGCACAGGTACGTGATGCTTGCAGTTTGTGGCCACAATATCCAATCCCAAATGCACTGTATGCAAACACACATATACTATCACACACACACACATGCACACGTCTCACCCTGTTCTCCTTCCCCTGGGTCCTTTTGATTGACAGTGCCCGCTCCTGCAAGGGATTATGGTGGAAACCGGGGGGGGGGGGGGGGGGGGGAGGTCCCGGGGAGGGGTGAAGGGGTTTGAGGCCAGGGCGAGGGAGAGTGAGAAAGAGGGCTGAGGATTAGGCCCACTGAGCTTCATTAACCTGAATGTTTACACAAGCTGATCTCTCGCAATGAGACCCCCTTTCCTTCCCTCAAGTGTCCCCTTCAAGAATCTGCCGCCCCTTCCTCCATCCCCTCAATCCCAGTGAAGCACTGTCCACAGTCAGCAAGTCAGCCTGATAAGAGCAAGGATTAGGGACAGTGTGGTTGTGAAGGAATACTCATCAGTAGACCACAATTTTGAGTTTGTATATGCAATTATGTTAATTCAGATGATGGTTTTATTTCGTTTTTGCACAACTGTGAGGATTAAAATACACAAAAATTGAAACATGAATACTAGATGAAGTTATAGTTTGGATTAGCTGATTCTGACAATGTTTCCATACAGTTTTGCACAGAATGGTTGGGTTTCTGAAAATGTGATGGTTGTTATGCTTTGCAGAGAAAAAACAAAGTCTGGAAATGATAGAGGAATAGGCTGAGGGAAGCCAATCTGCTTGTATTTGAAATGGGCTCCATCAGCCTGTTTCCTTTTCCAAGGCCAACACTGGTAAAGTATTGTAGACAACATTCATTTTAATGGTACAGTAAGTTAAAAAAATAAGTGGAGGGCACACGTGACCCGTGCTACTTTGAAAATGTAAAAAGAAGCTATTATTATTATGAAGCTATTGTTCATGATTATGCCTATTGCACAAAACTAAACTAACACTGGCCCGGTGATGAGTGTGCTGAAGTAGAGTTTCACCAATCTGCTTTAAACCCTTGCTTATGTTTCTAAACTTAAGGCCCTTACTAAATGAGTAATTGTTGTGATTTGCTACTGTAAAGAAAAGAAGGAAGAAAATGAGGAAATTTCAGATTTTGTTAAACACTCTGTGGTTTCCGTAATGAATTACTCTGAGGAATATTCATCTAAGAGCAGAACATTTGACGTTTTTGACAAAGCAGTTCCTGTTTTTCCTGAGCAGAATAAATCACAGCTAATTCTGTAATGCATTACAACATAATGCAATTCAAAAAGTTCAAAAGTACAAAGAGGGTAAAGAGCCAGTAAATTAGTGCCAATCCCAAGGCAGACTTCAAACACACCGACCTGTGCTTTTGTTGCTACTCTCCACGGACCCATTGAGCCTCCCAGAGTTGTGCCTGAGCTCTAAGGACAACACTGGGGGCTATTTGCTTCTCAGATTAAAGAGGCTGAGCAAGATAGCCATGCTGAAAGCAGCAGCAGTAGGTCGGCAAGCTCCAGAGGCCCCCCCCGAAGAGCAGTTAGCAGAACAGCACTGCCTGTATTGTTTAGCATCTCTGGGAAAGGGTGTTTTCTCTCGGCACTGAGGTGGAAAAGTAAATTAGCGTTCACTCTGTGCCTGGCTCCGGCTCCGACGAACTGAGAATGGTGTGTCGACAGCCACAAGGCTGCTCTCTTCAAAGAGCTGTAACTAAAGGGACATGGCTCATGCTAAAGTAAACAGAAAGGAGTCTAGAGCTCTTAGCTAGACAGACAGGCTGTGGCATGTATTTCAAAAATCGCCATTACATCAAATGGGCAGGCCGATCAACTGGAAGTTATTCTGCAAGAGGCACTTCTTTTGAAGCGTCTGCCATGTGGGTCTAATTTTTCACCTTGAATGATTGTGAATGCTGCGGAGGGTCAGCGTGGGTCCATGCCTGCTTGACAAGACACTGACTCTAGAAACAAAAAAAGAACGAAGGGGAGAGAAAGAGAGACAGAAGACAGAGAGACAGACGGAGAGCCGACAAGAGAGCCAAATCACGACTGCTGAGGACCAGCCGTCTACGCAGACAGGAAAGGGAATGTGGGGGGAAGAGAACGGGAGAATGAGCGATTGGATAAAGGGGTGCAGTGAGGAAGGAGAGAAATAGTTTTTGAGGAGACATCTGGCTTTGATTAAGTGGACAAGCCAGCCTTTGCTGCTTGTTTTGACTGGGCTTTTCAGGGGAAGTTGATGTTGTTTGTTTTTGAATAGCAAGTGGCTTGTTAATTGATGAACAGGAGCCATGGACACAATGACTGGGCAGAGATCGGGCATTTCAGTAGTGGTGGCGTTTACCTGTTTGTGTGTTCATATGCAGTTTGTGCGTGTGCAGGTACAAGTGCACTATGTATTTGTGGGAATGGGTGATGACTGCAGGGGAGGCTGGAATACATACAAAGCATACATTTTTCCTGTTTTCAGTGTCGGCTCCGTGATGTAAGATGGACATGAGCTTTATTTGTTATCAATTATTTTTCTCTTAGAAGCTCAAAAAAACCCATAGGAATTCAGTTAGTTGATGATAATGAAGGATAGACACTAAACTACGCTGAAGCAGATGACGCTATAATAATCGAAAATAATGGAAATGAGGAAAATAAAACAAACATAAATAGCTTAGAATCAACAGAGAAATAAACAAATCCCTGTTTGACAGCTGTAAATCATCTGCCCTTCAGGGGAGAAAGAGAGAAAGTCTGTGGTGTTGGTCGACTTTGAAACTGATCGCTGTTCCAATCTTTAAAATGAGAGCAAAACATTTGAAACGCCCGTACAGCAAAACTGGGAGTCAGACCTCCTTTCTGTTACTCCTTCGCAGACATATTGAGTGTGAGAAGAACCTCATGGCACAGCGTCCCGCACCGCTGAATATGAATAAACCATCAAGTGCAGAGACTCTAGCCAAGCCAAACTCAGCACGCAGGCATCACAGCAGAACAGGGCAGGAGGCCCTGGAGCTCTTACTGGCAAGCACAGACAAACTCCCCCCCCCCCCCCCCGCTCCCAAAGTCAATTGCCCGTCAAAAAAAGATAATGGCTTGAAAAAGATGCAGTGATTTTTTTGTTCCGCTCTCTGATTTTCAATCATCGTTAGGGTGAGAGGATATGCATTTTAGATGCTGCAGGTCTGAGTGAATGGGAATCTGAGGGAACACTGGTGAGGCCGGTGGGGTTTTGAAGAGTTTTGGAGGTGAAACGTGAGACCTTGAGACGGCCGGCTTGTTCACGGAGGGCTCAGAGGTTGTGATGATGATTGGAGGTGATGTCTGTTTGGTAGCTGCTGCTTCTGCTTCAAGGGCAGCTGCATAAACGTCAGAGAGGTTTGAACCTTGGTCTCTGGCTCAGTTAGGCAAACTTAAACACAAAACGGTGCGGAGGATTGAAGAATGATTAAGAGTGGCATTCATCAGCCAATGCTGTCTTAAGGCCGACCAGGTAAGCCTGCTACTTTAACAGCGCATTGGGCCAAGGTGAACTGGCTAATATTGGGAGGAAATTCACTTATTATTTCTCCTTAATTTCACAAAATTCTTCAGACAAATAATTATCTTTTAAATTCAGAAGGTATTGCTGCAAAATGCTTTATCTATTTGAAGAAAAACCTTCTAAAATTAATTTGTTGATATTTCAAGAGAAGCTACCTTTACTTTATAACGTTCACTGAATAACTAGTAAATAAAAAAATATTTTAGTTTTTCTAATTAATCAAGACTTGGTCTTAAATTAGTTAATTTAATGCAGGACTTTACATGCACTTTTCCATAGCAGCACGTTCAGCAACAGGGTTGAAATGTTAACACCTCATACAGTGGACAAGCTTGTTATCATGCGCTGCGTTTAATTGGCTTAGAGGTCTTGAACCTTTGGCCACCACGCCTTGGCAGCAGCGGCGCAGAGTGTCAGCGGATCAGTGAAATATTATCCGCGGGACGGGAAACCAGCTGGGGAGCAGAGAACAGGAGCGACTCGAGGATGTTCTCTCTACTTACCAAACAGAAACTCAAGAGGATCTGTACCAAGGGTGAGGAGGAAGGTGTTAAAGAAAGTATCCATATCCTGGAACTTCTCTCATATCTGCAGGGCCTTCTGTCGTGTCTGTGGTTGTGCTTGAGCCTGTGTGTGTGTGTGTGTGTGTATGTGTGTGCCTGTGTGTGTGTGTGTATAAAAGAGACCACACATATTAAGGTAGCAATGATCACAAAGATGACACTTGATATTGTCAAAAAGAGTTTTTATTTTTATAGTATGAACACCAATGAAGATCTTTGACTAAGTGAGCACACCGGTGGGTGAAGGAATAAAGGGGAATTAAATCCATGTTTTCTTACTGTTATGTCTGATGACTTAGAGGTCTGAAATAATTCAATTTCCTATAGTTGTTATTAACAAGATAAATAAGCGGCAATAGGTTAAATGCTCAGTTAGTATTTAAAACACGTAGTTATTGTTTAATTTTACACCAAGATTTATTTCTTCACCCAATCTACAAGTTACATGAGGCCTTTTAACAGCCAACTGTTTGCAAATCCAGCAATTATCCAGTGTCAGTTTAAGGACAATATGACATTCAATATGCTAATAGAAGCAAATTAGACCTGTCAAGAATAATACCGCTGATAATTACAACAATGTGGTTCAAAAGGTAACAATGTCATCATTACACACTGTAAAGACCGAAGTCTTTTTATTGGAACAAAGCCATGTAAGATTGCCATTACAACTCTGTCTTTCTTCACTGTGATCTTGTTGTCAGGCTGACCTTATTTTTTAGAGGTTTCTGGAGGATCTGCCTTGACCAAAAAAATGAACCAATCAGAGTTGGAGAACTAAAACAGGCGACCACAGGTGAGTCCTGTGGCTGTCTGTCATTTATCTAATCAACCCATCAATCATGCGGATGCGCCGCCCTGAGGGTAGCATTTGCCAATAGGCACACAGGTGAACCCTTAAATCAGCTTTAATTGGGCTGCAGGGTAACAAGCGAGGTTGAAAGGTGTGGGAAAGTGAGACATGGTGTCAGTGATCTTTATGGAGCTTTGACAAACTCCCCCGTCAACGGCGGAGGCAGAGCTAGTGATAATAGTCTCTCTATCATCACTTGTTAAAGGTGCAGTGTGTAAGATCTGGCTACATACTCCAAAGAAATAAGGTTCAGCATTTTATATCTTCTTGGTCCATACAATCTAAATTTACTGTCAACTACAAACAGCAGGGCGAGAATATATATGCGAAATTCAGCCAAACTGCGGAAACTCTGAGAGCCGGTCGAAGTAACACTGCTATCTTATATTCCTCACATTTGATTACCTATAGCCTATACTGTGTTTACTGTGCTGCTAACTGGGGCCTGTGCTGTCCGTGCATGTTTTCATTGTTTGTTTATTGGATTCAATCCAAAGAAACGAGAAAACAACTCTTATTTTACTCCATCTTACACAATTTGAACCTGCCTGAAGAAAGAAACTAAGCAATGGATTTATCAGGAGAGGATGTTATCAATCTTGAACTCTCATCCCAAACAGGTATCCTATTTTCTGTTTTTCTAAAGAAGTGCCACACACTTAATGAATAAATTGATATTTGATAAGCGTAAGTGTATTCATCTCCAAAAGAAATACAGAAAGACAGTTGCATATGATCTTAATCTTATTGATACATCATAAATTACATTTTTGGGAACTTGCCTTTCACAATCTTGACAGCATGAAGATTGATTTTCATTTAATTGACCTCTAAATGTCAGCTGGGCTCGGCTCCAGGGAGGGGAATGGAAGGATGGATGTATTGCACATGTCAAACGGTGATTTTGATTCTGGTATAAATCTTTCATGTTTCTGTCTCAAACAGCAGCAGTTTCTTTCAAACATTATTTTGGCACTTAAATGGCTCTCAGCCCATAGACTATTAACCAACAGCTCCCACAACCCAATCTCCTTTGGCTCTGACCGTGGATACTTCTCTCAATTCAACGCTAGACATTTATTGACAGCTTTTAAAAAATATTTACTGCCCCACTTCCTCTCCCAGTGGGCATCCAGCCTGTAATCTCCCTACCCGTTTATTGGATCATTTGTCAAAGCCTCTGGCTTTTCTTCTCTCTCTTTTCTTTTTGTTTTCATCCCCTCCTTTAACTCTCTGGAGGGGGGAGTTTATGCACTATATGTGCATCTGTGCTTGAGAGAGAGAGATGGAGAGAGAGAGAGTGAATAAAGGGTGAGACAGAGGGGTCAATGGGCCTTGGAGATTAACTCCTTCCATGCCCTTCCTTTTCCTTTTTAAAACAGAATTTACAGCTGATTAGCCTCTGCTGTAAAGACAGGCCCCAGTTCCCAGAAGGAACGCTGCTAAACATTTATGCAAGGCCAGACGTAAAGACCCTTATTAAAAACATGTGTTCTTCCAAAGACCCCTCAGGGAGACATCTATAGAGGGGACTGAATAAAAAACGCTGCCGCCTGAAAGCTCATTTTCAGCACATCATTGAAGAATTGTGAGTTGTCCTGAACTCGACACATGGATGTGCCGACAATGACACATCCTAAATTTTTAAGAGCATAAGAACAGCAGTTTTCAGACAACGTGACAGAGAAATGAAGCTCAAAAAAGGAATAGGTATACTAGAAGAACTCAGGCACATAACCCCCCGTAAAACCACGTGTCATTTTTACACCACAGTTTTTGTACGTATTAAATGAACAAGATATAACGGGTAATTTTCGTGAGCTTTAGAGGTGCGGGAAGGTGGATTTTGTTACCTTCCGACAGACCTAGGCTAGCTCTTTACTTCATTTTTCCATCTCTACCCAAAGCTAAGCTAAGCTAAGCAGCTGGTGGTAATATTTACCAGACAAAACATTACAGTGCTATCGACCCCCTCATCTAACTCTCAGCAAGAAAGCGACTGCTATTTTCCAAACTGTCAAACTATTGCTTTAAAGACTAAGTACTCTCTGAATTTAAACCATGAAGTCAGGTGAACACACTCAAAATAACAAATCCACTCCAAATTGATTCTTGGTTAGCATTCAAAGTTAGCACTGAGCTCATCATGGCACAGCGGTACACAGAATCACCCACAGTTTCCCCTCATGTCTGTGTAATGTGAGCGTGTGTGTGTGTGGGAAGGGGAGAGTAAGAGAGGGCATGAGACGGTGAGAGTAAGAATTAAAAAAACAACAAAAAAGTGAGAGCGAGTTCCATTATTGCAGAAGACGTGTATGGTGAGGCGGCAGCTGCGTGTGGACACCCAGAATCTTGCCGTCGCTGCCAGGCCTCGGCTGCTACGTGTGCTTAGTCTTCACCACGTGCCCACAGAGTACACATGACAGCCACAGGTATGTCCCCATCACCCCGGGCCACACCAATCACAGCCAGGACGCTGTCAGAACCTTTCGGGTATCCCGTTAAGCTAATGAGATGTGACTGCGTCTGTGCTGCCAGCGCACATGCAATTGTTCCATTCATATAGCCTCCACTGATGTATGGAGACTGTCCTATACCCCAGTCACAGACACCCAGGAGGGACCAGGATCACGTGTGTGTGTTTCATAAAGTTGTCTGCTTATACACTGTGTGAATATATACAGTACATATAGTTTGTATCTGAGCCATACGTGTGTGTATGTATCCATATAGCTGTTCAGAACTGGTTTACCACAATGGAAAAGATAATCATGAACTGGATAATGGTAAAAATGCGTCCAGGTGGACTGTGTGTGTGTGTGTGTGTGTGTGTGTGTGTGTGCTGGTGTATAGGTCTGTGTCTCAGCTTGGCTGGGATCATAAAAGGTCCCAGTGCTTCATGAAGTTGGTGGTAAATAGAATGTTGAGATGTACACTTGAGTAGCAGCCAAATGGAGTAAAACTGTCAAACAGCAGGCGGCTGCAACGAGGGAAAATGGTCCGCAATAGTCTACTGGAAGAATCACGGCAACATTTGGCGTGTTTTCGTTCAACAGTGATACCCTGGAAGCTGAGAGATACAGACAAAGCCTGATTACTTTGCCGCTGACTCATCTAAAGTGCTTCCAAATCCAATCGGAATCACCTATACTAAATCATAATCCTCTAGATTTGGAATTTTATCGATACAATGTTATAATCAAAGAGAAAAAAAAACTTCAAACGCCCCCTGTTTATCACTCACTGACAGATTGGGTGTGTTACAGTACAAGCTATCAACAATCTGTATCAGTTCAGCTCTAGTGGGTTAATCACACTCGTACTGCTTGACCAAGAGGATAGAAAAATTAGTTATGGGCAATGTTTCCAACTGGCATAATTTCAGCTCTGTGAGTTTCAACATAAACAGAAAAAGGAATGAGAAAATAATTGTGGTCGACTGGTGTGTGGTAACCCGTTTGCAGTCTTCATGTTGGATGTGGGGTGCTTTTTCCAGGGTTTTGGATTTCTCATTATATGTTAGGTATGAGCTTGCATATGGCTTGATACATGTGTTAGAGCTGACTGAGTGCAGTGGTGTTCCCTATTCAGCTTAAAATCACAAATAAAATATTCTTTCATATAGAAGTCGTTTTATTGAGTGGAAATGTTGTGGCAACGACAGAATTTGCAGCTAAATTCTAAAACTTGCACACGGCATGGTGCCACTTCATCCACTGTATTGTATTGTTACAGGAAATTACTGCTCAAATGTCAGGATTTGCCGCTTTTTCCTGTTTTATACATATCATTATTAATTAATTATCTTTGGGTTTTGGACTGCTAGTCAGAAAATAACAGCAAATTTAAAGTTTTTTTT
>NW_022280031.1:776505-793237 GCF_004355925.1 Anarrhichthys ocellatus
ATGTAAGGGTCCAGCTCTATCAACTAGGGCCAATGTAAACAAAGCAATTCCTTCCCAATTAGAAACGCTAAATGCATTGGACTCGGTGCACAACCAGGGCTGGTCGTTGCAATTAATGCAGCCTTGGTCTCCACTGGCTGCCTCGGATGGCTGGGATGGTTAAGATGTATACAGTTTCACTTCATGGCCAGTCCGTGGAAGTCTGATTGGGCAGGTTGGACTCATCATGGAAGTATAAACATGAGGTTGGATGGGCGCTTGGTGGTTGGGGTTTTCTTTGGGTCAGCCGTGCTGGGTAGCACCACAGCAGGCCAGGAAGATATGTGTGGTAGGGAGGTCAATCAAAGGGTGAGATATAAGGAAGTGAAAGCTGCATTTCAGCTGTGCAAACTCAGATTTAACTGTAAAACGGTAGAGAGGATAGACATCAGAACAGTTGAGATCTACTAGGCACTGGCAGTGACGCATTCTACATTTGGATTGCAGTGACTTCAACTGTGAAATGAGTCTGACACCGGTTAGGTCGCTATATTTTTGCTACATGCCTACTGCATTTTTTAAGGTTGAATTATTGAACTTCCAACTGCATTTTAACACATCAGGTTCATATTCATTGGATGTACAGTCCTTGAACATAGATTTATAGCGGTGTTCATAGCTGATTTAGAACTTTACAATGTAAAGTACAGGAACAAAATACAACAATGTGTCACTTTTTCTTTTTACCAAGAGTCAATTCACTTTCCTCTCAAGAGATCTTTGTAATATGTTTTGTGATTAGGTGCATCAGGTACGAGCCGGCATGAATACACACAACTATAATAAATGATGGAACTCTGCAGTTTGAAAACAGCAGAACATGCAGGACAAGGATAGAAGACCATTGTTCTAGTCTCCTTTTGTCCAGTGGCCATTGTGCATTGTGTTCCTTAGGTGTTGGCTTGCACTATCAGCCTGGGGCTCTCCACTCTCTCAACAGATAGTTTGCTAACAGAGCTTTTACTCCATTGCCTCTAATGAAAATCCATACTAAACATTTAGCTCTGTGTGAGAAAGGGGTGAAATTCAATAAGACACATAACACAATTTATAGATTACAGGAAGAACCAATCGAACAAACAGGCTAAATGGAGAAATGTTTTTATGTTGATATTTGTTAATTTTGCTACATTTTGGCAACCACAGTAGCAGCTGCCTGTGTGTGGTGAGCGTGAAGAGGTTGAAATCTATTTTCCCAGGCAAAATGAAGTCAAATTCTGTGTTTTTATTCAGTTTTCTTCTCCACACAGATGATCAGTCATGCCGCCAGAGATGTCTCCACTGAGGTATTCCCCAAACTAATGGTCGCTCTTGGACAGCGCCATCGATAGTAAACTAATCTGCAGCCTGCAAGGCACAGGAAACAGATCTAATTAGCACTCATTGAACTATCTTCCAAGGAAACTTTCATCTTTAGACCACTCTGACAACAGGCCTGAAAGGCAGACTAATGTCACTTACTAGTACTGGGTTTAATGGCTGACTGAAAACGTCTAATAGATGGATGGGCAGTAAACCGGTGAAGTAATCTGGGTGAAATAGTTTTTTCATATTTACATGCATGGCTACAATAGCGTAGAAAAACTAAGAAAATCACTAAAGAAAAGGTTCTTATTAGTAATCAGTTACTTAGTAAGTACATGGCAATATTTCCCCATGCTTCTGTTAATTAATTTGTATTTTTTCTATTTATTTAAAATGTTTACTTGCTTCGCATTCCTCTCGCAGCTCCCATTTGGACTGCTTGCTGTACAGAAACTAATAAACTGAAATGTGAGGTGATGCTTCCACACTGTGGCTGATCCTACAAAATACATCTGAAGAGTTCATTCCGCCACTAGAGGGCGACATCAAATTGGCCGCACATCCCGCGAGCTTTGCAAATCTCTCGTTGTTTGTTTACAACCCGATAACGTCCTGTCTGTCGGTAGCTTTGTACACAGTAAGCTAGCCGAAGCTGTTTGCGTGATTCAATCTCAACTTTACAAGTCAGCCTTCAAGATGGGATGTGACGGTGGCACGATTCCTAAAAGACACGAGTTGGTGAAAGGCCCCAAAAAAGTTGAGAAGGTGTGTTACGCTTATTTATTCTTCCTTTTCAAAGTCACAACGGTTAGCATTGTTGTCGTTAGTTGCCAGTAGTTATTTATTAGCGTATGGCTATTTGCATCGATACTAAGAAATGATGAAGTGGTAGATTCACTTATTTTAGATATGTTGTTTACTTATAATGACATATTAGCTAGCTGTTTATGCTGTCGGCGTTGTGCTGCGTTAGCTTACAAGAAGGCTGGCGAACTACTCGACAGCTAGCTAGCTAACGTTAGCTTTTCAAAAACAACGGGTAACGTTACACTCGTGTCTTTAGGTTTGACTACGATGAACGTTATTTGTGTATGGCGTGATCTTACATACCTGTCCATGTCTCCAGGTGGATAAAAATGCCGAGTTGTCTGCCAAATGGAAATACTGTGCTTTGACCCAGGAGAAACTCAGACGCCCCATTGTTGCCTGTGATCTGGGAAGGTGAGAGTTGGCTGTTTTGTTTGATGGACAAACACAAGAGCACATATTGTGTTTGTGTCACAAACTAATGAGCCTGACATGACCAGTTAGCATTGTCCATCTATTTACCCATATTTGAAATACCTGCTTATTCCAGCACACTATGTCCTAAAAGTCTGGTTGGTCCGTGTTATGTTTCAGGCTCTACAACAAAGATTCTATCATTGAATATCTTTTGGATAAGACTGCTGAGAGACCCAATGCTGAGGCCGTAGTCCACATCCGTGGGATCAAGGTATGTTGACACTGACGTTTTCTACTCTCAAAGTGTGTGTGTGTGTGTGTGTGTGTGTGTGTGTGTGTGTGCGCGCGCGTGCGCGTGCACACACACACTTCTGGGCTGGGCGAAAAAGGAGAAAATACACCAAAATGGTATTGAGTACCTCTCAGTATTTTGCAGCAATATTGTAGGGTTGACCATAGGTGCGATCACAATGTATTTACAAAATGCAAGTTTTGATAAATAATCAGTAATGCTGATACAGTGACTAAGTGGGTAAAGACAAATAACAGAACAGCTAGAACAGTCTAGTAAGTAAATCAGGAAAAGACAACACTTGTATTATGACATCTAAAATCTAAGATGATATATAGTCTCTTATTACAATATTGATATATTGCCCAGCCCTATGCTCTTGTATTGATTTCATATGTAATGTTTTACCTGTAAATCCATCCACTCTCTTTACAGGATATAAAGGAACTGAACTTGACTGATAACCCCGAGTGGAAGGGGGAGAGAAGCAATACCAAAGGAGACGTATATGAAGACATGCACGGCGGCATGTTCATTTGCCCTGTTGTTGGGTTGGAGATAAATGGCAAGCACAGGTAACAAAACAACAAGCAACGTGTCCAAAACTTAAGAATAATAAAAAGGCGGGTGCTCTCCTGCTCCATGTATCGAGTATAATCAAAAGATTCTAGTTTTGTGTTGATCACATCGTGCTATAAAAGTCAATATATGTTGGTTCGCTGTTCTCATCAGCAGTATTAACTTTCATCCAAACGTTTAGATCCAACAATGTTAGAAGAATGCACCGCACATACTTGTATTGACAATTGACTTTGTGCAGGAAATGGCACGTATTATATACCTCGATGTTTTCTTTTTCAGGTTCTGTTACCTGCAGACCTGTGGCTGTGTCTTTTCTGACAGGGCACTGAAGGAGGTCAAGACAGAAATCTGCCACAAGGTGAGCAATATTTAATCTGTTTTTCCCCCGGTCTGTCTACTCAAATGTTCTTCAATGAACCAATGGTCTGCAAACTAGTTTTTTTTTCATGCTTTTTAATAGATTTTTAATCTTTCCTTCCCATAAACCTCTCCATCAGTGACCTCTCAATGTTTGGCAGTGCTTCTGCTCCTGCGGTTCTGTCCCTGCTAATGCTTGGTAAATAAGCAGCATTGTTATCAATGTAGATAAAACATTAGCAGTCTGGCATTGACGTGGTCCCAGATGCAAAATCTGTTGCTTGGATAAATAAGAGTGTGTGTGTTAATAATCAAAAGTGTAATGGTTTACAGCTCCCATGGGAGGTTTGGGAATCTCAAAACATTGTACACTAGTTGAATAAATTGTGTCAGCTCATCAGAAAATCTGTGTAGCGTGGAAGAAAAAAACACTATTTAAGGTATTTAGAAGACTACTAATACTCAAAGTTATATATTTAAAAAAAAAAAGAAGGTACAGTACAAATGACTGTCCCTTTGTAGTGCAATAGGAAGCTGGCAGCCTACTCCAATTTGACCCCATTGTGATGTGTGATTGTTTTTGGCAGATGTTTGGTTACCTAACTAAAATGGAATGTCTTTATTTATGTCCTTCGATTTTCTCAGCAATCATTGACCCGATCACCTTCACACTTGGTGGGTGTATTGATGAGGACCAAAGGAAGTGTGGTGTTGAGTGCGAGCTCCTAAGTACTGTGGGACATATTTATTATTAGTGCGTTATGAGTGTATTGAGAGGGGACACCGATTAACTCACACCTCTGACCGCTGGATACAGCTCGCTCTCTGTTGTTCGCCACAATATTTTATTTTGGCATTTTTTCTGTCATAATTGTTAACAAGGTAAACTATTGTCACAGGCCCAGCTGTCCTCAGGACATCACTTATTTTTCACCCAAGAGTCTTTAAGCATCTTTAGGGTTCACTGTTCATCTTTTTCAGCCGTTCCTGACAATGACTCAACTCAATCTTTTGAGTCTTCTCTTTTTATTGTCCCGTTGAGCCATCCTCATTTCCACACTCCTCACCTAGCCGCTCATGCCTATTAATTTTTACACACACACATTTTGATCCAACAGGGTATACTTCCTTATATGGTCAATGCTGCATACGTCTCTCTCTCTCTCAGAGACGGAGACGTATGCAGCAGCACTTCCTCGATCCTTGACTCAACCGTTTAAACCGTCCCGACGACCTGCTCTTATCAGGACACATAAAACAGTTTACAGGACCGAGAAACCCATTCCTGTAACCACCATCACTTCCCATCACAGACCCTCTGCAGCGCGCTGTATGTCAAACCCCTCTGCTGCTAACCAGAACAATTTACTTACAGTCCCTCTGCAACCTCCTGCTCCTGACTATAAGCCTGTTAGTTTTGACCTTTCAAATATCAGATCTCTAAATACGTTACATTACATTACATTACAGTCATTTAGCAGATGCTTTTATCCAAAGCGACTTACAATTCAGAGTCTATCACATTTCTACACCGTAGGCACAGCTACGGGAGCAATTTGAAATAATAAGTTGTTTTTAGCTCAGGATTTTATTGCTTTTAATACATTAGATTTATTTTTTTTTAATCATCACAGAGACATGGTTGTGTCAGGGAGACTGTCGTTCTCAACCCCGGCTGTCGGGCAAGGGAGGGGGGGGGGGGGTACAGAAAAGTTTTAAACTGTTAAATGTACTCCCATTTTACATGTGTGTTTTACTTCATTTGAACATCTTGGTTTTATAGTGAAGGATCCAGTGATTGTTTTAATAATCTACACACCGCCCAGGCCTAACGGTGTTTTTATCCAAGAACTTGGTGAGCTACTATCCCATTTTACATCAAAGTATGACACAATTCTTACTTTAGCTGATTTTAACATACATGTCTGCTGCCCTTCACAGGCTTTTGTCACTGATTTCATGGATACTCTGGATTATTTTAACCTCGCTCAGGCTATACAGGAGCCTACTCACTCACAGAGTCACACCCTCCATCTAGTTATTTACTGTGGTCTCAGCCCTGACAACTTTGAGACAAAAGATATCCGACTGTCTGATCACAAAGCGGTTTTATTCCAACCTCAACCAGTCATTCACACGTCTCCTGTCCGCCGCCGGCTTTCTAACTCTATGTCTTGTTTTCTGAGCATTTTTTCTCAGCTTTTTTAACTGCCTTTTGTTCTCATTTTAATTTAGAGGAGCTGGTCTCCCTTTTTAATCACACCTGTCAGACTGTCCTGGACTCTGTTGCCCCTTTAAAGACAAAAGGTCAAATATAACACCCCAGCCATGGCTAAATTAATCCACCCATGATTTAAAGAGAGACTGTAGAAGAAAGAAAAAAACAGGTCTATGTATTTTACAAGAGTTCGAAAGATGCAATGAAGACTTATCAAACGGCAGTTAAAGGTGCCAGAACTTCCTTCTTCTCCAACTTAATTTTAGCAAATCACTCGAATCCGAGCTGAGCAGTTTTTAAACTTTTTTACAAACAGAGTCAAGGACATCAGGCAACAAATTCCCCCCCCCCCCAGATCCATGCGTTACATGTCAGTAGAGATATTCCTAGATATTTTAACAATTTTAAACCTGTTTCTCTGTCCTTTTTAGCTGAAGTCATAACCCGTATGAAATCAACCACGTGCAGTATTGATTCTATACCAACTCCATTTCGTAAAGAGATTATTAACACAGGTGGTCCCAGTATTTTATTCACAGTTCATTAGCAACAGGAACTGTTCCAGCTACTTTTAAACATGCTGTGGTCCAACCTCCTTTTAAAGAAACCTAATCTTGATTCCTCTGTTCATAGCAATTTTAGACCCATTTCTAAACTTCCGTTTTTAGAGCTCCATTTTAATTATTTTGGACCTACAGTAAGTGCAGCCTTTGACACAATAGAGAATAGACCATGATATTTAAATCAACCGTCTTAAAACCTGGGTTGGCATCAAGGACGCCGCACTTAGTTGGTTTTATTCTTACCTTTCAGATAGAACCCACTCGGTCACCGTAGGTAATCACGCATCCTCTACATCTCACATTACATGTGGTGTACCCCAAGGTTCAATTTTAGGTCCAATTTTATTTTCCATAAACATGCTCCCACTTGGTCAAATCATCCAACGTCACAATGTCTCTTTTCATTGCTACGCAGACGACACACAGATATACCTTCTCTTGAGACCTGATGACCCCAGAAGCCTAGCTGCTGTTTTAGACTGTCTTTATGATATCAACTGTTGGATGGCACAACATTTTCTTTATTATTATCACATTACAGCTGTAGCTGTAGCTGTTAAATCACTTCATATCAATACATAAATGCATAAACCGACTATTAGATTATACGTTTTATATTAATCCTATATGCTCTGTGTTCTTTGGCCTGATCTTCTTAGTCCGTTCTCTATTCGTTTAACTTCAGGGCAGCTCTTCTGGGATCTCAAACCTACTTGACAAGGCCTACCAACAATTTGGGGACCTGAGCTATTTTAAGTAGCTTTAAAGCTGTGGTCGTAATTTCTCATGCACAGGCCATCATGTGGTAGCAGACTGTCTGTGGAGGTGAAAGCATCTTGGCACGGATCAGTTGTTTAACTTTGCCATAAATAGGTCCTGAAACCATAAGAACAGCTACACTGCCTCTTGTGGGAAACTGATTATCTCTCTGCAGATATGTTTGCTTAGATAGACTTATTAGGCAAACCACAATTTCTTGTATTTATAGCCACTGACATTTAAGCGGGATTTCCCTGCTTCTTATTTAATCTCACATTTGACAAGCAAATTAGTTATTAGATAGACCTTTAGCAAAAAATATGCAAAAAGCTGATAAAGCAGAACTCCACTGTGATCATGTTTAGTTCATACAATGAAACATTTGTCACATTTTCTGGACCAGTGCTGTGAAAAGTGATATTCATTGCGGGTTTTCCATGCATATTGAGAGTCACTTTTGCATCTATCCTAATAATCTGTGTTAGATCCGGGGGTTCTCTGGCCCGATACGGGGCTACCTACTGACTCAGCTCTCTATTAAAAGATTGGCGAGCTGGTGTTCTGTGAGGAAACTCGCCTGGCTCTGCTAACTACCGTTACCCCTGACGTCTACCCTGCTTCCTCTGGTAACGTGCACTCGGCCGAGGGGCCACCCTGGCCGGGTGCTTCTACCAGTCGCGTCAGTTATGGCAGCTTTCCTCTTCTGGATCCGGGCTCTTGGTAAATTGCCAGGTTAGATTTTAATGGCTAGGATTACAACTAAAACCGTAAGGGACTGTTAAGTGGAGTGGTCACTAGGATAACCATTCAGAACTCTTGTTGTTAAACATACAATAGATTTAACTTTTTACTGCCACAAGGAACTTTTACTACTTAGGCAAATGCATTCTCTTGAGAAATTTGCTTTAAATGCAGATTAGATATTTATTGCAGGATATATTAGCAGGGGCACAGCTACAGCTCACATAAAATAATACTATACTCGATTCGATCAGGTTACAATTTCTTCTTAGATTATACTCATTAATTTTCGATGCCGAGGCGGCTCGGTGGAGCTGGATTCACGGTGTAATAAACAGTCCTTTTGGGGTTTTTAGGAGCGAAGGTCTGGCCTGACCTTCGGCTCCTCCTGCGCGGCCAATGAAGTCCATTCAGCGATCCCTCAGGCTCAGTACAAAGTCTTTAGGGCGGCTGCGTCCATCTGTTGTCCGGTTGTTAAAGTCAAACGGGGGAGAGGAAAATCTCCGTCTTTCAATCTTTGTCCACGAACGGCTGTCTTCTTTCCGTGAACAGAGACGAAGTCCTCCAATGCTGCTGTCGAACGAGGTCCAGTGTTTCTCCATGGAGCACTTGGTCGGCGTCCCGCGATGAATCCCGTCTTGCTCTTTGCAAGTCTCTCTTTTTATAACACTTTTGGGCTCCTCCCCCCAACACTTCCTAACTCTGCACATGATTATCATGACATCATTGATTATGTGTATGTACTGCGAACAACACCCATCTTTCTGTGTGTGTGTGTGTGTGTGTTCTGGAAACTACCTAACTTCCCTGTGTGGGTGCTCTCAATTCCTCAATGCTCTGAGCGTGTGTCAGGTTACACCCGTGTACGTATGTGCTCGGACAACACTCCAACATCTGTTAGGATCTCAGCCTTTAAGGCCCCCACCCTGCTTACATCAGCTCTTTCCACACACACACAGACTTCACTTTACTCAGATACACATACGTTATTATTATCAGTTTTACATTTGTTAAATCACTTCATAATTCTACGTACTACACACTTGCATTAATATGATTATTAGATTTCATCCTTTAACTATAAGTATATGCTTTATGTCCCCTTTGCCTGATTCACATATCTAACATGTATTCCTTCATTTAAGTCAGCTCTCCTGGGATCTCAACTCTCTTTTTTTGACATCTGTAACATGACATGACACATGCAACTGGACCGGTTCAGAGCCTATAGAGGATGGCCATTGAGATCTGGCCTCGGGACCTTGAAGCAGCATGCCCACACTTTTGCAGTCCCCTTTGATTTTAGTGCCATTAGTGGTCTGAACACACCCTACGGCTGTGTGTTTTACCTTCATTGTGTGCGATAGAGGTTTGAAGTTTACCTCAACTGATCAGAGCCTGCAGCTCTTTGTCGGAGCGAGTCACTTTTGTAAATAAATATATCTAAATATTGAATAACCACTGTTATCACGAACCTTAGCTAACCTTATTCCTGAGACTATGACTTAATGCTTCTGTTTAAGTGCTTTATAGTAAAGTGACTTTCTAGATAATGCCATTAGGAATACAGGAGTAAGTACTTTTCACTTTCCTCAGCCACTTGTGTTTTGTGCTGATTAGAAAATGTTTGTTTTCTAACACGCTAAAGAGAGATGGTGAACATTAAACCTGCTCGATATTTGCATGTTAGCACTGTCAATGTGAGCATGTTAGCATGACAATGTTAACATTTAGCTCAAAGCACAGCCTCACAGAGTTGTTCATGGCTATGGACTCTTAGGGTCTATGGTCTAAAAATGATGGTGCATGTGCATTGTGGGCGTGTCCAACTCCTCTTTTGGTAAACGGTGCCTGCACCTGGCTCACTGCTATTTCAATGGACAACTCTGAAAATTGGAGAAGTAGGTTTTCTGCAGTGGAAGTATTGTTTTTGAAAGACCAACAAATATGGTGAGAAGCAGAATGTTTGTTTTTTTTTCAGATAAAAACATGTGAATTTTGGAGAAGATGACGTCATTTTTCAATACAGTTATATTTTTATACTTTCCGCTCTGGAGTTATGGGAAATGTTTGGATCCCATGAGTTTGAAAGAATTCTACGCAGCCACCACTGGAATCTAATTTAAAAATAGAACAATACTTATGATGTTAGTGGAGCCTGATATTTATTTCAACATTTGGAATGAAGCTATGAAGCTTCCAACTATTTGGTACGGCCCTAGACTTCATACTCTGTTTACAATTTAGTAGTGCACTTTGTTTACTATCTGACGCTTTCCATTGACGCGTGGTGCTGAATTAATGTTGCCGTGGCATATTGTGAAGGGAGGGAGGAGACTGGTATGGTCCGCCCCTCCCTCTCCTCTGTGGCATCATTTGTTTTGAAAAGGAAAGAAGGGAGATTTTTTTTACATCGTCTTTATTTGTTAGTATACACCTGCTACACAATTAAATAAAAAAACTGCTTTTTTAACTGGAACACACAATATTAAATTTAACAACATCAAATATTTAATTTAATTAAACAATATGAAATTCATATTCAGTTGTTAAATACCTTGTGTAGCGCAGTTGTCTCAAATAGTATCTGTTATATACTCGTATATTTTAAATAGAACTCGCTGTACTTTTGCTGTACTGTGAAGTTATTTTAGTCACACTGTCTTCTGATTATCAGGACAGCCATTGGAGTTTCATACATGGACAAATATGTGCGTAACCGGTAGTCTTGTCACAGAGGAAGGGGATCGTTCCTCCTCCTGAAGTTCTCGGTTCAGCTTTTTTTTCCTGCCCACATTTTTGGCATTCGCAGCCAACAGCGATTTCATGCTCCAGCGGTGCTGTTGAAGTAGCTGCGGCTTGAGTTGCTCTGTGTGGCCAGAAGCCACGATGGCTCTATGGAAACAGTCGCCTGGTTCAACACCTTGGTCCTGTGCCACTGCTCCAGGCAGTCCAGGGCCTCAGGAAAGGTGTCCCGCTCAAACTTATTGGCAAACATGCTGTTCCTGTTGATGATCCACGGCAGGTCTTCCACGCCATAGATACAGATGTCTCGTACGTAATGCCCTGGAACATGACAACAACAATATTGGTCTTTACTTATATATTAGATAGAAGGTCTGAGTTTGTTTTACTGCACATTGTTACATAAAAACCCTATTTTTTTTTTTTTTTTGAATCTTTAACCTGTAAAAGGTCATTCAAAACAGACAACCTACTGAAGAGCACGTCATATCAGATAAACCCTCATATCTGTCCTTTTTATCATCTTTTGTTCTGTAAATCTTGTGTTACCTTTGCAAGTAACTGGTCCTGTAATCCTGTCTGGAGCCAAAGAGCCAAACATAAAACAAAGAGTAAAGAGCAGACAATGTTTTTGTCATAAGAGAGAGAGTATGCGGTAGGTTAATGTGAAGGAAAAGTTATTAATCAGTACATGTTTATATGTGTCATAGTGGGTTTGGCTGTAAAAGGACTAATGTGATCATTTGTTTGTAAATTAGATTACCGATTCACATAGTATCAATAATTCACTATACACACAAGATGAGTAGAATTTAAGCCAGACCACAGATGAGCCCTGTGGTACAGGGATTAATCAACCAAGTAGTACCTCATTATTACACATGCAGCTCTGTACTGTACCTTTGCAGCCACTGTGTGTCGTTCCCTCTTGATCCCGCCACTTGATGGACCGGACGTCTCCTTCCCAACCTCCATCTAGATGGCTGCCTGGAGCTTCTTCAAACACACAACCAGACAAGACTAATTCTAGTTATTTGACTTGATTGAACTTTTAGTTTACTTTAATTTACTTCCCTCTTTCGAACTTTCACATCCACCGTGTGGGAGATTGTCCCCGATGCTTCCAGAGGAACAGCTTTGTGGGGGAAGCGACTGCGACCTCTTTATCGGAGGTGGGGAAGTGAGTCTTCCTTCATAAGCCTTTTCTTTTTGTAAAACTTAAATGAGCTGTTTGAAAACACTTTCTCGAGCATAAACGTCCTCTTTGTGAAGCTCGTGCATGTACGCTTTTCAGTGCGGCTTCCTCTTCACCTCATTCACATGTCTAGTTAACTTTCCTACCTCAGTGCACAATAGCAGTGCACAATCGCTTCCCTAAGCTCATCTATGGGAAGCATCCAAACAGGCCTAGTATTTACTCATCACTTATAAACACAGCCCTGTGAACAATAATCCTGAATCCTGAACAGAGAAATTACAAAGAGTTTAAGGTATTGCTAATGTCTTGATGAAATGATCAATATTGATATCAGTCTGTGAGGGTTCAGTGCAAAACAGTGCAGACATTAAGACTAGGCTTTTTCCTAAGATAAAGTCTGCTACCTCAGGACAGATATGTTGCCAAAAGATTACAGTTTATTCCACTTCATTTCTTAAAAAGGGGAAATAAGCCCACTGCATTTCAACCGGCCCCTTGAGTCAGTTTCTTGGTAAAGAGCAATGGCAGTATTTCTTGAGAATTGATATGCTTGTCTGTTGAATGCAGGAGGAAAACCGTAGTTTCAAATTCGATTTGTCTCGATCATTTACTCGAGTGTGGAAAAAACGCCCACACTACCAAAGGTGCATATACGTAGGATATCGGAGGGGAACTCCTGATAAATGTTTCTTGATCATAAGCTGTACTTTTTTCCTTTGTGCCGTATGTGTGGGATGAAAATAAAGGATCTGCGGTACTTCAAGAACACATAAGTGCCGTCTGTGCAAGTTGTTAGTAAGGCGTAAAAAAACGCTTTAATTTTACTCGACAAAGGGGATTAACTCGGGTGTTGTCCCTTACCATCGTATTGCATTAGTTCACACCGCTCATGCTAATTTTAAATGTTGACATAAAAGCCCAGTCAATGAGTCTGTGTAAAATGTTTAGGGACCAAATGTGCTGTTTGACCTTGTTGCATTGATTGTTTCTGTAACGCACAACTCATTGTGTTTAAACATGATAATCACACAAGTTAATAATTAATAGTTCTTTTCTAGGATCTGCGCTGCATAACTTTGGCCCCCTGTGCACCCGTTTGAAACTGTTTACCTTTGATGTGACTGAGGGTCACCCAGTAGTGCTCGTCTGGACTGAACGTGTCTTTGGACCACTCCAGGAGGTCCCGGGCTATTGGGCTTTTCAGAACAAAGTCTACGAAATCCCTCGTGAGAGCATAGTACGCCGTTCCAAAATAAACTTGCAGATTGTGTGGAGGCGGACCCTTCTTCAGTCCCAGCCCTGTCAGAGCTACATGTGAGCCCATTATCTCCCTGTGCCGGAGCTGTGTCCTGTGCCTCATGGACACCGGCTGCTTGACCCCGGGCGTCATGTTTCTGTCCCGCCACTCTTTGCTCTGCATGTACCGCACCAGCTCCAGGTTGCTCTTGACGGGGAAATCCTGTCCACACAGATTCATCACCTTCCTCCAGCCTATCTTAGACTGTGCTAGATCCTTCATGCAGTGAAAATCTGCTTGCAGGCGGGAAAAGCCACCGTACGTCACCGTCTCGCTGTGGCTGGATAGGAAGGTATTTTTAAAGCAGCCGACTAGCTTCAGTACAGCTGCCTTGTACTCCGATGACGCCTTGTTGTCCACATGGATGCAGTAGACATTTTGTGGATTGTAAATGGCCCGCAACAGGCGTACAAACAGCTCCAGCTCCTTGTGAACGGTCACAATGAAAGCTAAAGGGTAGTCCTCCTCCTCCTGACTCAGAGGTCTCGTGATGAAGTGTAGGTCTCCGATCAATTTGGAACACCGTATGCGACTATTCAGAATATAGCTTTCCACCTATAGACAAAAAGAAAAAATGTATTAACACTACACCTGTCATCAAAACATAGTTACCCATGTAACATTTGTGATTCTCACTTCAGTTTAACTTGTATTATATCGACTTACCTGGCAGTCACGGCGGTACCACTCCACGCCTTCCTCCACGCCGGGCAGTAAAGCTTTACATCCAGTGGAGAAGGGCCTGCAGCTTGAAGGCTCTAGCAGCTTGGGCTCTGTCGGCATCCTGGCCCTCATGTAAATAACTGAACAGATAATGATACTCATCCCCAGGCACAACAGGAAGCTCCATTTGGTCCCCTCAAGCTGGTACATAATAGCCCTGCGTCACCGTATCCAAACAGCACCACCACAGATACAACTCCTGCGACAAAAGACATCCACGTTGGTAATTCGCAGTTAGGGTCTTGAACTCCTGAGGGATATGAAATGGGGTTAAATATGTAGGTCAGCGCTAATTGATGGAGCAAGTTTTTAGATCAAGAAATGTAGTTTAGTGTACAGAATTTGGTCTTTTAGTGACAAATCAAATTCTTGGCTTTCTTTTCACTTTGTCTTCTCTTTCCTTTCGTCTTTAAATTAAAAAAAAAACGACAAATGTATATATTAATAATATTGTTATCCTTATGACTATGATCACAATCATTAGTATTATCATATAACTTCTCTCTCATTGGCTTCTAATTTGAAAAAGCATGAAGTAAATGTGCCAAATAATAAATATTGTTTTTTTTACTTTCACCAGTCTACAAACTATACAGTACTAAAATAAACCTTTTTAAATACACTCATGGCAGTTTTTGATATGAATATGTCTATCTCTGTAAGGAAGATGCATCTACACTAGTGCTGGAATGATGAGATAGTTTAATAATCAATCATCTGTCAATTATCACATAAAAATAATAGACAATATCTGACTATAGTTTGCTTTCTTTTGTTTCTTATTATAAATAAAACACATTTTGCAAATGTAAAAAAATGAGTATGAGTAATTGAGAATGGCTGTGATTTGTTATTTCATAGATTGAACCAATTGATTTATATTAATTTTCATTCACTGAAAAACAATTGACAAATGAATGTTCTCAATGATGAAAGTGATTACAGCTTTTATTGAAACACGATATAGAGACTGAGTGACGGAGCTTTGGCGGATCATTTGAAATCTGTACAAACAGGAATACCTCAGGAACGTCATGTGCAAGGTACAACAGATAGCGACAAGTAAACGAACAACATTTTGTGAGATATGAGGAAAGGTTTCAGACCGACGGGACAGAGAGTTGAGAGAAGAGCAGTACCGTGGTAATACGTGTGATACCCGGCAGTCTGTCTGTCACGTAAAACACAACACTCACAAGGAACCGTCCTAGCTGACGAGTAGTATGTGATACAGAGGCACAAAGAGCCTGCCACCTGGGAATAACTAATTAGTATTATTATATGTCACGGTCTATTTTTGACTAAAATCTTAATGCAAGGCATTCTCAGAGACTGTTACCATCCAGCTAAACTCCCAAAACTGTCTCAAAACTTCACATACGTCTGTCTGTCATTCTACAAGTTAGCCGCACGTTGCTCTTTGGAGAGAATGTCTCTGAGGACTATTCCGAATCCCATGTCGGTGAAGTGTCCTCACTTGAGTCCTGCTGTTCCTGGAAAACAACACCAAAGATACAAATTTCCATAGAGGGGGGGGGGGGGGGTCATGAAAATATGCACGTTTCTAATCTTCCGTCAAGATGCCACCAACACCCGCCACCAACACCCACCCCCATCATTCACACCTTCCTTCACTGAGACCAACCCGGCATGTAGTGAGACAAAACGTGTAGCTTGATTGCTCTCAATGTTTGTACATGAGGGGTATTTCTCTTCGTTTTTTTGCTCAGTCAAAAATCTTAAGATCTGTTGTTTATAAGATAATAATCATTTAACATTTCCAACATTTGTTTTTAGATCATATCTCTATTTTATGTTTATGTTTGCTGTCTGAATCAAACATCTAAAGCTTTTATATCAATGCAACACATACAAACACACACACATGCAGGCAGATACAGAATGCCAAAGACAGGGCAAGGTGAGCCTTTTACCTTCAAGGCAGTTCAGTCTGTAGTCCGAATGGTGAAGAACAAAAACGTTACACATCCGCGCCTCGTCGGATCATCGTTACCTGGACAGCTACTCCGAGCTTGCTACTACAAACCGCCCAGAGTCCCGTGGAGATCAGAAGCCATTTGCACCGTTGTCAGCAGCAGTAGTCGTAGTAGTATTTCTGTCCTATGTTTGGCCTAAACTTAGTTGACGCAGGATTGTTTTGTACGGAGAGTCTGAGATTGTGCTCTCTGAGCTTGGGACCCTGATAGAGCGAGACAGTTTTTTTCCCTCTTGTTGTATTCATTGCTGATTAAGTCGCTCCCCCCACGAGACGAGGTCTGTCCCTGCCTGGTTACCAGCAGCAGCGCACAGGTCTGACGCGCCGCACCTCCCTCTCTCTCTCTCTCTCTCTCTCTCTCTCTCTCTGGTTTTTCCACTCCCCCACTTACAGTTTCCTGCTCACTGGTGTGTTGCATCTTTCTTTTTTGTCCTCTTGCTTTGCATAATTTTCTCTCCACAACGTCTCTCTGTCTTGTTCCCCTTCTTGTTCGTCGCCTGTCAAGTAGCTCGTTCAGTGCTGAAGCGGGGTCCTGATTGATGCCTTGTTCGCTGACTTCATGTTCCGGTGGCTTTTGTGGTAGCAGCAGCAGAGTGACTGACTTCAGAGCAGCACTCGCAGCAGGGTTTGTGTGCTGCCTGGTCAGCTTCTGAGATTATCCTTCTTGTGTTGAACAGAGCACATGGCCGGAGG
>NW_022280031.1:793337-795910 GCF_004355925.1 Anarrhichthys ocellatus
CCCCCCCCCCCCCCCCCCCAGCCCAGCATTACGGCAACACAATGGTTACACAAGGGTTTAATATTTGTTTGGATATAGGTGTGTTTTTCCTTTCTTTGAAGCAGCCATGGCTGTTTACGATGACATTCATAAACATTTATTGTGATTTGCACCCAGCCGGATAAACAAAACATTGCTTTGCAAGTCAAAGTAGGACTACATCTCCTTATCTGGAGTTTGTGGACTTTTCACTGAGTCATTACTTGTTTTTACAGAGGTTTGCATATTTGAATGTCCTGATGTATCCGGGTGATGTGTTTTTTTAGAAATCGTGTTAACCTCAGAGAAATGCATCTTTAAACTAGCCTCACACCTAAATATATATTAGTTAAATGTGTCATGGTGAAAGACACTTTAAAAGGTTTCCCCAACCCTTTGTAACTTATGGCCCATTTCTGATTGTTAAAACATTTAAAAACGCACTAAATAAGTAAAAAAAAAAAACATGACATAAAAGGATAAGAAGTACACTAAAATATGTCTTGGCAATTATTTCAGACTGTCGGTCTGTGTCTCTTAACTGAGCGTTCATGTTTTTGTTTTAGTGTGGCGAAACATTTAAAATTGAGGATGTTGTTGTGCTCAACGGCACTAAGGAGGAGGTGGAGAAGCTGAGGAAGAGGATGGAAGAGGGGCGGGCCAAAGCCAAAACTAAGGTGAGTTTGTTTTTTAAACAGAATTGCTGATCTAACAGGAAGATGTGTGAGAGAGAGAGAGAGTGGGCTGTTGTCTGGTTTGAATAAACTATATCATATTTAATTGGGTTGGAAAGTATCCTGATTGTCTTCACTATGAAAAACTGATTCATCCAATCATAAATGCTTGTCTTCTTATAATAATCAACTTCATTTTTAGAAATCAAAGAAGAGCAAAGCAAGCAGAGCAGCTGAAACAGTGGCCGCACCGTTGGAATCAAAAGGTTTGTTGAAGCCTGTTTGAGGCATCATCCATCTTCTTCAAACAAATCTGTTTTTACATAAACAAAACCAAGCAGCTAAAAGAAAAACTTGACTTCCTAATTTGAATAATGTATTGAATTTGCTGTTTTGAGTTAGCTGGGTTATTCAAACATTAAACTCTCAGGAAATCCCATTACATAGCGATGTGTTAAACGTCCCTGCAGATATTGGAGCTAACTTTAGACTTTGCTGTGAGACGTGGATGACGTATATAACTTCCCCTAAGCCAGTAGATGAGAGTCTAATAGTCTAAATTACATATTTCATTACAGTTCATGTTGTCTTTCATAAACGTGTTTTCATTTGTTATGTTGTTAGGAGATGTTTGCTTTGTTTCACTGGTGTCACCGACAGAGAGCAGACTTTCTGTTTGTGTTCTTTGTTGTCACAAAGAGTTCTCGAAGAAACAACTGATCACAAAGCATTATCAGCAGGCTGTTATTAGTCTGCAAATCGTTGCATGTTATGAAGAATGACTAACAGGTAGAGACAGGACAAAAAGGAGGCGTCTTCAACAGTAATGATTCAGGGCTTATTACTGTCTGAGCGTTTCTTTGTCAACGGTCTTCATGAAATGACCGGGTACAATTCTAAAAGATCGTTTCCTGAACTGGTTTCATGATCTTTTCACCGGTCTTTATTTGATTGTTTGGTCCGCTCACGGGTTTGATTGACAGCTTTCACACCAGGCCCAAACGAACCGTACTAACCGGGCAAGTGGATAAATAATTATGGATTATTTATTTTTTTTTTACAGTAAATTACTTCTATCCCAAATTTATTTTCATTGCCGAGTCTCGTGAAAATGAAAGAAATGCAAACCCTATAAAAGGTGATGTTTGGAACAGGTACAGTGGTTTTACAGTTTGGCTCTGTGTTTATTGGATCGGAGTGTTCTGTTTCCTCGGAGAGCATTGGTTTGGTTTCCTGTTTGGTTTCCTGTTTAGTTCTCCAGAACAGCACCGGGTTCCTGCCTCACAAGTGAACAGGAAGTTGGCAGAAAAACACTTGCGGTTTATATGTTTTACTCAAATCAAAAGGTTTTGTTGGAACAATTCGAAAAAAAAAAAAAAAAAAGTGCCGCTTTTCTCTTCCTGCTTGTGTGCTCACAACATGCAAAGTGTATCATGAATTCAACTTGAATAAGAAAGCTTTTCTGCAACCTTCTGTAATTTATTATCAAGTTTTTATACCTTACATATCATTCATATATAGGTATACACATTTTCTGAAATCCTAGCTAGTTAATACTTCAAACATTGAATGAAGTTCCCCGTCTTCATCAAACTGTCTGACTCTTGTTTCTTCCCACAGAAGACGCACAAGCTCCACAAGTGGATCTAATGGAGAACTCACAAGAAAATGGTGGCGAAAGCAGCCAGTCAGGTAGCGAAGCACATGTTTCTTTGATGAATACAGACAAAGCTTTACTGTACACTTCAAAGTGCACAGTTCGAAATCAAGATCATATCTTTGATTGTGGGATTTCCTCCATCCATGAGTGGCTTCGATTAGCTAACCAGTTGGGCACACACACACACACACACACACACACACACACACACACACACACAC
>NW_022280031.1:795920-817086 GCF_004355925.1 Anarrhichthys ocellatus
ACACACACACACACACACACACACACACACACACACACACACACACAGGGACTGACATTACTGTAAGGAATCTCCCCCACATTCAAAGTTCATCTGTTCAGTGAATTCATACTACTCCAGTGATATCATTTGTTTATTACAGAACAAAATGAACATCAATTATAAAACTGTATCAGAACAGAGAAAAAAAGCAGGTTTAAATATGACCAACAATCATATTCCCCTCCTTTTTATGAATTTTCTTGCCTTGTTTGTCTTTGTTCTTATCTTCATCCTGCTGTTTTGTTTACCCTGTCATTTGCCATTTTACCACCTAGCTTGTGCCGGACCCTCCGGACCCTCCGGCTCCGCTACAGACAGCAAGTCTTCGACGTCTTCCACCACCAAAAGGTCCGTTCAGGAGATGACCGAGAAGTCAGAGGTCTTCAAATCCCTGTTCACCACCCACAGCTCTGCCAAGCGCACTAAAGCTCAGACATCCAACTGGGTCACCCACACCCCGTATCACTTCTAGTAACTATCGCAAAGATCACCATTTTTAGATTGCTCCAGAAATCGTGACCCATTAAGGAGCCGTTACTGATGAACCTAGTTCTACATTCCCAGCCCCGACATTACCCTCATGGCCTCTACTAATGTCACCGATGTGCGTACTCCTTCCCAATATGTCTTTCAGTCCCCAGTAGTTCAGTGTTTACGTGTTGTCAACATTTAGTTAATGGCTCCCCAAGCTGTTCAGCCTCTTTGTTTTGTAACCTTCCTCCCCCATGTATTCCTTGCATCTCTGTGTTCCCAGTCACAGGTGCTCTGAGAATTGATGCTATAGGGTGACTTTATTACCTCTGTCACTCTGCTGTCTCCTAGTGGACAGAGTGCAGGTTTTTTTTTTTTTAAGGGATTTCTTCATCAGAGAAAAAGTGGCGTCAGATCAAAGGCTTGATTCCACTATTCAGTTAAAGAGAGATAAAGAGAAGTCAAAGCTCTACAGCAGGTCAGACTTTTATTTATTATGAGCTTGGCCACACTTTCTTTAATATGTAACGCAGAGCACAGGACATTCAAGTAATATGTATTCATCACATTGGGTTTTTGTTTTCTTGAAACGTTGGTTGAATTAAGACCATTTCAAGCATCTTGCTTATTTATTGAAGCTTCTGATACTCGTAGATCAACGAAATAGTGCACGCAGCAGAAAAACCACAAACATACGCAGCTGTTGTGTAACAGTGATCTTCTTTGTTCTTGAGTGTCACACGCTTCAATATTACTGCTTCTTACTGTTTTTCATAAGGAAGATGTTTGACATGAAAAATATCTAAATATGTTATGTTAGCTTCCAGTTTAATAGCAAAATATAGTGAATGATCACATTTTCTACACACTCTTCTTCAGACATTTTTTTTTTTTTTCAAAATGTGTTCTTCCTGTTTTCAATTGGACAGTTGTGTATTTTTTCCTTTATTTGCATGTAACAAGCAAATGCCAAAAATAAATTCATATTCAGTCCTGTTGAGTTTTGTTTGCTCGCTGTGTATTTTTTCAGCCTGTATTACAAGTAAGACGCACAAGTTTGCCCAGAATATAAAGCTTTGTCACACAATATTCTACGTGCAACGAAGAGCATTAATTATCTTTAATGATGGATGCGACAATTCCCTTCTGTGCCCTTCAAGGCAAAATTCACACCCAAAAACAAGTTATAATAAGCTTTTTATTAAGTACTGCCACTTACATGTGTTTACGAGGTGTGAAAATGGCAACCGTTGTGAAGCTCATTGTTCACGTTGTTGATTGGGACCACCAGTTGGCAACATCTCACTCCGTATGAATATTACTAAAACAGACATCTGTTGCTTGGTTGCAGTCACACATACTGTTTGGTCTTGCGCAGTTGTCCTCTAATGACACAGGAGATCAAAACAACAGCTTCTGAACAGATAGCCCAGTGGTGCAGGAAGTAGCCGATTCTCATCTTTCACTTCAGTAAAAGTGGCAAAACTACAAAAAATCTCAAGTAGAAGTAATGCATTACATACATACATTGTTAGTCAGAAATGCCTTTTTCTTCGTGTTACTTCACTTGGGCAGAATGATGTATGTGCAGAAGGCAGCTTTCACATTGAAGAGGGGACGTTTCTCTTTTCTCTGTTTAGTAGGTGCACCTGTATGTGAGCAGGAATGTGTGACATAACCAGTTTAGAATCCAGTCACAGTCCAGACATCTGTAAAATATTTAACACGTAGCAAGTTCTACTGAACTAAAAGACTGGTTGATGTTTAACTCTGCGGTAATGTGATGATGCGGCCACAAGGCGGCAGCAGAGTGTTTATCGCACCCTGTGATTTTACAGACATGAACTGCGGTCGCAGGGTAAAAAAGAACATACAAAGGGGAGTCTGCCTGCTTCTCATTAAATGTAAGTTACACCATAAATATTCCAATCACTGTGGCTAAAAATTTAAATAAACACTGCGTCCTCTTGTCTTCATCCAGCAGCAGTGGATGCCATGTTTTTATAGTTGTGTTGATTTATATTTTCCTGCGCACATTAGATCATTGAATAGGTTGTTTACTGGAAAATAATGCATCAATAATAAGAACCACATAAGCTCATGTAAGTTTTTTTCTTTTTTTAAATTGACCTATTGTCAGTTACCAAAGAAAGTCGTTGTCTTTGCGCAAGAGCAGAGACAGCTGTATTTTCTAACAGCCCTGTCGTTTGTTTTATATATTTAAGTAGCATTTTATTCAAAGCTCATACTCGGCTTTTTGTGGCCCCATAATTTTGGGAGCACCAAGATATATTTTCTGATGTGAATATATGACATTGTTACGATGATACATTTACCAAACCCTGCAGGAGAGAATGTGATCGGCATAAAAAAAAAAAGTTGGACGCATAGATTTGTTCTGAATGTTTGCACTTGCCGGGATGAATGCAGATTTGTAATGAATTGCAGTAACATTTATTTAACATTCATAGTGAATTTGAATTCATTAAGATATCATAAATATTTTGAATTCAAATTAAGTTGGAAATCATAGCCCCATCGTTATTTGCAGTTGGATTTTCTGATTGTGTTTTGCTCAAGAAACTAAAAATCGTACAGCTGGCCTTTTGCAATTAATACATCCATAGATATTGGAAATAGGAATTAAAATATGTGTTTTTTAAGACAATCTGAATATAGGCCTAATGCACGCATGGTCTCTTTCATTATATTTCCTTAATACTTGACACTATATTGTTTGATGATACTTTATTTTATGGCAGGTGTCCTGGCTGCAGATCAGAAAGGTAAGATTATTTTCTCAGAACAAGATATGTAAGCTATACATTCTCAAGCACATATCGAAGACACTTTGATCTGTTCATTAGTTTAAGCTAAAGTATTTGGGAGATCAGATAACAACAGCCATTTTAGGCCTTAACAAGCTTCAGAGGCTTTTGAAAGCAGATTCTTTTGGTCAGCCTGCGGCGACGTGGCTTTGGGGGTGGAATTACCTCATCTTGACATTTCCCCACGTCTTATTTTCACCTTTTCTTACACTTTACCCTCTATGACATTGTTTCTTTTTTGCTCAACAATAGCAGATGATTATTAGATTAACAATAATATCTTGGCTATAGGTCTAATCTGGTAGGTCGTGCTTACTTTATTTAAAAAAAAACAAGACTTAAATACATTTGCGCGCTCCCTTTCTCACATTAATCAATGTTAATACACACGTTGTTTTTCTAATAAAACATCTTAAATGCGTGTTTTCGTCGAGGAACTATAGATGGATTGTTTTGATTTATCCCACTCAGGTGTACTACATGGGTAGGCGCATGCGCACTGCACGACTGTCAGGTGAAGTTGGCAACGTGAACCTCATGGTTTCACTCATTCGCTGCGTCTCAGTGGGATTGCTGTGACTTGAGCCTTGCAGATGTCTGTACTGGAGAGGATAGACTGGAGGGTGAGTTATTTTCTCTTACAGCTGAGTTTAACCCAACCTGCATCACGTTTATCGTCTTTTGTTGCTGAGCCTGTATTTGTTTTACTACTTTCCACCAGAATCACCTGTTTGTAATGGCGCGGCGCCGTATAAGCTTTTGAATAACCCGTGATTAATGTCATAAGGCCTTATTCTCTCAAAAACTAATTTGGTTTGAGGCAACTGCATTAAAAAGCAGTTGCATATATATATGCTAACTACATATTTATATATATATATGCTAACTACATATTTATATATATATATATATATATATATATATATATATATATATGTAGTTAGCCATATTTCTCTTTCATGATTTCAACAAGATAACCACAGCAGATTTTTTTATTTTATTTTATTGAATTATAAAAGTATATACGAGTTCTGCAGGAACATATGTATGTCATAAATTATTCAAATGCAGTTAGTCAGTACCACTGAGTAATGCAAACGTACTTTAATACACTTAATAGGTCGTATAAAATAAAGTAAATAATTTACAGTATATGAATAGAACCTGCATGTCATACTGCCTTATTTGTGAATATATACATCATAAGTCAGCCTTTAAAACATGATGTATTATACCATATTGCCTCTGTGTATATAGCAAACCAATTGAAAAATCGCTTAGCAGAACTTATTGATTTGCGTGACATTTCCAACGTGTCCCGACATGGATCCATTTAATCTTTACACCTGACATCAGCTGAGCCGGCAGTCACTGCAGTCAACTGTTATTAAAATGACAAGCTGAGCATCAGATTTGTTCAAAACATCACCGTCAGGCCAAGCGTGACTAACTCCCTTTAGGTCTGCTCTGCGTCTCCACCGACGTAAAATAACATTTAATCAGCGCGCATTTCACTTCTGCTTCGCATCACAACGAGCCAAGGACCAACACGCAACAACAACAAAAAAGATAATCCTCAGCAGTCCACGTCCTGTTGTTCCCATGCACAGCCGATCATCGCAGTTTAAATGCGCACGGACGCCACATGCTGTTACCCTAAAATACAAAGGTCTGTCCATTAATCACACAAATTATAATCTGACATTTAGAACTTGTCAAATGATACAAAACAAATTAATGGAATGAGTCAAAATACTGCATATATAGCCTATACAGTTGCCCACACTATTTTCTGTTGAGGAGGGAGATATTTTGTAATGATTTTTGAAGGTCTAGCAACTAAAATAAAATGGACTGAAACGTAACAAAATAATGGACAGTTAGGTCGTTATAAATAAATAAATAAATAAAAAAACAGGAAAATAAACATATTTTGTTCTCACTTTTGGGATTTGATGCAGAGCTTCAAAGCAGCCTTGTTTTAGACATTGGAAAGCTCCACCAAAAATGTAAATGAAGTGAAGAAAGAGTTGTTTGTTGAGATCCTTTGAGCTTTAGATTTTTTTTTCAGAGAATGATGCTGCTACACCCCTCGGGCTTATTGCGGTTTGAAACAAGCACTTAGCCACCACTGTGAAACACCGACATCACAATGTCATGGGTTTATTTGAATGACTATTATTCGAATCATGCATTTAAATCAGAGAGTTGCATTAACTTTGCTGCTGATTTGCAACAAAAGTTATAATAATAGCATTTAGTCAAGCTATTATTTTATACTGTACTGTACTGATTACATTATATGCGAATATCACCACTGCGAATAATAATAATAATGATAATAATTCTAAAACAGGGATGACGATCAGTTTAGTAGGCCTTACATGTAAAATACTTCAAATATTGAAGTTATTTGTATATGATTTGCATATTTAAACATCAGTACTAGGTCAATAGGTTTTGTTTACTTAGAAACTCTGAAAACACGGAGCCTATTCTTACACTATAATAGACAGAACATACCGTTTCTCTTCTTCTATTGTTAAATTAAGAACGCCGTCAAAACATCAGAACATCTCGAACCGAGCACTGTGATTGGCCGAGAGGCATCCCTGAGCGTCATAACCTCACCATGAGGTACTCTGTAACCTAGCAACCCAACCCTGCAACACTACTCAATCTGAGTTGTGTTAGTTCTGACACAAAATGTATGTCACTCCGAATTAAAGCTTCTTTTTTTTTTTACTCAGCAAATGTGTTCTTTTTTTAATGATTGGAGGAATATTTTAAGAACTGTAATTCTGAATATCCTCGCTACCGATCATCTCAGCTGGCTATGAGAATGTCTGTAAAGGAATATAATCCTAAACTGAGCCTACAGGTGTCCCCCTACACGTTTAAAAGCCCTGGCTTCAAGTCACTGGTGGGGCACGACGAGATAAAAACAAACACGGTAAAACACACGAGTAGGTGATGAGAGATTGAAAGCCACGACAAGTTTCCTCTGGTAAAGTCAATGAGTTTACATGTCTGACGCTTCACAGACGGACAGAATTCTGATTGGCCCGATGTCCCGCCAATCAGCAATATTTTCATTTTCCTCTTTCACTGACATCACCGCGCGGGGGTGACGCCCCCTCGGAGCGGCTGTGCAGATATAGTAGCCTTCAGTGCTAACGTGTGCACCAATAAGACTGAACAGCGCTTTTTTTGTCCATAAGAGGGAGTCAAGTTTCTTAGTTGCCCCGTTTTCGCCCACTTCCACAGCAGAACTACCGAACAGAGTGACCGGACAGGGGGGGGGGGGGGGAGATATCGCTCGACAACGATTATTTTCTCCCATAGTGGCTGTTGGGAACTCACGTCTGTGGTTGGATAGTCGGTCGGTCGGTCAGTTCGCCCCTTCAGCCTTCACTCACAACTTCGCCTCTTCGCAGCAGCCGAAGAACAAGGTGGTACATGATCACCAGGAAGCTTTTGATTTGTTCATATCTGGATTAACTCGCAGACGACAAGATTTTTTTTTGGTTTCCAGATTTTTTTTTTGTAGCAGAGAGACTTTTTTTCTCTGTCAGAATGTTGTGGAAATTAGCCGACAACGTGAAGTACGAGGATGACTGCGAGGTGAGTTTCGATAGTTCCAAAACGAGGGATACGTGCCTTTTGATTGACATGTAACAAAAGTTTGCCATTCAACGACGAGGGTGACTATTTGTTTTTTTTAATCATATGCTAATGTGAATGATAAGATAAACGAAGATGAAAGGGAAATCCTCGATCAATTCTGAATAAAAGCTGAGACGCCAGCTGTGAAAGAAAAACATTTTTCTGAATAAATGAACAATACTTATTTCGATAACAGCAACAACAGTGATACAACTGATAATGATAATTATAATAATAATAAAAAGAAAACATATTTTCCAAAAGTACCAATAATTTGGGTCTTTACTAACACGGGAGAACATTGTTATATTTCAATCCAATAATTCAATAACCAATTCAATTCAAATAATACAGTAGCCTTCTACACGCTAATAATGATGATAATAATACTAATCATAATAATACAATATTCGTTCATTTTAAATGCAAAATCTACATATATTCACGCTCGTCTCAAAACCATTAGGCTATCTTTAGTAAACATCATGCCGTCATAGTCAACACACACTTGATTCCCTTGAGGGATGAATGTCACCACTACCTGCAATTTTGTTGTCAGCTATATCAGTTGACCTGTATCTTCCGTCCCTCAGGAAAGGCACGACGGCAACAGCAATGGGAACCCCCGGCTGCCCCACCTGCCAGCGGTCAGTCAGCACCTCTACAGCCCGTCTTCCTCCCTCTCACACTCGGCCAGTTCGGACTTCCAGCCCCCGTACTTCCCGCCTCCCTACCAGCCCATCTCCTACCCGCAGTCCAGTGACCCCTACTCCCACCTCGGGGACCCTTTCAACATCAACTCCTTACACCAGTCGCAGTCGTCGAACCAGCAGCAATGGCCCGGTCGGCAGGGCCAGGAGGGGCTCGGTGCCCACGGGAGGAGCGGACTGGCGAGTCAAATCCTGGGCCTGGAGGGCTCGTCCGGGGTGAGGAGGGAAGGCTTCCGCCGGCCTGAGCTGCTGTCCCCACACGTGCACAGCATAGAGTCGTCGGTTATTGGGGACAGCATGGGGATGCACGACATGGGGCACGGACTGGAGGATGTTCAAGTGAGTGGATATAATTGACGAGTACTTGAAATTGCACCGAGGCGATAAGGTGTGGAGGTCCCTGAGGTGTGTGCCCATGTGTGCACACTGCATGTGCTGAGTTGTACTTGCTGAAACAGATAGCCAAATACCATAATACATTTTGGGATACCATCCAAGCGTACAATAAAACGAAAGTACTTAGGTTATTGTATATAAAACAGGGACATGATCACATAAGAGGTCAGAAAAACAATCAAAGATCACCACTACCATACCATAATTAATTAATTACCTTAATATAGCTGCCATTCTCGTTATAGCTACATTATTTTCTTTGAAAGAGAGTAATTTAGATAGACATTGAATATTTTTGACAGAAATTAAATTCAACTTGCTATGTGTCTATAATTGGTGTTTAAAAAAAACAAAACAATACAAACAATTGCTTAATGCTGCTTCTATTCTTTTTATTTTTTATCAGCATGTAGATGACCACAGTGTTATTATGGCAGACCAGACAGTCATCAAAAAAGGTGAGTTTATTGCATGTTTTTGACTAATCTAATCTTTAGTCCAAAAACACAATTACCCCCAGTTCTCTCTTAATTTGAAACGAAAAAAAAGAACAAACACCTTTTAAGGAAATGCTGCCTGGGGTACATTTGTCTTTGTTCAACCAAATAAATATGCAGTAATTACTGGCAAGGGCTGGGAATTTACTGTAAGGATCGTATTTTTTTTTTTTTTTTCCTCTCTCTACATACTTGGAATTGTCATAACAATTGCTATATAGTGGCATGTCAGGGCATTCAGTACAGCAAAAGAGGAGTGTTGTATTTGTACTTGCACTGCATACACTGATAATCCTCACAGCCATGAGATGCACTTATCTAAGCTGGCTGTGATCCTTAGCCTATTCTGTTGGTGAAGGTGCTTGAATGGATGCCCAGTGGGAAAGAACTGATCCCTTTCAAAAAACGACAGACTCTAGCTGACAAGACATGAAAATTGAGCAATCTCACAACCCTCGGTGTTGACTGTGAGAGAAGAGGAAAGCTTTGGATCACCTTTAGGCTGACTAAGCTTGCAATTGCAGCTCTTTTCAGTTCACGTTAACAGGAAATTATGAGTTGATCTTGAAGCAGTGTTTGGCTCTGCAGAACCAGCTTTTTGGCGGGGTGTGGCATTAGGCTTGCATGTGAAGGACAGTTTAGTTATTTGTCAGGACATGAACTCTTTTGAGGAAGAACTTATTCCCGCTGTTTTGTCACCAGGGCTTCATTAAACAGACTTTGAGTCAGAGATCAGCTTGAGCAACATTGTTCTGCTGCTTAGCTTTCTTTCTACATTTATTCAAACCATACACAGGCAGATAGATAGATGGATTCGGCAAAAATGTACAACATCATTATATAAAATGTAAGCATATAAATACAGGTTTTACCTTTCATTTCAAAATGTGAACCTCATGCTTTAGTTTCTCATTATCATGCCTGACAAAGATCACAGCGGTGGGGTTAATACGATGGCATTTATGTGATATTGTACAGTGAATATTGTGTTGTTGTTTTTTTAATCATTATAGCAAATATTGTTGCAATCATACGACGCATAGTTACAAGCAGAAAGCCATTAGCACAGCGCAATAAACCAAGTATTCTCCATTTGCTATACAGAAATATGTGATGGCTCGTTATTATGTTCCCATGCTCAAGGGCACGCTATGGGCAATGTAGGTTTTCCACTTGTAAACGATGGCATGTCACTCCCAGCCATGTGCCCCGGCGGAGCCGTAAAGCACTGATGTGACTCTGTGATTTTTGTCTCAGTATTAGGACTACGAGGTGGCAGGAACCTTGATCGCTTACAGAGGACTTATTATCAGGGGGGAATTCTGGCGGGTGAGATAGCTATGTTCTGTAGTTGTGCTGTACTGTTTTGTTTGTCCGATGACTGTCACTGCTTTTGTGGGGGGGGGGGGGGGGGGTAAAAACCTCCTCAAACTTTTAGAACCAGCAAGAAAAAACACACACACATTGTCTACCTAGAGCCTTTGAGACCAATAAATAAACAGGACTGAGGTATATCTGTGGCTTAGATGAGGGGCTGTATGTGTGCATCTGTTTGTGGATGGTGTTTGGCATGAGGGCATTTCAGATGTTTAACCATCAGGCAAACAATGTTTGGAAAACCACACAATATTTCCAAAGTCTTTCCTACAGCAGACGCTGGTTTTGTCAGTCGTGCAGAGCTCCATACACACTCTTCCTTGTGATTACATACAAGAAAACACAGATTCCCTGTTGCACAGAAAGGATTAGATGAGTTCATGTACATACACAGGAAAAGTGCATATATAAACAAATTCTTTTGCACAACCAGGATCTTTTTGCCTTTCCTTTGTTGTTCTCCACTTCTTCAGTTTACCCATATTTTGTTCCCCCCCCCCCCCCCACCCTCCAGGGCCTGTCACTCTACCCAAAGGCAACGTGCTGGGTCTTCCTTTCCAGAAAGAGTCCCTGCTGGGCATGATATCAAACCCCACAGAGGTATTCTGCTCCGTACCGGGCCGCCTTTCCTTGCTGAGCTCCACTTCCAAGTACAAGGTTACCGTGGCCGAGGTCCAGAGACGTCTGTCACCCCCTGAGTGCCTCAACGCATCGCTCCTGGGAGGTGTTTTACGCAGGTCAGAGCTCAGACTCATTCAACATGACAGCAAGTTGGATTTGATAATATTTCCCTGTTGCTGTTTTGTTAAAGTCTTCAATATAACGCATGAATACAGTAGCACCGCTTCACAAAAAACAAGAAAACCTAATTCCAACATAATTCATATGCTCCTTATTTTTATCAATATCTCTATTACCTGCATGCTTGGTAAGGTTGTCCGATTGCCTCGGATAGGAATAATCGTCAAACTGAGGAGTAACAGCCCTCGAGATCTGTAGACTAAAGCTCAGCAGCCCATGTGAAAGGCTTTTCTAAAAGCACAGCTTGGCTCAGTTGCTCTGGCTCATCACTTTCTTTTTTTTTTTGCGGACGGTTCGTGACATTCTTTGTGTGGTCTGCAATTTTGGTTTTCTGCGTCCTCTGGGGATAGGTTACATCAACACAGTTAGTACCAATCTTAAGACTGTGGGTGTGTGCGTTTGGGTGTTTGTCAGGGGTTGCAGCATGGGTAGGTTTATCTGTGGCACCGCAGTTGACCTTATGGCACATATGCTAGTGTGGCAGTCTGTTGAGGGACTGTGATGTTACTGCATGTAACACCCCTGACCGGAGCATTTTGTGCTTGGAGTGCACGTTTGCCACTTCCCATGTGCCTGTGTTAATGCTGACATGCACACACACACGCGCGCAATCAGACATTTTTAAGTAGGTCATATAGCACTAGGAGGGGGATCGTTAGCAGGAGGGGTGGGGGCGCTCGTACACACATGCCTCCCTAAAGATGCTCCCTCTCTCACCCGCCACGGAGAGGGGGAGCTTGCCCTCCAGCCATGCGTAAAACCGAATCGGCCATTGCAAGTGGAGAGTATAAGTGTTTCTGCGTGTGCGAGTGATTTTCTCTGCTACGCTTTTTGAGTGGGTCAGGAGAGCCTGTTTGTGTGATTTATTTGTTATCGCGAGTGCACAATGAGAACTTCTGCAGGAGTGAGTGCAAGACCTCCTCTGACGGGTTGCGTCTGCAGTACGTTCTGCTATCTCTAGATCTTAGCTGACAGCACAATAATCACACAAATCTATTCCTCCTAATTTAATGCCCTGAACCAGATGCCAATCAACAAAATATTATGTGTGAAGAGAATTCAAATGCCATATTCATTTCATAATCACAGGTTTCTGTAGACAATAACATTTATATTAAATATATAACATGCATTTTTGTGTTCTTCTTCTGCAGAGCCAAGTCAAAAAATGGAGGTCGCTCTCTGAGAGAAAAGTTGGATAAGATCGGGCTCAACCTGCCTGCAGGAAGAAGGAAGGCAGCCAATGTCACACTACTTACCTCACTAGTGGAAGGTATGACATGTCACTCAGTAGTGCATTGCACCATCTCACACGTAATTGCTGTTTGCAGCGGCTGGAATGTCGCCTTCTACGAGTGAGAACGTCGATCTCATTCACGCAGTATGTGTGTTTTTTAAAGCACCGCACGGTATCTCAAGCCATTCTCCCAACATTTTCCATTGACATAAAGGCAATACAAGCAATGCAACATTTTATTTCTCGAGCAACTTTGTTTCATTAGCACAGCTGCACGTCAGCTGTCCCTTTCTTCCCATGGCGATTCTGTCCGTTTAGTCCAAAATCAGAGTTGTTTTGAAGGCAAGCTGGTTGTCCTTGATATTCTCAACTTAGTGTCTGCAGAACACTAATGGTGCAGCAGAACAGCTCAGCACCAACTCTACCACTGTTATGATTTTAGTATTTAACAGTACACGGCACTGTACATTGATGCATTGTCTCACCACAGAACTTCAGTTATTCAACATCAGGGAGTTATGTGGTTGTAAAGATGAACGCGACACCTTCACCTTTCCTTGTCAATGCGGTGAATACTAAAACCTCAGTCATAGCCAGACAGTGACGCTTCACCATGAAAACGTTATCACTTTAATCACATCTACCTGCCGCGGGGCTGAGGTAGAATATTTTTTTTCCTCTCTCGCTCCCTAACACGCCTAATTCTTATAAATGGGATGGTGATTCTGTGCAGGAGAATGACTGGAGGCTCGTGTTATTTAGAGACCTTCAAAGCTGAATTAAGCCTTGTTATCTTGTGTTCGACTCGCCAGGAGGGCCTGCTGACCTTAAAGATTGTGCTTCTGAATAGCTGCCCGCATCCTCAAGTAATGTGCGTGTCTATCAATAAGCGGAGCTGTAGGCGCCGTGGGCACTCTCTGCTAGCATTTATCCACATAAGCCCATTATGACCATGCAAGTCAAACCACCCTCAAGACGGAAATATATTCATCTCACTAGCTCTTCTTCCCCCGAGCTAGAGCACTGAGCACAGCTGATTATTCTGTAGTTCAACTGCTTCACTTCATGTTCCTTGATGCTCGTGTGTATCGGGTCCAAAACGGTGCTACTCCTGTAATGCTCTAAATTGATAAATTGCTGAAGCCGGGCCAGCTTACCACTTGATCTTTGCCCAGTGCGCCAGAGCACATGCAGTGTAAATATTAATAATCTTCATTCTTTCATAAACAGAAAGTCTTGGCTTGAGACCAAGAGCCAAGTGTCAACTTCGGTCGTATCTTTGGTTTAGAGACGATTTTTTCCTTTTCTCTTACAAGGTTTGTTTTTCTTCTCTTAGGTGAAGCTGTTCATTTAGCAAGAGACTTTGGATACGTGTGTGAGACAGAGTTCCCTGCAAAGGCAATTGCTGAATACCTGGGCAGGCCGCACGTGGAGCGCAACGAGGTTAACTCTCGCAAGAACATGCTCCTAGCTGCCAAGTGAGTGTCTTGTCTGTACGGTTGCCTTTCATTCGCAAGGAAATACACCTCAAGCAAAGTAGGATATACCTTAACTAGAACCTTTTTGGTGCTATAACATTCATTGAGTACTGGAGAATTTTGCAGACTTAATTTCCTGCAGTCTCATGTTGAAGCAGAACATGTGTTAGCGTGAGTATTTTCCCTCTTCCTAAATTATTCTTGTTTTCCACCAACAGGCAAATCTGCAAGGAGTTCACTGACCTGCTTACTCAGGACCGTTCACCTCTGGGCAACTCTCGGCCGGCCCCCATCATGGAGCCTGGAATCCAAGGCTGCCTGACCCACTTCAGCCTCATCACTCATGGCTTTGGCTCTCCGGCCATCTGCGCCGCCATGACCTCGCTTCAGAACTACCTGAACGAGGCACTCAAACAAGTGGACAAGATGTACCTGAGCTCTGGTAGCGACACCCAGGGATCCTCAGACAGTGGAAGCAAATCTGCAGACAAAATGGACAAGCACAGGAAATGAGAGCTCAGAGGAGAATCCTTATGAACCCCAGAATCCCTTAATCTTGCCGCCCTGTCTGCCCTTTTTGGATTTAAAAGAAAACTAAAAAAAAATCAATATTGATTGATAAGTATTGTCATTTTGAGAGATGTGTGTGTGTGTGTGTGTGTGTGTGTGTGTGCACTGTGGCTGCAAATCAGCACCGACGATGAACGCCTGTGTGATCCGGTCCAAATGGGAGCCCACCTTGTGAGGGCATTAAACACACCATATCATACTAACCACCATGCAGTTTCATTTAGTTGTCAATATCCTGATGCTACGACTATCGGACCTGCTCCCTGTTGACAAGAGGAGGAAAAGAACAAAGTGTATACTGTTTTTTTTTTTTGTTTTTTTTTCCTTCCATCTAAAGGACATCATTTCAAGATGAGTTGCTGTGGCTGTGAATTCCTCTCAGCCCACCCTCTCCCCTTCGTCTGGAGGCAAATCCTCTGATTTCCTGTGTCTCAATGGACTTGCAAAGGACAATTTTTATATGAGAAAGATGGAGAAGAAAATCCACTTCATTTTCTTTCTTTCTTTCTTTTTATTTGTGCTTGATTTGTACGACCACTTCAAAATGGATCCAGTGTTATTGTGCTTTATTCATGAAAGATCATTTGAATCTTATGTAGGCCGAAATGAGAAAAGATGATTTTTTGGTTTTCTGGTCTGTTTTTGGTCAGAAACCAGAGACTTTACAGCCTCTTCAGTGTTCATGTGGATTACAGGCAGCAATGCATCCATTGTTACTCTATCTTTTAAACCTGGCAGCGCTCTTTTTGTGACCACGTTAGGTATTCATCATTCTTAGTATTTAAAAACCCCAAGTTACCACCCACCTACCAACCACTTCAGTCTTGCCAGAGTGCATGTTTGTTGTGAGAATGTGTGTGTAAATGTATATATTTCTTTCTTTGAAAATTTTAATTAGACATTAAATTCCAAACATAGAATTTTATCCAGTGTCTCGTCCTGGATGTAAATATTTTCTAATTTATGTTGTAATTTAATGGGCTTGTGTAAATAATGGTATCATTCTGGTGTATGGTTTCACTTTTTATGATAATGTCTTTAACTTTTATAAATGGGTTAGTTTTTTATCGAGTAGAGTTTAGGAAGTGGGCATGATATACCTTTTTGAAAATATGTAAAAACAAAAAAAAAAACCTGTTTTAAAGTTTCAGGAAAAAAATAAAAATAAAATGAAAGACTCGAGCCTGATTCAGTGAGTCGGTGATGTTGCCTGGGCCCCATCAAAAACACACATTTTTGTGAACTATTGTTCTGTTGCCCCCTTTTCAGCAGCGTTTCACAGATGATTGTTAAGTCATGGGTTGGAATATTTTCCTATTAATAAACGGCAAAGAAAAACCCCAAACTAATGGGAACAGTAGCTATCATTATCTGCTCTCACTTAGCTTCTCTGCCCTCGCTGTGTGGCTCAGCGAGGGCAGAGACCTCAAAAATACATCATGTGATGAACAAAGATGCACAGCTGAGAGCAGACAAATGGCTTTCTACGTTTGAACATAGAAAACTTTGAACATATACTGATTGCTCCAAGAGCCTGCTCAATCTTTCTCTTTCCTATTTCTTACCTTTTGAGCAGGTGGGCCCCAACGTAAAGTGTCGATCTGCATCTAGTTTCAAGGATGTATTTCTTCTATTGGAAGTCAGTGCTGCAAGTTTCACGCCGCAGACAATTCCTTTAATGTCTGTTGGAACAAGTTGTTATGTTTTAAAATTGCAGAGGAGATTTGCATATGGCTGAAGGTTGCTTAATCATCACTTGCCAAGCCAGTTCCTGCTGATTCATGTGGCCCGTGTGTTTAGGTGTTTCAGGAGCTTGTGTCTTAGCCATAGTAACACCAAACCAGTGTTGAATGAAACACATTTGGGCATTAGCATTGGACACATAGATTTGGATTCATGAGTAGTATCAATTTTTAATCCACAACAATATATATGATATAGTGCCCCAACATTTCTCCTATGTGCTGCATTAGACTATAGCCATATATCCAGCACTGGAGGTCAATAGGTGAAACCAGTGTTTCACAAAGGCCAGACTGCATGATAAAGAGGATCAGCAGCAGCAGTGTGCCATACCTATCGGTTAAACAAGTATCAGCCTCTCCCCTCAGAACCTGTTAAACCAGATCTGTCAACCTGGTGGCTCATGGCCACTCAGCGGTTGACTTTAACTGCCTTCAGTTACTCGTAGCTTATACGCTTGGCCCTGAGAGAGTGTATATAACAGAAGGAGGAGGTAGAAAAGGAGAGGGAGGTTGGGGTGGAGGGAGCAAGAGGCGGTGGATGTTGAGTGTCTTTGATGACCGGTTGAACACGGTTGAGACATCAACCTTCCTCCGTCTGAGGCTTTGATTGGAAGTTATTTGCTCTGTCCCTTCTCTCACGACTGTCTTTCATGTTGTCACTCTGTCAGTCACATGGCAGGGCTTTGTTTTGGCAGCCGTGAGCTATTAACACACATGCACCTCTCACTCACTTTCTTTACCTTTATCGTCAGCTGAGGCCCCCCCCTCTGGCCAACTGTGCTGAGTTAGAGCTTGTCAGATGAGTATCTCAAAGGAATACTTCACCCACAAAATGACCATTTGTATCAAAAGCTCACCGTGTGTAACCTTGAATTCTTGAAGAAAACTTGTGTTTTTCTCACATGCCTCCACGGCCAGCAAAAAAAGCTGTGAAGGGAGTAAATCCTCGCTGAATTCAACTAAATGGAGGCCAGGTTTAACAACAGCAAAAATGGATTTCACATATCCATTTACAAACTCTCTCTCAACTAGTGCAGTGTAATCCAAGTCTCATTTATCCAGTAGTATGCTCATAACATTTTGGCGAAAGATTTGCTGTTTTTAAACCTGCCCTCCATTGACTTAATTTACTCAAGGATTTAGGATTCAAGGTAACGTGCAGTGACTAACTGATATACAAATGGTCATTTCAAGGATGAGGCATTCCTTTAAGTATCCAATCTAAAGTTGACTGTCATTTTATGAGCATTTACAAATGAAGTATCAGTCAAGGTAAACCATGTATACAGGTTATTATAAAACATTTATGAGTTGGAAAAAACATGTAACATTTAAACATTCACATCCTACCAGACAGTTGTTTTTAATCAGACCACAAAGCACCTGTTTCATATGTCTCATGCCCTATCACATGTTTTCCAAAACACAAGGTAACTGGTCAAACATTGTCCTTCTAACTGTGAGACAGTATGAGTAACACAGCTCTGACACACCTAATAGAGCTGGGAAAAGGAGGCGAGCATAGACTTGTTTAGCTTACCCTTTACCTTCGCCTCTTCGTCTTTAATGAAAAAAACAGAAACTGGTATACTTCTATTATTTTCAGAGATTATATCTGACGTGCTAATTTACTCTTTTGATCTCATTAGGACACCCAGGGCTACTTGTCAGCTCCAGATTCACTGAACTGTAGTTGTATTTCATGCCAGCTCTGACTGAATGACCTTTCTATTTAGGTCACCTCAAGTCACATGGCAAAGCTGTCAGGAAAGAGGAAAATGGTGGCAAAAAGTAAAAACTTCATTTCATATTCATTTTTTTTGTACCTCTCATTTCAATGTGACTGCATTTTTGAAATGATTCTTATTATATTATTAGCTAGGGTTACTGCCTTGCGGTTGTTTGCCTCCACCAACCAGTCGTGTTGCTGTTTACATCCATGTCTCTCCCAAATGTCATCATTTTATCTTATTGGAAATTTGTCATGATTAGTATATGAATTCTTTAATTATGATCAAAAGGTATCAGTGACCTCTGAACACCAAAATCAAATCAATTCAACCTTGAGTCCAAATGGATGTTTGTGCCAAATTTGAAGAAATGCACTCAAGGTGTTGCTGAGATATTGTGTTTACGAGAATGATCTTGACCTTTGACATGCAAAATCTAATCAGTTCATCCTTGAGTTCAAGTGCCAAATTTGAAGTAATGTCTTCAAGGAGTTACTGACATATCGCGTTTACAAGAATGGACCAGATGGACAAATGAACATACGGACGGACAGACGGACGGACAACTCAAAAACATAATGCCTCCGGCCACAGCTGTCAGTGGCGCGGAGGCATAAAAACCTGAAAAACCAAGAGGAAGAGACACAGAGATAGAAAAAACAAAAAATCTATTTCTCATTAAAATCTGAAAATGTATTGACTTCAATAATTCCCTGACTGTAACAAATGTCATTGAAGTTTATCCAACATGTTCCCCGATACTGAGCACTTTACTCTCACCCCTTCCATTTAGTTCAACCACTTCCCTTCAACGACTGCCTTTAAAATCTGTTGTACATTAAGACTCATTTGCAGTCAGACTAATCGCTTGGTTGCAGTTCCCAACCACTGAAACCACTTTATGAGTTAAACCATAGTCTTAACATCCCACGTCACAAGCGACAAGTCATACAGACGACAGTTGATTCTCATGTGTAAAATCAGGAGTTGAGGTCATTCCGAGCTCAGTACGCACAGGAAGCAGATGATCATTAGAATTCAAAATATGTGTCTCACATTTGGAGAAAAAAGCAATAAAATCGCCCAACCCTGACTCCTATAAAATAACGTTCTCATACAACTTAAATACACTCTTCGAGAGAAACTTTTTCTCCCGGACTATGGTCGCAGTTTGAAACAGTTTGATGAAGGTTGTTAAATCTAAGAAAAAAACCGCTACAAAAACATGTCATTAGGTTAAGCCAACAAGAGTACTTGGTTATGTTTATGTAAGTACCCTGACCTCCTCTTAAGCAGATTTACGTGAACTTATTTGAAAGTTATTAGTGATACATAAAAAAATAAAAAAATGCAATCCACCACAGCATATGGGAACGTCTTTTCTTGGAGATAGGGCTGAATCTCAAGCTAATATAATTTGCCATTTTAATGGCTCTCTATAATTAGATCAAGCGATGGAGAGAATAAATGAAATGTGTTAAATATGAGGAGATGGTTGCAACTTTATTGGTACAATCCAATAAATGTTTCAGCATTTTCAAAAGAAAAGGAGGAAAAAGTACTTGAATTTCATATTCAAGAAGTACTTTTACTAAACTTAAATAATACTCATGCTTATGTGATGATAATGACATTAACTCCTCTGAAATGCAGCGCCACAGGGAAAATGGCTCTTTTGTGACCAACCTGAAGTGCAGTATTTAGCCTTAATCTTCGCCATTCATGCAGGCCACCCATACAAACTCATCAAAATATTCTTGTTCATCACCACCTTAATTTGTTGTTGCCTGCTCCTCTCTCACAGGTGAAAAAAGTGGACGGGGACACCGTGTGTATTTTGACGATCTATTTAGCAAGCAAGTAAACATAATTCATATTACCTTTTCACATGCCCATTCCCTACATGTCCTACAGCAATCACTGTCATCAGGCTGAGTCAGGCCACCCGCGTCTAGTGAGGCAGCAGGTGGAGACATCAATTACTTGATTTATTCCTAAATTGATCATTAAGACGTTGAATAAAATAAGTTTTCCTTAACCAGGTTCATGTGCTTGTTGATGCAGTGTGTATTCACCTCGGTGTTTGCTTGTTTTCTATCTGTGATTTTCCCCTTTTTCTTACATTCTTCATTGTGGTCAATCTGGGCTGAAGGGTGGGGGAGCATGACAATCATTATAGAGGGAAGAGTGTATCAATAATTGTTCACCTTTAAATATTTTTGAAATTCATTCGTTTGCTATATTCCTGTTAGGAATATTTTGGTTTACATAATCACATGCATGCAGTGGTGCAGTCCAATTAGGGTTATATAAAGGGGTAAATAAAGCCACTTAGGCATTGACTGTGGGAGAGTTGCTGTTGGCAACCTGCTGAGGCAGCTTTTCATCATTTTCCATCGACTCTTGGTTCTCCTCTGTTTCATTGTGATTCATTTCTTCATTTCAACATCTTTTTTTTCCTTCTTCTTAAAATGGGCGATAACAGAGACAGAGAAGACAAGACCTATAAAAAGATGCAGAAATTGGTGTACAATTCACTGAAGAAACAAAAAGCCAAAGAAAACAAACCAGTTTCAAGAGGCTTTTCGAAGATATGCATACATTCTGCTTCTCTGAGACGTCATCTCTAGACCAACAGCTGGTGTTAACTACTCAAGAAGGAATGCAATGCACGAGAATTAGCTACTCAGTTTAAATTTGGCGGAAAGAGGAAACTGCAATTAAGGGACAAATGCTCAAATATTCATTTCCTACAAGTCTTTGCTTTTGCTGTCTTTGATTTATATTTGTTTACGTGTTGTTTTGAGAAAGGTTTGAGTCGTGTCTACTCCAAATGTGACTCGCTCCTCCTGTGTGGCATGAAGCACACCTGGAGTTAAAGTGAGCGAACTGTGCTGGTATTTGCCCACTGTGCTGTACTTTACAGCAGTCAGAGAACATGGTGAGTCAGATTAGCCTTACACAGGCTCACTGTGAAGAGGTTGTTGTAACATCCTGACAACTATTTTATTATCTCTTTCCATTTCGGTGATGATCAGCACCTATTTTTATTTTTTTATGAGAAAACCTTTTTAGAGATGTGGGAAAAGAGGTTCAACCAAAAGGAGTAAATGATAAACCCTCCCGATTGCTCAATAACAGGTGAACAGTCAGTGAAGTTAACATCATGCTCTTTTCTCCTTAACCAAATTAAGTGGTTTTGTTGCCTAAACCTTATTTTGAAAAGACATTATGCATGTAAAGAGCGTTAATTGACATGCCTTCCCTACTATAAGTCCAAAACTGAGGAGAACGAAAAGCATAGTTTGAAGCCTATAGGAGCACTGACCAAGCTGAGGTATTTGATGCATTGGGTTGCTATGATGTTAACAATTTTAATTAATGAAGTTAAATATGACATTGCATTAATATGATTAGAGGAATCATTTACTGACATTAAAAGATTGACACTCATCAGAGCTGAGAGTTTTGTATTTCTGTTTGTGTGTGTGTGTGTGTGTGTGTGTGTGTGTGTGTGTGTGTGTGTGTGTGTGTGTGTGTGTGTGTGTGTGTGTGTGTGTGTGTGTGTGTGTGTGTGTGTGTGTGTGTGTGTGTGTGTGTGTGTGTGTGTGTGTGTGT
>NW_022280031.1:817186-825655 GCF_004355925.1 Anarrhichthys ocellatus
GGGGGGTGGCTTGGTGGGTTGAAGCCTAATCCCTGAGGAAAATGTGGAAGAAATTAATCTAAATTACAAGGATGAGGCTAGTCTGGAGTCTGGGTCTGGAAGGGCTACAGAGGGAAGGGAAGGAGGGTGAGAGAGACAGGGGAGGAAGAGGGAAACAGCCATTACTTCTGTCCTTTTCTGAATTTTGGTCACTGTTTTTTTTCTTTTCTTTTTTCCTCATCCTGTGGGAATGAGGCGGCCTGTCTTCCTTCCTCTTTGGCTTGCCACCCAGACGCCCCTCCTTCACTCACTCACGCATAGGCCTCTTACCAATTAGTCAGCAGTGTAGCCGCTGCCGGCGTGGACAGGACTGTAGGGACCTCTCAATCCCTGCTCTCCTCCCTGTGCTATCTTCTCACAGACAACAGATGTCTCGGTTTCTCAGGGAACATGCGTCTCTTTGCTGGCCTCTTGCAGCCTCTGCCACAAAATGAAAACCCTTCCCCTCTCTCTTCAAACCCGAGCTATTAGCTAACAGGAAAGAGATTAGCTGTTGAAGAGGCCAAAACAGTCTCTATCACACAAATAAGAGCACATTCGCACACAAACACAGTCCAACACCAGGAAGAGCCCCTTCTTCTTTCTTATTTACCCTGACATAAAAACAGATAAATTACACAGGATGGTTGCCGCCGTTGATCTATCTAATGAAAAGCATCTGGCGTCTCCCTCTGCTAAGCAACATACAAGCAAGTCTTGTTCACCTAGGTCTGAGCACAGTAATGGGAACAAGCTGTTTGGTCAACAAACAGGCCTGTAAACACAAATGTACTGAGCTTTACACACAGTACTCTTACTCGTTTACCAGAGTCAGACATCATGAGCATAAAGTACACAACAACAAAGGGATTATATGTAGTGTCACCGGTCACTCACTTGTTTGTTTCTCAAGAGGTTTAGCACAAATAACTGTCCATCATGGATCAATAGGAAACGGATACGTCTCGAAAAGTAACATTTGTTGCTCATTGTTGTTACTGTGAATGGGATTATGGATTAGCAGGGATTATTGATCATCTGTGTCTCGCTGTTCATCACTGCTTCGTCTCATCATTGACCCACATTGACCCACACATGGTTGATTCCCAAGCTCAGTGAATGGCTGTGACTGTATGGCTAAAGCAGGGGCTAAGGCCAGAGTAATGCCACATCGCATTGATGAAGGATTAAAGAGAGTTTCTCCGAAACCACCTGCTGCCATTACTGTGCTGTTCTCACAACATTCTCATGTTAATTCGACAAAATGCTCAAGGAAGGATGAGAGTGTAGAGACCTTCTGCCTAATGGCATCTTGTGGTTGGCAGTCACTCCACTGAGGACACGCTACAATACAATACATTGTACAGGATTTAAGCAACGTAGATTCTAGTACATCTCATCTCCTGATCATTTCATTTAGTCAAAGTATTCTCACACAATGGTTCGTATGATATCTTGCGAATAGTTATTTTGTTGTTTTTTGTGTGCGTTTTCCTACGAATGTACAGCGTTCTGCATTGTTTATGCCACAAAACAACTTGGTTAGGTTTGGGAAAGGATTGTGGTTTTGGTTAAGATAATTATGAAAGTGGTTTTACTTAAGTACGGAAGTTATGTAAAAAAATAAGTAAACGCTTGGGTTAACATAACGACGGAAGTGACGCTACTTGGAAATTTCATAAAAAATAAGTCAACATTGCCGTATGGGTTTCACAAGGTCTCCTTGGTGAAAGTCTGGTGATTTTAGACCCACCCATTCACCCTGACCTCCTCCCTAGGCGGTTACGTGGATTACATAGGAATTGATTATGTGGGTTGTATAGAAATTATAGTGTATACGTAGGATATCAAGAAAGATGTACTGAATCAAACAAGCAGTTAATACAATTTTCACTCTTTTGCCTTTGTCTTTTATTTCCCTTGTAGTGTCATGCACGTTGTGTACAAATTACATGCAATTGCTGGGAAAGAGCAAAAACAACCACAAGACTTGACTGTAACGACATCAGAAGCAACACAAGTGTTCACCTCCTCAGTCACACTTGCTCGCTGAACTCGCTATATGTGTATTCCCCATTCAAAATGTATCCTTAACTCATGGTGCATCATCTCCCTCGGCATGTCATCGGGCTGGACAGTCTCATGAGGCTTTACAGACATAACATCTCAAACATTACACATCTATGAAGAGCGAATGCCTTCACAGTGCACACACTAAACTCTGTCAAGAGTCAGTCATGGTCACTCAACAATTAAACCCCCCAACAACAACAACAACAACAACAACTCGTGTCTTGAGTCTTCAGCTGTACATTACGAGGGGGAAACATTTAATACTGGAGAACGGGAGTCGCTACAACCAGGGAGATGGTGCATCGAGTGCACGCGGTTATGTGTTTGTGTGTTGTCCACACTTCAGAGCAGGAATGCCCATAGGCAGGCACCAGACTTTATGGTTCAGCTAAAGGTAAAGCTCATTACTTTGGCAGTCCCTAACCAGCTGTACTTCATGGTTTAAGCTCCGGCCTCAGGCACTTTGACTTCCACTAATAAAGATAGCAGAGCAGAAGAGAAACATGTAGATATGTGGGATTCGGCTGAGAGAGGGGTAGAGGATAAAACAAAAATGGCAAAGAAACAGAAGTTAAAAACAAGAAAAAGACTGAATGAAAGATGATAATGATGATCATTTTATTTGTAAAGCGCTCAATAAATTCCAGAACATCAGGCACATAACATTGCAGGAACAGACAGTGGCAGATTTCAACAGGGGTTGTTAAAAGCATTTCTTAAAACGTGTGTTTTACGGGCAGCACAGATAGAGAAAAGATGAGAGACTAGATTTTCAAATCATTTTCAGTGAATAAAAACGATTGAAAACAGTACCTGGTAAAATTCTTTCAAACTCAAATGCAACTTTCCAAGTTAAAGAGCAAAAACCAAACATGGTAAGGTACGTTTTGGAGGTAGGAAATAGCCAAATGAAAAGATACATATCTGCCAAAGCAAGAGAAAATAGTAAACATGTGAAGCCAAAGCTGCTTTGAATGGATTTCTTTGAAAGCAAATGCTTCCAGTATGGAGTGAATCATTGTAAAACCACATTCATTTCCTGCCTGTGTTTATCCAAAGAGGGATGAGATACAAAGCTGTCCGGACTTGTTTGCAGTGTGCTGTGCAGAATGGTGTACAGAGAGAGAGATGCGCTCATCGCACACAGGGAAAGGCCATACTTAAGCAACTTGTAGTAACACTTATAGGAATAGTAGTTTGACGGTCTCATGGCTACTGGTTCAAAATGTATGTATGTTAACAAGCAACTTACAATCCAGGCTTTATCTTTTAGAAACACAATTTTCACTTACAACCAAAATTAAAGAACATAAACAACTGTAATTGTTCTTCCAAAATTTGAACAAATCTTTCATGAATGATTTGATCAAAGACACAGAGCCATTTTCTCCTCTCCTCCCTCTGCTTATTCCTTCCTTCCCCGGCAATTTATCCAACCCATGTTTGGCATATGGCAGCCACAGACTTGCATGCCTCAATTATGTTGGACGCTATTGTGTTGGAGGGAGGGAGAGAAAGAGAGTGATGTTTACAGTACCTACCCAAGGCATCCGGCCACGATGCTGTTTCTGCATAAAGAGGGAAGGTGGTGATGAAAGGTGTCAGTGTCCACTGTCAGATTGGCGTACCTCCTCTTTAAACAACAGAAATAGACAGAGAGACAGAGAGAGAGAGGAAAGTGAAACAGCGCAGCTTTTTTTCTGCTGTGGTTTTAGTTAAAAGACGGACTGAAGGATGCAGAGAGAATTTGACTTTCTGGTATTATTCCACCTATGAAAAGTGGACTTTTCAGGCTGTATTTGTGTAAAGTGCGGGCTTTGTGTGTATAATTTAATTGATGTAAACACACATTTCAACAAAATCTCAAAATGTTTGAACTGGCTGAGATGTGCTTTTTTTATACGTCTGAAAAGTGTTAGAAATTGGTAAATCTATTCACTAGAAACATTATTATTATTAAAAAGTAAAAAAAAACATTCAGTTTCAGTTATGCTTAGTTATGCGTTTTGTGTGCCTGTGTTTATGTACATCAGTTTGTGTGTGTTTGCGTGTGTGTGTTTGAGGGATGGAGGGAGTGAGAGCATTGTATTATGTGTACAGTAACATGCACCTGCCTATCCTGGATATAAAAAAAAGAGAGGAGGCTAAATTAGCGTGTCTGCCACTGACAACGTTTCTGCTGATGCAACTGCTGCAACTGCTGCTGGAGAAACTGGCATGTCAAAGGAACAACAAAAAGGAACATAAAGAGCACAAGGGAGAAACGAGAGAGATCCCAGATGTCCGTGATGTGAGGGTGATAAAGCTCATATCTCAGCATGTTTACACTCCGAGAACTGCTGCTGTATCTGATTGTTGGGTGAGAAACGAAGGTGTCACGCCCATCAAGGCAATCTTTCAACACCCTTCAAACCAACAATGTCATCCGTATTCCTTCAGAAAGATTGATGAAATCATTGTACCGTTTCATACAGGATATGACACTACATTTTCTCATACCGTGGGTTTTAAACCTGGGACGATAAAAAACAAAAACACACCTCAGTCATAATTTTCAACTCTTGTTTGTAGTAACATCAAACAGCACTGCCAAAGCAGGGTAAGAAATATAAGATGCTGGTGACTCATTTTAGCATTCATTTGTTAAACCAGGATCTGTCACCGAGTTGGGAAATCAGATACAAGGACTTCATAAAACACATCCTGGTGTGGAAGCACCTATTTTGTGTGTGTGCATGTGTTTCTGCATGTGTGTGAGAGTATGAGACACTAGATATCTAGTAACATGTCTTACAGTATATCATAACAATTTCCCAATTCACACCGCGGATAACAATCTTTTTGTAATATTCTGGGCTACTGTATGTAAATTGTTAACTGTAGAGTTATGATGCCTCAAATGTGGCTATATTTGCTTTGTCCCATCTGGTAACACATAACAATATGCAGAGTAACATACAGACTAGCATGCAGAATAATAATCTGTACAAATGTAAGGTAACACAGAGAAACTCTTATAATGAAAATAGATCATGGCAGCCTTATTGTGTGTGTGGGTGTGTGTTTGTGTTCATCTATGCATGCATGAGTGAGTATGAATAAGAGCCTGAGTGTATGACATGCACATGAGTGTGTAAGTGTATAAGTCTGAATGCGTGTGTGTGTGTGCGCGCGTTTAGTGCTTTGTGCAAACAGACGGACAGAAGTCTCAAGCAGGGAGAAAAAAATGTGCAGCCTGAAAATATCAGTCTTGTTCTGACATGTCTCATCATTTTGTGCTCTACACCAACCGCCTCACTTAAAGCACAGCTGTCTACTGAGCAGCTCGACAGTAGCAGCAAGTTCACGCCACCAGCTCATCAAAAGAGAAAACTTGAAACTTCTAAAAGTTTCTTAAAGATATCAATTCATACATCTAATTTACTCCCATTTAAATGAAGTCAAAATCATGTTGATTTAGATCGTACTGGAACTTTATTTCTCAACGAAAAAACTGAATATGGTAAACGGGACAGATCTGACGGAACAATCTCCAAAGGTCTCCGCATGTGTGGCAGTAATACCAGAGAATACAGCTCAAACACCGTCCAGCTCCAGGCAGGAGGGAGAAGAAAGAGACTCTGTATTGTAAAGTATCTGTTAACAGATTTTGTTTATCTGTTTTGAAGTTCCCTTTGGAGACAAAATAGTCATTAGATAAAGAAAAAAAGTAGGAAAAACCAGTCAGTATTTACTGATTTATTGCAGATGAAGGCAAATGTCCAAAAGGGAAATAGGTAAATTAGCTCTCCAGAAAAGCTGAGCTTACAACATAAGACCATTTCCTCTGTTCACAGGTCACCAGTGCCGTGAGCTATGCAGCATAGCCCCCCTGCCCCTTCCCCCCCCTACTGTCCTTTCTCCTTACTTTACCTCAAAGGGGGAACATATTCTTAACTGCCTAATCTCCATCTGATTCCAATTTCCTCTAAGTGTCCCCTTGAAAGCGGTTTCCTTAAAGAACTTAATATGTATCCCTCGACAAAATCATGTGCATACTCTAACTGTTTATTCTGATGCTTTATTTAAATGTGAGAGAAATCTGAGTTCATATTATGGTTGTATGGATGATAATAATGTGGGACAGTGCACTCTAGGGTTAGGTCAGAGGTCATGGTGAGCCTCAGAGCAGCCACCCTGCAGCCGGTAGGAATTCAAAGTCTTGCTTAAGACACGCTGGCAAGGTCTGGACGTCAACGGCCCCTTACTTTGGCTCCTTTGCTTAAAAATAGTGGAGCAGTTAAGTCTGCCTTCATTGGAGCCACACACGTGTTATTTCTGACCTGTGATCAGATCCCACCACTGCTTTCATAAGTCAAATCGGGTTAGGAATGTTCTTGCTTCTCCCACTGGCTCAGGATTGAGTCCTGCCAGCTCTTCTTTTTCTGTGTAATTATCGTTCTGGCAAGATGCCAAGATAAAGACGTTGGTTCAACCCGGTGAGACTCAGGGCAGCCTTCCATTACAGGGAATCAAACCTACAGATGTAAAAAAGATACAGAAGAATGAATTGTGGTTCAACATCATGGTGTTTTGGTGGTGACACCATAGAGGCCTGCAGGAATTACTATTAAGCATAGAATTTGGTACTGGAACTGGTAGACTGCTGTGATATGTGTTATCAGTGTTGTGCAATAATCATACATCCAACCGGTCTTTAATTCATAATAGGGGGAAGCTTGTAATTTAACAATGTTTAAATGGTCAGAGGAGAACCAAACTTTTCACTGTGCACTGTTCTCAAACGTTGGGAAAATAAAAACAACAAGCTAATTAGGAACTCCCATTTTATTAGTGAACATACTGTGGTGGAGATGGCAGGAGTTACAAGGTATAATGTATTGCTACTGCTGCTATGCATGCATACACATGCAAATGCTGGCCTCCAAAACGTGGTCATAAAGTCAAGCCATAAATGCTGATGTGCACGCACACAAAGTCACAAATGCAGAAATATGCAGGGTTGGGTAGTAACATGTTCACCAGATATGATGGTGAAGTCAAAACAGAAACAAGTTACATTATATTACATTAATTACAAACAATGTAAGTATGATATCAGATTACACATCTTTTCGATCAAGACCATGTAACATTCGTCAGAAGAAATCTTCCTCCTACAAATGAAGCATTTTGCTGCTATACATACTCTGTTTTGTAGCTTATGGTGGCTAATGTTAAGCAAGCTGCAGATAGAAATGATTGTGTAGCAGATTTACTGAGTCACTTTGCCACCTGTATGACTCTATCTCTACTTGTGCTACTGTTTACTGCATTATAGCATGCTTTTTGGCATTTGACGCCTTTGTTAGGTAGCCAACAGTGGGGTGATAACCGGAGATAATTGTAAAGAGAGAGAGAGATGTGGAATGACAAATTAAAACCAGGGACATTGCAGTTCATGGACAGAGCCTTCCACTCCACAGCGGAGTAAACCCGGAGTAAACTCAAATTTAACCAGCGTCCAATCTGTTTAACGGCAGCAACAGAAAGTGGGAGTCCGGGCAATTCCCCTCAGACTGGTCACAACAGTATTGCATAGATGTCTTTGATTTAACGTCAACACTGTCACCTCTTAACATTCTGTGTTGATAATGTTACCCTTAGCAATGAGTGAAAGCAGTGAAAATATTGCAGGAGACTTTAAATAAAATGAGGAAGTTTTCTGTTTATATGCTATAGCTTTTCTTATATCTCAAATAAATTATCTGAGAGCAATTTATCAGGATTTCAGAATATAAGATCTTGGATTATCTTGAATCTCTTACATTACTGATTAAAAGCATAGTGTTTTGCCATTACTATTATGTATTATAAATATTAGTAACCGAATCCACATTCACGCAAACACAGACACTTACAAAATCACCTTCATATTCTTCATTCAGCCTTCACATCACAGAGTTGCTGGTGTTTATCACATGGCTGGCACACACATACACATACACACACACACCTACACACATACACTCCCGCACACACACACGCTCAAACTCACAAACACTGATGAGGGCGCCTCAGTAAGGCAACAGGTAACAGTGAGTTAAGCCTGTATTAGGAAGATGAATGCTGCTGATCTCCCTCTGCTCAATCTACTGTGTCACACTAGGCATATAGGAAATTTGTGTGTTTTAAACTCACACATGTGCTCACATACATGTGTCAATGTGGGGGTTGGGGGGGATTGTAGAGCAGCATGTACACACATAAACATCCTCCGGGCAATGGGAGTCATCCTGGGAATATTTATCTTTGCTGGTAACGCAAAGAGGCAGCCAACCTCTAATCTGGCCCTCAGCTATTTTCTCTGTGGGCGGGGGTGGGGGGTGTGGGGGGTTG
>NW_022280031.1:825755-927087 GCF_004355925.1 Anarrhichthys ocellatus
GGGGGGGGGGGGGGGGGGGGGGGGGGGGGTCGAGGAGAGAGAGGAAGGAAGGAGGGAGACGGCAAAGTCAGTGTGGAAGGAAAGAAATCTCTGCAAAGGTAGAGGATGCAGACAAAATAAGTGGGAGAGACGGGGCTTGTCTGGTGCATGTGCTTGTGCATTACATGTGTGTGTTTCTTGACATCCCAGTGTGTCAGTGTGTGTATATAGAGATTATAGGTGTCTGTGTTTATGCGCATTTCTTTTGTGCATGTGTGTGTCCAGGCAGGTCAAGAGGGGTGGCCAGGGGCTGGGTGATGAGGCGTGGTAGGGATCCTGTGTTTGGTGTGTCTGTGAGGCAGACTGAGGTGGGGTGAAGGAGGTGTGTATGTGTGTGTGTGTGTGTGTGTGTGTCAGTGGCCGTGCCCCCGAGGCTGAGTTGGATCTCGCAGTGTGCGGCTGATTCGATGTGAATGCCAGCGTGCCGCATGGCTCCATCGTGGCCAAATGACTTCTGACACTCCTCGCCTTGTTTCTTGATGTCTGAGGAGACAAGATGACACACACACACCTACACACACCTACACACACACATACACACACGCACACACACACACACACACACACACAGGCCATAAGTGGAACACCAACGTTACCCTCGACACACACGAGCAGATACTTGCGTACAAACGTGCACACAGAAAACTGGAACATTTGACAAGATGTTTCACATTTTGGCTCCAGTGTCTTCTGATGGAAAATTCCATGGAAAATGTGATGCTCCAGCGTCTCCCAAAGTGGGAACATGACAGTTGGTTGTTGTTTGCTTTCATTAACTTGTCTCTATCTACCCTACATGTGTTTTACTTTAACATCCCTGACCTGAACTAGTAGAGGGCCCGAGGGGGAAGGACTGACAGGGGACAGAGTGCACACAGAAGGAACAAGACTTCACTGCTCCATCTTTCTATGTTTATAGTCTACATACAACATATGTGTCCATGTACAGTACGTGCATCATTTACTGCTTGATGACTGCCACCATGACCACATTACACTCATACAAACTATTCGTCTGGCCAGTCAGTGTGTGTCCATTTGGGTATGTTTGATACTGTCATGTCACATACAGTCTGCTCGGTGCTGCGCTCGTCCTTGCCTCAGGGTGAACTCGTCCAAGACAAGCACTTGATTTGACTTGGGCCATGTTTTCTGGTACATCACCATGAACTCTTTGGATCTCAGCTACGAGGGACCCTTCCTCATATTTCAATGTCCAAGGGAATGACTGAATTGTTCATACGTGTCTTTAGCCTGTAACAAAAATGACCCAGGGATGCAGCAGTGTCACAGCGGCAGAGGAACACTCCAGAGTACAGTTGAGAAAAAAATACTGCATAATTTATAACGCTTGATATACATTAAAACATTATATACAACATACAAGTTTGAGGAAAGCAAAGTAATCATAATACACTTGAATAAGACCAAAATTGCAGATTAGTGTAGGGAATTCGCAGTTCGGGATATAAAATGAACTATAGCATGATATTGAACTTGGACAGAAACACAGTAAAGGGATCTTATCCTGAAAGCGATCTGTACTAGTCACTGACAAGATCTTACAGCTCTGAAAAGTTTTCATGGTGGCAACTCCTTTTAAATAAATGCAGAAATATTGCCTCCAATTGTAAAGTAAGGGAGTTATGCATATCAACTATTATCCTGACTAAGAGCTGAGTAAATAAACAAAGTGCACAACCAAAGTAAGATTTTCCATGTAACTGAAGCCATGAACAAAGACTTCTGAGAGTATGATTTACAACAGTATCACACAAGGTGCAGTTGATCTATGGCGAAACAGCAGTGATGAGCGTACCAAGGCCTGCAGGCTGCTTATTGCCTCACATTCACAACCTGGATGGGGGGGTGGGTTGAGATGTGGGTGATGACTTTAACATATGAACGTCGCCATTTTTATGGGTAATTTAGTTGTTTTATGTTGGACCCCACCCAAAGTCACTCACTCTCTTTCCACACAAGCACCCATACACACACATTACAAGACCTGCTGGCTAAAGTTAAAAATAGTTGAGTTTTAGATGACGCAACCTCTTGCACACTGGTGTTTTTTTAAAATATGATTGTAAAACCTGTCCCCCCCCCCCACATCTATTAGGTAAAAATAGCTCAAACTAAATACCCTAAACAATATGCATGTAGCTCACACAAAAACTTTGTTTGGTCAAAATGGGAGTGGGGTTACAAAGTGTGTGTGGGCTCACAGAGTCATCAAACCTTTTTAACTTAATTCATTGAACCAGTTCACATGCACAATGCTGCACAAAGACTACATTCCCAAAGACTACATTCCCCATGTGTGTGTGTGCGTGTGTGTCTGTGTTTGTGTGTATGCCATAAGATTGTGTGTGGGATGCATTTTCCTGTCTGAATCTGAAGTGCACTGGTTTCCTTCAGTGTGTGTATTCATGTAGCTGAGCTCAGGTGTGCAGTTGTTGCCGCCATTCCTTTTCTGTGAACGTTCATGATTTCTGTACAGTTTGATCAGCAAACACAAACTTCAACTGCATGTTGTTTTCTAGAAGAATTAACTCCCGGTGGTATTCTCACAAGTCAATGCTTTGTTAAATACAGAGGTCCTTCTTGTAAACAAAACAAAACAAAAGTCATAATAAGCAAATTAAAATAAGCACAAAAAATATAAACTAAATGAGTTTATATTTTTCTCAAAATCTCAAAACAAACACATTTACATTCTTCTATGCTGAAACACTCTTTAACAATGAAGGGAAACACTTTGGCCAATTCGTATCAGTCTTTCTCGAATGGAGATATAGCACATATACTTGACAGTCCTCATTTTACCCGATGTAACCAGCATATTATGCAAGAGTGGATTGTGTTGTGTTGCATCTAAGGGCAAATTACATACTTGTCTCTTTCAGTGAGTATCAGCCAGACAAGCACTATACATGTCTGCCCTTCCCTCCAGCCCACTGTAACCGTTCTCTGCACAACAGAAAGGAAAGGAGGAGAAACAGAGACAGAGAGACCGAGAGGGGTGTAAAGTGACACAGAACGAGGAGAGAGGAGTAAAAAGAAAAAAGAAAAAAAAAGTTTTCATCACTCACTGTGATCAAAATAAAATCCTGCCAAAAACAAACCAAGATCTCATAAAAGAAGCGGATTGTTTCAGACTTAGTGAGAAACATGTGGCGCTTTAAGGGATAATATCCGCTATGTTGCTGCTGATGTCATTGTCAAACTTGCTCCCCTTTCCGTCACACACACATACACACACATACACACTCCCCCCACATCCCTCCAGCCTTCTGTCCTTACCTCTCTCCCTCCCTCCCTACGCTGAGTGCCCCTGGCCCTGCAGACGAGCTCTATGAGGATTAATTAACCAATTAGAAGTTGAGCCCTTGGGAGGCGTTTGAGGGTCCCCTTGTTGTCATCACAGACACATACACACTGACACACACACACACACACACACACACATTGAGCGACACAGGCCTCAATTAGGCGGTGCTGTAATAGGCCTCAATGACTGGAAGACGCAGCTCTAGCTGTGGCGCTCATCTCCCCCCTTGAGTGACTGTGTAGGTGAGTAACCTTTTAATTGAATTATGATTATTATCCTGATGTCCACTGTCTCGGCCCTCGCTAACCCATCCTCTCGCCCCTTGCTATTTCCCCTGAGGTGTTGCTTGATGAAATTAAGGAGGAACCCCCATATGAAAGATACGGAGGTTCACCCTCCTTTCTTTTCCTCTCATCTCTTTCCTTCTCTCCGCAGAGCTCAGCGTTCATTCCATCGCTCCGAGCAACAGGCTTGAAAGCTTTGTGTCTGCAAATTTACCTGAAGGGAATGTCTGTCTCACACTCGTATGCAATCTTGTGGCCGTGGGATAGAGAGACAGTGATGGAGAGATGGCAGGATGCATGAGAGGAACTGAGGACTTGAAATGTAAAGTAGAGGGCAAAAGGAACACCTACATCATAACATCCATACCTAAAATGTGTCAGGTTTTGAAGGGTGATGCTGTTTCTTTCCTGCCCTCCTGCGTAGACTGACAGGAGCCGGGATGCTGGTGGACTGTGGGCCGTGAAGGGCTGCAGTACAGTATGCTGTGTGTCAGCGCTGACTGGCCTGATTAGGACAACACTGCAGACAGCCATGGACACAGCAGGGGAGGGGAGGGCTGATGCTGCTGGAGACAAGACAAGACAGGCCCCCCGCTTCTCATCAGTTCTTCATTTGTCTGCTCACTTGGCCAGCCATCACAGCCGATCTCTATGCCAGTATGTGACCTGGATAGTATGGGATGCAGATATATTTGTTAAATGATGGCCTGACCTCTTGGTCGAGACACTTAACCTCTGCAGGAGAGCCGGGGTCTGTTAGAGTGTTGACCCCCACAAAGCATTTATGTGCAACATAGGAGCCCTGGGGCTGGTCCATTACACTGAGTAATGCTTTCATACATAATGTCCAAGCCTAAACTCTTTGATACTCAATCATGCTAATGTCCTTAAAGCTGAAAATTATAGCATAGGATTATTGGCTTTTTAACTTTACCCAAATGTAATACTTCTGTCACTTGTAATTACTCGTATACTTAGACTCAATTACAAAAAATTACATAGATAATTTGACATCACACAGGATTTCAAAACGTTCTTTTTTTAAATATAACTATATAACTCTTATAACTAGAATCCATGATGTGTTTAAATTCACACAATAAGTGGATCTATTTCTCATTTCCCAAGAGAGATTTGCGACCTACAAATAGTAGATGAAGCCTGCACCAACTTCAAATCCGTTCATCTTTTGCCGTTCATCTTTGTTTGAAACATTACAGACTGTCAGTGTTAGCAAACATGAGACTGATGTCATATAAAAACATTTTTGGGTGTCAATGTTTACATTCTTCAGATAGTTACCGTCTGATACAGGGCTGACATGTTGCCTCAGACCTATGTCATTGTAGCTGTTCCTGCTCCTCAAATTAGTATTATGTTAGTGCACTTTGATGTTGGCTGTTTGGTCATTATTGACTCTGCATCAACACATAGATAAGGCGATCAGAGAGTATTAACTTACAGGATGTTGGCACAATACGGTACTACTCACACTGTTTGACTCACATTGTTGCATGTCTTTTTAAATAGGACTTTATTCGGCAGGTATCTTTAATGCAACTGTTTTCCGTGATAAATCAATGAAACGGCAAAGACAGCCAGAAGGTCTCTTCCTTGTCGCTGAAGTGATCTGGCTCTATCTCCTCTCCATCTGTTAGTGATCTCCAACAGCACCGTGTGCTGTGAAGGAGCACTGGGGAGGAAAAACAGGGGAAGGAGAGTAAAGGAAAGTAGAGGTTTTACTGCATCCCGGTACATCCTGCCTTAATGAGGCCCCCCTCTCTGTCTGCCCATCTGTCCCCAGCGGGATTGGCCGCACAGGGCCCCCCGTGTTAGTGAGGAGGTATGTTTGTGTGTGTGAGCATCTGTGTGTGTTTGTGCAGGGGAGATGTGCTTAGGAGTAATTGATTCAGTTAAGGCAAGAGCAACTGCATCCTATTTAGAGGTAATGATGTGCGGATTGTAGAATAGATAATGTCCCTGGTGGATTTAAAAAAAAATTTTTGCCTTTTTATTTTGTCACTTTCTGTCTATTTAGTTCCTGAAACATGGAGGCTGTTCAATTATAACAACACATGTTTAGGATTCCCCTGCATCTCATTTAACTCCTCAGTAGGAAGGGGACTGAGTCATCCATCCTCGGCTCCCCCACCCCACCTCTGATGACCCCTCTCCGTGGTACAGTCTCATTAGCCTGAACTGCAGCGGCTTGTTAACCCCACTAATCGAAATGGGAATGAGCATAAAAGAGCCCAAGAATTTACTGCCAGGTCCACACTTCAAAGGGACAGTAGGGAGGGGGGTCATCATAGCAGCAGACTGAGCGTGTGTGTATAGGTGTATGTGTGCACTCAGAGGTGTGTGTTGGTTTAGTTTGATGACAATTTGCTTCTCAGTTCACATTATGAAGAACACTTCTCATGGTTGTGACAGAGAAGCTCAACCAACTCTGAACCTTGCAACAGTTTTCAGCTTCAGATTTATTTTTCAAACATTTGAAACTTACAGTTGAAGTTCTCTAAACCTCACTACAAAGAGTGAGCGCTGCAGTAGGTTGGCTCCTGTGTCAAATTCCCACAGTGCTTTAAATAATGTATGTGTAACAGAGGCATGCTGCAGCGAGCCCTGCTCTCATCATCGCTACTGGAGCTGCCAGCACTGACAAACTCCCATATAACTAATGTCTCCACTTTACCACCACAGTAGGGTCCATTTGCACTGCTAAAATCAAGGAACTGCTATTTTTTCAAAACTATTTCAACAGCAGCTGTTACAACAGGTAATGTTGTCCAACCACTGGGCCAATCCCCAAGGATGTTGCTATGAAAGGCCCAACCTTATAATATGTTGGTCAAATAAAACAAACACATAAAACTAGCATGCCAAAGCAGTTGTTATAAGCATTGATGCTGTGACATGAATCTGATGACCACTGTAGAGTTTGAAACAAACTCTGCCCGTAAAACTGCAAGAATCAGTCAGCACACACCCCTCTCCTCCAAATCTATTCACTCGACCGGGCGTGGCCATTCAACACTTGGCAAACTTCAAAATCCCAGGGGTGCAGAAAGCTACTTTGTCAAGGGGAACGGGTAATCCATTTATTCAGTCATACGTGTTTATCTTTTGGATCCTTTGTGGCACTTACACTGTGCTTGTTTACCATGTGTCATTTTCAGTGTCAGCACAAACTTCTCTTTTTATATTATTCAAACAAACTGAGACACTGTGGTTTGGTTAGTTCGGCCAGAGAGGGATTTGGCTCATCCAGATTCACGGTGCATCACAATAGCTGGTATGAAATCTGTTAATACCAGCCCACTCGCTCCTATCTCGGGTGCTTTTAGATACAAAGCTCGGTGGGAGCAGATAATAGGCCAAGGCAATTCTTTAAGGGTGATTAGAAGTGTGTTTAGAAAGCCTGACTTATGTATACAGGAGCTGATTGATAGAAATGCATCCTCAAATCAACACTGAGGTCAATCATGATACACTGCTGATGTCATCTCTGATCTAAAGTGCATGACTGTAATAACATTCATTGAACATCAACTTATTGGCAAAAAGTAAAGTAAAGTGGAACTGTATGTGTCTGTATGTACTATATTACACATATATCTTATATTTGTAGGTTTGTTGTATATTAGTCAGGCCTGTGAATGGCTGCACTCCAACTGCAACATTTTGAAAGCCAAACTCTTAGTCCCAGCAGGATTGTTGCAACTCCTCTGAGTCCTCTGTGTCTACCCTGTTTGTTTTCATCCAGAATGACTGAACAAAATCTATTTGTTTGATGTACACTATGAAAAAGACAGTCGGATGCAATAAAGGGTATTTAGCAGGGGCGAGCTTTGAAGGTTTTCGTGCAAATTTGGTCTTTGGGGAAATAAAGGACTGAGAGAAAGAGAAATAGTAGAAGAAACAGCGTGACACTTGTGTGGTTTAGTTGGTACTGGTTCTGTATGGTGCCTCTAATTTTCACCACATGCTATTTACCAAATTCTATGAGCTTCACAATAGGAGTGTAGGTTTACAGCAATGCCAAGCAATACATAAGCATTTACAGAATTATTCACTTATGTGTCTATTTCTGAAACACTGAAAATACTTTCATGTTCTCATGTTCTCAATTATGAACAAAACCAAAGGAAAATGTGTTGCCCAAGTTTCCTTCTTGACCTTGTTGAATAAAAACTTCATGCAGTTCCTCTGTTGTGACTTTGACTTGCTCCCAAAACATCATTCAAGTTGAGCAACAATGTTTTTGTTCTGTGAGATGTTCACAATGTGCGAAGCATCATCTGATTATCATCATTCCTGCAAAAACTATGCTACATGAGATATAGATAAATAAATACAATTACTAACAAGTTATGATTTGTATTTAATTACTATACGTAACAGCTGTTAGTCTCTTCAGATGACAAAACTTTGATTAATGGGATATATTATGTTCAACAGAACATCTCATGATTCAGGTTGACTGCACACAGAATACTATTCAGTGAAGTTAAAATCAATGTTATATGCAGCATGTTCCTCAGACAGAATATGGCAAACAAACAAGTGTTATACTGACATGCAAGTAGGAGGGGTTCATTGTACCATTTCTTTGTGTGAAATACACTTTTCCAAACATGTGATTAGGCCCCAACGGACATCAGTACAAAGAAACATTATCTGTCAGCAGTCAATCCAAAATGGCTGTAGCTCCTCCAGCATGAGACCAGAACTGATATTTTTAGAAACCGATGTCTCTGTCACCGGTCTTAAGAGGCAATCATGTGGCTGTAAACATTGAACCATGAAAGATGTTTTACATCTTTCTGAGAATGTTACAGCATAGTGAGAAGGAATCAAAAAGCAAGGCTGTGGTCTAACAGAGAACAACAGATCGATAGAGAGGTTATGAAAGAGATAGATGTTGTTCATTCCTTCCATTGTGGGCTGATGGTGGGGGGTTCACTGGAGGACAGTGCAATAAAACACTTCTAAACCCGACCTTGCACATATTTTGGAGGGCTCATAATAATTGGTATCATGTTATATTCATTATCACATTTTATTGAGTCAATGTGAGTTTCCATTGCTTTAGCTTCCCTTTCCTTTTGTTGGTAGGAAGCCGCACAGTTGTGTGCGTGAATATCAGCCGGTGGCTGTCAGGTCAGGTAGGCTGTATTTGAATAATTTGATGAAGCGAGGAAGCAATAACCATCAGACAATGGAGCCAGTGTGGGAAGTGACATCCAAAGAAAAATATGAAGCAAGGGAAAATGTTTTCACACCAATGTTTGAGTCTTGTGATGAGTTCTGTTCGCTTTGGAAAAAAGCAGGTGTTGTTTTCAACACTCATGTTCGGGACAACATTTGTGTTGATGACAATATTCACAATAATGTGTTATTATTTGAAAGATTGTGAAATCTGAGGCAGACGATGGCTTTCTGTCTAAATGAGTGGAATCCTTCAACAATGCACATAATGGGCCTGCATGAATTAAAGTAATGAATTAACATGAGCTCTCCACGGGCTATGTACTAATGAGAAGGATCACTGGAACACAACATATAGAAAAAATTAACCAAGCCCTGAACATCTTTCACCCTCTCTCGCCCTCTCTCTCCAAAAGTAAAAAAAAAAAAAAAAAATCTGTCATTGCACTTGTCACTTTGTTGCATGTCAAGAGCAGAGAATGAATTCAAGCCTTTGGCAACGTGTGGCCTTTCAGGGAAGCCCGGGCGCAGTTTCCCTAATTAACCCATCCTCCTCATGCATACAGACATTCATATCCACACACCACGGTGCCTTCTTCATTAGACAGACATGGAGATCAACAGATTAATTTAATCTGCATAAATGCAAATGTCCTCTCTGAGCGTCCTAAGCGTGCATGGAGATGGTTGGCGCAGGAGACAGTGTACGGCCAAATTACTGACACAATAGAGTCGTGTAAAATGTCACATAGTATACTGTATGTAAAAAAATTGCATGGATTTCCTCTTGTTGTAATCCTTAAATAAATAAAAAATGTATTTAATTTTACAAATATATTATAAACAGGAAAAAAAAAATCTTTCACAGCAGATAAAATAAAAAACAAAGCTCAAAAGGGTAATTATAACCTTACTAAAAAGATCCATAAGCATGAGTGGTTCATTAAGTATATTGCAGGAAAGCTTGGCAGGTAATCATTATTTCCTTTCTTTCTACATATCGTCATGTATGACACATATCAGCTAGGCCCTTCATTAATTATTTTGAGACAATGGACTCTCAAGGTCTACGTCAACAGCCCTCATTATGACATTTAAAATACCATCGTTATTAGTGCAAATTAACCTAATTCGTGAGGTTCCTGTAAGGCGTTTGTGCAGTCGGAGATCAGAGCAGTGACAAGTCTGAGACAGAGTCCAGGCGTGACATGCCTGTGTCTTTCTGCAGTGCTGCACAAAGTCAACCGTGAAAACCTTCCGTTATTAGACATGCAAAATAACTAAACACATGTTTACTCTCATAGACTGCATCAACCCAAAGAGGGGGATGTGTAAGTGAAAGCAGATGTAATCTGCATGAATATCTTCAGTGAATCTGTCAAACAGAGTTAGACGTTTTGGGCATTTTTATTTTGTTAGAAAAACAAATGGAGCAAAATGAGATGTAGAAACGATGCATAAAAGAAAAAATACTAATGCTAAATTATTAATTAAATAAATTAGAATTTAGTGCAGAGACATTACGTAAAACACAGTGGTAAATACTTGCTTGGCATTTCGGAGAGACAAAAATTAATTGCATTCAGTGAATGGTGAAAATGTCACTGGCTGTATTAACTCAGTCAGTTATTCTTGGAAATTACAAGGAAATGTAACACAGATTGAGATGTGAAAGGCCATAAAATACTGAGTTCACATCACTTCACAAGTCATGAGTGTATTTGATTATCAAATGAGTAAATACATTAGTAAAAGAATGAGTGGGGCCTTTTTGATATTCAGCTAAAACAAGCCTCAAGACAAGCACATAAATAATCTAATAATATTTAAAATCAAGTCAAATCAAGAAAAAGAATAAAAAAGATAAAAGGTTCATAAACACGCCGAAAACATTTGTCAAACAACATATAGGTCATTGAGGCTATTTTATTGATTTGTTTTTCATGTCATCAAATAAAATCTATATAATGATGATAAAAAAAAATTTAAAAAAAATAATAGAAGAAGAAGATCACATAATTTCACTGATTGCACTCTCTCTCTCTCTCTCTCTCTCTCTCTCTCGCTCGCTCGCTCTCTCACACACACACACACACACACACACACACACACACACACACACACACACACACACACACACACACACACAGATGTGTTAAATAGCTTTGGTGGCACTTAAAGTGTTTTTATGAAGCGCCTGAGTGGCAGTGATACCTAAAAGGCCTTCAGCAGCAGCCTCAGTACTGCAGCTTCCCTCCTTCATGTCCTGGTGTGCGGTGCCTGGCCTGCATTTAACAAGTCCCCCCCTCACTTTTTAAAGACATGTTTAAACAAACACAGCTCTATTCTACATCCCCCGCCAGCCTCCCTTTGAGCCCGGCACAGTGTGAAAAGGTGGAACTGGGCTTTGGCAGTTTGTGTGCCGCAGCGGGGAGAGCGAGCACAGAGGGGCGAGGGAGAGCAAAGGAGGAGTGGTGTGTATACTGATTGACTGTAGGCTTGGCCTTCGGTAAATGCATGGGATTTCACAGAAGGACCGGTGGATGAATGGGAGCTTCCCTCCCGGAGAACAGACGTACTGGGCCTGTGCTCATTAGCCTCCTCCAACCAAGGCTGCGGGATAAAAGAAGGCAAGGCCGCCCCTGTTGCAGGTACAAAAGAGGGTCTTCATGAGTATGTGTATCCCCACTGGGGTCCCAGTGAAATGGAAATGCAGTGTTTGCCATGATCTGATGAATGGTCGGCTCCTCCCAGACCGTATTGACCCCCCGTGTCCTGCTGTGATCACACCATTGGAGGCACGGGGACCCTTGGGAGAGAAAAAATGTAGAGGTTGGACCTTAGCAGCTGATCTTGCGTCAAAGCTCAGAAAATGAATACCTTTTCCATGCTCCTAGTCGGACAGCTGTTTGATAGTTGTCTCATTTAACATAAATACTTTGCCCTTCCAGCAACATTCTCTTTAGTAAACACACAATCTTTTTGATTTATTTGGACATGAATTGATTGTTGTTTCTGAATCTGGTCAGCCTTCCTCCATGCTATCATCCTGTATCACATGATAAGTGTGAAAAAAAGCATGAAAGCACTGTGATCTCACATGACAACAACACAAACTGACTTAACAAGGGATGTCTGGTACTTAAAGCAGTGGCAACAAATCAATTAATCTGGTTCATAGAGCCAATTGTGTGCCTTTCTGAAGAGCTAACACGAGACGATGTACATTTAGAAACACAAACTATCCTAATTGAAGTTGTTTGGTCGTCATTTATCATCGGACTAAGACTTTAGGGAGTGTGAACAACCTCTCTGCACCCGGCAAAGCTTTTTTGTACATCATGTTAAACAACATAGACGTGCCTGTGAGTTTCTTCCCTCTGTTCCTCCAGCACATCAAATTTACCCACTGCATTGAGGAGCTACAGGCTTTGTTTGCAGTGTCCCTGCCCTGAGACAGAGCAGCTCTGCTGGACTACACTAAACTGGCTTGGCAGCCGGCGTGTGTGTGGTGCCAGGCTTGAGGGAGAGTGTGTGTGGCTATGTGTGCATGTGTGTGGATTCATACACATGTACACCCGTATCTAAATTTGCCCGTGCGGGGATGGAGGGGTTCAGACGCTTTGCATCATGGGCATGCATGCGCTCCCATCTGCGCGTGCTTGTGCTCACACACACACACACACAAACACATACACACACACCAGCGTAAAGAAAACACAAATCGGGGGAATGAATCCTCGTACCACCTCTTTTTGGCACTCATCAGTTTGTGACTTGTGAAAAGCGCCAAAGTGAGGATTGTAAGTGAGCAGGACACTCGTCACAGGTCCGCCCATGAGACTCAGTGACACCTGTCATCACAGCTTACTCTGAAGACCTGCTACACACCACCTCCAGCCTCGCCTCGTCTCGTCTTCTCCACCGACAAATGGGGGGGGGGAGAGGAGTGCGGTGGAGGGAGTGGATTTATAGATCCCCTCTTTCTCTGTTCTCTGTACTGGTAGCGAGGTTAGAGGGCACAGAGCAGGCGGCGAACAGGGTGGAAAGGAGGGATGGAGGGAGATGAGGAAAGTCTGCCCGGTTAGCGTTCGTCCTTCAGATGAGCATGCTTCTCTGGCCCTGTGGCTATAGCTCGCCTTCCCGCCTGACTGCATACTCGGGACAAAGAGGCTGTGTGTGTGTGTGTGTGCGTGTGAGCTTGAGTGTAACATAGGATGCTCCAACTACTTAACAGTTTCACTTTGGTAATGAGTCCATTTCCTTGTTAACATCCCTTTTAAGTGTATTTATGTAGGTGAATAGAATTCTTAATGTGACGTTTCACCATATTTGTTATCATTTCAGCGTGGAAATGTTTATTTCCTCTGCGCCAGCTTTATTGCTCGGTAGTTCATTATTGCTTGCTAAACAACGCAGGGCTCATTGTGGGCCCCATGTGAGTTGCCTTACAAAAGGTAGCTGAGAAGGAAAAGAGGGAGTGAGAGAGAGAGAGAGAGAGAGAGAGAGAGAGAGAGAGAGAGAGAGAGAGACAGAGAGAAAGAGTAAGAGAGCGAGAGAGAGAGAGAGAGAGCGAGATAGAGAGAGAGAGAGAGGCTTGTTTGGTTGAGAAACCATTTAACAACTTCCCCTGGAAATTGAAAGAGGAAATAGTTTTGGGCTGGATTGCAGTAGGGGGGAATAAAGCCCATATGAGTACCAGATGAAGAGAGTAAGCAGCCAAGCGGGACTGACGGTGGGAGAGAGAGAGAGAGAGAGAGAGAGAGAGAGAGAGAGAGAGAGAGAAAAGAGGGAGATAGTCTTTTTGATGTCCTTCATTTACATCTCACAACGAAACAGAGGAAAAACAAACTGAAATGATTGTAAAACCGTGACAGAGGAGAGAGAGAGAGAGAGAGAGAGAGAGAGAGAGAGAGAGAGAGAGAGAGAGAGAGAGAGAGAGAGAGACAGGGGACTGGGTGTTTATGAGGTCATTTACCAAACTTGTGTTTTCAACATTTCCTCCCCACTTTAATTTTTCAGCTTTGTTCTACTCTAATTACTTCCATCCACATGTTTGAGTGTGTGCATGTTTGTGAATTTGTCTGCAAGCCATGGTGTGTATGTGTGCGTGGTTGGGTATAGGTCCATGTGTTTGTCACTACAACTGTGCGTATTGCAACATAGACAGAATGAGAACGGGCCCACTTAACTTTCCTTCTTTGTACATTAACCCTCAAATGTTCCTATAAGCTCTTACAAATGTCCAGCTCAGATATCAACCACAGCAAAGTTTCTTTGTAAATGTGATGCCATTCTGAAATACGTTGGCCTAAAGAGAGCGGGAAACAAGACACTCAAAAGATTCTAGGACATTTGACATTAGAGTTGGATACAAAACATAATTTATTCTTCTGTGTTATTGTCAGAAAATCAAGTGTGAAAAATGTATAATGTCATGTAGCCTGTTCCCTCCACTCCCAATATGTAATTGCTTTGAGTGGAAGGTATCTTGAAAGGAAGGTGCATATTCCTCTTGCTCATCAATTCAGCATTAATATGAGCCGTGAACTTTTTATGTCTGAGAAATGCTTGTGCTTGTGAGCAGGGGGACTTTAATTCCCTGATCTTCCTGATTCGTTAGGATAAAGGAGTGTGCTTCCCCTTTAAAATGTCTTTGTGGGTCATTTGTCCTGCTGTAATGTTCGTCAGTTCCAAAGAAGGAAATGTTTACCTTTTTCTCCGCTGTACTTACAATTAACTAACATCTTTGTTTTGCTTACAACTCTTGAGTAGGTAGTAATTAATAATTACCAATTGGCTCCAAATGAGGGGAGATTGATGCCACCTGGGTTTAGGTGCCACTCATTTTTCAAAAATCCTCCCTGATTGGCCAAAGACAGCAGGTGACAGGGTATAAAAGGTAATGGAAAACAATAAACTGGATGGTCAGGCCCTATCCCAATCCCTCACACTCTTTGAAGCTCGTTCCTGCATTTGTATTTATACCATTTCAAACCCTTGCGGCCTCTTACACTCAACCATTTACTAGGTGACATCAGTCAAGTCCCTGAGTGTTCAGGGCTTAAGGCCATTGGGGGACATTGGGCCTGTGTTAATCCCTCTCCAGGAAAATGCAGGAAGGACAGTTTTTTGTCAAGCAGAAAGTTGTTCCTCATTAATTGTCTGCAGAGGGCCGTAAGTGATAAACCTAATGAATTGGTTTATGATTGTTTTTGTGGCCAATCTACACCTTAAAGCTGGTCCATTCTTCCCATTTACACTATCAATCATCTATGAACCAACATTTAATTCATTTTAGAGCTTCTCAAATTCTTACAGTAGCTGACAGTTGGTCCTGGTCTTTGTAATTGTCCAGTTTTACATAAATAAAACTTTATACACATAATAAATAACTGAGACTGTCCTCACAAGAACAATTGCATTGGTGGTTTCTTTAAAAACACAATACAATATCTTGACCAAAATATCTGAGGAATTTTGTCCAATTTACATTTCCAATTGTTCTGTGCTAATACATGAAGTAGTGTGACTTTCATGTAGCGAAGTGGATAATAAAAGTTACTGTGAGGAGCTGAAACAGTCTCAAATGAATACAGGCATGTGCAATGACATTCTGTGAGAAGTCAGTGTAGTTAATCTTGATGCTTCCATGTGAAATTACATGAATGCATGTAGGTTCACCAGAAACTCTTTCAGCTCAGTCACCAGTGTGGCCTCCAGCAGAGACCAACCCAACGCAGACGGACCCAGATCCGGCTTTGCTTCCGCCTTCGACTTGCAGACGGAAGTTTTGGCGGGAGAAGGAGAGCTCAGCACCAGGCAGCAGCGTCTCCTCCTCTATCCAAAAGGAAGTGGAGGGAAGGGAGACGCGGGAGAACCAGCACCAGGACAGAGCTGGGCAGACTGTGCAGTAAGATGAGCGGTTTCCTAAGGGGATTCTGGTGCTCAGAAACACTTCAGCTTTCGTCCTCAAGGAACGCCAAAATCAATTGTGAAAATGAAATGAAAGTTTTTTGTTGTTACTTTAAGGGTGTGGCTGAGTGTGTGGTGCATCCGACCATGCAGGAGACTGGAGTCCGTGTCCTGTCACAGACCTGCAAATAATGTCTTTATCAAAGTTTACCTTGTTCACATTTTCTGATCTATTGCTTCTTGGCAGTTTAATTAAAATGGCAGCGCCCCAACTGAAATCTTAGGTGACTCAATGCAACATATTTTCCACAGTGTGTTTTAATTGTTACATTTTAAATCCAGCATTTAAGCAATCAAACACATTAAGTGTTACTGCCAGAACCTCAGAAAGTTACTGCAGGTGTGTCCCCAGAACACAGTGCTCAGACCTGTCAGTGTTACGCAATCTGGCACATTACGGTTCTTAAATAAATAAAATTATACTGTTTCACATTTCAGGTTGAAAGATGTTACCAAGAAGGCACTGGAAGATGGCCTGTTTTCAGGATGATAGGAAATGGGACAGAGAGGTCCAGAAGGGATACACTGATGGTGATGATGATGATGATGATGATGAATCTGTTTTGCCAGAGGCTGATGACATGGGCAAAAGTCTTGGTTCTTTCTGCTAAAGGAGGAGAATATGTTAGAGCAGGTTTCTCTCTTTTTCTAGGCTTTGTCTCTTATTCTTTTGCTCTTAGCCAATCTTTTTTTTTTTTTTTGGTACATAATGTTAAAACTTTCTCTCTCAAACACAGATTCCATGCCTTACATGACATTTGCAAATCCCAAACCTGCATGGTTCTGGCTGAAAGCTCCCAGCTCTCACTTGTTCATGGTAAAACTTCTGTTCTTCAGGCATCACTGGTGCAGCGATAGCTGCCTGGCACCCTGGCTGCTCTTGGATCAGAGCATGACTCAGGCATGTGTTATGACATTCTGTGATATTTGCATATTCATTTATGGCATTAAGAATTCCTCTCTGCTGCCTCAGGTGTTCCCAAGCTCCTCGTGGAACACTATGAGTACAGTTCCTCATGTTCCTGCTAAGTGAACCTGACTGGGCAGCCCGGCTGATATATCTTAACCCCTTTTAGATGTTTCTTGAAAGAAAGAGGAGTGTTCAGGGCAGAGAGGCAGGGTGTAGGCACACGGAGTAAAGCTGGCTCTGACTCACTCTGGCAGTGGCTTTAATCAGGGTGGAAAAGCTGCGGTGTTCTCATGCGATGCAGAGTCAAATACTCGCCCTGAGGTCTGCAGGGGGTCAACCATGGTGCACATAGAGAGAGAGCAGGAGAAAGATAGAGAGAGCGCAGGATATTAGAGAGAGAAAGAAAGAGAGAAAATGCATGTCCCCTGACAAGTAGACTGTCTAGAGGACATACATTCCTTCTATCACCAAACACATTAATTATATCAGAGATGAAATGTAAAATGATATTCATGTGTTGTTCAGGCTGTTTCTAAAATACCTTCAAAAAAGAGGATTTGGGCTCGACTAACATCAAGTCTGTTTTCGACTCAGTAAGTTTTCATGAAATTCAAGAACGTCAAATTTCGACCAAGGGTATCACAGAAGTACAATTCCCAGGTGTACCAAATGTAGCTCATAGCAACACTAATTATAAAGTCTCGTCTGCAGGGTTAGCGGAATCAGAATGAACTACATGACATTGTGTTGTTCATAAACAAAAGCAGTGGGAAGTGATCTGAAAAACTTGCCGGTGGACAGAAAAAAGGTTGAACCACGGGTCATTTTACAGCAGCGGAGCACAGTGATAAATTAAGGGAGGGGGAGTGAGAATGAGAGAGAGAGAGACACAGAGGGGAGGAAAGAGACAAAGGCGAGAGACAGAACCTGAACTGGAGCTTGTGGGTTGTCTGTGTTATCTGGGCCTGACTGTGAATTCTGTGTTCAGGATCACAGGATCACAGGTCTGACTCCGAGCGCCAGTGCAGTCACTGGGTATTACAAATGTGTAACCTGTCCCAATGCTGTGGCAGAGAGCCTGAGGGGGCCACGGACCTCATGCTGGCTGGCTGCATAGAGGAATCTCTGCTTGGTAACTGCCTGTACTCCCTTTTATTCACTTTGCTGCTCCGTGGAGCAACAAACAGTGAAGTAGTTGACTTTTTACAGCCTCTCTGTTACATGGATACATGCTGTTGGTGAGTATTTACAATTGTTGTTTGATGTTAAATGAAGCAGAACGGACACTTACTTTCTGCATAACAAAGATTCATTTTCAAGAAGTTGTTAAAGTGCAGCCTTGAACAACCAAGCAACAAAACAAAGTGATGACAATTCCAGTTTTTACACTTGTCATTGTCTTAAATTTTTTTCGCAGCTTAAACCTGCAACATGCAAGATGTCAGCAGCACAATTGTGAGCAGTCCTTTCTTACAGAATTTGCATACGGGTTATATCAGAACTCATATCTCCACTTGACAGTTGCAAATAATTATAGGCTTTAACCTGTATTCGGAATTCAAAGCTACAAATTTCCATTAGCCTGTTGCTATTGGGACATATAGCTCAGTCAGGAGAATCACAAACGCCCAATGTCCAATAATGTGTTCAGCACAAAACAATCCTCTATTTAAAAATAACAAAGAAAAACCAAAGAAAACAATGCAGAATGTTTTTGAAGTCAACACATAGTTTATTACAGTGAAAATAAATCAAAAGGTCAAGAGAAGAAACCTTGAAGTGCACAATGAGCCCGGCACTATCAAGGAAAGCCTGCCTTACATCGTGTGAAAATTAAAACACTCACGGCATTTATCAAAGATGTAATTATCTTTGGTGATGATTCGGTTTGCCCAGGGCAAAGATTTGCACCATTCATTAGAGACTTTCATCAATTAACGCTACCCACTGTGTTCTTTGGGAAACGCTCTGAGCAACCACGAAGGCTACAGTCAGTGTCCCTTCTTCCTGCTGATTAGTTCTCTGCTCCAGTCATTTTCGGGCATCATATGAGACACTACTTGGATGTCTTTGTGAGAAATACACCCTCCTTTCACTCAATATTGACTGACAAAAAATCAAACGTGAAAATGCCGCTTCACATTCAAACAAGCACACCCACACCCACATTTACACGTACACTGAGTGCAGCTGTTATTCAAGTTGGTGTGTTTTGGGGTTGAGGGACCTGTTGAAGAACACACTTCTGTTTTGGAAGAGCTGCCAATCAAATCACTAACCATAAAAAAAGTATATCAACAAAAAGTAATCATTGAAATATATGAATAAAATATTATTACTTTTGATCATAAAGTGATATTTTTCTTTCTTTCTCTGTCATCACTTTGATTGTACTTGTATTCTTAATAGCATACATTTAGAACCAGGTGTATTTGTATAGGATATCAATTTAAATCATTGACTATTTAGATGCGTTTCTGCAGCGGCACCCCTAAGATTATAAATTGAGTGAAAGAGAGCCCTCTGGTGTTAGTGACTGCCACACAGCTGTCATCCTCCTGAGTCCTATTAACAACAAAACAAAACATTTCCATTATTAAACTCTCTCAGAAAGTGTCTGTCAAGAAACATTATCATTTATCTCTAATTTAGCATACATTTTGCAAGCTAATTAAAACAGGATAATTTGTCAAATGAGATAAAGTCAGCTCCGATAACACATTTATTGTGACACTTTAAGAGGATTTAATGAACAAAGAAATTCAGGATAACAGCTTAGCTTCTGTGAAAATAGTTCCCTTTTATTAAGTGCAAGAATATGATAATATGATGAGAAAACAACCAAAGCTGGTGTTTCTTTCTTTCTTTCACACACTCTAATACTCAAACACACACACACACACACACACACACACACACACACACACACACACACACACACATACACACTGGCCCTCTCGGCTGGCTTTGTGACCCCTCTCTATTGTCATGTATACATGTTGGGCAGGGCTGCTCTATGCAGACAACATGCCAAGCTAAGTGTCGGGTGTGGTGAGGTCACAAAGATCACCATCTCCTTTAATTACGCTGGAGCTGGCCATTTACTGATATTTTGACTTGTGTGTGTCTGTGTGTGTGTGTGATGGGGGGTTGGTACGGAAGTCTTTAATACAAAAGGCAGCGTAGAGACCGCATTCATTCCTGCATTCCTATAACCTGCCACAGGTGAACTTACTCTCAACCTCTCATAAACACGCAGAGTTGTTTTCCTCAGTCAGGCCAAAGAGGAGAACTCAAACTGTCTGGGGACCGATGCCTAAGGGACCTGATTTCACCAGGTCTTATACCACCACAAGTGTTAACTTAATAGCTCTCCTTACCCAAAACTTTCTCTTAGTGCTCAGAGGCAAAAACACGGTGCTTTTGGAACGTGCCGGGGTTACCCTGAAGCTGTGTGCTAATGAATATTCATGTAGTGCTTCAGGTTGAATTAAGAAAAACACAATGTGATTTTTTAACTAAGCTGGTGTGTTACCAATTTGAACTGCACTGTAAATATTTGATGCTGTGAAACGTTTACTTTAGTTTTCATGACTTGATTTAAAAAAAAAGAGTCTGGATATTGATACTTTGCTTGATTTAGGAACGTAGAAAACAGTGTCACTCACCAGCTTCTTTGAATGAAGTTCATTTTATGGCACCATATTGCTGTATTTAGCTCTCATTCTCCTCCTTTCATCCCCGAGGGTTTCACCTGTGGAACCTGCTATATCATTAGGCCATAGGAAGGAGATTTATGCGCAGCAGAAACACAATACAAACTACTCCCTCCGAGTCACTCCCAACATCTGCATGGTCAGCAGCTGTAATACTGTCAGTGGATATGAGATTGATTAAGCTTAGAACATGTGCATCCCTCGGTGTTTGTGACACTTTGGACTCATGGGGGTGACGTGCAGGCTGGAAAGAAAAAAAAAAATCTGTCTTTTATGTTAACTTCGTGCATAATTCACCCAACCTCCATCCACGAGCAAACCAAACAAGAAACAACAGAACCCAATTGAAATCAGCCACTTTTTTTGTCTTCATGCATGGCCTCTCACGAGCGAATACTCATCTGGTAAGGATTGCTTTGAAATTTAAATACATAATTTGAAAATTAAAAAAAGTGAAGGACAAGAAAGACTACACTGTTCTAGGAAACAATAGTCTCCTTTACACAGTTTGGACTGTCACAGTTTGAGGTTGGCATTTGCAGCAGTTATATCTGTCCAAAACTGGAAGTGAAGTGGGTTGGAAGGAATACGGTTCGCCCATTTTGTTTTAATCAGAGAGAGAGACAGAGGGTCGAATACGAATAAAGACTAAAGGGAAGACATTACACATTTCATTTTCCATGGAGATGCTCCGAACTGTTCTTTTGTCTTCTTTTTTTATGTCATATCTAATCAGCAGTTTCAAACGAATGCACCGCGGCTCGATACAATCCCTTTCAGCCTTTGTTTACAATAAACAACATAATAGGCATCACAAAGGAAAAAGCCCTGAAGCAGGAGAGTATAGGGTTGACAAAGACCAAAGCACTCCAAACATTGCTTAAATTACAACTAAATGACCTGTTGAATACCTGTATGACTAACATATGGATGTTGGGCTCATTCTCTGGGGTGTAGATAGCTCTTTGTAGAGCATGTGTCATTATATGTTATGAGAAACAGAGTGCACACGAGTTCGATTTTAATCATTCTTTTTCATAATCATGCTTCCTTTTGATTTCACAATTTCTGCATCTGTGCAAAATCTACCACTAAACACTAAAAATTGATTGCACCAATATCAAAAGTAAACAAATTCCGTAAATAAATGAATAAATAAATATATTCGGGCTCTTGTGATGAGTTCAGCTGTGCTTCAAGCCATCGCGTGACTGGCTAGGGTGCTACAGAGGAACTGATTGACAGGCCGACTATGTGGATGCTCTGTGTTGTCAGGAGATATTTACCATAAGTTGGATTTCTGTGAGAATCCCATCAGCCTGAGCCTCCTTATCTACCTGAGTGATTGGCAGCCCGGCCCTGAGGCCATCCAGGAAGAACACTGCCGGTCCACATGACTCACTGAACAGACATGGCTGATTTACTGACTGAGGGGTTAGCGGTGACCACTCGAATCTGTGAGGATGTTGAAGATACATGTTGCATGCTAACACACAGTTTACTGGCCAATGTGACGATTATCTAAAAGGCTTCAGGTAGGCGCAAAAGAAAACTAAAATGAGAGAATCTCATTTTGAGCTCATTGCGTTAAAATGCTTTCCTGAAATGTTTTTGGATATGAATTATCAGTACAGTTTACGGCAAGGACTGCTGAATGATTAGCTCAATTAAACTCAAATAAAGCGACAGCAACAAAAGTACGACAGAGCTGAAGGAAATTTAACATGCATGCATAATGTAAGCTTAATGTATGCTTTTTCATTTTCGGGAGGTCAAACCCAGGGAGTGCTTGTGCGAGCTTATAATCACAAGTATGTTCGCTCATGACTGAATCTGTTCATGCGTGCAGTGTTAACACCGTTAAGATTTGAGTATATCTGTTTCATTAACAAAGACGGCAAGTTAGTGTAACAGCTGTTGACAGAGTGCAGTGGAAAGCTATGCCAGACGATTCCCACTAAAAATGAGCCAGGCTGGTGAAAAGCCAAAACCTGAGAAGAAGGATGAAAACGAGCTACGCCCCAAGGGCCTGCTGCTGCCATCTATGACTTATTCACTCACAGCAATTAACCAGCCCTGGATTCAGCAGCGGGAGTCACATTCTTTTGAGAGAGAGAGAGAGAGAGAGAGAGAGAGAGAGAGGGAGAGAGAGGGAGAGGGAGAGAGAGAGAGAGAGAGAGAGAGAGAGATTGCAACATGTCCAAACTAGATCAGAGTCAAACTGAGGAAGAGCAGTTAAAAGGGACAGTCAGTAACCTTCATGCATAACTTCCCTTTTAACAGAGAGTAATTTACTGCTCTAGTATAAATGCTGCATCTCCACCATGCACTTTGCAGAAAACATAAAGGCATTTTTTAACTGCTGTTGTTTTAGTCAATCACCATCATCATTATCAGCATCATAAAGTAACCTGAAAGGTTGACCCGATGATGTTTCCGAACCACGAGAAAATACAATTTATACTGACAGGTTCCACCAACAAGTTGTGTTCTATGTTGAGTCATTTGAACCAAAACTTTCATAGTTTTAATGAGATCAAAATACTTGTTTAATTTTTGTGTCGGCAAAATTTTTATTTTTTGCCATTCCCGCCATGGATTCTACTCTTTCTTGATAACAATGTGTACAATAAAGACCTTGTCCAACCATCGTCACTGAACAAACACACACAACACTCACACACTCAAACAAACCCAAATCACGAACGAATAAAACATTTGACCCCTCTTCAGGTTTGTCCCGTAAAACTGGTAAATTCAGCTGAGAGGTAAAACGGGGAGTTGCGAAACAATAAAACCCTCAGCACACTTCTGAAAAAAAACAACAACAAATCATCTGTCTAACAACTTTCACTTTTTTATTTGACAAGGTCAACATTCAGCCCTGGAGGCGGAAAAGCAATTCTATCACTGCACCACTGTCAGTGAGGACCAACAGCACAGATGAGAATATGGTGATTAGTTAATTTTATTATCCCCCTTTAACTGTAAATCACATGAAGCCTGACAGAAACAGCGTGAATCAATGTCCAAGCTGCAGTTACAGATAACACATCTGCTCAAAACAGATGGACCAGAGTGCTGCCACTTGTACAGGATAGAATAATTGGTCTAAATTAGCAAATTGTTTATAGACATGGTTTGATGTGTTGTCTATTTGTATTTTATAGAATTGTTCTGCACTTAAAAAAAAACATGTGGCAGTGATGTTTCAATTAATAAAACTTGTGCAATCAAATTACGAGTTAAATAGATTATACTATAAATGACAGCTTTGGAACTATGTAGAACACTTGACATTATCATGAAAAATCACGTTTTCTTAAAGAATCAAAATGGTAATGTTAAGGTTACCAATTTAATATTGAGATTAAAGATTTAAGACACAAAACATAAGGTCACCCAGATGGGTGATAATTACAAGAGGGTGATGTTTCAAACTAAAAATATTATAATAATATATAATATAATATAATATATAATATAATAGTTTTAAATGGATGACATATCGGTGTGTTGACATGATTAGTGAGCCTCTGTTTTTTTTTCAGATGCTTTGATGAGAGCTTCATGGTGTTGACACTGATGAATCTACCACCAGATCTCTTCAGGCCAGCTTTGAAATGTCACTCAGTCTCTGGCATGCTAATCTCTCCCTCTCTTGCAGTCTCTCTGATGTCTGACATGGAATATGTGGAAATGTCAAAAAGAGAATATCTTGCGATGACAAAGTCATGCCATTTTAAGATTTTCATGCTTGGGTTAAGTCATTAGTATTGTAAAAATGATTAATACTGATATGCTTTGAATGGGTGAAAAATTAAGGAAAATGTGAATGAGCAAAGACTCACTGAGTAAGTGCTAAGTTATTGGTGACTCACAGAGAACAGCCTGGATTAGAAATTTCACAAAGACTGAAAAAGTTGGAGTTTTGTTACAGTATATCCTCACAAGCATCTCACAAAGACGGCTTGAGAAGCTGACAATGTAATTACTACACATTTTGTTTCCTTGTGAGTATGTTCCTTACCTTCCGACACAACGTCCTAAATACAGTTCTCCAACGAACAGGAAGCCAGTGTTAGGAAAACAAATCATGTTGAATTTAGAAAAGATGGGGACCAAGTGTTGAACCTAGAGGGGCACCACAGGTAATGGGAGCGAAAGACAAAGAGGAGTTGCCAAGTGAAGGATCTTTTGGATAATTACAAGGAAAAACAATCACACATCAACGTTAAGTCCTCACCATCAACATTGCCTCCATACTGTAACATGGCCTCTTCACTACCAAATGCCGTTAAGCTCGTATTATTATGAAACATATACTACATGCAGAGTTAGGCTACTCGAGGGCATGGACATGTTGGGTTGTAAAATCAAAGTGTCAAGGAGCTGCCTTTGTTTCCCACAGAGAACATGGAGCCCTTGGCTAATTGGGTGTGTGCAACAGTACAACGGAGGACTTGCTGCTTCTGTCAGGTCGGTGAGAGCTACACACTAACCGACAGAGTAAAGGCCTGAGGTTAGGATGCCAGGGGTCTGCCATGACACCCTCACTGGTGCTTCATTGAACCAGTGCAATCAGTTTTTCTCTTATTTTACCATTTTTCACTTATTGGAACTCTGTGCTTTCCACGTTTCTTTCCATCCTCAATGTTTTATTTCTTGTCATTCCTTTCTGCACGCCATGCAGCATCATCTTTTTCTGTAAGGTCTAAGTTTACCAGGGTCATGAAGCATTTGCAAATTTTCATCTTGGGGGTCTCCGGTCTTTAGGGCCCAACACGTGTCTAATTCAATTCAAAAAAGCCACAGGGGGCAGACCCCACAGCCTCCTCATAAATAATGAGAAACCAATGTTGCCAGACAGAGAGACCAGACAGCCCTGTCTCTCTTTATCTGTATTAACTGTCATACTGCTAAGTACATTCACCAAAGGCTATTGTGCACACTGTGTGAATGTTCTACTGGTCTTACTGGCTGGTTTACCACTTGCTTTTTTTTTGCAGACTTTTGGTTTAAGTGCTATTATTTGTAATTCAAGTTCAATTTACAAACAATAGGATAACTATGTTTACAGCACTTACCTAATGTACCCTCACTGTAGTATGATTTCCTCTCGACAGTTGAGGAAAACTTCTACTCACGAACTTCTACAGATATGAAGCTCATCCTCATCTTAACGACAAATGTGATGAGTATAGCACTCAAATATGTGTGTGATGATGCAAACGACAATGATAATAGCAAAGATGCGAGGGTTCAGTAATGTTTTGTGCTATAAATCTATGACAGACACCTCAAGGAAGAGTTATGCATCTTTTGTCATGTGTTCAATCTTTTCAACAGACAAAGCATGCATCCCTGTCATGGCATCGCTGAACAGAACAATCACAAATACGTGGACACACATGCTATTTTGGCACTGAAACAAAAGTTATTCATAGATGCACAATTATAACAACACCATCAAAGCACAGTTTGCAAGTTGGAAAAGACCCAAGACTGTTGCATTGCATTGAGTTCATCTGTAGGCTTATTTCACCGGTAGTGATTGTCGGTGGCGATCAACAAGAGCTTAACTGGTTGTATTTTGAAAGTGAGGTGAGTTAATTAAATGTGTGAGACGGAGACAGGACGACGAGAGGTGGTGCTGTCAAATGCTTGACAGGTAATTGCGATATGATTTTAAAAGGCACTTGGACACTTGAGAATTGAACGCAACTCATTAACCTTAATAAGGATTCTTATGGAAACGATCAGGAGCTGTTCAGACTAGTTCTGAGGTTGCGAGGCTGTCGCTCCTACTTCTGTGGAGGAGGTGTGCATTTATATGTTGTGCTGCTGCATATAGAATTAGAGGTTGAGTTAGTCTTTTACACTTCTTTTTTTTTGTGAAGTGAATTTGCATTTTAAAATATCCTATATAATCGTACTATTTGTTTAGTTGTGAAAAGAAGATTAGACAACAATAACACCATCATTTATTTCTAAACTTGTCCTGCAGTGGATGTAGCCTGAAGGTTAGAGAAGTTCAATTAGAACCAAAAGTGCTGGCTTCCATCCCTTGACTGGTTGGGAAAATATGGAGAGAAAATGGGATTAGAAGTAATGAAAAGCCTTCACCATAGTGCTTTTGAGCTAAACTCGTAACCTCTAGGTGCTGACTACAACATTTATTTTTATTCGCCCATCTGGTTTATTGGAGTAAATTTAAAAGTGCTGTGTTATGTTTAGAAATAGATTGTGCCACACACTATTATTAGTTTACAGTCTTAATATGCACCCATGCAAGGATTATTGATTCACGGAAAACAACTGAAATTATATTCAACACTTGCACAAAGGCTAACGTATTATGACACAGTTCACAGAAAGTGAGACCAATGGTATTAATGTCATTATCTATTTTCTAACTTTTTGTTTAAGCACTGCTTCTGTTTTTCGTACATGGCACAAAGCCAAACATTACTATGTATGTACCTCCTATAAGCCAGAACATCATGTTCAGGACAAGTGTTTGTTAAGCAACCAAGCCAGGATCAAGGTGATCTTGACACATGTACCACCACAACACTATCAAGCCCTCCAACAAGCTCAATAGCTTCATTCTCGTCAACACCCCATTTTCTAACCCACTTCTTTCCCCCCCACATATTCTCAACCTACAACCCCAACCCCTCAAGGGCTCTTCCACTTGCTCCTTTCATATGAAAATTTGGCCTATGTGTTTCCAATAAATCTTCTAGAGTAACGATGCCTTAACCAGGTGATTCATGAGCAAGCTGACAGCTCAAATTGCCGGTGTGAATCTCTGGCATGGCATGAATCGGCCCCGAGCTACCCTCTTTGCCTCCAGGCATGCAGGGCGGAGAGGGGAGGGGAGGAGCCCGGACAGGAGCTGCAGGTTTAACCCTGTCACCTGCAGTCTGATATCGGACCTGTTGCACTGCAACTGGAGACACAGGCAAATTATGTGTGTGTGAGCAGCCCATGAAGAGAGAAGAGGGTGTGTGTAACACCAGCATGTCCACTAAATGTCTGCATGTTAATTTAGTTGCTTGACTTACTTATGTTCATGACTTAATGAATTTGTATATAGTGGTCTAAATTTCCCCTCTGCTTCATTGAGCTTTATAGCAACTTTAAGCTCATTGTTTGGGTTTTACATCCCACAACTTTACTGTATTGGTTTTGTCTCTCTGCTCTCATCAGCAGCATGTAAAGCCACACAGGCAGCTGTTTTAATTAAGTGAAAAAACTTTGATTAACTCACTGCATGCTGCCTGTTGAACCAAATAGCAGACAGCAACTGGTTAAGCAAGTCATAGTGGATAATTAATGTGCTGCGAACCATATATGTTTCTCAGGAGTTGGTGGGGACCAAACCAGAGCTAAAAGAAGGGTTAATATTGGACTAACATATGCCACGTACCAGAAACATGAATTAAAAACGACACAGTGTTTTGTTGAGCTGTACCCAAGTGGTCAAAAAATGACCTGCCTTTACTAAACAAATAAGATAAAGCAGCTTAATTGAATTTTAAACCGCAAATCTATTTTGCATGAAGAAACATCCTGTCACTCATCACACACTTTGTGAATATCTGGGTTCACAGTTCAGAATACCAAGAACAGTCTTGAACTTTTTCGGCAACATATAGTTATATTTTCTTATACACTTTACAATGAGGAAAAGAAGGAACAAAATAATAATCCTCCCATTTTTTAACCTTTTTTTTTACAAGCCCAAGACTATAATGCATTATGAACATATAATGTGTTTTATACTTTATAAATCATTAAAAAATGCTTTATAATGTGTTAGGCTTATTGTTATAAAGAAATATCTTATATAGCTTGACTTAAATTATATAAATGATATGAATTATAAAGCAAGATTATAATGTATGTTGATAATGCATTATAGACTTAGGGATCATAAAAAGTGCTACCCATACATCCAATTAGCAGATGTAGGACAGTCTGTGTGGACTTTAGAGGTATTTTTCTTATGTGCAGCACACAGTATATTTTTTACAGTCCTTTACAGATCTCTGAAAAAATCAGTTCTACAACATGTTGGACACATCTGCAGCACTTTTATAGCAGACGATGCTGCCTCTGACTGCATTCACAGTTAGCAAACAATGCTTTGAAAAAATGTCCATGTTGTCTGAATTTACCTTTGTTTTTTGTCCGAGCCAATTGTGGGGTCGTGGAGTCGACCAGTTCAATCAGTAGCACATACATTCTCAAAGTGTGTGTGTGTGTGTGTGTGTGTGCATGTGAGTGCCTATTTCTGTATTTTTTGGTGTGTAAATTATTTTATATCCGCGGATCAAAAATGACCCAAAGGCGATCTTTGCACCCTGGTTGTGTGCAGCTTTCATGGTAACGTAAACAAAGGCAAAGTTTCACTCTTTGTAGTGTTAGTTAACATTCAAGTCATTCAATTTGATGTTGAACAAAGTTTAAGGTAACATATTTGGCCCTCCTTTCTTACAAACACACAACTATATGTCTCTCTCGAAAATATATTGTCTCTACAAATGTGTTGAATGCATAATCCTTCTTCATGACAGGTTACTTTAGAACTTGCATCCAGGTTTGCTCGCTAGCAGCATCCTTGTTTGTTACCTTTTTGCCGGTGCTTATGTTTCTTGCTACTAGTAGACCACAAGATGATCAAAAACTTCAAAAGGTGCATTTAATTTATAACACATATACGTACATCCCATTGCTAAGCAAACTCCTGTCACATCCCCTCATGTACAACTGTCCTCACAAATTTTTCCATTTTGTTTTAGCAAGGTCCGTTAACCTGACCACATGTTTGCTGTTTCTGTGGCTCCTTTTTCATCAAGAACTGATAAAGCAACCCTCCACAGAGGGTTTCACGTTCTGCTGGCCTCGGCCTTTGTTTACATGTAATAAATTGATGTGAAAATCATAGTCAGATGAGCCGTGGCCATTTGGAAACCATTAGGGCAAACGCTTACAACGAGGTGGCTTTACAACCTCATAAGTGTCTCTTTGGTTGCACATTTAATGACCCGTCCGGTGTAAATCAGTCTGACGGCAGTTAGAGAAAGGTTTCTGTGGGATAAGTGGCAGGAACGGAATGATTTAATGTGTCAGAAGCCTAACAGGAATCTGGTCAAATTGTTTGGCGTTTAAAAGAAACTGGAGTAAAGCTGCTTCTGTAGCTTTGACAAAAAAAATCCAGTGTATTAAAAAACGAAAAGATAAGAAGGAGAGGTCATGACATGTCGTGTTTATAGACTGGCATGTAGTAACCAGCACTTACAGGGAGTTTCAATAAAATGTGGCATTTCAGTCAACTGAGCATAAGAAAACGTTTTAATTTTGTATTTTAAATTGTATAAAATAGCTCCAACGTATTACACCACAACTCTGTAATGCAGTGCATTTACTATTTGTGAGTGTTTTTAAAGGACACACAAGCCGAATATGCTAAAAAAGTCACTTTTATTAAAAGGAGATTTCAGCTACTTAAACAAGACATTTTGATAAAGTCAAATTACAAATCCTCATATAAATAACTTCTTCATAACCTGTTTTAAAGATTCAGATAAACATCACCAAAGCTTAGGAGCTGTGACAAAACAACTGAGCTGAGCAATAAAGCACGACAGTACTTATTATAAAATGGGAGTACAGTCAATGCAATGTTTGCAGTTTCTCTCTCAAAAGGAGTCAAACGTGGGCAACAGGAATTGAAGGAGCTGCATTTGTGGCAGAAAAACAAAAAGGGTCTTATTGTTCAATCCACCATTTCCCCCTCATATTTTTCCAATTGCTGATTGTTCAGAAGGATTTCAGTCGCATACTAAAACATGTTTCCACTAAAATGCTGCTGTTGCCTCCCCTTTTGTCACCCCCCTTTCTCTAGCCGTCTCTCTTGCTCTCTTTGACCCCCAACTACCTAAAATGTACTCACAACAGCGTTAAGGACTACAATCCCCCCAGGGGTTCGTGTGGTCCACGTTCCCAGAGAGTAACAGAGACTTAACGGGGACATGCTGGAACAAATGACAGAGACAGACTGCAGGCGAGCCATCAGATACGCAGATGGGCACAGATCAAGGAATCGAGAGAATTATGGAGATCGAGTACCACCAAAGTGGTACAGCAACGTGGCTTTGAATGTCATGCCACCATGACTGCTCTCGCCTGCAAAATGTATAGATTTTTGTTTGCCGGCAAGGTTTACTGAAGTCATATCATGACGGACATAAACGGCTTGGGTGCACATGGTTTTGCTAAAGCTGATTCCCGGATCTTAGGTCTCAGACTGCTTTCAAACGTTTAGGAACTGATGTCTTATATTTTAATGTGAATATCAATAGCTTTGTTTTAGGACTTCTTTCATAATAATGATAAAGTTAAAATTAAATCTTATGTGACTCGATGGGAATGAGGAACCTTAAAATTGACTCAGTCTGACTTCTGATTTGTTCCACGTTTCACACTGCCAATTAATGTTGAGCACGCACATGTACAAACTTAGAACTTTATTAAGAATTCTTACTCATTTAAACTGACTTATTCACCCTCCACCCTGTAAAATAGCATCTGCCCCACATTGCAGTGAATCTAGATGACATTCAACTGCTGCCAAAAGTCATCTGCACTCATGCCTCGTATTCTGTCAATGATTCCGACTGTATGATGGCATGAGCAAACATATGAAAATAGCACCAAAGAAAAGAGGAAACCACTAAAAATGCACACACACTTTAGTGCAGTGTGTGTTCTTCTCCCTCCGATCCTTTAATCTGCTGGAACTTTAGAGCCATCAAGGCCAGAGAGAGAGAGAGAGAGAGAGAGAGAGAGAGAGAGAGAGAGAAAAAAACCACAACCAACACAGAACTGTCAAAACACTGGGACTGTTGTCCAACATTTAACCATCAGAGCTCTGCTTGGAGACGAAATGGTGTGACAGTTGAAAGGAAGCTGGGGTGGTGAATTGTGAGTCATAGTTCTTTGTTTCTGCCTCCCATGAGGTAAGCAGACACATTGCACATTAAAAGGAGAACAAGGCGTTTCCCTCCTGCATTTTGTTATTTGTTTCCCCATTTGGGAAACGATCTGGCAGCGTGCAGGGAGATTGAGACTCAACAGATCTGCGAGTGTCAGATAGGCAAGAGCATGACAAACAAATTACATATTCTTCATGCAAGCAAAAACTCTAATCGAATCTTCTAATAGCAGAATATAAAAGCTTGGTTTGTTTGGTTATTTCTGTTGAAAAAGGCCGAGTTGATATCAGTTGTGTTAATGTCACGCTCCATCATGCCTAATTGAAATCATGAGAATATCCCTTTTCTCTCTCTCTCTCTCTCTCTCTCTCTCTCTCTCTCTCTCTCTCTCTCCAGCTAAAATTACCAATACATTAGCAATAATTAATCTGAAAGGTTCCTGAAAGGTTTGAAGAAACACATCTCAACAACAGTGCCCCCCCCCCACCCACCTGCATCTATTTTCTTCCTTTGGGGTCTGGAGGGAAAGTCCATGTAGGAACTGGACTCTGGGATCAGATTCAGCCCCTCCCCTGCCTTAGGACAAAAACATGACCTGTGACACAAGAGATCTACTCATTGTCATGTTAGCTAATTAGATATCACCTGCCTGGCCACCATAAACATTTAAATCTCCTTAGCGATCGCCTCAGTCGTACCACGGGATTAATTGAAAAATGACCTATAGTCAGAAGAGGAGACTCTTTCAACAGACCAGTGGACTTGTTTTGGTAGGTTTGTTCCTGAAAAAAACACTGATCAGAAAATAAATTCATTCGATAATGGTCTAGCAAGAGTCAAATGGAAAGAGAGTCTGCAGAATATATTCAAACATTTCATGATAACCTGGTAGCACAGTGCGCTAAAGAATATAATGCTTAGTGTACCGCTCTCAACGTGTAGCTGATAAAACTATCCCAGGGACTGATGTTTGAGTCCCAGAAAGACCACCCATGTTGAAATTTGGTATTCATAGACTATTACATAGAATAATGTTCTTATTGCACTATTGCCTCATGGAAAAGTGTGAATATGGCTTGTCAGGATATTCTAATACAACTTACATGCCTTAATATTACAGGCAAATGTAATCATCATCTAAACACTATAGCTTGTTAGTGTTGAAATGCATAAAGTACTGTCATTCAAGATTTCTTATCCATATACAGATGGACTGGCAATATGGAGTTGACTGTTATTTCACTGAATATATACAGACAGATGCACACACACACACACAATGTTAAAACATTCCAGTAAAAAAAAAAAAAACCTTGTTGGGGCCATCGAAAAATGCTTCTTTGCAACCACAAGAGGAACACATGATATGTATATTTGCAAGCATGCATGCATGGACATACAAACACACATTTGCAAACGTATACATGTGTACAGCACATGAATACATTAAAAGAGTAAAGAGAAGCCGAGAGAAAGAGAGCGAAGCCCCACACTGGCACATCTCCCTAAGACTTCATTTGTTGTGCCATTGTTTGACAAATTGTTCCACCTATAGTAAACACAGCTCTCAGCAGTTAGATTCCAAATGGGGCACTCACACACCATAAAAGATCTAACATGTCATGTTTTTAAAATTTCTGTTTCTGTTATTGTCTTTATCCCTCTCTCTCTCTCCCTTGCATGCAATTTACTTTTATTTTTTTTCCAGAACACATATCATCGCAATAAACAAGGTTAAATTCTCAATTCATATCATTTTACCCATGATAATGAGCCACATTTCCACTACCAAAGAGACCATCTGTGAATCTCTGATGAGTGTCTTCTGTGAGTATTCGAATGCTTTAAAGTGACAGCACGGGCATCATTATGTCAGGTAAACAGGCCTGGCATCAAAGAATCTAACATCACGCACCCTTGTGGTTCAGCTTCGGTCAAAGCAATGAGACTATGGCTGTGACTGACCTATTTTGCTGCTCTTACTGGGTCGGCCACACTGGAATATTTTCCATAGTGTGTTAAAGCAGAGCCCACATGTTGCCCGCCATGTCAGAGCTGATCTTCTGACTATTGATTAGTTTTTTAAAAAGTGGATGCCAACATTTCACCACGTTTTAGAAACATTTTGTGAAACAGAGTAATTTCTATTAATCAATATATTCATTCTTTTATCTATATTTCTGCTGAGTCATACTTTGTATTTTTAACATGACTTCAAATAAACTAGTATCCAAAACAGGGGAAACAGACAACAACATTCATTTATAGTTCAGCTTATGCCCGGTTCACACTGCACGACATTATCCCGCCGACCAAAGTTGTTGTTGCACCTATGAGTGTTGAATGTTTGCATGAATAAACATAGCGCATAGCACAGTGACTGATCTACATAGGGGAAATAGTAAAGACGTGTGATAAAAGGCTATCATGTGACACTTCTTGCGTGTGTTTTCGTGACAAAACGTAGTTTGGAGTCCTCATCTGGGATTCTGGATCTTGTAATGTATGACCCCCTGTTGCTGGTCAGTCAACCACAACTGTTGTGAACTTAGCTTCAAACGAATGATGCATACATGAAAGACACACTGTACTTATTGTTCAAGATGTTATTTTTTTTCATATTTAAATATATTATAATTCTTAGTTCAGATTAAAATGTTTATCCAAAACGAATTTCATAATAATCCATATTAATCATACATATTTGAGCGAACCATGTTTCTCTCAAAAGCATGAATTAAATTACATCATTTAACACAAAATCTTCTGCCTCAGTTACAGTCACAGTATGTCACACTGGCTCTCATTTGGTTGTGTGTTACTGTGACATTTCACTGCTGATGTGAAAACATCGTTGCTGTTGCTTTGATTGTATTTATTTCTGTGCATGTAAAGCTTAGCACTAGCACTAGACTGCTTTTCATGTATGTTTATGCACACATTGCACTTACTTTGTAGTTACATCCTGAACATTACAACTGCTGAGAGAGTGTTTTCATGGTATTACATCATTACACAGTGTCAACACACTGATATTAAAGGTCTTACACACAACACGCATGCCAATTTTGTTTCAAGGCCCAGGGTGATTTATCAGGCCTACACTTTCATGTGGTGTTCAGAAAATGTGGAAAGACTGGAATCTGGAATTAATACATTGTCACTGGCAGCGTCGTGTGACAGCTATAAATAAATAAAAAATCTTTATTAGAAGAAAGATGCACACACATACCAAAAATACCCTTTGTGCTGTATAGAAACAGAGCTTTTTCATGTGTTTCAGTGACAATCACAGAAGAGTAAAATATATCTAAGATGACTGCTGGAGTGTAGGATTATTTTTTTCCTGTGTGTGAATTTGACTTTGATTGGCTGGAGGCCTCTGACACTCTTCTTACCCTCTTTATTCTGATAGGCTGCAGCATGTATGTTACACAGCTATACTCTCCAGGTGAGGGCCAGATGGATCTGCTCTATCTCACTCTCTCTCTCTCTTTCTATCTCACTCTCACTCTCACTCTCGCTCTCTCTCTGGCTCCGGGTTTGATTACAGTCACCACATAGTGGCCTGTTGGAGACAAAACAAAGCAAGTGGAAGTACTGAGGGCTGGAGATGGAACTATTTAATACAATTTACAATGTTTTTTTTCCCTTGTGTGTGTGTTCCAACAACAGCTCAGCCCCAACAAACACATGTGCAACTGTAAGATTTTAGATATACTGCAACAGGCTGGAAACATCTCAGCATTTACAGTTCACTTAATGGCCATCATGGCAATTTCTAACATGGCAACTGTATCCTTTTGCAATTATCAATTCTTTTCATAACTAATTCTTTGCTGCTGCATTTACCCAATTTTCTCTAGATAATCAATATAAAAAAGATTCTTGCACAACATGTTAGAGAGTTCACCAATCAGAAGATGCCAGCAGCACCTCAAAGCATCGTATACATTGAGGTCAATGAGCTTTTCCTTTTGTAAATAAACATAGTATGTTTCCAAATGTCATACGGATGAATCAAGTTGGAATATTAAAAAAAAATCTCAAACATGTTGCTATAAACTGTACCAGTCTACCGATGGTTATAATTAAGGACATTTACTGATTTGTATAAATGGCTAATGAAAACAGACAAATATTGCCTAAGAATCAATCAATTATGATCAATGACATTAACTTACATATCATGCATCTCTTACCTTCACAAACACATACAATTAATAAATAAAGCAGTGAGTTTTTCATTTACAGAAGCTGTAACTTCCCTCAATAATATGAGGTGGTGGTTGTGGCTTGCAAGCAATTTTAGTTAAGTGGGCAAACACACTTTCTACATAATGAAACAATAACTGACTAGAACCGTAGGAACAGGGCCCCGGTCACCTTATTAGTCAAAATGCAGTTAGTTTTGCAGCAAAAACCTCGATGTTCTCTCAGAGACTTTGTCTCTGCACCTGAGGTTGAGTTGGTGACAGCAGTGTGGAGGACGAGCTGGCTTATCCTCTGTTTGTGATTTTGACTCTGCCTCCTTTAACTTTATCGGTTGTGTCTGTTTACTGCACCGAAGTGTTCCTGGAAATGCAGGTTTAACTTCTACTGCCATTGGTTGAGACACTGGTAAGCAGCGACATCCAGTGGCCAGACTGACCTGTTGTTAGAGCCAGTTATTCTGAGCCACAGAATAATCAAATGCTATGATTGTATACTTTTTTTCCTGCTCCACAAGAAGGACATTTATGCAACTGCAACAGTTATGCAAATAAAAAAAATTGTTTGAACGGACACACAAGCACGTTATGGCAGACGTACAATAGTAAATTCAACAGCTGGTTCTAGGAGTAACAAAAGGAGAAGAGGTGGCCTAGTGGTGGTATTAATATAATGACGATGATGATGACCACAACCTCAAGATCAAGAGATATGTAATAACGATGGTTGACCACTTGAGGGCAGCATTGCTATGGTGTTTAAGTTGAAAAGGTGCCTTTCCACGACTCATATCTCATATCAGTCTGTGGTATACGTTGATATTTACTGTGCAGTGGGTAGAAAATGCAATACAGTTTTTGTCTTAAGGTAAAATATAGTTCAGCAACTACAATTTAAGTTATGAATGTTGTCTGAAACTTTTAAGCCCTCGGGGTTCCATGTAAATTAATGTACACCCACACACACACACACACATACACACATACACACACAAACACTACTAGACTCACACATTAACAGCTCCTAATTAAAGCAAACTTTTAGAAGTGTCAGACAAATATTTTTATGGCCATTTTGTTGTGGCTGCTTTTCATTTCATCAAAGCACCAACACCTGCACCCAGATGGTGTTTTCTTTTTTTTACCATCTGTGAGAGTAAAGTGTAAAAAGATGATCGATATCAGTGGCTACAACACTCCCCTGCCTCCAGATGGCACGATCGTTAAGTTCTCTGAAGACTGTTGTCTGGAGTCCAATACTTCAGCTCCAAATGTTAAGGACAAAAACAAAAAATATGTATATGCCTTGGCGAGTTTATTACGCTTCACTTTCAGTACTCTTGTGAAAAAGGAAGAGGAGGTTGTGGGTATTCAAGAGCCTCTTGGGGTGGAGAATATATATTACTAGCTACATTCCACCGACCATATTTGGCAATGTGTGCAGAGTACTGTAGTTTAGAGTACATGATTTTCAGATGGTGTGTACCATATGTCGCAATCTGTACGACACAGCTGAGGCTACTGGTTGTGTGATAGTGTGATGTTGGCTGTGACTCACACATGCACTTCTGCGATGATCATGCACCTGTTTGTGAAGTGTACATTTTTCGTGCTTTTTACTTTCTGCTGAAGCTGGTAGTCTTTGTATACAGTCACAAGTTCCAGCAGGTTAACTGCATCACATGTAATGATGTTGCGCTATGTGTGTGCGTATTTGTGGAGATTGTTCTGTGAGCTAGTTATCCCCTTACCAGTGTGAGTCCATGTGCCTCCATGTGACTCTGTATTTTTCACCCCTTCAGAAAGCACATCTGAACCAACAAAGAGTGGTGAAAGTAAATCCATATCACACGCACCATAAAGCAATCAGACAATAATCACACAATATTTCTATGAAACTATAGCACTCCTATTCTCGAGGACCATTTTTAACATTTCTCTGGGATAAGTGCAATCAATTGCTCGCCTGGACGTAACAAGGTTGCATCACAAAAGCAAATTGGGAAAAGAAAGAATGGGAGAAAAAAACATTTCAACAAAAACATAGTGTACAGTGTAGCCAACTGAATGCTTGATTCATTGGTTTCATATTTTGAGGGTTATGATGGGTTTTGACAAGGCAAATGTTTAAAGTTGTTCTCTCCTGTCGAGACGGCAGCCAAACTCTCAGGGAGTACTGTCAGCTCCATATTGTAACACAAGCCAGGGAGACTGGCAACCGAACAGGTGGGCTTGTCATGTGTTTGTGAAGGAGTCTGCTAAATGTTCCTTCCAATTAACAAACAGCGCAGACATTTTTCCTCTCAGCAATTCCCTCGCTCTCTTCCCGCAGTAGTTGCTCGCTCCCTTTGGGAAAGACACATGACTTGTTACACGTCTCTCTAGCTCTGCTGAGAAATGGCAGATTGAAACACATTTAGCAGGTATAGAGCTGGAAGACTGATGGCTGGCTACCAGCAACTGTGCTGGCTGATGGAGAAACCGAAGCACTTGCAGAATGTTCTGCAGCTATCACTGTGTTCCTGCTACGAAACATTTAAATGCTTCTTTCTCTGCGAAACTCAGTGTTGTGATAGCAGGCGACTGAGAGGCATGCAACTGGGTCTGTGCAACAATCTGCTAGTCTGTAGTTTCCCTCAGGAATACAAAAACACAGAATGCATAATGGGGGAGTTCAACAATGGTACTGCATGTAATAGCAACATTTTCAGCTTTGAGAGACTGTGAGGCTAGTGTTTAATTAACCTGCTGTAAGTGCTGCAGTCTACTTTGAGGTGACAAAAATTGGTGAGAAGAGAATCGGCTAGGTAGTTAAAGAGGTAGCTCACTAGAGTGGGAGCGTTGACTTTATTCCAACCGTGTGACAGAAAAAGATAATTAATTAGCTGCATTGGCTGTTTGTGCCGTGGTGACATTTTGTGAGGATTGGGAAGAAAGAAAAAGCTACTACCTAGTGTAATTGACTTATTGGATTTTGCTCTGGTAACATTCAACAAAGAGTTATCGGAGTCATTTCTAAGTCTTTCGGGGAAACAAGCGGAGTCAAGTGTCAAGGTTCTCAATGCTTCCAGGGCAACAATATGTCTACACACGCTGCATAAAGGCTTGTGTTTCACTCACGCAACCAAAGGGACGTAAATATTGGGATTGCACTGGGTTTGAAACGCTGCCAAAACATGTGGGACCTAGATGTCAATACTGTGCCGGAACGCATCCTGCTGGACACAAAGGGGGCACTGAAGCTGCTGCTGCTTTGCTTATGTGCTGATCACACTACGCTTCCTGTGTCGACACAGTTTAAGTCTGTCTCAAGACATGCAGGGAACGTTCTAAACCTTCATAACTATGAGTCAAATCTCAAGTAAGTTGTCTCACAGTAGTCTGAAGTCCCACAGTTTGTAGCTTAAAAGGTACGCTGTGGTGTTTAGTACCAGTTCTTAAAAGGGAATAGCCATCAGGGGGCGACTCTTCTGCTTGCAAAAAGAAGACCGATTTTATTAGAAAATGACCTTACTTCTGACTTGATTTATTATGCTAGTTTCAAATCTAGTCCGAAACTATGTCTACTATAGACGATAAAGCAGGGTATGCTTTAGGCATGATTACCTTGTGACAGGTCGCTACCACGGCGTTGTTTAGTCTGGGAGATGTCTGTGTTTTCATCTTTGAAGTCAACCCTTTCACCGTGTGCTTTCAGTTCATTAAAGTAAATTGTTAACATTTTGGTTACCTAAAAACGTCTTATTTAGTTTTTGGTGGTACTTAGCTCTACCTTCATGTCTCATGGCCAGAACTCGAGGCTTCTAAACCTTAGTCCATGAACCAATGGGTAAAGTCAGTGACTATGTTCTTTTCTTACATAGAGTCTATGCTCACATTAAATGTTTCTCACCCAAGTGCATTGTTTCTGTATTCCTGAGGCCTAATAAACATGTTGAATCCAATTCTTTCTTCATAAAACATTTGCAAGACCAAATTTGTTTCAGACATTGTGCACTGCCTCGACACATGATCAGTGGAATAGCGTAAAACTGTCATCAGGAGTGTGTGATGGATCGTGCAGTGCTGTCCATCTATTCAACATTTAGTGTAAACTCTTGTTGTTTGAAAGGCACATTGTATAATAGCTCAAAGTTTACATTGATAAAATAATAAGACCATCCCCTGTCTTTTCAAACATCTGATTCCACCGTGTGAATATTCATGAAGTGGATTTATTATCTGTTTGGCAGAGATGTAAATGTTAAGTTATGCAGGAGCCCCTGTAACTGAATCTGCCTGAAAATGATGTACATCTCAGCTGGTTTGGTTTTAACCCGACTTTATGCAGCACAGGCACACCTCTCCCTTCTTTACATTTGTCAAAGGAGCGAAGCAGTCGTACATCTGGAAGGGGGAATACTGCAGCACCATGCTGTTTTCTGGAGAAACACCTGCCATTTGTAAGCAGGTAAAAAGAACAGTAATGCTGACTAGAAGAATTTGGGACAGCCTGGGACTCTTCAATGGAAAGTTTGATGGCTTGAGGAATAATACAGCCAGGAGATGACAAAAAAAACCTCTCATCCTCACCCTCTCTTTTCTGTATCTTCACTCTCTCACGCAAACTCAAGCACACAAACATATTTCAATCACGTAGAGGCATGACAGCAGATCAGTGTGAGCATTCTCAACCTCATAAATGGAAATGACTCATCTGTCATTCATCTATCCTGGGTGGCATTCTCTTTCTGTCACTCTGGGGGGCTAAGGGAATGAACTCCATTTGGCTGGAGACCCAGTCTCCTGATAGCACAGTACAAAAGCCTGGTGCCTGGAGAATATCTTTTTTGTCTGTGATAAGGCATGAAACATTTCTTTGTTTGTGACCGCTCTTTTTGTTTTTGGCATTTATGTGAGATACAATGTCACTAAATGGTTTCTTATTTTTCGTTCCCATTTTTAACAGACAACACTGCATGCTTATAATTGATATGTCCGGAGAGACAGATAGTCCGGCCCCTTGGAAACAAATCCTCTAAGTGAGAGAGATAAAATTGCACACATCCATTTTCTGCCGCTCTCCTTTCACTGAATGTCTGTCTGTCTGATGGCAGCAACCACAAAACCCTTGTAGCCCATAGCTTATTCATGCACTCTAACACCTCAGAGAGCTGTACAAGAATAACAGATCAGATTCTCCTTGAGTCAGGTATAATGTAGCCTTACAGCCTAAAAGCCTCAGCTTTGAAAAGGGCTCTTTCGCTGCTCTCCAACATCCCCAATTCTCTTACTAAAAACGGGAATCAATTATCGGCCTGAAACCCCGGATCCTACCTGGCTGCTGGATCCCATATGGCAATGTAGATAGCAGTGGATCACATTTCTGAAAAGCTTAAGAAGTGAGAGATCCCCCCGGCTGATTCCATTGAGCTGTGTTTGTGATGATGTATAATACTTCGGGAGGGTCGGCTCTGTGCCATTGTTCAGTGAAATAGGAAAATAACCGACATCGCCTGGCCCTGATGGGGATTGCTATTTCAAATCTCTGCTAAACTGAGGATTGGGAATTCTGTTATCTGGTTTCTCTCCCTTTGTGATGTGATGAGCTCCATCTTTGGGCCTCTTACAAGAGTAATTTGACAGGGGAAATGCATGTTAAAAGGAGAGGGGGTCCTCTGCACCGGGCTATTGTGACAGTTTCTTGAGCAACACAGTCCGCGATGCCTTTCATGGTGTGTTATTCTGGCACAGTTACTCAGTTCTCACCAGAGACTGCAGCTGATGTTGCCACTTACACAGGGGCCTACTGAGATTCCATGCGAAATTGTAACATTTGAACAGGTTTGTAAGTTTGAAAACAAAAGTCATATAGAAGTGAAGGAGAAGTGAAGCCCTGGAGGGTACGTGCTTCAGTATACCAAGTGAACAGTTGAAATTCTTAATGCATGCATACATTTATACCTGCAGTCATTTAGTAGAAATCTAAATCAAATCGAATTAATCAAATCGAATTAATCAAATCTTTGAGGCAGTCTGCTTCATGCTCTATAACTTTCATGTTTCATCCCTATGATAATTCTGCCTGGTCAACACAGCGTTTGTGACATGTCCAACCTTGGCATGGCAGCAACAGCCCATTATCCCTCTGCATATTGAATAATAGTGCACCTCATGATTTACATCCAATGCCATCATTCAGTGCCATTGTGCGAAGTAGTTTGCCCTTTATGTAGCGAGGTGAAACTAAGGGTGTGGAGCAGGCACAGCCACCACAGATGTGCATTCATATTTGCTTTTTAAAAACCAAAACATGAATCTTTCCCTAACCATAGATAAGTATTTTAGGTACAATAAAGCTGAGACACAGATGGAACGGAAATACATTTTTCATATTAATGCAAAATGCATGCCCTGGCCGTCTAGTCTTGTATCCATTTAGGACTGTCATGTATATCATAAAGACAAGCCAAGACATTTGCATGGCTGGTAGCGGTGATAGAGTATGAATGAGCTGAAAGCACATACGGTTTGCTAAATATAAATAACAATTCATACATAAGGAATTCTACACACAGTTTCTTAACCTTGGAACATTCAATAATGATGAAATTGCTTACCAGGACTTACAAGTCTACTTCATATTTTTAGACAAGAATTCAAACACTATCTAAAAAACAAGAATCCATCTCAGAGACGGACAAATGATATGCAATGGCTGAAATGCAAAGAGAAGACCTTTCAGGCCAGTTGGTAAACTATGAAGGAGGTTGTGAGAGAATCAAGGGAGAGAGAGTAGCGGTAAAGAGGGGAGACCGAGACCGTCCAGAATTCAATGAAAATACATTTCTAAAAAAAGAGACACACAAGAGCAGCCTGATATCACATAAAGTCAACACGTGTAGTGTGCATGATTGAATTCTCTCAGTAACCTATTTATTTGTAAGAGAAGACACCACAGTACCATCAGCCACCATAGTGCATGCAGAGAATTTGTTATTTGCTTCTATAAATATGAAAAAATTGAGCATGTTCTATTTAATGGCCAATTAAAGCTCCTGATGTACCTTGACATCTGTCATACGATACTTATTGGGGATCCTGTGGTAATTAAACATCAATAATCTCTTGAATTATGCAAGGACAGGAATGAAGATGAGAGGAGAGAAGATGAGAGGAGAAATCTGGCAAGCAGAATGGCTTTGTGATTACATTAAAGACATCTGTGACGTTTGCAATACACGACACACAAAAGCGTTTTTTAAGTCTGTAAAAACATGCAATTAGGAAAACTCAGTCAGACAATTTATTGTTGATTAGGTTCATATAAAGTATAACAAAGTCATTACATCTGTAAGTTTATTATAATTACAATAATAATAATTATTATCATGAACACTAATAATTCTCAAACTCTGACAAAGAGACAAGAGAAGAGGGATTCTTACAAAATGACTTTTTCTTCGATGTGGATTGTGAATTGTGAATTCTGAAGGTTTTAAAGCATAAGGTAAGGAGAAACGAAAAAATTAAAAGAATGGTAAAAAGACAAAAAGGAAAAGACATATTGGAGTGGGTAAAGACAAAGGCTGAGAAAAAGGGAAACATATACCCTTCTTGATACTCACAGAAGAATATCACATCATCTTCAATGTCAAAGGAAACAATCCAAACTTATATTATTTTTATATGTACTTATAAGTATACAAACTGCAACTGATTGAGGTTTGATTTGAAGTTACAAAAGCCACACTAAAATAGTAATCTTGCTTTGAAAAAATAATTGCATAGGCTTGGAAAGTAGAGCTGTCAGCTCCAAGGTATATATATATATATACTTTTCAAATATGATGCAAACAGAAAGTTAGAATACATATGTGTTGTTGGTGGTTTTGTGACATTGCCGAATGCCACCTGTAAGGATATGGGTGGGCATTAATGATATCAACGTCGTTATCACTAGTATCCTCCTTTCTTTTCATCGAGAGATGGTTTCAGTATGAAGAAAATAACAGACACCAGGGAAACAGCCAATAACATCACTGTTTCTCCATCTGCTTCATCTTCCACACACTTACCTGTCTTGGGATGGGAAAACACTGCAACAATAACTACATACCACTTATGTGGACAACATTTACTGTTGATTCTTTAGCCAATGAACGATTCAACCGCTGCTTATTGTGTTCACACTTCATTGCTGTCTTTTTCTGGTAGAGGAAGACACACAAATAAATTACACAACATCTCTCAATAGTGCATTAACACAACTTTTCAAAATATAGCCTGAGGCCCCGACGATGAGTTGTCAGCAAAACAGGCAAACAGCAAAATCGATTGTTTTCCTATGGCGCCTGGCATGCGCCCCTCTTTTGTGCCAAGCGTTGTGTTTTTCTAGCCATTTAAGACATGCATAAAAGTGAAAAATATTGTTAACTCTTCAGCACAAGGAGTGGAGTCGCACTGATCGTCATTGTCACCCTTGGCCTGCAGACGGTCACTCAAATCATGCAAGAAGTGGGCTTTACTGGGCGGCTGTAGCTCAGTGGGTGGAGCGGTTGGCGGTTCCCTAGTGTCAACGCATGTTTCAAGTGTCCTTGAGTGAGAGACTGAACCCAAAGTTGCTCTGAATTGTTGCATACTTCATAGCAAGTCACTGCTCCTAAATGCTTAGGATGGTTGCCAATCATAGCTTAGCAACCGCAAGAGCTCAATGTGTCTAGCACAGGGCTACTAGTAGCGATTTAGTCCAGAGGAGGCATTTTCAGCCAATTCATTGAGCTAACCTTAGCTTAATTATCTATTTAAAAAACAATCATTTAAGCCAACAAAATCAATGGAATATGGCTGGAACTTGTCTTTCTTTGTCTGAAATCAAAGATAAATCTGAAAAAAAATTGAAGAATATTGAGCGACAGTAACTAAGGGAATGGTAAGCAAACAGTCAACTATCACAGTAGTGACTGGTAATCCAATGATCTATGGTGTTTGAGCTGTGGCCACCATTGATACAATGTTTGAGAAGCACTCACCTGGTAAGCCATGGCATGCGGTGGTGCAGGAAAAAAAACTACGTTGGACCCATAGTAACATGAAACATTGCACCTAATCCCATACATTGCTATAATCAAATTAGCTATAATTAGCTATCATCCAGAAAAATTAATGATTGGACAGAAATGGACAGAAAAGAGAACAGTGCCCCGAAAATAAAATCTTCTGTAGCTTTAAATGTAAAAAAAAAGTTATTGATGTCAAACCTCAAACCATAAAAATGACACCAAATGCAAATGTAAAATATGTCTCACACACACATTACAGACATCTTCTCATGGAAGCTGTCATAGTGCTAAATTATACTACGCATAATTCTTTATGTACTCAGTCTTCTACCATCTATGTCCTTCAGCAATTAAAATTGACAGAGAGAGAGAGCACACCTTTATGATGAAGGTGTTGGAGCTATACAGCGAAGACAGAACATAGATCACTTCATTTTAATAATTCATCTGATGAATAATGGAAAATGCATAATCACTTAATAAAGTAGATATTCATGAGATCCTTTGCCTCGGCCTTTTCTGCATGTCACATGACAATGAGATGTGTTTTCCTATATCACAGGGCTGTCTTCAGATATTAAAGAGTGATCATATAAATGTGGCACCTTTGAGGGCTCGATGACTGGATAATACCTGCTCTTCCAAACTTGTATCCGAACCAATGCACATAGACACTACGTACCCAATGTAAGCTGTTCTCCTTTTCTTAAATCTGGTTTGAGAATATAGACCCTCTCTCATGATATGCAAATGTGCTAGACGTAGGAGGATTCACTTTATTATTGAAATGTTTCATGGTTGGCTGGTTTGGTTCACTGCGCATACAAGGTGTAGAAAATAAGCCATATTTTAATGCAGTTTCAAGGGAGCATGAGACAGAATGTTGATAGGTATATTTCGAAGAAAAAAAATGATATGAAGAATGTAAAGTTCACACAGCTATAAAATTGCAATTTGCATCTCTCTACAGTGTAAATTAGTCTTCAACGCACAAGGTCCAGGTCTATAATTGATATCATTACGAAGACAACCAAATACATTTAACCTATGACTGGTTGACAACAGGACTACATGATTCAAATAAATATTTAACAGTTATGAGCAATGTTTCTCTCTCAAAAAGGAGTAGGAAAGGAATAGAGATAAAGAGGAAATCAAACCATAAATCAAATATCATGCATGTCCTGTATATTCTCTAGAAGTGGGTCAGCTATATTCACAGGTCAAATCGGATGCACACATGCTTGCTTTCCAGCCTTGCCTGGTGTCCAAAGGGACCTTCAGAGATGGGTGGTGTGTGTGCTTATGTCCGTGAATGTACATGTTTGTGGCTGTGAAGGAGGTGTACAAAACAAGACACACATCTACCAATATACACAGCATCATACTATTTGCCTTCAGCAACAGTTATGTCAGCTTCAGTCAGGGTGTGAGGAAGCCGTCATACGAATCCTGACATATTTGCACAAAGACACTGACTATTCGTCTCAATGGAAGGCCTCCAGGTTAAACGCAATGGAAGAGGGCGAAATTTACTTCACACTGGTGATTTGGAAGTCCATGAAAGGCTCCAGTAATTCCAGTGCCCCCGACAACACGTTTGTGGATGTGGGTGTTTTCACCTTCGAACATGAGAAAATAATGAGAAAGTACAGCGAATACTGGTGTTTGACAGCTGGCAGCGTACATTGTGGGTTGAAGATAGGCCATGTACTGGCTTTCTCAAAGCCTGTTGGACAAAGGAAAGAATAATGAATGACATTTGTGTTTTACTTTCCTTTTTATTGCTTATTGAGCTCTTTATATTGAGTTATGTCTTTTTGGCGACTGGCCTTGGCAGGAATCTTCCAAAGCAGCTCTGTCACTTTTGAAAAAAAAAGTTCATCAAGTTTCTGTTCATCAGTGCTATTTAATGTTGTGTGTTCATGTATGTGCTTTAGGCAACTACTGTCAATTGTCTGTCTTTGATCTTGTGATCAAAAAATGCTAAATAGGCAGCATCTACATGTAAATGGTGCATAAGTACCCAAAACAATTAACTGCCTTGTTTTGTGGACTAACCGAGGGGCCTGTTACTTTCAAAATTGTCATCTTATTGTGCTTTAGTTACTTTAGCTTTGAGGTCATTGTCTATGTGCTAATACTATTATTTTGTCCATGTCTGTATGCGCTTTGGGCTCTGTGAATGTGCATGTGTGTCTGTTTATAATGAGAGCAAGCTCAGGGTGTGTGTGTGCAGCAGTGGGGCCAGGTAGTGCACTTGAAGAGACCACCTTTGGGAGCTGCAGTCTCCCTGATGGATGGCCTACCCATCGTACAATGTGCTCCCCCATGCAATACCACCAACCCAGCTGCTTCTCACCCATGTTCCACTGGGCTTCTTTGGTACTTCTGTAGCACACTCAACTCTAAACCTGGGACCATACCACATTTGAGTTTGGATATTGGATATTATCTTTACTGCTGCAAAGGCAATGGGAGTAACACAATTCCTACTGAAATGCACATTTCCCATAATAAAATGGTCAACGATGCTAACTATGAATGAGCTTTAAATGTAATAAAATTGGTTTCTATGGAGTCAAGGGGCTTGCCACAAACTGCAAAGTCCCCAGTTTGAGTCCAGTTGGGGACCTTTGTTGCACGTCGTTCCCCATCCCTCTCTGTTGGCTTCTTGTCATCTCTCTATTGCACTTTGGCAAATGAGGGCAGAAAATCCTAAGGAAATAATCAACAAAAAAAAGAGTAACTGTTGCATTCTGAGTGAATAACCAAGGGAGAACTTATCCACTACCTTGGATTTTACATGAACTTATTCAGTGTAAGTCATGTCCGTTATGCTTTACATACCGGTATGAAAATTGGTGGCTGAGAAATGATGTTGTTAATTTAAATCATCTCACCCTGTGATGGTCAGTTTACAACCAAATTCTATCGGAGTACACACCTTTGAAGGATGAACAATTTTTCTGCTAAGGACATTATTCAAAGAAGGCATTAAACTGCAAGGCCAGTGGAGAGGCTGAAGATCTTCAGGCTAAAGGTCACTGTTGGTGGTTGTGTCGATACTGCACGTCTATAGATGTTGAGAGTGGGCTATTGCGTCCAAAATGTACTTCAAATATATACTGCTATTATGTTTCGTTGTGGTCCTGCGTGATGGTACCTGTGCCCAGGATGTTATTGAAATGTTTGAATAGCCATAGAAGTTTATTCATCAATATGAACTGTCTGTGGTTGAGGGAAACAGCCGTGATAGAGGTAAAGCACTCTCCACAGCACTATTCTTACACTGGAAAGTGTTTGTTAAGTTGATTAATAAAGCCCTCAGTCTTCCATTACCTCTGGTTCCCATTTTATGATTGCTATGCTATTGTGTTATTTTTTTAACATTTTGATTTTGCGCATCACTTGACTTTCAAGGAGACACAGATGTGTGTGCGTGTTTATTATTATACACGTTCTGCCATGATGAAGAAGCTAGACGTAAAATAGTCACAATCCAAACATTAGATAAACCATTAGAACATTAGAATTCGGGTCTGGTCATCTAATGTATATCAATTATGCATCAAGTGAAGGGCAGAGAAAAGCGCTGCGGCTACATCACCTTTGGGGCTTTGTGTACTTCTCTTTTACTTTATGTTCAAATACAAATGGTATTTCACATGCGGTATTTGAGGTGCTTGACAAAGCCCTAATTCATCAACATAAGGTGCATAAGCATTAATGCATCAGTAATAACAATCCAAAAACAATAATAGTTGATAAAACAACATTGACAGGAGCCATTCTGCTCCATACTTACTAATAAAAGACAATAATACTTTTGTACTTACAAAGATGAAACATAGGAAGTAAATCTATGGGAAATAGAGGTAAAAAGAAATCAGAAGAATTGTTTAGAGGTGTAAGTTAAGCCATTTGAAAGACATTATAGAAGTTTTTGCCTATACCAGTTTGTCTAAGGGCCGGTCCAAGGCAAACCAGAGCCAGCCCTAACTATAAGCACCATCAAAGAGGAAAGTTTTAAGCCTACTCTTAAATGTGGTGAGTGTGTCTGCCCCCCGGACTGAAACGGGAAGCTGGTTCCACAAAAGAGGTGCTTGATAACTGAAGGCTCTGGCTCCCATCCTACTTTTTAAGACTCTAGGAACCACAAGTAACCCTGAATTAATGGAGCGCAGCTCTCTAGTAGGGCAGTATGGTACTATAAGCTCTTTAAGATATGATGGTGCCTGACCAATTCGGGTAAAAGTAAAAGGATTTTAAATTCTATTCTAGATTTTACGGGGAGCCAGTGCAGAGTACTGTTATTGGTTTGAAATTAGCTTGTAAACTGTCTACTTGTGAAACAATCCGGTCGTACACATTGTCATACGTAGTATGCAAGCTCTATTCTCTATGAAGTCATAAAGGTGCTAGAAGGGTTAAACATTTAGTCACACAAACAGAAGTACTGAGCCACTGAGTACTAGATATATACAATGCATACTATAGGAATATTCATTTTCTAAAGTTTAGAATGGCAAATAGGCTCCAGCCACCCTGAACCTGCATTTAATGTTATAAATATTTTTCTTTGAATTAAGCCATGAGATGTCAAATGTAATGTTAAAATGTATTTATGGACCTCCAAATCATAGCAGAAGTTTTCGCAGGGCACTTTACATACAGAGCAGATCTATAGTACACAGTCTAGAGATATGTAGCGTTACAACTCGCAGAATACTCTTTATTAGTCTTTTCGCACGTACGCCTAAAGATTCACATAAATGTAAACTGTTGCACTAGAGCTGCATACTTTTAAATCAAGTCACAACAGTGTTTTGTTCTGTATTCTTGGTCAGATATTTAACAACTTCTTTGAAATATAATGGAAGCTCATTTTTAAACAGTTTACATGCTGATGACTGATGATATCATTTACTACTAACACCGCATACTGTATCTCTGATGCCCTTCCTTTAGAATAATTTAATTCCCACAACCTCACTTTGTAGGGAGTGCATTGCTGAAGTTTTAAAATATCTAATCAGAGCTTGACAAAGTGGGAGGGGGAGAGCATGCAAAAAGGAATGAAATCTAATTCATTAAAGTCACTGACCCAAATAGAATTAACCAGTGGCCCAGAGTAACCAAGTATGCGTGAACCTTTAAATATTAGCAAGGTGCTCGGTACTTTAAAGGTGGCATAAGGGGGAAACAGCTCAACGGTATTCTAGGTCATGGATGTTTTTTGTCCTTTTAACTTGACTTTGCAACTTGTAAAACATTGAAGACAGTAAAAGGCTGAAGAGTAATGCAGATATTGTGTGGTGAATGATGGACTGCCATGGATGGAAAGTTGCGGTGCAACTTCTCTGGATATATTCTTGATCAACAGTCAACTGTGATGTATAGCAACATGTGGTAACATGCGAACATGCTCATTTTGAACATAAATGTAAAACCTAAACTATCAAAACATATTTCTGTGTAAAATGAGCAAAAAGGCAAAAAAAAGTGCCAAATACAAGTCAATGACAAATGAGATCTGGAACATATTTGGATAACAAGATGAAATTGTATAAAAGTTCATTAATTTCCATTTAATCAACTCAAAACTTGTCTAAAAAACATATTATTCATTTATCTGTCATGGATAAGTTATTCCCTTATCAAGACTATTCAGCTAAAACATTGCAGCTTGCTTTTAACCATGAAAAGATATGCATTAGGATCTGTATCATGTAGGAAATATAAACCATTTATAATTATTACACCGCTAATGTTTTGCATATGATAACATTGTGTATCAGCCTCTCTCTCTCTCTCTCTCTCTCTCTCTCTCTCTCTCTTCTCACCGCTCCCTCTGTGTTAATTGATGACCTTGGCATGTTTGTCTTCTTAGCCACTGACTGATCAGTGTAATCGGCAAGATCATTATTAGCGAGATCAGTTGCTCCTCCACTCCTATTCACCGCTATTCATCACATCAAAATTGGATTGCTAATTGATGTGTAGAAACCCATGTAATTGCACTAAAAGGCACTTTCTGCTAGGCTGCCGTGCAGGAGAGGGGCGGAGTACGCTCATGCTGTCAGACACATGGTACAGTCTGCGCAATGAGGTCACATGGTCAAACATGTGACATGCCAGCTGACCATGTGAAACATGAACCTGAACCAAAGGTGTAATGATGTTTACGATGCTATCACAATGTCAACAGGGAAGGAAACATCGATCGTAAACATACATCCGTAGTTGCAAACACACACACACACACACACAGTGATTCTGGGAAAAAAGAAAATTCTCAGCTCCTGATATTTAACAGTTAATACAAAAGGGGCACTGTAGTCTGTGAGAATTATACCAGCTAACCGATGGCATGCAGTTTAAATTAACATGGTCGATCAACCACGTAATGGACCACAATGAGACGCCATTCAGACTGGAACTAAAGGATCCTTGATGTGGCAGCTAGATAAAACAGAAATCTAATCTCAATTAAGAACAAGTCCTCTTCATTAAAGTCATTACTGTGTTCTCATGGCCCCACTGGAACCACCCCAGACTCTGAGGAAAAACCTTCAGCATTCTGCTTCAGTGTTTCCCCTTGCTTTATTTCCTTCCCTTCCTTTACTGTTGAAGATAAATTGTGATGTGTTTGTGAATCCTACTACGGGGACTGACTTCATCTTTTTTTTACTCTTCAATTTCTTTCTCAAACATCTGGTTGGTTTCATACTTTGTTTTTCCCCCCTGTGACACCTTATATCTCTTGCACATAGATAGCTACAATCACCTCTGGTTTAAAGTCTGTTAGAAGTTTTCCAAATGATGGGCTGAATAATACATTCTGTCCTGTGCTCCCTGTTGGCATTTAAATATGTGTACTTTCTGCATGACTCTTAAACACATCCAGTTGTTTGTGCACCAATGCTCCATGGCAATTTGACATTCTTTTTACAAATTGTATCTCAACATAAAGAGACATGTGACAGTATTCTGGCTCGGCGATACATTGCTCATGCTTTAGGCCAGCATGTAAAGCTTGTAAAGCTTTGTATTGATAATCCGCAGTGGAAAGCCTATGGAGATGCCAGATGACATGTACATTTACCTGGAACTTCAACACTCATCACCTGCTGTCAGCTAATTAGCTATTCAAATAGTATTTCTTTCTTCCTTTCACACAAAGAGTGTTGCATTTCACCCTCAAGTTTGAGTGAAGTTCCTTTTACACAAAAGAGTGTCCTAACTACACAGAAGTACAACAAATGAGATTTTGCGTGTTAGCATTACTACTGTGGATTTATGTAGAGAGAGATAGAGCGAGAGAGGAGACGACCTGACTGTGCAGATGTTACACAAATGTCAACATCAGCTTCCATCTCCAATCCAACGAAAATCCCATCGTCAAATATTTGCTGTAGCCGTGGATTTTCCTCTGTGTGTCAGTTCTCACCCAGTCGCTTCTTGTCAGTGTCAGACTTAACAAGGCGAGCAAACTGCGCAGAGCCAGCGGCCTGTCAGGTGCAGCATATCGACACCTCATGGGGCAAAATAGTCTGTGCTGACAAACGCTCACCACTGCACAGATGGGAGTGAGGGGAAATCAGAGCAAACTGTCAGTCTCACTCTGAAACTGAGTCTGAGTAGGAGTATGAGAAGGTGACCTCTTGCTTGTGTGGTGTAGGCATTTTGTCTTGACCTCTGTCACTTTTTTTTTTGCCATTTTTTCAGCCATGGTTTGTGTACCAAGGGCCTCAGGCTCACTTTTTGGCTGAATGATGCCATTCAGAAGGTGTAAGAGGAGGTGGATCACAGTCCTTTGGAGCACACGCCACAAGGGGCGCTGCCTCATCAGCTGTATACGTAGCTTTCAGTGCCATCGCAAAAACATCTGTCTGTGGTCTTCCTCTTGCACCTTAGCTGTGGCTCACAGAGCCACTTTATGGTGAGAGTACCATCTGGCACAGTGCTGCCTTTTTGCTCTTCGGCACAGAGGTGTGTAGTAGGACAGCAATCCACTGGTGGGTCTGCAGTTTCCACCCAATCTGGGGCTGTGTATGAATAGGTCATTGCATATATATAGGCCCAGCTAGGAGAAGAGCTCATCCCTAAAGCCTGTTAGAGGGTGCAGCACATACAAAATAGGAGCAGAAGTAACACTCCAGCTTTATGAAAGTGTGCATCGTCCTTCAGCTTCATGCCGAGCTCGCCCCTTGTTCTCGGTTCAGTGATTTGAGGCAGACGAGTGTAAGGAGAACTTTATGCTCATTTATGGGGCATTTTACTCCCTGTTTGGGCAGTGGATTGATCTTTGTTCAGGCGCTAAGCAGGACCCTCCTCAGAGTAAACCAAAAGTGAAGTCTGTTAGTGGGCTACACACATGCTCATCAAACTGCAGTTTCATCCAGGTAACATCAATTAATCTAGATCAATCTTTTTAGAAGGTAAAACCAAAATCAATGTTTAATGTTATCACTCAGGCTTACGACTTCTTGGTTCAACATACATGAATACCGTCCTTACTGTGGTTACGTGTGTGCTTGCAAAAAAAAAAAATCGGTATCAGCTGAACTGATTTGTCATATTAAAACCTATGAGAATACTAAACCAAACCACATACATTTTTTGAAGGTATAATGATTAGACATTGTTCTATGTGATGGGAGCAGATGTGAATGCCTGATGAGAGACATTGAGCACCGCCACCAAACAGGATATTGTAACTGAGAAAGGGGTGCTGTGACTTTGCATTCTCAGATTACATTAGCGTACTCATATGTATGCCATTCACTTTAGTACAAAGCGACGCACACATGGAACAGTCACTTTTACACAATGGGACTGCACGTTCCGTCTCTCATCTTGTCCCTTTCTCCCCCTCACTCATGTTTCCTCCCTCAGTCTGCCACATCCTCTTGTTTCCTCTTTTGCTCAACCTTTGCTATCGCTAATGTGACAGCGGCAGACAATAGCTTGTGGTGCATTTAAAAGGATCCCCACCCACTAATTAGCAACAGCTCTCTGGGCCTTTGATCCTACGTCCCTGTGTTCTGGATGGCTTCCTGGTCTTTGAAGGTAGCTGTGACAGAAAAGCTGCTTTCAACTACCCAGAATCCTTTGGCTCTGGCTGTGTGGCTTGGCTTAGCTCACCACAGGCCTCTTAGGGGAAAGAGCTGTTCCTGCAATCGTACATTGTGCCTGGCAGCAGTTACTGAGGGTGTGTGAGCTAGATTGTAGGCAGGGGATCTTGTGGAGCAATGGCACATTTCAAAAGGAGGTGGTGATTACCCAGGGCCCTTCACACAGGAAAGGTGTCAGAGGTCAAGTCTTCCAGTGTGATATGGATATTTTGACCCTCCTGTAACATACAAGCAATGGGTCTAATCATTTTTCACTAGCATCATGGAGTTCATGTTTCCTCTACCTCCAAGATCCTGCCCTCTCTTAGCCTCAGCCTGTTTTGCCAAGACAACACCATGGGAGTGCTGTTGGTTATACCTGTAATTAATATGTTATGGTATTCTTGAGACAGGGTTTGGGACATAATCAGATTAATCACTTCATCAATAATGAATGGTTAGATATTTAATCATTCAGAATTATAATGAGCTTTACTCCTGACTGTCAACTGTAAGCCATGATGCAAAATAACATCTTTAACCGTTAAGTCAAAATGTTTGACAAAAAAATGTCAGGCAAAACACTTGAGTCTAAGTCTCCAACGATGAAGAGAAGGCAGAGGAAAATATTGAATTTAGTTGCCTCCTCTTTCAATATTCCTTTTATTATGCAAGTGCTACCACTTCCCCAGGTGCACTGAGTGGCACAATGCAGGATAAAAGGGAATGGAACTTATTATTTTTTCTCTATTTTTCAAAGGCACATTGTGAGCAGCACAAAAGGGGCGAACTGCGCCATTTGCAAATCAGTTAAGCCCTGAGGGAAATCTGCTGGTGGATGACATTGAAGTTAAAAGTGCACAGCGAGTTGGCTACAATGCTCTTCAAATCGTCTGAGCAGTCTTCCTGTGTATGAATTTGACTGGGAGTAAGGCCCTGTACACAACGCTGTTACAGCAGAAGATATAGTGGTTGAGGCTGCTTCATCGTGATTGACATCATCTTTTCATTGGAATCCAGCGAGGGAGACAAAGATAGAGGGAACGCAGACACAATCCATGCAAGTTTAGGCGGAAGTATTGCATCGATTCTGTCTATAAGACTGTGTTTTATCCTTCGTCAAAAAGCAGTTCTGCCCACTAAGCTCTTTTGAGATGATGGCACTCGCAATACTGCTTGTCTGTTCTGTCTGCTGAAAAATCAAAGCAGATTAAATGCAATGCTAAAGCTGACAAAAATTGAGTTTGTTAATGTGGAAAGCACGGGTGTGTGGCGGTGTCTACAATGGAAGGCTTGTGCACATAGGTTTTGTTTGTGTTTTAGGAGGAAAATGCAATAGTGCCAAATTTCCATGACAATGGAACATTGTGTTTTGTGCAGAGTTGCAAAATGTAAGGCGGTATGACACCAAATCAGTTTTGTCATTGCACTTGTCTTGCTTGATTCAACCATTTTTCGACGAACTTTCACCCTGTGTGCTTTTGTCCTCTCCTCTTCTCTGAGGACAACATGCTAAAATTCAAAACATTCACCTTATTATGTTGTTGATTTATAATGTATTGCATAGCATGTCCTTTACGTCATCATGTTAATGAAAAAAAAACCTTAATGTATCACATGCAGCCACTGGATTGCATAATATTTCATACCCCTCTTTCCACAATTGCATACTAAGTCAACTGTAGCAGTAGTCATGGCAATAATGATAGCACATAATTAGGGTCTCATATCCCTTAGCTTCTCCCATAATTACAGTCTCCAAACCAGAAATCTCCATTTGCATGTTTCTCAATATGAGAGAAACTCATTAATTGTAGACAATTAGGATTAAGAGTATGCAAAGCTTAACTGTAATGTGGGAGCTAAAACTGAATATGCCTTTTTGTTTGCCGTACCAGAGACATCCTCATCAGTTCCTCCCCCTCCTTGCGGCTAATTTTGAAAGAATGTCTGTGTGCAGATGCAGATGTGGCTCGGATGTCTTTATCCATGAAGCGGAATATGTTCAGTGTAGCTTTTTATACAGTGTATCATGTTCCTTTTGTCTTTGGTTACGTGACCTCTTTCGGTCAAGTTTTGTTTCTCCTCAACCGTTGCACGTGTGTTATACATATGTGGCATGAAGGTCCACAAATACAACATATTATTCAAATTGGTAGCATAAGCACTGTCTCCATTCCATGTTGGCAAAAGTAGTGATTTAATATGACACCATGTGCGCGCACACACCTACACACGCACACGCACACTCTCTCTCACACACACACACAAACGTAAAAAGTCTGGCGAGTAGAGGGGGTTGCAGTTCCAAGATGGATGTCGCCTGTACCAAACAGTGTCCCATAGGAGGGAACATTTATTATCCTGGGTTTTTCTTTCAGATTGTTTCTCAAATTAAATAAGTAGAGTGCTGCTGCAGTAAAGGCCATAGAGTAAAATGGGTGAAAGATTAATCAGGGAAACTCTATTACCACGACAGGAATTCATGTAAGAGGAAGTTGTGGCATGATGAATGGCTGTATGGAACATGGACTAAAGAAAAGGACAAAAGGGAAAGAAAACAAAAAAGCAGAACTAAGTCTACCATGACAAAACTAGTCAGCAAATCCCAGTGTGCGTGTCCCCATACTCCCAAAGGAGTTGCTCCCTCTTCATTTATTTACAGCTCTCTGCAGATAAACAACTGCAGCTCTTGTGAGATGCCACTGCCAGGGCCTCCCCTAATGATTATGAAATGCATGATCAAAAATGGTGTATAGCACTCTTTTGCGTGGAACGTACACACACACAAACCGAGGCAGGCACAACAAACCAAAACTTTCCTCCATCTAGCTCTTAATTTCCACACTATCAAAAATGCACACTCAGCCTTCCAGAAAGCCTCCCCCTCTCTACAGATGGAAATAACGCTTTCCTCTCTGAATTATACCGGCAACATCTGTCAGTGGCAAACTAGGCTTTTTGGTGACCTTCCATCGTGAAATATTTACACTGGAGAGAAAATGTGATAATGCCAGTGCAAGGTTTGTTTGTGTGGGAATTAAAACATGTCGTTGTGAGACTTAACTTACTGGCTGCAAAAAGCTTTCAAGTTTATTAGTTTGTACGGCAAGGACAAGGACACAGCAGATGAGGCGACATCTGCATCCTACCTTTTTGCAAGGTATGAACATAAAAACATTTTTGCAGTTACTTTTAAGAGGAAGCCTATTGCTCTAACCTTGAGGGTTCCAGCTCTCGTGTGCTCTCATCATAACCCAAAACACCACACAGTTCAATCCTGTCGCACAAAAGCTTCAAACACATTTGTTCCATACCCCGGGGCTGCCAGCACTGTTCCTAAACAAATGGTTCTGATCCCCAACAGACTACAGTCCTATTATACAATGCCAATTCATGATCTGAAATTTGTTATTCTGTGAATCCCACAACTTAACATGGGAAACATGCACAATATTGGATTAAAGTGATAATCTAGAAGCCTGTTTAGCATGCATTGAGGGATATATTCAAGAAGATTGTTCAAACAGATGAACTGGCTTGTGTGAATGTGACTGCGTTCCACTCTTCATATTCTGAGATAGAAATCAGACAATATGGAAATCATGTTAAATTTGTTCTGTGTGAATTCATGGATGAAAGATTGTGCAGCACCAGTGGTGCAGCAGATGACAGCAGGAGCTATGTGATTAGAAAATGACACAGAGACAGTCATTTGTAGTTATGATAAAGTGTATTTTAGCAGAAAATACTTCTGGTCATTGCTGCTAACATGATATAGAGCTTTATGGGATAAATTACCTAATTTTTTTTTGACAGTGAGCAGAACATGAAATCAATATAAAACCGTTAATAAAAGGTCAACATAATAAACAATAATTCAAAAGATTAATCAATTATTCATTGAAAGAAATGGCATACATACACATCGTCATTTTTGTCATTTGTATAGAATGCCTACAGCTGGAGCAACATAAGAGCTAAAGCTGTTAAACCATTTTGGGGCCTTCCATTGCACTAGACTACTCACAACTGTACTGTATTTACAAGAGAATTAGCTAGAAATCAGCAGTGTAACAGCAATAAATACATTAACTCTTTGAATGTTTAGTGTAACAACACACACATTACATGATTTGTTCAATGAAATAAACCATAATTTATTCTAATCATGAATGCCAACAGTCCAAGGGCATATCACAAGCAGTCATGACAAAATGAATTACATTTTTCCTTGAAGAAATGTACGTAATAATCACATCTCTGACCGTGCTCTTCAGCTTGTGGTTGAAAGGGAGATGTGCATGAGATACCACTTGGAAAAATTAAGGATGGATAAAGGACCATTTGAGCAGACTTTTAAGAAAAACAAAAGACAGCAGTCTCTCTGTCTTTGTTTTCTAGATTTTTTTCTTTCCATTTTTCTAGGTCAATAAAGTTCTTGGGTGAACATCAATTAAACTGTCCAAGCATGACGAAATAACAATATAAGTATGTCAATTAGAAATAAAGTGAAAATCATGGCTGTGGGCAATTTAGGAAAGGATTCTATACCATGACATCTGAACATCGTATGCCATTGCAGAGTGGAATTCACTGTCACACTGTGAATATTAACACACAGTAGCTTGTCACTGTTAAAAATAATGTTCATGTTGTTTCATACCTCAGACTTACCCTTATTGCTGCATCTATTTCGTGGTATTTACACAGAAGGGTGGACTTCTGTATGGCTTGTGTTTAATGTGAGTTAATGGTTTGATGACTTAGGACTGAACAAACCAAATATCGAAAAAGGACAAATCAATTTTGGCTTTTACACAAATGACTCACTGTGACATAATTTGGGCTCTGTCCTAATGACATCACTCTCCCCAAAGCAGAAGATTCTTGGTTGGCAAGAGCAACATGTTTAGAGAAAGACGTTGAAACCCATTTTCAAATTGTGGGTCTGCTTGCACTTGTGATGTGATGATCGTAACTTTATTTCAGGATTTCTTGTACAATAGCAGAGAAATAAGACAGAGGCTTTACTGTGGCTTGACAGCTTGCATTGACACCCTGTATATAAAAACATTATACTTAATGGGTTTAAGATACATAATAAGTATGTCACACTATGTTTTTATTAAGTCTAGACATTGGCCTTTATATGTTTTAAAAATAGACTCTAACACTCTGATGAAATGCAAGTACTGGGGAGAGCATTGTTTGCCGAAACAATGTACAGGCGCAAGTCATGAAATGGAATCTTGATCAAGTTTTTTTCCTCACCTGACCAGAGTTGACTCGGACTTTTGTTTAGTGTTGCAGTGTGAGTTGGTCAACTGGTGTCCTTCGTTACTGCTGCAGTTCGGTGCTTCACTGGACTAACGTTAGCTATAGTTTCTGAAAACAGTTTCAGCGCTTTTGTGAGGTATTTGAGGAGTATATATGCAAAACCTATTATTACATTTTCTAATCCCAAATGCTCGTAAACGCTTGTCTCTTTTGAAGATTGTGCTTAACATCTTCAGGGTGCTGACTGCTGCTTATTTTGGTCTCACAACATAACTTCAATATTATCATGGGTCTTATATCTAATTCAGAATCATAGAGGGTAAGAATGGTGATTGTCATGAGATTTGATTTGTTCCCCCCTAACCCTAGTCCTAACTTGTAACTATATTTGTCTGTCAAAAACAATCAAAGCCTGAGGTTGAGAGCAATGTAAGACTGTACAGCTAAACTGAAATGATCCCCCTCGCAAAACCTTGAACAGGGTGGTAGCTTACATCTTCTCAGAGGGGAATTGTCCAAAGGAATAAGGTGAAGCATGGTGCAGAGGAATTATCCTCCCTGCAGTCTTTTTTTAAGAAGAGTTATAAGTGTTGACATGGAGAGTGAAGAGACATAAGTGACTGAAAAAACATGCTGAAAAATCTGTGCACCCCTGAGAGACAAAACAAAAATGAGAAAGGCGTTTTAAAAATGGGGAAGAGGAGGAGTAGGAACAGTCAAAATGATAATAAAAAATATAAATAAGCATCCTGTCGGGCCCTTTAAACACACCTTTGCCATTCTAAGACTGTTTACCTCAACATCTGTGCATGTCAAACTATTCTAGTGCTGCAGGACTAGACAGTTGTGAAATGAAGCAGTAAAAGAGGGCCTTATTGATCATTCCTGTCTATGCTATGGGACTACTGGGCTGAAAACATCCAATGTGTAGTGGATGAGTGCATCTTGACTGAGCAGCATAGGTCACATAGCAATAACAGTCCAATTTCTTGTGTTAGAAACCTGGATGTTTCCCCATGCTATTGCTCTCATATGTTTCTAATACCACAATTATTATATATTGTGTTTGGATGAGGTGCATATAACACAGGCTCATTTGAACTCCCACATCTCTTTACTTGCAACACTGCTTTTTACACAGTTGTTATTGTTTGTGATTTCTAGCTTTGTTAAATGCTCTGAACTGTAATCAGTTGTAATGATGAGGCTTATGGGCTGAATATGAGTATCTTTAATCATTCAATTATAGTCCGGATGCAGCAAGACACAAGCTTGTTTTGTTATTGTGTTTACTGCCGTTATTGGTGAGGCATCTATCACCATGAATATGTGATTATTCTATATATTTTAGTCTTGCAAAGAATACTAATACTACTAAGACCAATAACTAAGGAAACACCATTATTAAAGAACATCAATGAAAACAAGCAGACAAAAGACTGCAAAAAACACGTAGGGTCTATTGTCATTGGTTTCAAAATAAACGAGAGGGCACCAAGAGAGCACACACCTCTGCCAAGGCCAGTCTATTTCAAATGTGGCATGTATGGATTCTTCCTTGGCCCATGCTACACCCCTCTATTACGTTTAATGACAATCGGGCCTGCAGTTTTTCTGTAATCCTGCTAACAGGCAAACAACCGAACCAAAAACATAACCTCCTTGTTGGAAGTCGTAATGAGATGGTAAAGTCAAGCATCTATGCCGTAATTTATATATTATTTTACTACATCAAAAGATAAAGCTTTATTCAACATACATGAATACTATGTTTTTCTCTTGTCAGACGTGGCAACATTGGCACAATGGCTCAGCCTCAGACTTGGATCAATAACATTCGATCAACGTGTCACAGCTCACATTGGCCTTAGGAAACTGACAGAAAATTCTTCCGCATGCATGGATAGTGCAACAAATAAGACAAAATAATCCTGAAACTTTTTATTGTTCATGTCAATGTTATCTTGAAGGCATTTGCAGGATTTCCCTTGAAACATCACAAAACCTATGATAATAATCCAAAAGATACATTGCTCATTATACTACACACACTGTATGATGTTGTTGGAGTTGGCCCCTGTTAACATAAAGGAACAGTGTCACACTATCCAGTAGCTACCGAATGATGCGAAATCCTCAGCTACACAGGAAAACCACATTAAGCAGAACTGAATATAAAAGGAAAACCAGGTATTGCTTCTTCTGGCTATAGACTGTAGAAACACATACATATATACAGTAACATATGTGATGTCACCTCTTTTTTGTAACACAACATTTTGAAACAAAATTTTTTTAATTGTCGATTTTGTTTTCAGTTACAGGCAAACGTGAGACATTTCATCTTTTGGAACACAGAGGATTGGGAAAGGAGAAGGGTATTAAACGGCAGGAGTCGTGCGCAATTGGCACATTTCGGACGGGCACAAGGTCAAAACGGACAGTGAACTAGTGTAACTATAGACCTTTTTCATAATTGTAAACATTCCAAATGTGGCGCAGTTTAACTGATGAAAGAAGGACGTGTCATTACGTCATCGTGACAACATTCTTTTTTCCACATACCGGTAAAGGTACAGATTTATAGAGGCTGATCAATTTGGCGATTAGCACCACCTCCTCACAATAATAGGAAACATAATTGAGAGAGCTGGCTAATGTTAGCCATCCTAAATATTATTACAAACATTAACAGCTTGATGGTTTGTTTGTTATTGATGAAAAAGATTAATTTACCATTCAATACATGTAGAATACTACCGTACCATACTACTCCTGGCATCAATGTGACTTCAGTGCCGTAATGAGCCTTAATTTCTTTTGTAGTGTATGTGAATGATAAAAGCTGACAGGATGTAAACATGGACCAAAACTATTGCCTAGCAGTGCCATTGACTCTGCCTATGAAGCAACAAATCTCTGTCTCTGTGTGTCCTTCACATATCTCGAGAGCTGTTCATCCGATCTACCTCACACTAGGCAGGTGTATTGATGGGGACCAAGGGACATGCAGTGATGAATCTGGTACAATTTGGACACACGGCATGTTCAATATTAATAAACGCTCAACTTCAGGCCTCTGCAGACTGAGTCAAGTATGTCTCCTGACTCTGCATCGAGGAGACGACGGCTCATTAACTGCAGGTCACTATTGCTGCTGGGTGCTGGATATAGCCTTCTAACGCTACATGAGTGCTGGATAATGTTACAACCGAACTTTTCTTCACCTCCCTAGAGTCAACGAACATGAGAAGACAACCTACAGGAACAGTACTCCTCTGCCTTTGCAACCCAAATTGTGTAGGTTTGTCATACTAACTTATAACGTTAACGCTAGATCTTCCCCAAATTAAATCCATGCTCCACTTAATAACTGCGGTGGTTATGTCAGAGCAAACGATTCATATTTGGAAATTAATACATCCCCTAAGTGTAATTCACTGGTGCTTCTGACCGCGAGTAGCCAGTATGTTTTTCCCATTAACCAGACTGTATTTCTGAGTAGCCGTGGTCGGATGTTTGAACGAACTGTATCACTGCGATTGCTGAGGACCAAAGGAAGTGCAGTGTTAAGAGTGAAGCTGTTTGTTTGAGCAAATTTCAAGAAAGTTGCAAGCAGCAGTGCCACAGACTAAGCATTCAGCCAGTTATGAATAGCCGCTGCACTAGTTTCCGACAAAAAAGAGAAAAAAACTGTTTCAACAGGTGTCTGGCATTGCAATGTCTCAGTGATGGTTCTAAACAATCAAGAACATCTTATTCTCGTTTATTGGTCCACAAATTGTAAATACTTGACAGCTTACTCATAAACTAAGACATATCCTCACAGGTTTTATTGACGGCTTCAGGAATACCTCTTCCTGTCAACAGTCAGAGAACACAGCCAGATTAAATGAAACGTAAAGCCTCTTCAGTGTCTAAAATGCCCGGAGCTATAGAAAGGCAAACAGTGCCCTAATCAGATTACAATGCTTTCATTTGGTTTTAAAGGCAGATACAAATTGGTGTGAAAGTGAGAGAATTTGATCCTGAAGGCACAGTGATTTTCATCTTTCTCTTTGCTTCAAAACTAGATGCTTGTATTGCTATTCATTGCTTTTTTACTATTGTGAAACTTGACCAGAGTTTTTTTCCACAGTTTTATTTCCTTCTTTTCTTATTTGCATAATGCTTGACATATTTGAGCAATTTATATGTAATCGTAATTTGTCTAAAGAATGCAGTTGAAACACAGTGAGGTACAATGTGTTGCAAGGTGCACTTATTTAGTGTTTGAATATTATTAATATAAAAAAGAAAAAAAATCATCTAGTTATTTTCAAAGTAAGACCGAATTTTAAGAAAGCACACTGTACTGAAGACACACTTTTATTGCTAATGAATTTGCAAATGGAGCCAATATATCATCCTTCCGACATTTGGAACAGATAGTCAGTGCTCTTTTTTTTAATGCTGTCGGACTGGCAATGGCGGCCAATGCAGTGACCAAACTGCTACGTATCTCCGCCGCCCACACTTCTTCTGTCTAGAGAGTATTTTTCTAATGGAAGATGACCGCAGTGGCTCTGAAAGAGGACATGGAGTGGTAATACAACACTCTTGACATGCACATAATTGTCTTTGGCATAATGTGAAATCATCACAACCCAATGTCAGGGGTTCTCATTTCCGGCAAATCGAAAGTTGGGTTCAATTAGAAAAAGTAAAACTTTGATTAATTACCGTTTGTTAATATCTTTGGAGAGGGTGAAGCGGAGTAGTCGGCAGCTCTGAGCAGCCATCAATTTGCCTTCAAATGGAAGTTTTAAATTCAAAGATTTTTTTCACTTCCTTTCCTCGTAAGAGAAGGAATGCGTCTCCTCGTGCAGGGGAGTGTGTGATATTACTCAGTCACTCTAAGCTCCGGTTATCATTTCCTCTGGAGTGTCTGCACTGGCAGAGCATAATGGCCCTTGTCTCCGCTCCTCAGCCTTCGATCCGCCTGATTATCCTTCTCACCAGACAAATGCCAATCTGCTATTTTTTCTGCTTCACAATTAACAAAATGCCCGTGTTCAAACAGGAGGGCATCTCAGCCTATGTGAATACCAAGGTCACTCTGTCATAAAACGAATGTCACTCCACAATTGAATCTCCATCCGCTTCTGCGTGGAAGGGCAGGCGGGTTTATCCCAATGGGAGGGACTTCTCTTTCGGGCAAATACTGTTAATTCCACCATTGATAATCTTAACTGCTTGAGCCAAGCTTAAATGGCCCATAAAATGTACATACTAATTGATGCAGTGTAAAGGGCATAGAGCACTGGCAGGGAGTGAGACAGACTGAGAATGGACTGTCCATATTTAGGGAGAGGGTGGAAAGACTATGATTTTTACATGATAGAATCTTACACAGCAGGGTTCTGAACAAGAGTAATTAATTGATTATACAATAAATGCATCCCTGAGTGTGTGCATCCAGTGGTTACTTTGTTTAGCTAGATATATATTTATTACAATGTGTTACTAACTGCAACACAAAATGAAGTTCAGCATCAAATTAACAAAGATAGAATGTAGAGTGTTCTGAAATGGTAATTTTCTTGTCTTCCAACAACTCAAAGCGCTTCACACTACATTGAACAATTCACACATACATTCCTACACTATTTGCACGGGCTCTTGCGTGACTTTTGTTGAAGCCCACAGGATAAAGGAAATGTTTACTTTTCAAAATCTTCAAAAGCTAACATTAGGATTAATATGGTTAGTATATAGTATACCAATAGTATGTAAGCCACTTTAAAAACTCTAATATAATATGACATAAAAATGTCACAAATAAGGTCATAAGGTTTGTCATGAAAAAGTGACAGTATGGGTATGCCAAAAGAAATGTCATAGAATAGTAAGCCGTGAAAATAATATTCTTTTTTTCACAAACAATGTAATAAAAAGTCATATGTATGTCATAAAAATTCCATAAAAAAAATAAACATAAAATAGTATGCCATGAAAAATAATATAAATCTTATGTCATGAAAAAGTAAACATGTATCTTAAAGTATCTTAAACATGTTATTGAAGAGTATGCCATAAAATATAATTATATAGTATGCCATAAAGTATATGAGCTTTAAAATATCGTAAAAGATGTCATTGAAAAGTGTCATAATACGCCAAAAAAGTAAAATATGATACGTGGGGGTTGGATCACTCTTGTCGAGAAGAAACAGCCGGATAGAGAGGAATAACTTTCTTAAGCAGCAAAATACTGTTCTTCACACTTGGTTGGCTTCATAATAACAACATTTCCTTGTTCCTAACTATCATGTGACTGAACTAACCAATCAGAAGCTAGGGGGACTTATACTGAGGTAAATGTTGGGAAAACCAGAGGTAGATTCAGAAGAATATTGTAATTGTTTTAAAGTCACTCATGAAAGTATTCAAACATGTAAATATTTAAATAGTTAACTGTAAACATCACTCATCATTAATCCAAATGTATGATTTAAACGTACAACGAAACTGTACATTAAAAATACACTTTTATATAATTTATAGTTATATAGTTTGCATTAACAATGGAGAGTGGAACATTGCATAATGTCCATGAATGAAACGACAAAGATGTGCAGGATTCGGACAAACCTGAAAACTGTTCCAAAGTTACCACGCCCGTACAAACACCAGTCCTCCTGCAACCGTTCAGAAAACCTTGATATTTGAAATAATTAATTATCTTTCACTTCATTTCATTTTCATGTTTCATTGTTGGTAATTAATTCATCATTTTAATATAATTAAGCTTGCATGAAAGTATGTTTTAAGAAACACTCAAGGACCTAATTCTTTGTAATTGGGATCAATCAAAGGATTAATAGTCAGAATTTGAGGCCAAATGTATCACATTAAAAAGAGTAAAAAAAAAATAACATATTTGCAGACAATAGGCGTATATATATAGATTATACTGCAAAGAATACTTTATGCAAGCATATTTTAAGTTTTGTGACATTTTTTCTTCATAGTCTGGAGTCAAAGGGGATTTCTGCGAAAGTGGTTTTCACTGAAACTGTATTAATGCAGAGATCCTTTGTCAAATCATTCCACTTGTATCTGTGCTACAGGAGGAGTTCTTTGGCCATTGAACATTTCCAATTATGTTGTTGTAACATTTACAACCATGGAAAAAGAAGGTCGGCGTTTCTTTTCTCATTTTCATATGTGTTAATTCAGTACATTCTTCAACTAGACACTTGCCTTTAGGATTTAGAAAATTCAATCAAGTACCTAAGATGAGTTTGACCAACCTATCATGTGTCTTGTGATGCAAGGTGTCAAAGGTCCAAGAAACAATAGTGTAGTGAAATTATATTCTCTTTTAGCGGCTTTCTAGAATAAAACATATTCAACAATATTAATTAGAATGAACTTTGGAATGTGTTCCATTGACTTCCTGATTGCCGGTGAGAAATGGTGTAACCGAGACACAAAGGCAAGGGTTCATCATTTACAAGTTAAAAATGTAAACAGCTCGCTTTCATTTCAGTTTGAATTATGCACTGGACCACACAGGAACCGCTGTTGAGATGAGATTTCTTCGCCTACAATGCCTGAAATTGAGCTTGTTTCGGTTGATTCGGACAGAAGGTCATCACTCCTCATTTCCATTTTGATTCAAATAAAAAAAGACACTCGTCCTGCAATTGGGTTCTCCATAGTGAAATACATTTCTATTAGTTGCTTGGTTTAATAGATTTTGCTTGGGTGATGATAATAAAACATAATGTCTCGGAGGAGTTACTTCTGGAGTTAACCCAACACAGGTAGATATGTGGCAATTCTGTCCACACATGCCACCACACCTGATTTATTACTAACACAGTTTTTGGCACACTCATTAAGCACAAAAGCATACACACAATACCCTGTGCATACATCCCAAGCTGTAGATCATGCCAAGCTGCTGGATGCCATGATACAACCACTGTGGCTTGATAGGTTAGCCAAATGCCAAAATACCACTGTTTTTCATGGATAAGGGTGCACATTTCTTTGGTTCCTAAACAATTGGAATTTCATGTGTGCCTGCCAAATAGCATCTTGTTCAAAATTGATGTGTTGGTTCATTAATCATGTTTGGATAAACATTAATTTGGTTTCTGTATGAAGATTCTGTATAGCTCATACTGTAAGCCTACAGACGTGGCACTGGTAAAAATCAGAATACAAATAAATACAGTCGTTGCATACATGAACAGCAGCCCATCCCAGAAGAACTTTAGCTTTCTCTATGGTCTTTCAAGTACGCCCAGGGGGTCGTCAGCAAAGCTGTGCTTATATTGCATTTCACCATCTCATTCCTTGAAAGCTGGATAAAGTTTTTTTTAACAGTATGTTTATTTTGCTAAGATTTTTCCCCCTTATCTTTAGTAAAGATATCACAGTACTGTAAAATTCTGTCCAGGTGACTTAGAATTGTGTTGTAGACCAAAACGAAGGTTACGATATTGTAAACGCTGTACTATAAGACTCTTTGGGTAATACTCTCTTCCAAACACGAGCATGTATTTTTGGCAACTGAAAATTTGCATAAACGTAGCCGGCCACTCAGGACGAGCATGCCAAGCCTACGCGTATGCTAGATGGCAGATATATGGTCCAAAATGTCAGTCCGAGGCGGTGGGGCGGGTACACCAACAAAACACCAAACATACCCAAATTCAAGCATCGCATGAAAGCATCAGTGATTCCACCGCTCTCTGCGTGACCCAAAGCAGGCATGGTGGAGGTTATTGAAACTGTGAAAATGAGTCAAATCGAGTCAACGGGCAAATCGCTGTTGGCTGAAGAGAAATAGGATTGCCCACAGCGATGTGTGTTGCCTTATATACTGTTGAGCTCATATTCGAGTGGAGGAGAGTATTACCCATAGTGTCTAGAGGTCAGATCCTATGTGAGTTAGGATCTGTTATTGGCTATTTATCCAAACCTATACAAAACTTGACTTGAATTAGATGGTTTAAAAAAATTCACCAAAAAATAAGCACCCAAGGGGAAGTAGAATTATTCAGTGGGTGAAAAATGGGCAATAAAATATTTGTATTTAGCAAATATTCATTATTTATGAGTGACAAGGTCAATATATGCCATTGATTTCATTGTCTCTGGTATGGTGTTGATTATCAGACCTCTGTGATTTAGACAAAGTAACAGACAGAGTGTAAATGTATCATTACCAATGTACGACTCAATTCTTTTAAATTTGGAAACAATTGGAATTTAATGCTTAATTTGTAACACAAAATTGTAGGATGTGAATTTGTAGGACGAAGCAAGGGGAAGCATCCCTATATTTAACCGCACATTTGTTTCAGTTCTGTCAAGACTGCTCTTCAGAGAGAATCAGTAATCCTGGTTGATGTGGCATTTACATGAAATAGAGTTGTTGTTTTGTAAGAAGAAAAACAATGCTTTATTTATGTATCTGCTGAGGAAAGAAATCACTCTCTGCAAGGACAGCATCATTATTAGATTTCCATGACCCTCAAGACAGGCTTTGTGTAGTAAGACAAAGGTTGATTGATTACCTATAAATTTATGTTGTCATGGCAGTACAAGCTTTCCAGGCGATATCACGAGTAACCTTCACTAGGCTGGGAGCAACAATGAACAGTTGTCATGTAAGACAAAAATAAATAATTCAGCGTGGTTCTCCAACAAACTTATTTGCAATTTGTTGAGCCTTTATTTACACAGTTTGGACATGTACAAGGTCTTCGTCATTTTCTTCAGAGATTATCAAAGATTGCTGTTTTTCTTTAGCATGGCATGTCTTTTTCTCTGCTCAATACATAGAAAAGCATTGTAATATATACTGTATGACCCTGTCTGTACATTTACTTATCTGGCATGGCGTTGTGTGTGTGTGTGTGTGTGTGCTCAAGGGAAACAGAATATATATTTTTTATGTTTAGTTATGGGTTAATATCAGATTTCACAAAGGACAAAGTGTATAATTTTACAATTTCATTTTACAATCTAAACATCGACCTGTTTCTTCTTTGTCCATGCAACATTTCGTCATATGTCATGGTCCTGCTCATTGCATGTTGAGACTGTGTGCTGGAAAACCATGTGAGGATGCAAGTTAACAAATTGAATAAAAGCCACACTACTGCCAATATTTTAATTACTGATTAGAAATTGATTTTGTCAAGTTCTTTAAAAAACTTTCACATTGTATTGCAAGGCCCTATGGGAAACTCAACAGTAGGTGAAGTGTGGATAGTAATATTTATCAGATGATACTGCAGTGGAAGAACCTTTTTGGATGCCTCCAATTAGTTTATGTTTCTAGCTCCTTCAGTGTGTCAAATATCCAATGTGAGAAATTCAGCTTGCTATATTGTCTCTTCCTTTAATTATAGTGCCCAAACTGAAGCACAATACATTGTTAATCAAAGAAAAAAGAAAAAGGGAACTGGAAATACTCTGTTCTGTTGAGACAGTCTGTGTCAAAATGGCAAGGTATAGGACAATTGCCACAGCGACACTTTTCACTTCTCTCAAACCCCTGAAGCAGTGGCTCATGGCAAAAGTTGAAATAGAATTCCATATCATGCCAGGACAGTATCAGTGCTCTCTAAAGCTTCTCATGAAACACTCACTCACTCTCAAAACCACACAGAATTGTAGAGCTGCATCCCAAATGAGTCCAACAAGTTCACACATTTGGCCTCTAAGGAGCAACGGGTGAACATGAAACAGATTTTCAAAACATACTTAGGTTTTGTTGTATTCTTTATTTTTGCTAGTCCTCTATCGTCGTATACTGTATAAGACCTGCCATTAAATGGTCAGCTGATAGCAAGTTCCATACTTGGCTTTTAGATTTTAGTGGTGGCGCTGTCTTATTTATATATTTGGATTGTTGATTATAAGAGTGTAAGTAGGTGGACATTTTCTGAAAAGTGTACCAGACAATTACATTCTCAAATCATAGTTTTAAAGTGCTCTGGTTTTCCTGAAGGGACATGAAAATAGCAGAATTTAGCCATCATAAAAAATGGGGGAAACACAAAAATGTGTTAAAATAAAAATCAAAGAAAACCATTGCTGCACTCTCTAGCTTTCCACTGGCTTTGGAAAATGACAACCTTCTTCTACAAGCAGAGGCCATAGGTATTGATTAGTAGTCCTTTGTGTGTGAGCTATTTGTGTTAAAATATCCATTACAGTCTCATTCCTGGATGGTGGCTGGAAGTCTATATCTGCATACACTACATATTTGATGCTGACTCAGAAACAGTCAAATTTGCATTAATTGGTAATCTTAAAATGTACCATCCTTTTATGACTTATCTTAGAATTTGAGTTGAACACGCAAACTGTACTTACAAAGAGACCAAGCTAAGGCATATGTTTATTGTTGTCTCTGTCTTTCTCTGTTGCCTCTCAAAGCTCCTTACAAACAACTTAAAGCAATACGTATTACCAAAATCGGACTCTTTGGAGAAAGTGTCAATTATTTAGGTTGCACATTGGTCAAAATGATATTGTTTTGTTGCTGGATCTGGCTGATCACATACGTTTGAGTATGTGATTTGGGCGATAATGTATTATACTTTGTGCCATCCATTCATCAGTAGGCAGGATATTATATTAAAATCATCCTTGGTGCTGCACTAATGATTCATAGTGTTTTGTTTTCTTCGTGTATGCAGAGGTTGGTGGGATCTGAGGCAGATTATGTGAATGTGTGCATGTTCCTTGCTAACAGGTGCAAAGAAGCATCTGGTGACTCCATGTGTTCTAGAGGAGACACATGACTGACTATAATCCGGGTCAACTGTGATTCAATTGGGGAATTGGTCATTTCGAGCTGGGGGTGAGAATTCAAAAAAGTGAATTTCAGACCCTTGAAATTATTGATTTGTTCAAGGCACTTGTAAAGAGAATGTATGGGACTATAAGGGCTTTGTAGTACAGCTTCATAAATGATGGTGTTTTCTCATCATTTTGAGATGATTTTGTTGATGTTAATATTTTGGCCTGAGGCAAGAGGCAAAAGAGTTTCCACCTTAGATATGGGACTTTGTCAGAGAGTTCAACACAGTTTTTATTTTAATAAACACTAATCCTCCCACAATGCAATGCACAATACACAAGAAAGAAATCACAGCTCACAGCTGAAAAAATAAATCAAATAGAGGATGGGGGTGATACAACAGATCTAAGAAATAAAACAAACAAAAGAAAATGTAACAAATCTTCTGAAACGTGGCTGCCTTTTTAAATTGGCTGTAGCTTTCCAAAGTTGCATTTTGATTGACGTTGATCGATGAAAATCTTTTTTTAATGCTTGACTGTTAAAAATGGTAGAAACTAAATAGTGACAGATGGTATACAGGTAAAGAATGACTGAATTCCTCACAACACACACTGGGACAAAGAGTATGAGGGGAACTAGGGAGAAAGTGTCACCGTGACAAGCTATGAAACTGACAATATACTGTAGTACCCATTACCCTCTCACTCCGCTTGTATCACACTTTGAAGCCAACCCCCCCCCCCCAGGGACTCCAACATTGGCACCATCTTCACTACTCAAAGAGCAAGTCAGTTATAAATGCTGGCATGCATTAATTCGTAGCCCTTTTCCCTGTCAGAGTTGTGCTTCACCAGCCAAATTCCCCTGTGATGTAAGGTGGCAAAGACCAGTGGTGCAAATGTCAACACCAACCTAATGACAGAGTTAACTATCTGGACGTTTGCACCTATTGCATATGTGATACATGCACAAAATTACAGAAAGCAAGATGGTCAAGACAGGCATAGATAAACTGACATAAGTGTGCATCTGTATGTGTGGGTGGTGAATGTCTGTCCAACCATGATACCCAGACAGAGATCTGCATAGTCATAGTTAGCATGTACTGCATACCACTTAATGCATGTATTTTCTTAGTTTAACTGATTTGTGCCTTAGCAAATATTATGCACATTTTGTTAATATACATCTTTTTATTTTATATTAAAAAAGAAACGATTATTCTGTTCAGTGTTTCATTAATAAATGCTTTGTATTGCATACATAGTCTTCACTTTAGATGAGGTCACACAAAATACTTAATAAATGCTTTATAAGGCATACATAGTTCTCACTTTAGATGAGGTCACATAAAACACTTTACTAATGAGTAGTAACTACCTTAATAAATCATGAATTTATCATGAATTGCAGTATTAATATGCATTTATAAAGCATATATTAACATAGTCCCTAACCATTATATATATATCAATGCATGAATAATGTACATCTAAATAAGTTATTAATCATTTACTAACACTTTATAAATGATCTTATTAATCATCTACAACTCCTTAATAATTGGTTTGTAAAATATATAATACTTCATTTACAAATGGGGAATCCATCATTTATAAAGTATGAAAACACAATAATGAAGCACATAATAGACGGGCTTATTAATCAAGAATAAAACATTTACAACTGTTATGAACTGCATACTAATGAATTATTAATGTAGGAACAATGCTTTATAAATGATGAATTAAGTGTTTACTCATACTTAACTAATGCTTCATAGTGTGTAGTTGTTATAAAGTGCTACCAAAAAAACCTTTAGAAATACTGTAGACTTTGAGGAACTACCTCAGCCAGATAATTGACGGTGTTGCTGTGCTCTGCAGCAACAAATTGTCAGCTGACTGCCATCACCACTTGGGTGGTCTATTCAAGCAGGCAGACTCTCTTTGCTGCTGCTAACACTGTGGCTGTAGCTCTCGATATGCATTCACACCCAAATGCAAACCCAGCGTCCACCTGGCTTGTCTCCTTAATGTGAAACCAGCAGGCCATAATCCCTAGTTTGAGAAGTCTCCATTCCTTGAGCAATGAGCAAGAGCTTCTTGTTGATGCTCATATTTACATTATTTTAGGATTGTTTTGAATTATATTTCACAATAGTTTAAATATCTTTTATACAAAGAGGCAAACCAAAAGCCACCGAATATAAGTGTGCTTCAATGCTTGTTACCCGGCATACAGATCTCTAAACCGTTCAACATATGTTTTCAAACATGTGTCCTCATTTGAACAACATTTCCATGAGCATGATTGCAACATAATTGTTAATCACTCACCGCTACATAATAGGCTGTTAGTTAGGGTTGTGAATTATGGTTTACTATGTCGTGCTAATAATAATTACAGTACCTGTGATTGCTTTATGTTATCTCAATACACATACAATGGCCATTATATGCTCTGTTTGAACGACAATTAGTTAATGTTTAACAGCATCATTTCAAAATGTCCTGAAAAAAATTGTCCACGGTGCATGACCTCATCTGTTGTATCTGTACAGAGGAGAGGAGCCACCATTTGTGCTGACTGAACATTGAAATTGTAAAGAAGAAAGCTACAAAACTGCTGTGAAGAATCTTGGCATATACAGTAAGTAGACTTCTCCTAAGAATTGAAGAAAACAAAAGAAAATATATGATGGAAAATGCACCTGCATTACAAAACTTGATTATCTCAACCTACAATCTTACTTTATCAGATATTTTTAATGACAATAGAGAGATTTTGAATTAACAGGGTTCACAGCAGAGGCATGAGGACCTTGACCAAAATAGCTTATCTGTAATATGGTAAAAATATGACCTCTGAAAATGGACGTCCATGTATTCACACTAATGGTTTACTTCTATGTGAACCAGGGGCTTGCACAGCTGAGGCAGAGGCCTTGGCAGTTTTCCCACATGAAAAAAAAGAAACACTTTGGACTGTGTTGTGTATAGAAAAGCGAGTTGTCTGAGCACTTTGATAACTGTAGGATATTGTTCTCCCTTGGCAAAAGCCTATTCTTCAACAAGAGACCGACCGTTCCTTAGCGAATTGAACGCCTCTCCTTCCCATCTGCAGGATTTCTTGAGGGAAAGTGGGTAAAGGTCATCTGAGCCACATCTCTTACAGAAAGGTTCTGTAGGAGAGAGACACAGAAAAAGGAGATACAGAGCGGGAGAAAGGTTCTGTGTAATGTATATTATCAGCTAGTTGCACAACAAAAATAAAAACTTGCACCAAACAACAGACAACTCTACATTCTACACTTTTCACATTCCATCATGAGGTTATGTGGGCATATTTTATGACTTTCTATTAGCTATTCTCCACACTGTGTTTTATGTTGACCCTGATATCATTTATTGTAGTCCCAATTGCCAGCTGGCTTGCCATGAGATATTTCTGGGGTCAGTTGGGGGTCATGAGTGTAGGAGGCCCAGTATAACTATCGCCACAAAGGGAAGGGGGCTACTTAGCTGGGATGCCGTAAGTCTGGAATAAATCGGAAAATGCTGCAATGCCAAAACAGAGGCTGCATTAGTGAGAAAAGCTGTATAGGTTTGTGTATATGTGACACTTTAATGAATAATATATTTGTTTTAACATACTCTTATTTGTTTGTTTGTTCACCATATTTTATTGTGAATTTTCATATTTTCTATTTTTAAATGATGTCATACTATTGCACAGTGTTTTACTGTTGAGCACCAAATCACAGAGCCAAATTCCTTGTATGTGTAACGTACTCGGCAATAAACAGTTTCTGATTCTGATGTGTGTTTTACAGAACCTTTTGATTGTACTGGCCCATTTGGCCCATAATCTACAATAAATGCAGCATTCGACAATATGATCGATTTTTAAATGTTTATTTTAACTTATTTCAAAATAGTGTTATTACAACACATACATACCAATAAATCATAATATATCTCAGGGTTACCATTAAAGTACAGGGAGTCAAATGAGAAAAGATTCTGGTGATCCATTTTCTGATCTTATTATTTTCTCAGGTGAAAAAAGGTTTTGCCAGGATAATCTTCATAGGTTCCTTACATTTTCTTTTCATCTGTAAACCTCATAGGGAAAAAAAGTTCTTGTAAATAACTTTTTTCACTTTTTTCATTTGTGAAAACAGGTTTGTTTTTGTAATTCTCATTTAGGCCACAAGAGGCTGAAGTGCACCACAAATTACATTGAGTACAAATAAATGTTTACTGCTATATATATTTACATCTATTTTATCAATGATTATGTGTTTGTGTGTTTTATGTCAGTGTGAAGGTCAATTAAAGCATCCTTAATCTCCTTATTTAGTAAAAGACAACTACAATGTATTATATAGTTACTGCGTGATTCTTTTGATTTGTCTAGATCTGCTTTTGTTCCTCCCACTTGTGTTTTTGAACATTTACTGTAAGGTTTGTACAGTTGCCATGACACCGCTGCTGAGGTAGCTCCGAACATTGCTGATGGTACAGTAGCGCCGGATTGGAAAAGCCAAGGACTGATTTGCATTTGTTCACTCTCTCAGCATGGTCTTAATTCTTTCTTCAGAACCACCTGTTTCCTCTGGCAACCTCTTCATACAATAAAGGATGAAAGAATAAAGAAATTGCATGCATTTTTATAACTGTAGGGGTGTCGAAATAGACCATTGTTTGTATGAGCAACATGAAAAGTTCTAACACTGCGTCAGTTTGGCAGAAAGTGCAGAGACAAGTGATTGTGTAGATCACAGTACCTTCATAAGAAAACACTAGAGTTTGTAAAACCCTGGTTCTGCAAACTGGGTCATTAAGGCAAGCCAAGAGGTTTTGTTTAATTTCGCCATGCACCAGTCTAAATGCAAAAGCAATCAAGCACACCTTGATATCTACTCTTCTTCACAGCTAATCACACACAGCTACTGTAGACGACGGGAGAAAGAGGAAGGGGAAGAGATGACCTGAGATGGTGAGAATCTGCCACCACTCCAGTTTTTCACACTTTTCTGAAATAGGGGTGACAAACTGGCGTGTGCCATTTGTGAGAAGGCGGATTGTGTTAGGATTTCTCTCAGGGTTGGCAACTCTAATTAGAAGAGTGGAGCAAGCAGGTTGAGAGAGAGAGCGACACTTAAGCAGGAAGGGTCAAATGGTTCTGGTACAGCACATCTTACATGCACACACACACACTCACACACAGTACCAAACTCGACATCACACTATTAGAGGGAGTGCAAAGGTCACAATTCAACATATGACCCCCAGGTGACATCTGACATTTGCAGTTCTGGTGCAGCTGAAGAGAATGTAGAGAATATGAATTAAAAAAAAAGATTACCATTATGCTAGAGTACATTAATTTTGAATTCAAAATCCATCCTTTTGCTCAAAGCTAATTTTCAAAATATAGTTTTAACCCTGTAGCTTTCTCTTTGTGATGCAAACAATATTAAATATCTTAAAAAGGCCAAATTTCAACATTATGCTTCCAGTCTAACACCTGTTAAAATGTACATTGTATAATCGTGTGTTCTGCTCTGTTGAATTATACACACATAGCGTTGTGTCTCCTGAATGTCCCACTTTTTATGTTTTATGATAGACAAAACTACACTGACTCTGTCCTTAATGCTGAAGCCGCTGCTGTGGCTGAGGGTTGCATTGGGTTCCCTCTCATCACAGTGAGCCATGCACACACATACACATATGTTGCTCCAGTGCGCACACACATACGCATACAGATACACGTCACATGGCCCCCATCTACAGCCGAATAACGACTGGAAAAGGTCCACGAGTCAAGGGGCACGCATTATGCTGGAATTTGAACCTGAGGGACTGTGCTCACTCTGGGGGACGTAATACCCCCCCCACCCCACACACACACACACACACACACACACCAACACAACTGCTCGCTCAGCTGGGCCTGGACCTTCGCCTCCCCTCACTCCCCAACAAACTGATATCCTATAAAGGCTGCCCCGGGCCAGGCCAGTTTACATATATCCAACTCGACAGGCGAGCCAGGAGGAAACAAGACCAATGACCCGCATGGATCCATTCACATGCAAAGACTGGAGAAAATGAGACACTATCTTGTTCTCTCTTCGTCATACAGTCTTCTCCCCCCTCCTTTATAATTTCTTGTTTTGTTGCATCACAGTGTGTTTCTGTATCTACACTGTCTCCTCAATCCTCTTATCCGTGATTAACTTTAGTACATGAAACATCTTGTTTATTTTTCCTGGACAGGTAAGATATGTTCTTATTTTAGAATCCTAATGTAATTCAAATTAAGCTTTAGCTGAAATAGAGGAACATGTAGTAATAAACCTTAAAGGGCCTACAGCTGTACCTTTAAGGCCAGCATTTCCTATCAACTGATGAGCATTCAAGATGCACCAAGCTCAGAACACAGAAGCTTCTCTATAACACAACTTTTCGTTGTCTTTAGCAAAATGTGCTAAAAACAAAAAAGCACTCCAACTGTACTTTTTTCGCTGTTGAACACCATTTATAGGAATCAAGCCTAATGTGTAAAGAAATAAATAAGAAGAAAAACGTATCTATTTGAAACTTAGTTTAATAGTTTAATAATGTAAGTCTATGTTTGATTTCAATTTGGAGATAAAATAGTATTTTTTTAATTGAAATAATAAGCCAGCTCTAATTCCAGCTCTGTGCAACGGCCAAGGTGGGCAGGTGAATGGGTCAGTAAAAATAAACTTTATTATCATTTATACTGTAATAATGTCAATTTGAGTAGTATGCCAAATTACTCCAAACAAATAACACTTGAAGAATGCTTTCTGTATGACCTTTTTATCTAAAAATGAGTAAACACACCAGGGGCATTTCAATAGAGCATGTGTAAAGGATTGTAAATTCTGTTGCTGAAGTGACTCCATCACTATTTAAAGACAAAGTCCATCCTGCTTTCTTTGTTAATAAACAGTTCAATGACACGGTTGTACAGTACATCGGTTCAGTTCAGTTCCAGCCAGAGGTTCTTCTTGATTCATGGACAGTCGAGCCTCCCCAGTTGTATTTCTTGAAAACGTTTTAATGCGTTTGAGGTCTGAAAATGTCCGCTCGACAGAGGCAGTAGATATTGGGATTGTCACCGCCAAACATGTCACGCTAGCCCACTGACCAATCACGTACTTGTAGGCCAGCTAGACGGCGCAGACATGTCAAAGACATGTCAAACTAAAGATCTGATTGGTTGAAGACTATGACAATCAACAATAACGTCCCAATTTACTCAAACTGCAAAGGGATTCACTTGTAATTCTGAAGGCCTCCAGGCAGATTTTTTTTACCTAGAGACACAGAGGTGAAATCTGATTGGATAAAAGCTCTACTTAAAACAAGCTGCGCTGGAAGCAGAGCAACTGAGGAACACAGTAGCTGTGCAATGAGATAATAAGCTAATGGAAAAAAATATTTAGAATACATGTAGTGTATTTATGAAAAATAATTAAGTTATAAAATAGCTATAACTTTGTGATTCTGTCTAGTAGGCTTTGCAGGCCCTGACAACCCACCACTGAGTTCAACTATTGTGGTTTATTTGTAGACTGAGCATTTGTAAGTGGATGTTACAGTGGAAAAGAATCAAGAGCATTCTGTAACACTGCCGTTCTGACAAATACACAAAGCACAAAGCTGGTTCAGAATGAACATGGTGCCCATCTCATGTTTATCAAAACACAAATCTTCTCTGAGAGGACATCCCTGACTCTTGCCCTGTGATATTCAATGTGTAAGACACTATTTTGTAAAAGAATATTATAAAGATTATAAAGCAAGCACATCCAAATGATTAATACTAGGCTCTGCACAGAACAACATGTAAAAGATGGAAAAAATAGAATACACACACTCTTCTTCAGACCAAAATAGGATCTTGATGCTCGCCACATCAATTGGTGATGTTCATGTGAGCATTATCTAGTGTGCAGACTATTCTTTTTTTTTTTTGTCTTCGACACACAATTTGGGCCTTGTTGAGGCCAATAACTAACCTAATGCCGTCATTAGAAACTGTTTGGAAAAAGGCGGGAACAAAAAAAATACATGGCAGGTGACTCATCCATCAATCAAATTCTTGCACAGTGTCATCATACACACCTAAACCACGCCTGTAGCTCCTCCTCCTAGATGCTGGTTGGTCGGGACAACAAGCACATTACTTTTGTGTGATCTTTTCATGTCGCAAACAACCAACTGCTTTGTATGGCATATTACTAAACCTAACAAAAACAAACAAACTCATAAAACATTACATGATCAGCAAATAAATGGGGTTATCAAGAACACCAGTATTGATACAGTATTGTTTGTTTGTTTGTTCTTATTTTATCTGAATTCAGGATGCTCATAAATGTTAACTGGACTTCTCTAAGCAATGTGAGCGACACATATATGTAGAACATTTGTAAATACGTTTTTTTGTTTTTTTTACTGTGAGACCAGAAAGCCTGCCAACACATTGCTGACAAAGCAAAGAGGACAGTACTGAAAAACTGGCCTGCACATGACAGGGTTACATCTGTCCCATATTTTGTGCAGTGTGTGAGTTCCAAGCTGAGATTTCCTTCATCAGCTCTCCGTCACACTCACCAGACCCCACATAATCCCAGCACCATGCTCCTTTCTGCACAATGTAAAACTTATTTAAAAAAAGTAAAATTCAGTAAAATCTGAAAGTAAGTTTGGCAAACAGTGTCTGTAAACATGTGCTGGTGGATTATCTCAAATTGTCCTAGTCACAGCCCATCCAACATATGAAAAACGATGGTGGATGGTTAACCTAACAAGCACTTTATGAACCTACGCAGTGTGTACTTTATGCCACAGGGGCATCTATATGATAATCTAACAGTGTAGCCCTAGGCTATACTTTCAAGATGATATCTTAATTACTGAAGTTAAACCTCAGTCTCTGTGCCACTATCAGGTAGATGCAGCATCCTGGGCATGTGTTGATTGAGGAAGGTTGATTTGAGAGACAGTTTATCTCTTGCTTTAATTAGGGGAAGATTTGGGGAGAGACGTTGCAGGTTAATTACAGTTACATTCATTAAGATGCACACATGTGTTATTCTTGTTCAGAGTTGTTATCTCCACAGATATAGAGTTATTAATTGGATTTCCCCTTTGGCTTTATGACCTGTCTACAAGAGTTTTTATTTGGTTTACAGCTCCAGACGCCGCTGTCTGGTTGCAGCCGATCTCCTATTAATGTTTGTGCTTTGTCACTTTGGTAATTGGCAATACCTCCAGCACACAAACACCTATCTAATTAGGAGAGCTGAGAGACAGCTTGGAGAGACATCTGAGAGAATCGAAAATGTGATTCTGTTCTTCTTTAAAGCTTTAGAGAATCATTAAACCTTATCAATTTGATATATAAAAACTAGTTGCTTAATGATATTTAAGATCATTAAGATCATGATAATTACAAGATCGTGACAGAGGCTACATATTCATTATATTTTACCAGTCTAATGTACTGTCATGTAATCAAGCTTTGCCTTCAAGTGAAAATTGTTTCTATACAGGGTGCACATTACTATTAACAATTATTTTAAATGTACTGAAAAAAACAACAAAAAATCTTACGTCTTCATTCAGGGAATCATCCACTCCATTTCAACTCCCCTTTGTTGTTTGTGTATCACTTGATTTTTTTTCTTGTCCTCACAGAACCCTGAAAATGATTCTAATAATTTAATCTTATTTTCACAGTGTTTTTTAATCTAAAAATGCACTAGCTTTATGCTATCAGATGGAGTTAGATATACAGCAGTAACAATGGCTTTCAAAGGCAAATAATGGCAAAAAAATGTTCTCAAACCAGTTCATCATTGATCCAAATGTTCTCCGGTAATACAGGTGACATTATCTTCCCATGAAAAGACCACTACTCCATCTGTTAATACTCTTGCATCCGTCAGAAGTGTCCAGGGGATATTTGTTCCTTTGGGCTTAAATTATAAAAGCGTTATGTATGCTTCTCAATAGTTGAGCCCATTATAATTATCAAAACATCATGCATTCTGAGTGAAACTGTGAAGTTGAAAATTTTAAAAACCCACAGATGAATTCAGTGCTCTCAGGGACTTTATGTAAGGTTGGTTACTTATGATTTCCTAAACAACACACAAGATGAATGGTTTACAAGTTTGAAAGCAGGTTGTTATGTAATTTTGAATAGAATCAAACTTCAGGGTCATTGTGATTCAACCAAACTCTAGTTTCACATTGCCAGACCTACCTCCGCAGTGTTGTGTCAGCACTAATAAAAAGATCAGGTTCCAAAAATGATCATTCTAAGAGAAAAAAAAATGCTTTAAAGCTCCCATTAAGGCTGGACCATTCTTATTTTCTCCAATATCTGTGATATAGTCAGTGTTGTGCAGCAGCAGCGCTACAAGTAGCAGCGGTACTAGTTTAATTACAGTTCTTAGTATCAGGGTTGAGGCGTTGCTATTTTCCGAATCAAATAGCTTTTCAGTTGCAAAGTTATTTCATTGATCAAGTACTGTGGTAGCATCCACACAAGCTAGATATTCCTTAGCATTTCTGACGCTCAAGCGCAGGGGAATTTTCTGTTGCGGATGTGTATGTGAAGCCGACAGAAGCACTTCCATGTGATGGCAACATTATTTACCAATTCTTGGACTGATGCCTACAACTTCACTGTTGCAGAGCAAATACAGACAAGTGAGCTGGAGTTTACTTGATGGAAAAGTGACAGAGGGCAAGAACAGAGATCATGATCTCTGAATTGATCATGAGGGGTTCACTGTGGCAGTATATGTAGGCCTACGGACATGAACATACACAGTTTAATTATGCTACAGTATAGTAAACAGTACATTAGTGCAAGGCAGGGGAATATTGCCGTGGTAAGCTAGAAGTATGTGTACATTGATAGTTGAATATCCATTATAATGTATAGTTACCATAGCATTGCCTTGAAGTGAAGTTGGTTCAAGAAGAAAAAAATTGCTTTGATGAAGTTAAACTACTTTTGTCATGGTGCTGCAGTAGTAGCTTTAGTTGCGTAAAGTTTTATTTAATGTAACTTTAAAGTAACTGATAGTTTAGCTCAGAACAAGTAGCTTTCCCAACAACGGATATAGTAAGCACCTAAAACATTTTATGAATGAATTTTATGAAAATATGACACACCTTTGCAAAGGTAATTCTCGAGTCATGGGTGCTATATTGTAATTAGCCTGGATGTTACATCGGAAAGCAATCCAAATTTGAATGGCTTGTTAAATCACATGTTGTCTGATCAAGGCAGCTCACATAAAGCTGACTGCGTTGTCTTGTGTGTGGGTTCATATAGCACTCCAGCTTTTCATGTTGAGTCCTCTTTTATGTAACAATAATAAATCCATGCATATTCCAGCATATCAATTGAAAAAATGATACCTTAACTTCATATTGAGTAACGCTAAAAGAAATGTCATAGATAAACAAATGAAACAAGTTATCGTGAAAAACTAATTACAGTGAAATCAAATCGTTGGTTGTGAAATACGTTGCATATCTACCCGTCTCTTTCCAGCTTCATATTTAAACCTGCAAAGATCAGCCACCTTTACTCAAGTGTAAAAAATGTTGACCTCAAACAGCTCTTCAGACAAGGATGATGGAGTAATTAAAAGTAGATTAATCACCATATCCTTAGTCTTTAATCATTAATTATTATTAATATTTTTCCATTCCAAGGTGCCCTAAACTTCAATTTAAATATTATGATACAAATAAGGGAGCAGCAATGAGGAGCAAAAAGAGAGAACAAAAACAAAAGATTCACACAAATGCAAAAGGCTCAAACACTGCAAGACTTGTACTGATTGAAATTGACCCAAATAGCACCATCAAGATCTCCAACGCCGAGAAAACTGCAAGCCAACCCTCTGGTTTTAATTCAAGTGGATCTCCTGCGGTTAGCAAGCGCAAAATTTAACAGAGGATTTAATTTTGATCCAATGAAACGAATGAAAAGACACTAATATATGGCTGTCAATCAATATGACAGATTGAGAAAAGATGGTAGAGGATCCGCTTGAGCTGAATACATTAATTTGCATTTCCCATTGAAATGTTGCATGAATGTTCTGATCACATAACACTGAAACAAATGAGACAAAAAAGAAACAAAGTCACACTCACCACTGCTTTTTCTGTCATTCCCTTATATCTGAATTAAATCTGTACGGACACAAGTGGGGTTTGCAAATAAAATGATCATAGTGTCAGTTGTGTACGAATTGTTCACGTCTCATTCGTTTCATTCGTGTGTTTAATACAGTATGTTAATCATATACACAAATTCAATCACTGATGCTTTCAACCTCTCGGGCAACAAAAGAGAGATTCACACATACATGCACGCATATGAATTCTGGAAATAGTCCATGAACAAAAACACTTTGCTTAGAAACTTTTGCAAGTTTTACTTTTAACGCAATAGAGAAAAACCCAAAGGAAAAATACATTATTTTGCATTATTGTTGACTTAATGTGGTTACATTTTGTTGTTTGCATGTGTGAAGAAATTTAAAAGAAAATGGAAAAAATAGATAACGGCAAAGATTACAAAATGCATGGCGGCAGAGAGTGTACACGCACTTTTAAAAATTTAAATAGACACACCAATGTCTGTAATTACCGTATAACACAATTACCAGAACACACATCTTTAGTGCCAGACAAAAACTCATTATCCTACAAGTCAAAATCCCTGGCAAGTTTTTATTCAGTATTGTCTGTATTTCTCTGCATTTGCCCGTTGTTGAATAATGTAAGTCATCATGGGAATACAGATCTTGACTTAACCAATTTTCAACCCACACAGCCTGTAATTTGCAATTCGAATGCTCCTTAATGCAAGCTGCTCCTCATATCAGGCACAGTAAAAGAGAGAACATATTTTGCAGGTTCATAAACACATAAACAACCCACAAGTAAAATGTGCACCTTTCTGTGAAAGTAATTTCTCTGCAGAAGCTCCGGGGTTGCTACGTGTGGTGCAAAACATTTTACAAAACAAAATGTACAAACTGGAAACCACAAAGGCATTTTAGAAAGCACTACATGGTTGAATGTCATTTGATATGACTTTTAGATGTGAAGAACAAATAGGAAGTAGCTGCCTTTGCTCAACTCAACCTGGTACTATGCGCCATCAAACGCATACTGCACCACCTGGTGTGGTTATGAAATTAAGAGACGATGAGACACAGTGCCAGCATCCACCTGTCAGTGGATCCCAAACTTCCTGACAGACAGGACGCAGCAGGTGAGGCTAGGAAAAATCACATTCAGCACCCGGACCATCAGCACTGGCGCCCCTCAGAGATGTGTGCTCTCCCCACTGCTCTTCTCCCTCTACACCAACGACTGCACCTCAGAGGACCCAACTGTTAAACTCCTGAAGTTCACAGACGACACAGCAGTCATCGGCCTCATCACCGGCCTCATCACTTCATCATCCAGTCTGTTCTCTGTTCTGTGTGGTTTGGATCGGCCACTAAACAGGACCGACACAACTACAACGGACTGTCAGGTCTGCAGAGAGAATAATTGGCTCCAGCCTGCCCTCCGTCCTGGACACCTCCAGAGTCAGGAAACGGGCAGGAAAGATCACTGCAGACCCATCACACCCTGGACACAACCAGTTCCAACTCTTCCCCTCTGGTAGGCGCTACAGAGCACTGTACCTAAAAAGGAGTAATTTCTTATCATCTACATATTATTCATTCTTCTCATAGTGTTTTTAGTCTTACCAATTGTCTGACTCAAAGAGTTCTTCTGTGGCTTGGACCAGTATTGTAATCTCATGGGTAAATCATCAGTCCAAAAGATTAACAACTAAATGTCTAGTAAAAGTAGATGTTAGAAGTCTGGGGAAGAACCAAAAGTTTGGGGGAGGACTAAAGCACTAGTCCCAAGCGCCTCCACAGCAAACATCAGTGAAGCTGGTGGGTATATTATAGTATTTAGAGCCATCTGTGATGGCAAAATGATGACAATAATGATGTTATCCGGCATTTGCTAAAACAACTAATGCTGTTGTATTTCTTGGGACTGTCTCCTTTAGTGTGTTTGCAAGTTGTATATTTGGATATATATGAAGGAGGTGACACAGTTTTGACACCGTAGATTAACTAAAACACCATACATTTAGACATTCATGTTGTCTCTTTAATAAATGTGCATTCAGGAGTCCAGCATTTCAAAACTGTGAGGGTATATGGGCCCAATAACTGATGTGAAGGAGACAGTTACCAGGTAACAGTGAAATAGAAGAAGGTGGCCAATTCTCAATTCTTAAGGACGCATCTCATCTTCAGGCAGAGTTGATAACCTCTGCTTTAATGATCCTGTCAGGGTCATTCAAATTAGAGACCTGCAGGTTAGTAAATGAGAATAAATTGAGACATAATCCTAAAACACTGCAGACTTCATCAGCAGGACGCCAGCGATATATCTCTTTTAAAAGGTTCTTTATGTGGGAAGGAGGAAGCTATCCAATGACAAACCTATTATCTGCCACTGTTCAAGGTTGAAGCCAGTAGGTCCATAGAAATCAGAATTGGAAAGGAGGGCATTTCTACATGAGCTTGTGTTTTTATCATATCGGAAACCGTTATAGATGATCAGTGTCAATATGAATGATGAGGTCCCACTCTCGTTATTCAAAGTGCTAGTAAGAGGTGAGAATGACTTTCATTTCCTCGATAGCATCTTTTGTGTAGCTTGCACATGTAGATGAGTTGGACAGAGACTCTTCTTTAATAGGTGACCTGCAGCCAAGTTCAACATGTTCAGTTACACAGTTTGAAATTAGGTTGAAAAAAAACCCGGCTAATAATATAATGGCTGGACAATGTTACATCTTAGTAAATTAAAAATGACGTAGTAGTTAGTTGATAATTAAAATCTTTTTGAACTCACTATTTTTATGCCTCTGATGATCCATTATCTACAATTAATTTGTTGCTTGCACACAACACTTTTTTAAATAAATCAAAATAAAAAATTACAAATATCTCAAGTAGTATCAGAGGTTTATACTTTACATGGTCATGACTGGATATATCCATGCTTATGTTTGAAATAAAATTATCAATTTCCTGTCCAACAATAACTTTTTCTGGTAAAAACAGACACTATATAATGGCAATTTACTCATATTTATAATTTACAAATAGCCATGAGAAAAATATGATCAGTTGACAAAAGTATCTGAAATGATATTGAGTGAGGATCCCTTATGATTTTATTGAATATATTATCAAATGTACTGTACTACTATAGATGTAGGTAATGCAAACTGTTGAACCATACATCAAAGTTAAACAAATATTGTAGTAGGTTTTGAGAAGCTGACATACAGATTTACTTAGAAGTACTAGGTAATTAGTATGATCATCTGGACAATGTCAAACATGTTTAAGTTACACAACATGACAAATGCAAAAGTGTTAAATTGTTAGGGATCTACATATCCATGTACTAATGATTTGTAGTCTACTAATACAGTTGCATTCTGAGAAGTGATTTTAAGTTCATAATCAAACTAGGCATTTTAGAGTCAGATTTTTGGTAAGGCAGATTGTTGCTTTGCATTAAGATTTTTGCATTAAGGCAATCATAAAAATGCAGTCACAGCTGTATGTCTACACAAGGCATATTGGGGTGGCAGTTTACATATGAAACAAGTTTCTTACTTTGAATACAAGGGTCAAACTGACAGTGTATTTCAAAATATATTTCCTCACTCAGTGCTTTCTGCACTCAACTGTGATTTTTCTAATTCCTTTTCAGCTGTGGCTGACTAAGCACTACTAATACATTCTGTCAGGAAAGATCAGTTAGTTCTATTCAATATGTCATATCATAGATTAGATATGTATTTTGTATGGCATGCACATTTCAGAAATCACAACAAGTGCAGTTTATAATACTTGTATCCCACAGACATTGTACTTATTATTCTCTGGCCCAGTCACACATCAGACATTGATTGACTAACACCATAGTGGACGCTGTCTAATGCGATAGAAAGAACACAAAATAAGGTTACTGTCCCAGTTTACACAACAAACTCAACTAAAAGTAATTCCTCCTCAAATCTCACAAGACTCACAATTTCTAGCTTTGATAATCTGCTTCCTATCAATTAGCCTATGTTATTCAGTCTACCTGCTGTCTTATCTGCTCCAGCTTAGAGAGTTGGAAGCAAAGGGGAACTATGGCTGATGGCTAATTGGATGCCTTTTGCAAGTGGGTACAGAGAAGGAAAATTAAATCAAGACTAATGAACAACACAAAAAGGAAGATAAATAGTTTGATGGCAGCAAGACAAGGAAGGTTGAGGAACTCAAATAACTTTTTGCCTTCATTATTTTCCCTTCTCAACCAAACACTCACACTCAAGGGGGAGAGCAGATCTGAATGCCATCTCTTTGTTCTGCTTTAAAGGTATAATGATATCTATGAGACCAAGGACAAAACAGATATCAAAATGAAATTTCAATTTAATGGGTATTTTTTGGGTATTTGATGCATCAATCACTTTTTGAATAGTTTATTTAATATATATGTGCGAGATTACTGCCACATATTTATATGGCATAAAATAGAATGACCACTTATAAAGCTAATGCTAACATATACATTCAGCATATAGGTATTCTTGGTTGAGGAACAATCACTTGTTTATGTCTTGTTTGTTCTGACAAACAAATGAATCCTACACTAAACAATTGGCTGTGTTACATGCCGGTGAATGGTAATTGTCAATTATGCCAATCAAAATCCAATTGTCCAAGCACACATCTTGCATTATTGAATTTATATCTAATGTTCTCCCCCAGGCATGCAGACCTATTATAGGATTACATTATCCTCTGACGCTACACTTTCTACCCATTGTGAAAAGCTGAAATTGACAGTTACATAATTAAGACAATTTCATTCATTAGATAAAAGGAAAATGCTGATTGAGAGGTAACAGCCTTAGTAATGACACAGATGATCCTGTCCGACCAGTGAGCATTTTTACTGAGGTCCGCTCAAGCAGCTCTGTAAAGAGTTTTCAGGGATGCACGGCCACGCTTGTGCAAGTTCAGTCCCAATGAAAATAATCTTTTTTCCCCCTTGGTACAGGCTTGGCAAAAGGAATGACTTTGATGTCAGTAGCAATGTCAAAAGCTTGGATGAAATGATATCCATAAATATCTTTATTTATAAACAAGACATTCAGCACTCAGAAGCTGACATGACACTGGGGCCAGCAGGCTGTGGCCTAATCAGCCAAGCAGAAAAGTAATTCTTCTCCCTTCCTTCCACCAAGAAGTCATGTTTAAATATTCATCCAACTGCATGGAGAGTGCCACTAGATTCATATCTGTAAACAGCACATCATAACTCAAGCTCTATGAACATACGTGTAGCCAATAATCCAGCAATCTTCAGTGACAATGTATTGGCGAGACTGTCCTCCCACAAAAAACAACAGCAGTCGTATCAGCAAGTGCCCCAAAACAACAAACCATATGTTAAGCATATGGAGATGTGACAAAAGCCTTCAGTGGCCAAACGAATTTGGACCCTTGTCCATGGGGTGCAAAGGATTAAATAGTGTAATGTTGTTACAGAGCCACAAAGTCTGAAGAATAAGGAGGACAGGGTGGTTAAATGGTTCAACAAATGTCTATATTTGCCGGAGAGACTGTTTCTTACAGACGATCAACAACTATTACTATAATTGTGCCCTAATCTTAACTACGTAGTTATTAAAACCCAAACCACAATATTTCCTGAATTCTAACCGCATTGTTTTTGTGCCTTTTTAAATGGTGGTGTTAAATTTGAATTCGAATGCCATCGATGTTGTAGGTGGAAGGGAGAACAGGAACCCATACACTAACCCATGCCTTCACCCTCAAATAAGTCTGATAACATGTCAACATTCACCCATTCATACACTGATGGTAGAGCCTACCATGCAGGTTGTCACCTGCCCATCAGGACTCTAAACTAATTCACATCCCGGGGATCAAACTGCCGATCTTCCGATTGGAAGACGGCCCGCTCTACTCCTGAGCCACAGCCGCCTCCTAATTGGATCTTAAAAGCATATGATGCATCCAATGTCTCAATGAATAATTAATTCATGTTACCTATACTTAGAAATGGTTGGTGGATTTACAATACTGTACAATCATCCAGTATGAGGTCACTGAACTATCTGGCAGTATTGTGTTTCATAATCTACCATGCAAAATTCCCAAACTAATGAACCATGGCCATTCTCCAGGCTTTGAACATCTTGCGCAAACATTCAACTACAGCCATTGCTTCTACCACAGCTGGAGAGGGGTACATTATAATTTGCCATTTAAATACAGTGGGGAGAGGGAGGAAGTCCTAATTGCTTTGTGAGATTACCCCTTTGAAGCAGATCGGCAGAAGACAGATCGCTGGGCTGATAGGGACCAAAGGTGTAATGACAGGTGCTGTTGACTGAGCTAGGCAAGTCCCCCATTCACATTATCAGCCCATCAAGATAGGAAAGCAATTTCCCAGTCTTTCATTTCATAAGCTATGCATATCAATGCTTCATTAATCAAATGATAAAGTTCCCAAAAACCTGCCCTGAAACACATCCTTCTCCTGCCCTTTCAGGTTTCTGAATACTATCAGGATTATCTAAAGGAACTCACCTTTATAGCACTAAACTGATAATGCAAGTTACTTTGATCAATACAGACAAATAGAGTTTTCCTTTTTTAGAATTCACTCTGCTGTCTACTATCTTTCAGTGAATACGTATTTAGTTATATCGGCACATGAGCATGTTTTGGAGCAAAATGACTCATTGATTATTCAAGTAATTTTCAGTTCACTATAAAAGGATCAATTCAGAGTGAACAGTGAAAAAGGAAAATCACACAAAATGAAGATTGACAGATTATAAAATCACTACATTATGAAAAATCCCCACATTTTTTCCTATTGACTGTAAAAAAAATAGTTGAGGCAGTGGAAAAGTGCCTTGGTTGAAAGAAAAGATGGAATGGTGTCCCTCATCTATTTCACGGTTGGACAGTATGACAGGTAACTAGTGAATGGTATGATTGATTGCCACTTTGTTAAACAAAGCAATTAAGTAGGAGAGTAGAGGAATTGTTGCTGTGGAACGCAGAATAGCTTAAATAACAGCAACCACTGGAAAGACCCTGAAACAGGCACTAATTAAAATGGATGATAGAAGAACGTGCCGCAAAGATATTCACATCATAAAATACGTGTATGCAAATCACGGAAAAAAATGTCTATAAGCCATTTTATGTTTGTCAAGCATTTGTACCTCGCTTCACACGATTCAAAACATCTACATCACAATTTAGCAAATATACAACATCTGGAATATAAGAATAAAAGTTTAGCCTTCATCATCAATACCTCCTGATTTCCAAAAGCAGTCCATTAAATCTGACCGGTATTTTCCAGTGAGCTCCGTAATTTTCTGAGAAACTAGAGTGAAGCCAAATAATTGGACAAAAGAGGGATGACTAGTCCCTCTCTAAAGTGGACAAACAACACCTTTTCTGCTCTTATCAGCAATGACATGAACACAGGCCAGGCCAATTAAAGGGCACAAGCAATCAGTATACCCTTCAATCAGGACATGTTACCGTTAGTTCAATTTGTTCATGAGTTGGCTCACACACTAATAGAATCACCAATAAGGCCAGCCAGTGAATCAATGGTGTTTATGTGATTCCATCAGCCTGGTCTGCATGGACCATGTGGAAGCTCATCTGGGTTTTTTTTTTATGGGGTGAGGCTTCCTAGACGAGGATGATACAAAACCTACACAGTATTGTTCAGGCTCTTATTGGTAGACAGCAGAGATGGAAATACCACGACTTATTTTCGAGTTTTTTTTTTTTTTTTACACAACACTTCTTGCAGCCATATACTGATGAAGCAGGTTTACATATTTTTTACAATTCCATAAAGTTTTGGTTATGCAAAAAGTTTAAAAGGTTTATTTTTTTCACCTGTCTATTAATTTATAATAGAATAGTTTGCAGAGGTTGCACAAGTGAAGAATAGTTGCTGAAGGGGAAGTTGCTTGATGATAGAAACTGTAAATAAAATTGTACGAATAGGCAGTAACTTAAATCTTGTTGGAACATAGATTAAAATGCCCTTCATGGGTGATATAATTCAATTCAATTAAATTTATTTTTGTATAGCCCAAAATCACAAATTACAAATTTGCCTCAGAGGGCTTTACAATATGTACACATTTGACATCCTCTTGTCCCAGAACCCTCACATATAACACCTTTTTGGATTCTTTGATAGGGAACATTTACAGTGAATGGCTACATTAGCAGGCTCTTTATCTTTGGTGCATTTAAAGCAGATCAAGTCATCGCCTCACTCCAATACACTCACTCACATACGCACACTGAGCGGGAGAATTCTACTCCATTAGACATAGGCTAACTGTGAGAGCCTGCACGTTTGTCCCCTGACATTACTTAGAAGCAAAGCACAACACTAGATAGACCTTGTTAGCGCTTGCCTGAAGGCATTGATTTGATTTTACCTCTGGGGGTTCACCCTCCCTTCTCTGCAAACAACTCTTGTAGAAAGCAACCAGCTAGCCTCAAGCTGAAGGAGCTCTTATAGTAAGCGATGTAGAAATTGCATAATGGAGAGAGTTTAATGAAGGCGCCCAGTTGGGTTCTGAGGTTAACATTACTTAATTAAACAGACAGGTTTGTTTGCCTATAGAAACAAATTAAATACAGGGACAATAAAAAGGACAAACTTTAAGGAGGCTCATAGGGAGATGATTGGATCAGATTTTGACAAGTTCGGAAAGATGAGTACCCGCATTGCATACCATGATGGTGATGGTGACTACAAAATACAAGCAAATCATACCATATGAGCTACTGTAGGCCTACTCATAGTACATCAATATTTGGACATCTGAGTTGACAGATTCTTCTACATTTTTAGACACTTACCATTTTCTGTATTTATAGTATCTCCAATACAGGAAATGTGCAGTATTTATACTGGTAATTGGTCTTTCATATTGACTTTTTTGAAGTTGTGGGAGGCAGAGATTACAGGCTTAGTAAGGTCTCAAACCTTTCCAGGAGCGCAGGGGATTATGAAGCAAAGATTATGTCTTGTCTGAAATAAAAAATCACCTCCCTTCTTCCTATTTTTATATCTGCAGGGTAAAATTGGCTGACTTTTCAGTACAGCTTTGCTGGGTTTAATGAATGACATGCACCACGGAGTGGATCCAATGTGAAAATGCCTCTTGCAAACCTCAACCAAGTGTTAAAATAATTTACTGGAGGTCAAAATAATTTTGCTTCAGGAGAATGACTGTATCAACTCAAATCAAGACAGCTGAAAAACTGTCAAATAGTTTAAATGAACAGCTGACTTATGTGTCTACTGTTTCACATAACAGTATGTACGTCAAGTTTCAAATCACTATGCATTCGGCAAAACAATATTAGTGCCTTGTGAAACAGGAGTATATTTTATTATACAGATGTATTTTTTCTATACAAAGATCATTTCCAGCAATGTGCGGATAAAAGAAAACTATCCCAAGGGTCTACAGGGAAGTTTGACCCTGGGTGCTTTTAATTTAAGGCCTTCAATTCAATTTAATGCAATGATAACCTAACTCCCTTTGGGTCAGCATTCATTAAGTTGCCCAGAGACTCTTATCTACAATATGATTATGTGATAATGTAACTGGGGATAATTTGTACAATGTTTTGTGGTACACTCAATGATCTCAAGATAATGATATATGGTAATGATTTAATATGCTTTGAAAAGGTAATAGTATGTGGAAGGCCGTTTCTTTAACTGGAGAGACTACTGAATATTTTGACATTTCGTTGTACTTCAAAAACTGTGTGTGTGATCCTGGCATTACTGGTTGGCAAAAATGAACAACATTTGATTCAGTATGTAAACATTTCAAAAACATTTTTGAATTGAATTATAAACTATTATAATATAAAACATTTTACAGCCAATAAAGACATCTACAAACAGCAGCTGTATGTTTGTCATTCTGTGGACTTTGACAATAAATAAATGTTGTAACTTTGTTACAACACAATAAAATATAGACAATTGGCCATTGTACAACAGGGTTATGCAAATAAATGCAGTTTGTAGTCTTATTTTGCTAAAGAACACACAACAAATAAAAGTTTCATACATGGAGGGTGGAGGATTAATTTAGGAGTCTCTAAGCCTGAGGAAAGAAGCTGCTCTGATGTCTGGTGGTACTGAAGCTGATACTTCTGTAGCGCTTGCCAGACGGCAGCAGGGTAAACAGGTTATGGCGGGTATTGTCTGTTAATATCCTTTGTGCTCTTCGCAGGCACCTCTTGTCACCAATATCACTGAGGATCAGTATATGGGTACCAATAATGTTCTGGTTTTATTCACCTGCACTCCTGTCCTGGGCTGTGCCAGTTTGTAGTGTTTCCAGTCAGGATGCTTTCTTTTGCTCCTCTTCAAAAGTGAATAAGAACTTGGCAGGTTGATTGTGTCTTCTTAAGATCGTGTAAGAAATACAGACATTTATGAGATTCCTTTTACTGGAATGGAAATGTGCAATGAGCATGTCAGGTTGTTTGTAATGCTGTTTTCCAGGAATTTAAAACTGCTTACTTAGTCCACCTCAGCTCCATTGATGTAGATGGGGGTGGGTGTCTTTGTCTCCTATTCATCTAAAATCAACAATCAGGTACTTTTTACTGACATTGAGCATTAGGTTGTTCTGTGAGCACCACTCTGGGATTTCCGCTCTGTTTGAAATCTCATCGTTGTTTGCAATTTGGCAGATGACGGTATTATCATATGCACATTAAGGATTCATATATTTGAAGTGAGAGAGTCTATCGCAAAAGATTATGCTGTATAGCTCATTAGCACTGACATACAGTACCATGTAAATCCCAGAAAGCAGTTGATGTTCTGCTGGAGTACATGACTCAGAACCGTTTAAATGCCAAACTATGTTGCACATACAAGAAATTTGACTGGGTGGATGAGTGGGTAACAGCAGGATGAGTAGAAATACTATGCTCTTCAGGCAGCTGGCCTTGACCACTTGGAAAAATCAGAGAGTTGTGGAGAAGTGCTGCCCTCAGATTCACTGCAGGGACAAGCAAAGCAGCAATGATTTTAGATAGTATGCGCCATAATATTTAAATGCCTTTTTGAGGGGAAAAATGGTGTCAAGGGAATAATATATGGAGATTTAGATATAGAGATATTTGATTCTATCACTCCTATGCCATCCAAAGATCAAACATTAATGCCTCAATGATTACATTTTGCATCGTGTTTTTTTTACACCCAATCTTTAAATTTCAGTGGTGTAAAGTTCAACAGACAATCCGCTCACTGCATGAATTATCCGGATTCCCCCAAAATAATTTCTGTGTGAAAATCCTGCTACGAAAATTTCAGTAATTTTAAATAAAAAGCTCATTAAATATGATTGCTGATGGATTTGTATTGCCATTTGAGGGGGACACAGATTGTGAAGATAATCATATTACGAGGAATCTTTTTTTGTAGAATGCCTCTGACATGGTAACCTTTTACAGCTAACCACCCACAGCCTGAAGCCTAAAGCCAGTGATTCAGTTATGGCTGTTTCATCAGTCACCATGTCCAAAAGCAACATTGTAAGGGGCCCACACTGTCACAGGGAATAGTGTGTGAAGGGAGAAGAGAGGGCAGAAAATGCAATTATGCCCTTAATGCATTTCTTTGATAAAAGAAGAAAAAAAGAATAAGGAAAAAAGGAAACACTCCACAAAAGCATCCATGTCCCTGTAGAAATACAAAACAAGCGGAGGAAAAAAGTTAAAAGGGGTGACGAGGAATAAAATGCATAACCAGGGTCAGAGACTGAAGACAGAGGTTTGTCCTCAAAGTCATTCATTGCCTGTGTGGATGGCTGCAGCCTTCAAACACACACCTCCCTGTCTTTCTCCACTTGTCCCTTGTATTCTCACTCCTCCTTCTCTGAACGCAGTTAGCCAAAGGTTTAGCTGGAATCTAAAACTATTACAGCTGTGCAGTCTCAGTGAGTAGCCAGACTAAAGAGAAGTGACAACACTGTCCCGGGGGAAGGTTGACAACAGAGGACAAAGGGAGTTTGAGAGAGAGTAACAGAGAAAAGGGGGAGCAAGAAAGCAGATGGAATATAGCAAAAAGCAAAGCAACATGAGATGGAGAAGATGCAAGGGAGGTAAAATGGTAGGATCAGCCACAAAGAGAGCCTGTGCAAATGAAAAGAATGCCAAAAAGATGAACACTTATTTTATTCCTATACCCTGTGGTCATACAAGACCACTGGGTACTTAACCAGTTCCTCACATAGCCTATCCCTGCACAGTAGCAGAGGGCTGATTGCCATTGTCAACAGACTGCCGACTCAACACTTTGTCACGTCTACTGTTAGTGCAGCTTTGTCAGGCATTATAGATAGTGTTCTACCTAACTCTTCCTCCCAGCCATAATGATAAAACCAATCTCATATATGTTCAGGAAAAGCACATAATTGTTTCCCCTACCACCCAACACAGCAGGTATGTGTATTGAGACTCACACATACATAGTTGGTTTTACATATACATTTGTGCAATACATTTATGGGGGTATTCATGAAAACATGCATGCATTTACCAGCAATGGCAATAATAATTGCTGTATTCTCCAACATGCCTAGGTACAAAAATGACAATAGGATGTATTTTTGCTGTTGACATGCATGTCTGAATACATTTACATGACCTTGCCCTGGACACAGTAATTGCAAGAAAGATTAATATAACCCACAAAAAGTGGTCTCAGGACGGATGACTTAAATCCGATCAATCATTCTTGAAAGATGCGTGAAGGAGGAAGAGGTGTGAGATTGGCAGACAGTTATCCATGAAATTCACTTTTACTGATGTTTAGAAAGTTGCAGATTCAGTTGAATTATTTTCACTCACATGTCACATGCAGTATGGGTGTGTATGGGAGGAAGAAAGGGTGTAGGAAGAGTTCTCTTGTAATTGTATTAATCAAATACTGACTTCAACTTGGTATGATGGCAATTTTTACCAAAATGATTTCCCTGTAAACTCAGATTGGATTGCATAGTGCATAGGAGAATGCAAAAGGCGGGAAGGCTAATTGTTCTTTTTATAAATATCCAATGAATTGTGTGCTTGTACACTATTCATTTACATTTCTGTTTTTCTTTTACATTTGAATCTTTTACAATTCTTTGCAATGCAAAGGAATACAAAGTCTTCTCAATTACGTTGAAAAGATAGAAATATGTTAAATTGTGTTCAAAATGTATTGGGAACAGGCTCAACAACAGGTACTGCTCCATTTGTCCTGTCATGTCGGCTGCTTTTTCATGGACCTCCAGAGCTCTCTACACAGTGAAGGTAATTAAAAAGAATCAGTCAGAGATGGTCTCTTAATTAAAATACATTGTTTTTACTAAGTTGGTATCCAGTGTCTTAATTAAGCAACTTGAGCTATTGTTGATGTTAGCATGTTCTCCCCGTGTCAGCTTGGGCTACAGCTTTGTAGCCCTGGACAGGATAAACCTTGTTAATGGATGGATGGAGTATTACATTGAGACCGTTTCATAACCAGTTAAAGCTTCCTCATAGTAACTTAAAAAATGTTTGCAAGTGCTTTTTACATATGTGGATACTATTTATTGTACATGTGCATATTTGATTTGATCATATATTGTTTTATATCAATATATTAGATCATAAAGTTCTTATTACTGAAGCAATACATGTTATAAATGAACAGGATGCCTGTGTATAATCCAGAAGACAAAGGGACTCTCCTCAGGGCCAAGTCAATGTTGCCAGATTTGTATAACTCAATTTGTTTGTAGACAAACTATCCTCCTGAACTCTAGTACAGCTTTAAAAGCACTCCAGTAGTTTGCCATGAAGCTAGAAAGCAACACCATGTGCACAATCAGTATCAGACACTATCAGTGTTTCCAACGTGTAATGGCGAGGCAGAGAGAATGCAGTTCTCAGTGTTTGCCATCTTGGATTATGGTCAATGTTGCTCCATCCCTCCATTACAGTCATGATGGACTCTACATGTTGTGTTTTCTAAAGGCTTTGCAGATACATGTAGTGTTCCTCTTAGGTTCTTTGGTGGATGTTGACTTTGCTGACCTGATATTGTACTGCTTAGCTGGCAAATGTTGGCAAATGCCATTATGTGTCTCTTGCACCCAAAGTGCCGAAGATAAAATTGCAATATTTGTATCCAAGGTTCTTACAAAGAGAGACATTTGATATGTCTAGTGACATGATACCATTTTAGGAAGTAAGTCACAACGTTTTATCTCCACAACATTAATCTGTCATTAACTATTGATATTGACTGAAAAAAGAACTAGAGCTTTTTTGTGTGTTCTTGTCGAAAATAATGGATTTTTTAAATGTGACATTTAGAGTGGGGACACCTGCTCTGAATGAAAGGTTTTGCAACCAAACGGTCTTATTGTTTTGAATGGGAAAGAGTAGGTAATGCCAAAAATGATGAAAAAATATATTAATTGTAAAGTATTAGACACAAAATATATTTGATTGTTGAAATTTGGAATGCAATGTATTGCATTTATATTTTTAAATATTTCTGTATATTTACATTATTTATACATATACAAACAGAATTTATCCCCAAAATGTTTTTTAAACTATTTGTGAAACCAATGTCAGCTATTGAATTAAACAAATCCAATCTCTTCTTTTTTGTTGGCATGTTGGTGTTGGCATGATCAAATAAAATGTGTTGATTCACAATTACAATTGACAAATGTAGTGTTCGGTGAAGTGGAAATAAATGCTAATTTGCCAAAAGCACATTATACATCTGCACTTGTTGATTTGGCAAATATAAACTACCTTCAGCACTTATGAATTCAATGTCTCATTGGCTCGTGGCGAAGCTCAAGGCAATAGATACACACTACATTGTGGTGATAACAAGGTTTAGAAAAGTCCATCCCAGTGTAACTTTTTTTGCTTTTATTCCCAATTAGGATGTTGCTCATTGCATGTTAATTACTTTTGACAACCACTGCCTGAACCTCGAAGGCTCCCTACTCTGCCAAGATGTTGGGCTATTTGCTGGTGTAGTGTATGGGTATGTTCAGTAAATTATATGGATTTTCGTGGATGGCGACTGTGAGGGCTCGAGGGTTTCTGGTTCATCAGCCTGGCCAGTGGTCAAGGAGCGGGGGAGTGGATCGGGCCAATGGCAGTCTGCAAGTAAACAGGAAATGTATCAGACAGGGAAAATGAACACAACCTACCATGATATGAGAGAATTCAGTCAATTATGGGGTTGGAGAGAGGAAGACAGAGGAAGAGAGCGAGAAAGACGATGGTTATACTAGAGCGCTCTCACCCAATTCTTGATTCCCTGAAGCATGAATTAACATTTTATATTCAGAGCAGAATGTGAGTCGCTCTGGCTCGGCTGAGAGCTCAGTGAACTTGGCAAGCTCTGTAGGCTTCTACACTGGCATTTATAATTAGCCATCCACATACAGCCTGTGGGAGACACACAAAGTATTCTTTATACTTATACGTATTATTATAATACCAATTATACCTATTATTATGTATTGTTATTATTCCTATTATGATCATCATCATTAATAATATCACTATTATCATTACTATTCCCATTATTAGATTATTACTGTTATTATTATAATCAAAACAATATAATCTATCTATCACCATCACCATGCTAACCGAGATAAGTGTAATTTTTATATTCCAATATATGATGTACGTATGTGTGTGTGTAAAAAAAGGAAAGTCAAAGAAATGTGTGATAATTTCAATTCTGTGAAATCACACAACGGTACCCTAAAAGCGTCAGACAGATTTATGAACAATTAGTCTACAAATTACAGTGAACGTTTTCTATGTTTCTAAAGCCAAACCCAGTGGTACCGTCTTTTGACAGAGTGAGTTATGTTGATAGCAGCATCCATGTGGATATGTGTGTGCACGTGGGCATATGCACTACAGGTGCATGCATGAAGACATGCCCTCTTCTGTTTGTTGAAGTAGCTAAGGTCAAGTTTGCAGTGGCTTCTCTCTGTTTAGAGCTCTGTACAGGGCAGGAGAGCACAGAGGTGATGTAAGAGTGTTCACCCTGACAGCATCCTTGCAGGGAAGGACTTAATGACACGCTCAATATTGCAATAACAATGTCGTTAGGAACAAACAAATACTGCCTTCCCCATCATTGATGGGTACGATAATTATCCCTCAATTTGCATAAGACATGTTGTCGAACCGATTGGGGTCTTGTGCAAATAAGCATGTACATAATACAGCTGACGCGTAATTAAAGGTGAAGAGGTACTGATAATTAACCAATAACCTCGGGAAATGTCAATCAAAATGTTATCTTCCGATCAGAGGGCAAAGGGAACAGAAGTGGAACAGAGTGCTGAGATGAACAGAGAAAACTAAATCCCTGTACCTTCTGACTATGTTTTACACTCGTCCCATATTGAATGATTCATATTATTATTACTGAGCAAGTACAAGTATCAGGGTCTCTTCAGGGTCTAGTGACTTTCAATAATGGACTAGAAATTCATAATGATTTGGAATAGTATTCTTTGAAATGCATATTTTTGTGTCAACACAAAGTAAGGCAATTGCAATCCATTATCGGCCATTAGGTCTTGGGGTTTGAAAGGGAACACGGGTTTGATCAAATTACCCGTAAAAAAAGACAACCTCCTAGGTTTTTAACTCTGTTCAATTTCATGAACTCACCTTAATTGATTCAAGACTGCCTCCCTCCAGCTGGCGTCAATCCATCACCAGTGCTGCCTGTGTGGAATGTAATACAGCCACCAGTTAGGCAGGCAGCATACTGCTTCTGCTTGCTCTCCACCACTCCCTTCCTCATGTCATTCCCTGTTTGAAAGACAGATTATATTGGCGTCCTCTCAACACACAGAACCCTCACCCTTCAGCCGTATCATAACAAGCTGTAAATGAACTCAAATGCTGCCGTCAACTGGAGAGCAAACTGGCAATGGACAGGAGCATGTTCCCGTTCGCCCACTTTTTTTCCTTCTTATTTTTCAACCATGGGCGAGTAGTTGGATTTACCGTTTTTAATAAAACCACCATAAATCTTTCTCCACTGTATCCACCAGCCACATATTTATGGTACAATGAATTATTCCACTAAACATTGTACCAGTACGGCTGGAGTTATGGGGACATCATCACGCATCACCACAGATGTATCGGTGTGATGAAAGATTACCACACAAGGTGTTGCTGTACGGCCCTGCCACGTGGATAAACTGTCAGATGGTCTAACAGCACAGAGCAGAGAGAGCAGGAAGATATTTCTGCTTATTGCTGTACATGCAGTAGACTCAGATATCAGTCATAGCTGCTGTATTTCCCTTCTCGGGCTCCCAGAGACAGCAACAGGTCCTCGATCACAATAAATGCCTACAGCAGGTGTTTTCACAATGGCTCTTTTCAAAAGTCAACTGTTTTCTGCGTCTTGCCTGCCACAAACTGGCCCTTTAAATCAAAGCAAGTCAAGGGGAATAGCATTGTTTCTGATAACTGTCGAAACTCAAGACACTAGAAGTCCATAGAGAAAGATATTCACTTAAAGAGGAATTTCATAGCAGTATTTCTGTTACAGTGAAAGCCCAGAGGTGGGAGGCTCGCCATAGATCCCGATGTCAGTGTGTTCAACATCCAGAAGGTCATAAAAATAAGAGATACCTTTTTACATTGTATCACATGGCAAAGCCTTCCCATTTTTCTCCTCAAAACTGTTTAACTAAATGTTTTTCGTACAGTAAATCAGCTATTGTAGCCTTTTTAAAGAGTATTGTCAATAATGTACAGATGAAAGATACATTTTCTTGTGGGAACTACCCATTAGGGACACCCAAACCCATTTTAGGCCCCCAAGCAGAATTTGATTTTCCGTCACTCTTTATAAAATATAAGAACTGAATTGTTGCCATACACTGCTCTAAAAAGCAAGTTATACCTCTTTCATACACGGGATCCATGTGGTGCCTTTATCAGCTGCTATAGGAAGGGGGGGGGGGGGGGGGGGGGGGGGGGAGAAGAGAGCCGCCCCCGCGGTTTGTGTTAGTTACACACAAACAAACAAAA
>NW_022280031.1:927187-933936 GCF_004355925.1 Anarrhichthys ocellatus
GGTATATGAAACATGGGCCCCCACTTGGGCTTTGTGATCACACCTCAAGGATTCAAGGATCATTTATTGTCATTATGAAACAAAGGGGTTGCATAACGAAATGCAGTTGTAGCCCATTCGCTACAAGTAAAAACATGACAAAAAAACTCAAAACAGTAGTACAGTTCTGTGCATCTTTTAATTTGCTATTCTTATTTTCTGATGGAGTGGAGATAACAATAAATGGAAAAACATGAATATTTTGTATGAAGCAGAAGCAGCAGAAGTGGGTACCGCAATGTCAAGGTATTTTTGAAAAATCCCAAATCTTACACCTTTTTATTTTATTGAAGATTTACATGAAAAAGGTTTATGGAGACAAAAGAAAACGATTAATGTCGTTTTTTTAAAGAAAATTATATAGTAAAGTATGTTCTGAATGTAATGCCATGAATATAATCAAGCAGTATGGGCAGAAGATGACATGCCCCATGAATCGCTCACAATGACCTAAATCTCCCCCTAAGCCGTTTGACATATAGAGATGATCTGCAGCTACACGGCCAACAGAATGACCAGACAGCTGAAGGAGCACTGTTCACCATGTCAACCAATTCAGCCCTATCTTCCTCCCAGCTTTTGCTCTTAACTCACTCCATCATAATGCTAGACATGTCAATCAGATCATGAGACAGAACACTCATCTCCCAAGGAGATTATGTGTCATCAGAGGATGGAGGAACTTGCAAATCCCCCTTTCCTTTCACTGCTCCTGTTGAGGACTGGAGGAGTAGCCTATCTCCTCCTCTGTGATTAAAGTGGGAGATTGAGTGTGTTTGCGCAGCACACAAAGAGGCTCATTACAATGCACTAGCATGTTGTTGGAAATAGCCCTGGCCAGGAGCTGTAATCTAAAAAGTGCTTAATGAGGGGCCACCCAGCCTCTACATGGGCCAAAAGAGTCAGTCAGACCTGGAGGGGAGAAAGATACAGCTCTCTCCACCAACATATCAATCTTCACAGTGATTGAAAAATTATAATAATAGAGCTCACCGATGATATTTCAGCCTCTCCGCCCTGCGCTGCCTTTGCTTTAATGAGATTCATGTCAGATGTCCGTTCAAGGGAGAAAATGAGAAAGTATGGAGTGTTACAGGAGCGTGCTAGCAACTGATAAACAAAGACACTGCAGGAGAACCCTTGACAATATGTTATGGTGATTAAGGGTATATTGCAGAGAGAATTGTAATCACTACGTCTGTTTCAGGCACTAGGGTGGATTATTTATCTGTGCTACAGACACTACGCAATGTCTGTAAAAGTACACTTTTCTTTCAAGAGAAAGAATAAAAATGGCCATTCTCGCTTGCAACACTCAGCAACCAGTGCAATACATAGCACTCATGGCTTCACTACAAACCAAATTCCATCAATCCATCAACATAGTGGCAGTAACAGTAATGCAAAAAGCTCCAAACAAATAACAGCTGATAAGGATTGACATCTAGAAAGGAAACTTTTACCTATGAATGCAGCCACAACTCTGCAAAATGCAGCTAACTTGTTCCTTATTCCACTGCAGCTAAATCGACTTTGAGGTAAAACCCAATTCACTGTTCAGGCCATTTGTTAACAGCCATTACCCAGCATGCCACAAATCTTCATCTTAATTATTGATAAAGCAGTTTAAAAAAAAAAGGAAATTGAGGCGTGCACATTTAGTCCGTGTCTCTCTAAAGCAAGAATACTTCCACTACGTATTATTGTGTTATGTTTGCAATGCCAGATAAGTAGTGGAAAGATTTAATAGGTTAACGTTGCTGGAAATAATGGAAAGAGTATAAAGATAATGGACCATTGTGTTGTATTGTGCACTTAATAAGGTATAACTAGGTGGTACATTAAACGTATGATTCATTACAGATTGCTGATTACTTGTTTACTACTTGTACTATAGGCCCATATAATCAATTGGAGTACTCAAACCTGGAATTATAATTTGATTTGTTAGTACATTAACTGTGCTGTGCGCCCCCAAAATCAATAGAATCCAGTGAAGTGAAATGATATCACAACAAGATCACGTTTATGCAACATTGTGTTGTTGATAATTTTCATTCTTTCGCAGTACAACTGTAATGGATAAACAAAATCATATTGTCAGAAAACAAATTTCACGTACAAGTGAGTCCCAAGCTTCCAATGTTACATGAAAATGTCCGTGAAACAATAGCCCGATACATAATTGTGAGAAGATTAGTTTTTCTCTCCCTTGTTATCTCGATGCATCTCCCCACAGGAGAGCCTGCATACGTATCTCTCAATTTTCTGTTTTTGGGGAGTCTTTTCAATTAATTTACTTAATATGTTTTTCATCCCCTGGCTTCTATCTAGTCAAAAGTAACTGCCTCCATCTTGCCGGGAGACCAGTTGTATTATCACAGTCATTCATCCTTGCTGCGCTCTCTTGGGTCAGTATGTGACTAGAGTACTGTGCACATAGCTTGTTGTGCAGTGACATACAGCTTGTCCTTTTAAAGTCCCAAATTAGCCAAACAATTTCACGAACCACAAAGTGTGTTTAGAACTAAACAGGAAAAGTCAGTGTGAAAAGTGAAATATAAATATTAATGCTGCTGTATGTATTTTAACAATTGTACATTCTATTCAAATTGCAGTATTCAGTAGTGACCGTTAACAACTAAAGCAACAATTAGGAGATTGGCAGTGTTGTTCACGTCCACTCTACATTAGACAGAGCTGGATTTTTTTTCTGGCATGAATCACAGAAAAGGCCACTGTCTTCTCCTCCAGTTCTTTCTGTTGCACTCTAAGCTTTCACATCTTCTTGCAATGGCAGAAAGTGTAATGAGAAAAAAAAAATTTGTTGCGAAAATCACCTCGGCAATGTGTATCCTCCCGTTAAACAAGGGAGAAAACAATCATAAGGACTGAAACACGCTCAACGTGCCAGTGTATCTCCTCGACAGATGTGCATGCAAATCTGTACATATTTTGGCATTTGTGACTTTGCGCTTTAATGTAAAGATGCTTTGATGAAATGTTGGAGGCTACCGAAAATAATCAAAGTGGATTTCTTTGTTTGTTTAGTGAATGCCATTTAATTTGACTTTTACATTCTGTTAATTAGTGTGACATGGAAATTTTATCCATGTCAAAAACAACAACAGCAACAACAAAACACATTTTCACAGATTATAAACATCGTGCAGACCTTGCCTATCCCAATCGTTTGTGGCGTAGAGTTCTTTGGGTGCTGTGATTTTTAGGAACAGGGCATTGAGTATAGCTCATGCTGGCCATCAGTCACCAACAATCAGCTGTTTGCAATTGGCACATCCACAAAGAGCAATGTTTCAAATTTTGAGAGACACTCACCAGGCCTCCACACATGGTGTGATTATGCTACTTTGAACACGCAAGCCTGAGCCAACAGCTGTTAGCGCCGTGTAAAGGCCTTAAGCCACGCGGCTCTAAAGACATGTGGTCTTATATTGTTTTTTCCAAATGCTTTGTCATTCATCACCAGCATCATTCGTAGTACTTTTTCACCTTAATAATAATAATAATAACATTGTCTAGTAAATTGATTGGTGGCAAGTGGATGTAGCAAAGCATTACCAGGGTTATCAAAGCAGTTTTTTTCAGTTTGAATGCACACACCAGATAGATGGATCAACATGCTGGGTAGCATATTTTCTGAAGCCGTTGTGTTGTTGAAATCAAGATGTTCCTTAATCTGTCTCTGACATTTTGACTTAAGATCAAAACTTTTTCAAAGCAATCTTTTAAGCAATCCCATATTCTAAAACACCACTTCAATGTAAAGCATTATATTACTGTTGCTCTGTCAATTGCGTAGACCATAGTTAGTTCAAGTGTTAAATTGAACTGCATTATATTGAGTATAAGTATGTTTCTAATATTTTGTCCATACCATTAACATATATAGACCTACATGTGACTGAAAAACATTCATTCCAATTACAACAGAAGCAGATGATTAAAAACATTCTTCTCATCTGACCCCAGTTGTACAGAAGAATTCAGCTAAACTTTAGCTTATTTAAATAGGATTAGTCAACAGCATCTTACTCATAATTCCCAGCTCATGCTATTTCATTTACTTTACCAATGATTGTGGGAAGCAGCAAAGTGTAAGATCTTGTTTGTTGACATTTTAAATATTGCAATGTTAGAAAATGTGTTGCCAAAGACAGTGAATCTCAAAAATGCTGTAATATAGAACAACATCCCATCATTCGGAAACTTCCTCCCGTATGATGTCTATGGAGACCCATTTCACAGTACAACAGAGTGCTTTTCAGAAATTGACTGAAATTAGCTCTGCACCACAGAACCATAAAAACACAGAGAGGGAGAGATGGAGTGGCTGTTGGCTGAATGCCAGGTGAAGCTCTCCGTAGATCACCACGGGCACCGTGGCAGAGAGATCTAGCCAAAGAGCTTTGTTGTGATGAATCAGATTCACAACCCTATCTTTACTCATCTATAAATCTCATTGAGGGAAAAAAAACAAAGAAAAAACACCAGAGCCGGGGAGCAAATGGAGGCTTCAAATGCAGGAAATTTGCAAGTTACTTCCTGGTGCTGCATTGGTTGAACATGCTCTAATGACTATTATTTATTCCTGATGTAGTCCTACTCTCAGATACTAATCTGTAGAAGATCTGTCTTCCAAAATGAGAGGATCATTAGGGAAGGGAGAGAGAGAAAGAAAGAGAGAAAAAGAAAAACAGTGCGCCGAGGGAGAGAGACAGGCAATTGCCATGCTTTGTTAATTGCACTTATTTGCACTTTTCATGGCAATTACAGGCCCCTGTGAAAACAAATACAACAATGGTGATATTGAATGCTGGAGTAAAAGTTCTTGGGTGCTGTTGTGGTAAAAGATGGATTTGGCAGTAGTTCATATACAAGCGGTTGTAATGCAATTATTCAAAGAATTTAATCTTGGCTATACCTCGGACGTCATACTGCAATAAATTCCAGCTCTGCAGCAGATAATCCATCAGCACACCATAAAGAAATCCATTTACATTATAAAGCAACAGCTTCTCTCACAGTTTATGAGAACAGTAGTAAACTAGTGATGTATTGTCAGTGTATAAGTGGTCAGTCACCTACACAGACCATAATTAGAAGTAATATGTGCAGAGCTCAACGCATTTTGTACTGAAAATCACAGTGAGCAGATTTTATAATGTTCAGACAGAGAGAGAGTTGATCGAGGTCATACACTCTGCTGCAAGATGTACGTGACTCACCACACTTGATACATGTACTAATAGGGCATTTTAAGTTAATGAAATTATATGGAGGATACTGGCTAATGAACCCTGCAGTTTATGGTAATGATTGGTACTCGTCCATAATTTAACCAACCCTTCCGCTTTGACAGGAATATTATTGATTGCCTTTGCTGAATCCAAGAGCTCCACTCCGTCTGATTCAGGGTCTGTTTCCAGACATCGTATCTCAATTCTGAATTATTCAGAGGACATCTTTATATTACTTAAAATTTATTAGACTTCCTTATTTTATTTAACCTCTTTGCAAGCCTATACTTTTTTTTCTTCATTTTCTAAACATGGCAAAGCTCAATGATCTGTTTATCCATTTAATTAGTGTGTGAGAGAATCATTTCACTCACACTTGCAGGTGTCTTTATTCAAAATGAATGAAGTGCAAACACTGATTATTAATAGTGTGGCATATCTGCTTTCTTGCACTACCAGCTTACTCTGCAAAGGGCAAATACTGTAGATGCTCGTTGACAATTCCTTGTTGGATTTACACTGGATTGAAGAGTTGAAGCTCCCTGAGCAAGAGTGGTTTTGATCCAGCACGAAAAGGTTAGCAGAGTATTATATTATAATACATAAGTTAATTGTGATTCACATGTGTTCCCACTAACTTTATCGTTAAGCAATATTGTAATAGTCTATGGGGCCAAAGCAAAGTGTCAATTTGTTTGTTTTAAATAAATTAAACAAAAAAACAACAACTTGTTCTATAAGGTAAGTGAGTCATAGAGAGTCAACATTCCGTAAGTGTCTAAATTAACAAGAAACGAAGAATGGGTTTATCCGAAACCTTTCTGGAAATACTGGAACTGTATCTTATATCAATACATGTCAGTGGGGCACAGAGTGGCCACAGCAATGGTCTGAATTGAATAAAACTTGATGGCACCAGCCTCTGATACTCAAAAACTGGGTGGCTCAACATCTGCAGGTCAAGAAAGTTTCGACTTTGTGCAAATGTTACGACCATTTTGATTGCCACTGGAAACAGAAGTGCCAAGTTGATTTCTACTTCAATTCACTAAATGAGCAAGTTTTAAAAGCGGTGGTTCACATTTTGGTAAACACAATAGATTTGCTAGATGAGAAGATCAATATTCTCTCATGTCTGTCCATTGAATACAGGGCCACGGCCAGCAACTGAGGTTAGCTTAGCATAAAGACTAGAAACAGGTGATTTCTTGGCCAGTTGCTGGGAAACCAGCAGAGACTCGAGGAGGTTAGTGCTCCCGGCCATGAAATAGTAATAAAACAGTGTCAGATCACTTCAGAAATGAACTATTTTATTGTGTGTCCGACAGCGACAACACCGGGAGAACAAAAACAAACCCAATCAAGATGCTCAATGTTAAACACGGCAGTGAGCAGCAGATTCGTGAGACAGCCTGCTACTGCTGCGGGGGGGGGGGGGGGGGGGGGGGC
>NW_022280031.1:934036-1102513 GCF_004355925.1 Anarrhichthys ocellatus
GTGGGGGGGGGGGGGGGGGGGGGGGCTGACGTCTCCAGACCGCCAACATCCGGTTGGACATCTACCCACTAAAATAAAGTTTTCACGGTGATGCCAGCACTCTGTCTTGTTCACAGAGATGACAGTGATATGAACGACAGGCAGCGTCTCTCAGGGCTCTTCAGCCTCACCCGAGCTTTAGTGTTGAGTGCAGGCTGATGTCCTGGAAAGGCTGGAACAGTAAAGCCTGGAGTTATTTTCTTGACAATGAAAACAAGTGTTAGTGATGGGATTTTTTTTTTTCAGCCCCCTGAAACTCTATCCATCATTTGTCATTTTATTGTATGTATTTCTATCAAATAAAAAAATACAGTTCAATGATTAAAGCTTGATTGGGTAACATTGGAGAAACCAGAAAGAGTAAGAATAATCCACCCGAAATCCCAGCTCAGTGTTGCCAACTCTTTTCCAATAACAGTAGCTAGCAGGTCTACTGCAAATGTTGCTAAATCTAGCGAGGAAGTCGCCAAGGTGGCAACACTTCATTCCAGCTGAATGAAATCATTCGACAAGCTTATAACAGTCCTGCAACAGCTTCAGATACACGTTTTCTTTCTTTCTTTATTTTGTAAGAGCATTTGATTTATTAATTGCTTGTGGGAAAGTGACAGTCTCGTGACAGAGAAATAGACTCAGTTCACGCGTCTTGTTCATTCGGACTATAACTTTAACAACTTTTAATATTAATTGTGATAAACTGACATTTATAGAATCAAACTAATGGTCTTATTTGGACTTATATTCCGTGTGAGAGCTGATGTAGTTCAAAAAGACCCAACACATAGTTAATCAAGTTAACAGCTGTATTTTTTTGAACATGTATTTAAAATCAGTTATCAATGCAAACATGGATTTGATTATTTTTTTCCACCAAAAATTAGTAAATCCGAATTGCACGAATCATCCCCCTTTCTTATTTCACAGGCCAGAAATTCATGTTAAGTGGCAATGGGATAAAGTTGAGTATAATATGTATATTAATACTGTTGCATTCCATTAAGAACATGCAGCTCTCGTGAAGACTAATTGCAGCAGCAGTGAAAGGTTTCAAGCAGATTTCTCAACCACAAGTTGAGAGGAAAATTACAGCTCTGGCTCGACCTGTTGGTTCAGCCACAGCCAGCTGTATGAGGAAAAGTAGGCTGTTGAAACTGTCCTCGTTTTCAACAGAGTCTGCATCGTTTTGTTGACATCAGCATCACATTAAGGCGTTATCCAGATGTTTGAGGACTGGCGGTATAAAGCAGAAGCAGCAACATCATTCTTCACTGAGCCATCCTGAGTGGGCAACTTTGTTTACTTTGACATTATGATCCATTTTCATGATTGATGTAAAATGAAAAGCCCATTGCAAATATGGAACTGCAATTTTATGAAAACACGACTTACTGGTTGTTCAAAAGCCTCTGTTAATGCAAAGCATCTGTGAAGTGGTTGGATTTAGACACAAAAATATCTGCTATTTAACATTTGCTTAACCTATAAATGTAAGACTTGTTAAGACATTTTGTGACACATTTTGATTTCACTAGGCTCCTGCACTCCTATAGAATCATCCTACAGTAAGTGGCACTAAACGTTAGTAAATAATCCCCTTGAGATGGTGCCGAAATAAAACTTTTTCAAAGAAATAGAGATGAACATCTGTGCTTAGAGAAGTGGTTTGGTTGACCCCGTTGCTGTGGATGACGTCATGTTTTATGGAAGTGTTTGTTCAGGGATTGGTTGACAGGGCACCAGACTGTCGGTGGCTCTAAAATAGGATACTATCATCAATCAACAGGTTGATACTATTATACATATCTTCAGATTTACAATCACATTCTTTGATGGAATTAAATGGATTGAGTCAAATTAAACTGACATTGTATTTTCCATCAATAGCACCAACTATGGTGATTAAATGAACATCGAATCAAATATATTTGTCCTGCAGGTAGGGATTATATGATGGAAACTTGATGCATAGCCAAACAATGTGGTCTCTGAAGATCGGTGTCCAGCAAACAATGCAGATAATTGGCAGACCTTCTGGGGAAAACCTTGTCTGCTTAGGAGTGACACCATTCATCCCACTTTGGATGGAGCAGATCTCATTTCTACCAATCTGACCCAGTTTCTTTGTGGACCTAATCCATGGCAACCCAGACTTAAGACCAGGAAGCAGAGTTGCAGTCTTACACACTTCTATGTGCTTCCTTTAGAGCAGTTGCCCACCCAAAAATGCAACAGTGCAACAATTAGGAGAATTAAATGTGGACTCTTAAACATCAGATCTCTGTCATCTAAAAGGTGTATTCGTGAATGATTTAATATCCAATAATCATATTGATTTATTTAGTCTTACTGAAACCTGGCTGTGTCATGAAGAATATGTCAGCCTAAATGAATCAACTCCTCCAAGTCATATTAATACTCACATTCCTCGAGGCACTGGCCGAGGATGTGGAGTAGGTGCCGTTTTGGAATCAAGCCTATTAATAAAACCTGAACCTGAAATAAATTATAATTAATTAGAAAGCCTGATTCTTAGTCTTTCACACCCAACCTAGAAAACAATACAGCCAATTCTATTTGTTATAGTGTACCGGGCCCCAGGTCCGTATTCGTAATTCCTATCGGAATTTTCAGAGTTCTTATCAAGTTAAGTCCTTAAAACAAGATAAAGTAATTATGGTAGGTGATTTTAATATTCATCTGGATGTCGATAATTATAGCCTGCCCTCCGTAATGCCAGAGCAGCCTATTACTCATCATTAATAGAGAAAAATAAGAACAACCCCAGGTTTCTCTTCAGCACTGTAGCCAGGCTGATAGACCTCAGTAGTAATGACCTCATGAACTTCTTCAATGATAAGATTCTATTAGATATAAAATGAATAATCTCCTGCCCTCAACCAGTACCGATCTACCCTCAAATAGAGTAACCTTAGAAACAGCTGTAAACCCTGATATACATTTAGATGGATTTTCGCCGATCGACCTTCACCAATTCACTTCAACAATTTCTACTTCTAAACCTTCTACCTGTCTCTAGACCCCATCCCAAATAGGCTGCTTAACGAAGTTTTACCTCTACTCAACATGTCATTACTATATATTATCAATCTGTCTTTACTAACAGGCTATGTACTGCAGTCCTTCAAAGTAGCTGTAATTAAACCTCTTCTTAAGAAACCCACTCTTGATCCAGAGGTGTTGGCCAACTATAGACCGATCTCTAACCTTCCCTTCCTCTCTAAGATCCTTGAGAACGCAGCCGCAAATCAGTTGTGTGAATTTCTAGATAACAATAGTTTATTTGAGGATTTTCAGTCAGGATTTAGAAAGCATCATAGCACAGAGACTACGCTGGTGAAAATTATGAATGACCTTCTAATTGCATGAGACAAAAGACTTGTCTCTGTACTTGTCTCATTAGACCTTAGTGCTGCGTTCGACACCATTGACCATTATATTCTGTTACAGAGACTAGAACATTTGATTGGCATTGGGTTTGTATATGCAAAGGAAGAAACCTTCGATGGAGACCAACGTTAGTCACGGAGTTCCACAAGGTTCTGTGCTTGGAACACTTTTATTCACCTTATATGTGCTTCCTTTAGGCAATATTATCAGAAAACATACATTTTCATTTTGATGCAGATGATATTCAATTATATCTATTGATCAAGCCAGATGAAACCAACCAGTTCGCTGAACTTCAAGCATGTCTGAGGGACATAAAAACCTGGATGACCTGCAACTTCCTGATGTTAAACTCAGACAAAGCTGAAGTTATTCTATTAGGCCCGGAACACCTCTGAAATCAAATTTCTAAAAATATAACTTCTCTAGATGGTATTGCCCTGGCATCCAGCAGCACCGTAAGGAATCTCGGAGTTACCTTTGATCAGGATATGTCCTAAAACTAATTGCAAGGACTGCCTTTTTTCACCTACGTAACATTTAAAAAAATCAGGCACATCCTGTCTCAAAGCGATGCAAAAAAATGAGTTCATACATTTGTTACTTCTAGACTAGATTACTGCAATTCGTTATTATCAGGCTGCTCTAATACGTCTCTTAAATCTCTCCAGTTGATCCAGAATGCTGCAGCATGTGTACTAACAAAAACTAAGAAAATAGATGATATTACTTCTGTATTAGCTTCTCTGCACTGGCTCCCTTTAAAATCAATAATCAAATTTAAAATCCTTCTCACCTACAAAGCCTAAATTGGTCAGGCAACATCATATCTTAAAGAGCTAGTACTATATTACCCTACTAGAGAGCTACGCTTCCTAAATTCAGGGTTACTTGTGGTTCCTAGAGTCTCAGTAGGATAGGAGCCAGAGCCTTCAGTTTTCAAGCTCCTCTTCTGTGGAACCAGCTTCCAGTTTCAGTCACACTCACCACATTTAAGAGTAGGCTTAAAACTTTCCTTTTTGATAATGCTTATAATTAGGACTGGCTCAGGATTGCATTGGACCAGCCCTAGATATGCTGCTATAGGCCTAAAGTGCCAGGGGACTTTCTATAATACACTGAGCGCCTTTCTCCATCTCCTTCTGTATGAATTAATGCACATTACTAACTCTGCTTCTTACCCCGAGTCTTTGTGCATTCTCTCCTCACAGGTTTCCATGGATCGTGGTTATATCTGGTTCCCTGGTCCTGCCTCCTGCCGTGATCCTGCCTGACACCAACTGCTACTATCATTATTATTAATAGTCGCACTGATATTGCTATTGCTGATGCCATTACTGCTTTTGTAATCATTGTTATTCTACTATATCCACTGCTACTGTTATTATTATTAGTCGTAATTTTTCTATCATTATTCTGCTTACTACTCTCATTATATGAATAATTTCTGTCACATGCATTGAATGTGTTGTAACTCTGTTAGGTTGTTCATTCTGTACACATGACATATATTGCACGTCTGTCTATCCTCTGTTGCTCTCCCTAAGGTTTCTTCCTTTTTTCCTCCCTGTTAAAGGGTTTTTTGGGGGAGATGTGAGGGTCCTGGGAGAGATGATGTCGCATGTGTACAGATTGTAAAGCCCTCTGAGGCAATTTTGTGATTTTTGATTTTGGGCTATACAAAATTAATTGAATTGAAGATAACATTTAGTTTGATGGATAATGTTGCTAATACATTCCCAGTGGCCAGGTTACAATTGTTGTTAAAAGCAACATATATTTTCATTATAAAACACTTATAAATTTAGAAGTCATGTATTAAAGATAGAACAGTAATGGGATTGTTAATCTGCACACTCAGTGACCGTATTACAAATAGTTTTATTTAATCATCCTTTCTACGATCATATATCTAATGTATAATCCAGAATAATTGACCACTGAACATGTCTGTGGTAAGGTAGGCCCCAAAGCCTCCATTCTTCTTGAGCAGCATAGCAACACTACTGAGAAGGTGGCAGGTGTTTTTAATATTATTTAAACTTAAATTCATTACAATCATACTATAAATACATGAAATTTGACCTTTGCATTTAACCCATCCAAAGCATTTTAGGAGCAGTGGGTCACTTTAAAGTGCTTGGGGAGAAACTCTGTGTTCAATAACTCACTCAATGACACTTCGACATGTGTACAGGAGGAGCCAGGGATTGAACCGCCAACCTTGTGAACAACGTGAAGGACGACCCGCTCTACTGAGTAATTCAATTGAGACACAGCTAATACTGTATCAAAATAGACTTAAAAAGTGTTGAATATTTGTTGTGTTTTACAGATGATTTTAAAGTGTGGTCTCTCAGAATCACTTTGCACAGATTTTTCCCAGTTTTCCTGCATGAACAACTACTGTTTTCTCTTCCTTTTTCTCTCAGACCACAGCTGACCTTGAGGCTTTTTCAGGCAGTATACAAACATAATTTAAACAAACATAATTTACAAGATCGCAATAGCATTGAAAAAAGATAAATTACACATGTCATCCATAGAGCCCCTAAACTCTATCAGGAAGCACAAAAGCAACTTATGAAAACATGTCTTAAAATCCCCGAGCAGAAAAGCTTGTCAAGTGAAAGCCAAGAAACAGGAGTTGGCAGCACTTGTTCTTGGCTAAAACTGAGGCCATGAATACCATCAACACACTTCATGTACAAAACATCCTCACGACAAACCACTTGGTATTTTATAAGTCAAGATAGTATTTTTAATCAGCATCAGGTGACTCCGGTAAGAAGAATTTTCTTTTTTTAATCAGCCAAAACAGAAAAACTCCCACACTCAGGAAGTTGATGATGGACCTCTTTGATGTATCTGCAATGACGTCCTCATTATTTTTCATCCAAAAAAGAGAACAGACGAAACAGTAGAAAATAGAGGAAGATCGTAAGGACACATGAGACTGAGTAATAACCTTGCCAATGGCATTCATTGTCTGAATATATGTGTCTGTGTGTGGGTGTGTGTGTGCTGGGGCAAGCACTGTGTGGGCATGGACTGGCCAGCTGAGACAGCTTGTACAGATCCCAGCGTCCGTCTGGCCCCATCCAGATAAATAAAACACACACACAGAGCTGAGCATGTACACTCATCGGGTGGTTCCATGTGGAGAGGAGCTGCAACCTTCTCACCATGGGGTCTGGCCTGTTGCCTTCACATCACTTAGCAGACTCTTTGATTGTGAACTCTTTGGTAATAGTAATTCAATTTGTCAAGGGTGTAGGAGGAACAGAGCAGCAATTTAGAGGAAAAGTCAGTGGTAAACATGCCAGACTGTGAGAATGTGTGGTCTGCGTTAAATGAACATCAAAACAAATACAAAAATAAATCCTCCATTCGTGAAACGGGAAAATAAACTAAATGAAAATCATTTGAAAAAAAATAACGTTTGTCACACTGCAGCCTCTTTTGCAATATTGAAAATGTCAGAAAGTAATTTTATTATTTCCACATTACAATTTCATAGACCTGAAGAAAGTAGAACCCACTTTTTCGCCATTAATATTACATGAGCCAGGTCATTGAGAAAGTAATTGGCTTTTAGAGTTGGCTGATACTGCTCCACTGTCTCTGCTGAGATTTATAATGTTGACTTACTGTACAAGACAGAGAGGGTAATCACTGAGACAGTTTATCCTAAAGCTCCATCTGTCTCTCACCCTCCGACATTGGGTGAGGAGTGCAAATGTTTTAGGGCAAAACAGGTGTCAACCTAAATCAAGTTAGCATGCTTCATGGATAAAAAGGCCGAACAGGAAACAAAATGGAAGGTTTAATCTATTGAAATTAGATCCAGGGAGAATCTGATGCTTCATTCCAAATGCATTTTGTTGTATTTCCTTTTAATCTTTTTCAATGTCTCTTCCTCTCTCACCAAGCCTCTCTAACTTTCTCTCTCAAGGTTTGAGCTGAAATTAAATCGATTTGCATAATGAAAGGAGATCAAATGTACTGTAAAGAAGTAAAATAGAAATAAAAAGGACTTTCCTCTGAGGGCAGATAGGGTATGAGTCACAAGAGGAAGGGAGAGGTGAAAGAAAGAAACAATAAAATGCAATTATACAGCTTCAATAAACCCATAATTCCAGCACGTACAAAAATACCCAGATAGGCGGTTCACATTGTTTCATTCAACAAAGCTATAAAGACTCTTTCAAAGCCGCAGCGAGCCTTACAACGCCACAAATTGGCTAAATGCTGGTGTTTTAATAAAAAAAAGGAAATTAGAACATTGCAACAGCCTTCACTTTCTAGGTGTTATTACTAATTACATTTCTATTATCATGGTAATGCTTGGCAACCTTCAATAAAGAATCTCATGCAATTATTCTGTCATTTGTTATATCTCTGTTCTGGGTACCATTGTGAGATGTGGGATTGCTTTTGATTGGGATACATTCAGGTCTGAGATCTCCCAAATGTTGACAGAGATGAGGGAAATGGGACACGAGTAAATTCAGTTGAGTTAAATTAGTATTGAAGTAAACTACCATGTTATGGAAGGACCGGTATAAGCCCAAACATGCACTCTCAAGCTGTTTGCAGACGCACTCTTGTCAAATTAATTCACATTTTACATGAGGCTTTGTTCATGGATCAAACTTTACATGAACATATCAGACCAATTTGTTTCTTCATATTGTCAGAGAAATCCAGTACAACTCAGCCGAATGGGAATAGACATGAAAGCGTCTCAGAGGATTGATATCTAGAGACCAGCTGCAGCTTCTCTCCATCAGGGCCTCTCCTCTCTCTGCTGTGCAGTTAATAATGTATGAAGGCTAAGTTTCCATGTCTGCTTCCTCTCCTTATTCCTGAAATGTCAAGGGTGAGTAAAAAGGAGGTGTGAAACAAAGTAAAATTTCTGACAGCATAGCACACTATTTGAAGCAGCAATACAATTTTCATACCTTAAAGTACACGCAGGCATGCACACAAACATACCTGCACACTTTAAAAAAGGTGGAATGTGTAAGATCTGGCCATAAAATTCAATAAACCTGCTGAAACTCTCAGAGATGATCAAAGTACCACTGCTATCTTATAATCTCCACATGTGGCGTTGGCCTATAGTTTTTATTAGCCATCTTTGTGTTTACTGTGCCATCATTAACCTAGGGCTGTACTGAACCTTGGCATATATGTTTTGACAGTTTTCTTCATTGGATTTAATTCAAAGTGGCAGGGACAGGAAAAATGACATGTATTTTTGTTTCATCCTCCCCACAACCAGGAGACTACTTCGCCAGGAGGAGGATGCGTGCAGCTCCAGGAGAAGGACCCTCATTCAGCAGAGCTTTAGAAACATGAAGTCAGTGTAAACCCCAGCGCAGGGGGTCTGATTCTGGGGGACCGCACAGGACTCCGCGACCGGATCAACACATTTTCTGTTGTTGCCATTACACAGCTTAAACCCAGAGAAAATATGTTTTCCCTTGAAACATAATTGAGAATGCAGTTAAGTTGTATGGTAATTGACTTTTGAGGAGACAGGGTTGCATACAATTTGGATTCAGGGCCCAGAGTCATAGCTAGAATTGAGGACACAGAGGTAGTGTACCCTGTATTGAGTCCCTATACGACGGGGGTGTGTTTACATTGGAGTTATGTGAATGTTCGGTGTAGCGGTATCAGACGGGGCACTGATCAGTCGTCGGTAATTGACGAGTTGAGAGTGAGACCAGGTTGAAAATGATTATGCCATCATGCCAGAGGGAGCAATGCCCCACCTCAAGTGATCCCATGTGGAAGCCAATGTAAACTAAATACAGACAGAAGAAGTGGAATGTAAACTTGCTGTAATAAAGCTTTGAAGTGAAAAAAAAACAATCCAAGCAGCTAAAGCAATCTGGATGAGAAAAGTGGAGGAGATGCATTAAAGCAATCTGGATGAGAAAAGTGGAGGAGATGCATTGTATATTCTGCAGTGAGGCGTGGAAATTCGATTTTCAATGATTTTCGCAATATCTGCCAACAGTAGGACGCTAGCTAGTTAGTCTCAAGGACTACAATGTTTACCGGTAGCTTGGAAACACCATCAGCTGCTCCGGCTCGTCTCTCTTATTGGTGTTTGCGGTCCCTGTTACTGACATAAACATTCAAATTGATATCTCCAAAAATATAAAACTTTTGAAATTACATTAGTGGGTCTGTGAACAGTTCGGGATCCTTAAAACTGTATCTGTAAACCCCTCACATAACCAGATAATCAAATCTCGGCCAAAGATTGTTACAGACCGAGGTCCCAGACCAGATTTCTTCTCTGATTGTTGGAAGGGGCGAAGCAGGGTAAAATCAGCCCAAGACTCCTGTAGTCTGAGCCTGGCTTAAGCTTTACATCAAACATCTTAGACCTTGTTCTTGGTGTCTGATCCAAATTTTCGGAGAGGGCTGCAGACTGTGTCATGATAATTTCACTTAACCTGGACTTTTAGGTAAGATGCTCTGAAAGGATATCCCATTAATAAGCCAGGAGATAATGAGACCAGTCGTATATGCCTTGTGACATATTTGTATGTATGGTTTTACCGAATATTAAATATCAAATAATCAAGCTCAATAATAATTTGGCTTGTAATAAAACAAATTCTTCGTAACCTTAGAAGGAAACTGAGATAGTATGCTGTCTAGAATTGGAGGTTGTCGATGGGAAAATGAACAGCTGCTCATAGATGAGGTGGCAGTTACGTAAAGAGCGCTGACACCATTAGTTTCTGGAAAATACCTGATTCAGCAAGAAAGCACTCAGTATGCTCGAATTATTGGTGTGAAGTTGTACAACCGATTTTAGAAGGTGCAACTGAAAAAGGGTCCTTGCATGAAGGCCCACTTAAGGTGGATCTTGAACTGGGATGAATAAAGGATGTATGATTGAGTTTGGTCTGTTGCGTTCGAGACCAACTCGGTTTATTGTACTCATTTTGGATCAACAGTAAAACTATTCACATTGAATTCTGAAGTTTGTTTTGTTTCTGAAGTCTAATTTGTTATTGAGGTCTAAGAAGCAGTGTAGCACAGAACCTAAACCATCTGGACGAGGGTCAGGTTTTTTTGTTTTCCCACAGTGCAAGTGTGTGTGCATGCACATCTCTGTCCACAGCTGATCTCGCATGCTGCTGCACCGAACTACATAATATTTTGGGTACTCATTCATGGCGCATGCTCAAGGACCTCTCGTGGTTGCTGTGACTCACTTTCATTGCCTGTTTGATGGTGGCAATGATTGACTGCTGACTCTTCACCCCACTTGGCAACCCTTACAATTTTCCCGGGAGACTCACGATTTTCATTGTCCTGATTTATGACAATTTTGAACACCCTTTTCTGTTACCACAACCGGTTTGTGGCAGTGTTGAGGGTATACAAGGCCTACTTTCCACCCAGACAATAATTCAGCCACACCAAATGTCAAACTAAAGATCTGATTGGTTGAAGACTTTGACAATCAACAATATCGTCCCCATTTACTTAAACTGCAAAGGCTCTCTAGCGGGCATCGGGCCTCTCTCCTTACATAGAGACATAGGGACTGACTCTGATTGGATAAAAGCTCTCCTTAAAACAAGCTGTGCTGGAAGCAGCGCTGCAGGCTGGAAGCAGAGCAACAGAGGAAGACAGGAGCTATGCAATGAGAAAATAAGCTAATGGGAAAATAAATTATAATACATGTAGTGTATTTGTGAAAAATTATTAAATTATATAATAGCTGTAACTTTGTGATTCTTTTTAGGCCAGCAGAGAAGGCTTAGCTGGCCCTGACGGCCCACCACTGTTGTGAATGTTCCCTTTATTAAATATAAAAGAATAATGCTTTGTTTGTGATGACAGTTTTGTTTAGCTTTTAACAGCAAGCATCTAGCCATTGTCCAGTATACTCCATTCACTGTGTTCCATAACATTTTCTTTGCCCCTGATCTGCCAGAAATCCCTGGTGAGAGAAATAAACACATTGACTCTCACTAACACACTAAATTAAATCTATTCTAATGTACTACAAATCAAGAATGAAGCAGATACATTTCTTGGAGGTGCTAGGGCAAAACATTCTCACTCCCAACATGTCAAACACCCACGCTTGACGCTCTAGATACCCCTCTAGCATCAATTTTGGATGTAGCTGTCAGTTTTTTCTTTTTATGTTTCTTCAAAATAAGCTCTTCACTGGAAGCAATTTTGTAAGGTTAAGGCAACAAAACCACCCCCAGACTAAATATTTATACTATGTCAGTACTGACCATCTAATAATGATGTGGGTTTGGAGTGGGTAGGGGGTTACTATGGACATCCAGGTAACTACAGCCCCCCCACCCCACGCCCTCCCTGGAAACTGCCTATGCTACAGTGACACGGGAAGAACTTCCAACTCCTCACAGAAATGACCCAGCTGGTCAGCTGTGAGGCGACAGCGCAGACCAGCTGCCATCCTAGAATATTATTATTTATTTTCATTAAACAGGATCTCTTCTTTTTCAAATGAAAGGACATGTTCAGTGTTCACTGACTGGAATGACCATACATATATTGGGTTGTCTCCTATTAATGCATGCACATGTGATTTCTAATTAAAAGAGTGAGGCCAAGGTAGACTGTGGCTTAAGTCCATTGTTGAAGAAGCCTCTTCAGTCTCAAGCCCTTGTCTTGAGATGACCTTATGACGTCTTCTCATGAATAGCAATGAATTGTAACAGCATTGATAACATTTCTATTACTAAAGTCACAGCAAATTTTTGAAAAGACAATGCCCATTCATGTGAGATCCAAGCGTCGGCCATATACCCTGTGTATTACTTTTCCCTTATCTTCACAGCATCTGTTGTGCCAAATGCTGTTTTATGGCCAATTTTAGTGAAAATAAAGCGCTGGCAAGCACATCAAACGGGCAGAGCAAGCCTGTTATTGCTGCTCAGTTACCTTCTACTCGAGTTTACACATTGTTATTGTATATTGAATGCCAATCAAGTGATTGGTCATTGTTGCTGGGTGGCTCATGTCTGTAGGACCACTTTAACCATTTGAATATTCAATCAAGAGGGAGTGTTAAAAAATATATATTTAATTACACATAAAAATATGTTTCGTATCCAGGAAATTGAATCTAAAACATCAAAATGATGATTTACAGTGTGACTGGACTAAACATTGAAGAAAAAAAATGTAGTTACCCTTGCCCTTGACGACTTTGGTACTTTATCAACCCTGGGCTGAATTATGACCTCCATTTAAAGGACAATTGATCCAACCGGGCCAAGAAATCGTGGAAGATAGTGGGAGAACACCTCTGCATGGAGTGATGTATGCTCCATCTGTGTCTTCCCACCATTACATAGGTGCTAATGCAGTATGGCTTGAGGCAAAAGAGACTCAGTCTACCTCCCTGTGGGAAAAGAGACTTATGCTTGAAACACCTCCCAGTGGAGAGATCAACTACCTGGGCACCCATTAATTCATCCATACATTTTAAATGTGATCATCACTGATGAAGTGCTGCATGTTCAATAAAACAACTTTTGATGTGAAGGTATGGGCCTATATGTCTCCTTGGATGAGGTCTTTGCAAGGTGCTGGTTAAATGGTTGGATTATATAAGATTAGTATGCACCCCGTGTTGCATGCACTGGATCAGACTGCTGCATCGGTCTTGAAGGGCAAACAAAAGGAGCCATTTGTTTTGGCATCAAACCTGGCTTCCTGGATCAAATCTTCAACTTTCTGAATGCAGCATTTTATAAAAAAATAATTATATTATAAAAATTGAAGCCTCATGGGGGCTGTGACAAGAAAATGTTTTGAAAACATTTACGGTAGATGTGATGACGGTTCATGTCAGCTCAGGTGGAGCGATGTTCTTAGGGAGGAGGAGGTATCTAACAGCTCTGGCAGAGTCTCACAGAGAGTAAAGCCACATAAATAAGGTCTCAAGGGCATCTTCAAAAGAGATATGAGAGTGGATCAAGCCACCTTTCAACTGTGTAAACGCACTAGTTAGGTTGTCGGCTTTTCTCCTCACCAAGCAATGGTATTTTTCTAGTGTGCCTGAAATCAGAACGATATTCAACATGTAGTACTTTTCTGTTAGTGTCATCAAAATTCTTTCCATTTAATTAAGTTAAAGTAACTACTGAAGTGATGTTTCTTAATGGGGCCACAGCAAGGATTTGGTTTACAATTTTTGTACACTGACCCTTTAATACTGGCTCAAACCAACTCATCAAGACGGGGCCAAAGCACCACACGCGACGGTCACAACCTGTCACACCAGGGATCAGCGAGAGCGAGAGCGAGAGAGAGTTCATCAGTACAGCTTATATAGTGACAAACAAATTGAGAAACAGGAAGTAGGAGGGGCCAAGGCCTACCCAGCCCTACGGTAGCCAAGGAGGGACATTTCAGTACCGGCTACATTAAGTATAGAAGATACGTGACAAATAAGTCACCGTTTGTGTTAAAATAACTACAGAAGTGACATTAATTATTGAAGTTACGTGACAAATCAGTATTGACTTCTAGCTTCACACAGGACACAAACTGCAGTCTCTTGGGTGAAAGTCTACTGTTTTTGGAACTCCGCATGTACCCCAACTTCCTCCCTACACATTAATACGAATGACAGTGCATTACTTTTTGTAGGTATAGCTACAAATACTGTGAGAACAGACTGATCTTTTTGAGTTTTGTTATTCATAGTTGCCAATAGATTTAATTAAGTAAAATGAAAAATAATACAATACCAGAAATTGTTTGTCAAAAGTTCACAAATGTATATGTTTTTAATAGTTTGTTTCCTCGCTGTCGAGGGGAGCAGTGTGAGTAACACTGTTTTTCTGCCGCATATTTGTTAGCAATGTGTAAAAACCCTTAAATTATATTTCCCTTGGGCATCTAAAGCTGTAAAACAATGCACTTCACAGAACCCACGCAAGTCGCATGTCAAGAGACAGCACTAATGTTTTCCACATTGTATATTGAGGCCTCAGTGGGATGTACTCCTTTATTTAAAGTGACAGACGTGCCGTAGAGGCAGACTCAAATGTAGTAACGGAGCTTTAAATCAATTGTCTGCTACACTGTCAATGTGCAATGAGCTGTAGAGGAGTCACCACCACTGACTTCTAAGGGTGCTTTCATACCTGTAGTTCGGTTCATTTGGTCTGGACCAGGGGGGGGGGGGGGGGGAAGTAACATTGTTGCATTTAATTACTGGTCCCGTTCCTGTCCACACTGACTTTTTGCAAACAAACCAAGAGGAGTAAACAAGAAGTTCTATGGACTGAAGAGTAACTCTTTGGACAGTTTCGGCAAATGTCATCCTGCATCATCAGTTCATCAGGACCCCGTTGGTGAAATCAAATTCTGGTGAGTTTATGCGGCAGTTTAACACTTCTGTGTATATTTATGTTCTTTGGTGTCACAAAGAGCTCACGAAGAAATAACAGACATGCATTATTACTAATATAAGACTGCAAATGAACCACATTTTATGAACAATGAACAGATAGAGAGACAGGACTGTACAAAAGGCCCTTTGAGCAATCCCAGATGATTGGTGTGAACGTTGGAGAGCATACAGACGAGCCTGTTTCTTGTACTGTAATGATTCAGGGATTATCACCGCCTGATCGCTGTCACATACTTTTTAATGGCCATAACAAACTGACCAAGTACAGAGTCCTGCTTTTGACCTATTAATCAGGGGAAATGCCTGCGCTGACACGTTACATGGTTATCAAATGTACATGGCCTCATACAGATCAATTAACCTGTTACCACTCCAGTAAAATGAGCCTAAAACGCCTATCCAACGCATACCCAAAGTAAATTAAAAGCTGTTCTTGAACCATTTGGAGTACATGCATGGTTTTAGTCTCTTTTGAAAGGTAACACTCTGAAGAATCACTGTAAGTGCTTGTAACGACGCACCGCCGTTACTTAGACCACGGATAGTGTGCGAGATAGGGTGTGATAGAGTCAAGGAACACACATGTTTATTGTATGTATTTATTGTGGGACTGTGGATGTTGGGGCCATGTGCACAGCTAGGACACAAAGCTGGTCCTGTTCTCTCTGCCAACAAACAGACAACTGCAGTCAGTGACAAAGTGATTAGACTTGACTGTAGTAAATGTCTATGTGGCAGAACATTATCGTGTATATATTGCAACAACTTACCTCTGCCTGTTTCCTCTTCCCAGGGTGTTCGGGCAAAATACTTCCCCGGGGGCTCGAGCACCCATTTATAGTTCCGGGAAATACCAACTACAGGAAGCAGGTAGGGGGGAGTGAAAATAGGTGTTGCTGTGTTTAGTTAGATTAATGATGGTGTTTATTATTTACTTTATTTATAGGAATTCTAATTAGTTGTTCATTATTATAGATACTTGTGGTGTGGGTAAAATCTGGTAAATATTTATTATACATATATGTTTAGCAATATACTTACCCGTAGATGGCAGGGCTGGTCCAATTAGCTGGACCAGGTGTGTATATAAGGGCCTCATTTTGTTTGTGTGGGGGGTAGTGAAGGCAACTAGATACTGGTGTCAATGTTGGTGCGATGGTTGACCTTTTAAAAAAATAAAAAATAAAAGAAGCATCTACTCTGGACTCCTGAACTCTTCATTTGCCTCCATGGCCACTCGGGCATGTTTACAGTGCTACTGGCATTGAGTAATAGAAGTCTGAACACACTGAAGTAGAAGGTTTTTATTTCTGCCTGAATATTTGTTTGCAAACAGATGCCTGCAGATGTCTATAGCTGGGACTAATTAGCTGGAAAACAAAATGGGACAACAGCATGAAGTCTTACCTAGTCCAAGTTCAAATTCGATAACAATACCACAGAAAATGAATATTTTACACATGTTTTTCTAAGGGTATGTCTAGGCGCTTTCCAAAAAAGCCTATTTGGATACCCATGTTAACCATGGTAACATAGCTTGGCTGTGTAAAAATGTGTATTCATAATTCAATTTAAGGCTTATTTTTGTCCAAATACAGTAATCTATAAGTTATTTCGCCATTATTCACTTTCCTAAAGTCTCCAAAACTCTCAAAACCCACATTTTGCATTTAACGCATGGACCTGACTCGCGGTTACGCAGGTTACTTCCGCGTTCTGCCTCTAAATCTAACCCCTGAAGCTGTATATTTTTATTTTCAAAATTTCATTTGGCGATACGAAGCGTCAGTCATCAGAACAATTGGTTGCAATTGGCTCGAGCTTTACACGAAAGAAGAGAGGCAGGCACTTTCCTTCAACGTGGACTCTCGTTGGCTATTGTAGGCTGTAGGCAGGACATGTAAGCTGCTATTGGGTCAAATGAGGTGTCAATCAAAACGTCAGAGTGCAGCCGCCATTTTGAGACACAGAGACCGGCAAAATTTACATGCGAACTGAAGTAACGTTCGAAAATATATGAATAATTAGGCATATCTTCCAGCTAATTTGAAATGATGCAACAGCAGTCCGTGAGTATTTATGGACATAATAATGTGTTTTGGATCGTCTGGACCTTTGGCAATGTAACAAGACCGTTTTTGTTGGAATATTATCGATGGGTGGATTTCTATGAAGCTTCATCGGTTTGTTTGTTGGTTGGTGGTCTGACAGAGGCGTTGATTGTACCTGCTGTTGTGATTGTATCTTCAAAAGGGTTTGCATAAATCGAATCACAAGAATCTCCAAAGATATGTCGCATCAGTACCTACCCATACATAGCAGTTGTGTACATGACACAGATGTACAGTTAAGTGTTAAGATCGCTTCCTGAACAGACTTCACAATCAGCAGATGGATTTATAAGTAGTTCTGCTTATGAAATCATGCTAAAATCACACGTCTGCTGTCATAAAAGCTTGTGGTTTATTAGTTTTCTATCACACCACAAATGAACGCACCAGAGTCTGCTGAGTTGTTGTCAGTTGTTGGTCTCCACCAGGGTTCGACTGACAGCTTTCACACCAGCCCAAATTAACCGTATCTGAGCAAACTGACCAGAGTTATTTTTAACTGAGCAAAACAGGCTAAGTGTGAAAGCACCTTAAATCAGGTCTACGCACTTTAAATTTACTACAAAAAACTAAGTGAAGGTACAACTTTTAGAATCTTTAAGACCTCCTCCAACCCTCTAATGAAAATACAGTTTTCAACCTTGTTAGGGGTTGTTAGAGGTTCCATATGATTTTTTGTTTATGCTACAAGACATATTATTCACTAAGTTCAAAATTATATTTTTCTCCCATGTCCACTTCTCCACACACAATCTGGTCCAATATCGAGTTCAAATTTTAAACACTTTTCCTTTTTTTTAGAGGTAAAACCATATCCAAAAAATATTAATCATAGCAAAGTTTTTTACATATCAATGTGTGTAGTGAAGGACTTTCATTTCTCTGACATTGTGTGGTAACCAAAATACCTTAAAAGGAGGAATGTTTGTAGGTTTTTTGACAATCTAAAAACGTAAGGGCCACACGTATGATCCCTGCAATACCCAACGTGCTTCACTGTAGTAATCACCAAACCCTTATGTTGGGAATGGATTTGAAAGCCCTTTTATTTGGTTTTTGGGCCAGCAAATCTGGGAAAATTGGAGCTCTAACAATAAGAGCAACAATTTAGAGACTTGGTTTTTCATTCTGCCTCCTTCACTGAGCAAAGCAATGATCGGAGGACAAACACAAAGGCAGAGAGAGGAGTTCCCTCATCCAACACATCAGACCTTTGCAGAAGGACACAGCAACTTTAAATTCCCCATGGCCAAAACCTCCTACACATTAACAAGGGTCAGACAAAAACTGACAATTTAAAGCACTTGACTAAAAAACATTTTTCATTTAAGTTTTAACTGCACAGTTACTCTTAGAAAATACATAAAGTCTAAAGAAAATTTGAAACATAAAGGCAAAAACCCATGGCTTCATCACTCTTGCAAATCACACTTGGTACGATCCAAATGCTAACACATGTTGGAGCGCCTCATGTCCTACTGTGAAAGAGAGCAGCACACCCAACCAAGAGAACAAAGAACAGAGGTCAGGGAGTGAATGTAGCTCCCTCACACTCTGTGTCCCTTTTGATTGAACAACAATGAAACACTGTTAGTAACCTTGAAGAGGGACTGTAGGAAAAGAGGGTTAGAGTCTTTGCATTTTCACAAACCTTTCATTTCAATGACACTAAGAAAAGAAACTTGCCACAGTTGTGGCAGCTATAGAAGCAAAAGAAGAAACCGGCAAGCTAGTGAAATCTGTATAAAGCTGTTGATTTTGTGTGTGGTCAACACTTACAACCCTTAGGAAAAACGATGTTTTAGGACATTTCTATCCTTGTTTAGACAACTGTAGCTCTTTATTGTAGAATAAATCAAAAGTATCCATGTCAGCAGCTTGCTAAAAGCAAAATCATCACTTAACCATTTTACAGATTACCTTTTAAGCCGTGTTTGGTCTGGCCCCTGGCTATACTAAACACATTGTACTCTTTTATGAGCCAGTGCGCAGCCTCTGATCCTCCAGCAGGGCCCCTCTGGCTGATCCAACGTTTAGAATTAAACGAAGGGGTAACTAGGCTTTTTCCATCAGGGCCTCTGTGATTTGGAACAAACTATCTGAGGAGCTCGGGCAATAACTGAATCAATATCATTTTACCGGCATCAAACGTATTTTTGTAGATGTGGTTTTATTTGATGGGGGTACTGTTGCCTCAAAGGCAATTTTCTCTGTTTTCCTCTTGCAGTCCAAAGCCATGCATGCTGGGAAAGACCACTGCCTGTTATTGTTTGATCTCACTTTATTTATTCAGCTTGCATTTGCTGTGGTAAAAGTCAAGTTTGTGTATGCAGGGTATTTTAACTTAATGTTTTTGTCTTGGTGAAGGTGAAAGCCTTATTGTTTTGAGTGTGTCTGAAAACTAAAACTATTGGGCTATTTATGATGGTTATTTTCTGTGGCACACATTCATATTTCCCTCCCAATGTTTAATCAATCGTCATTACCCAGAGAGAAGAGAAAAGGATATTTAACAGCACACAGTTGTCCCTCCAGAGAACTGTCAATTACTAAACCTATACCTATCTACATAACTTATGAGGGGCATGTTGCCCTTGAGTTGGGGGGGGTGCATTCATAGGATCACATGTGCGGGACATCACAAAGAAACTGAGGAATAACATTTTCCCTGAAAATTAAGTAAGATGAATAAAAAAAGGCCCGTTTGCAGGGAAAATAGGATTGAAGTAACCGGGGGAGCTTTTTCCCCTGAAAATGTGCTTACTCTTTAACCTCAGCTTTCACAGCATTAGTCACATTAGACAATAAGCTGCAATACTTTGTATTTTTCCAAGTTGCTGCCACTTCAGCTCAGTAAAATAACTCTAAGAGCTTCCTTTTTGTTTAACAAGTGATGGCTAATGGAGCTCAGCTCTCTAGTCAGTATAGTCGGCACTCAGCAGACAATCAGTGGATACAGTAGACCTACTAAAGACATTTTCTTTGAAACTCAGCTATTAAAGCAAGTCAACGTGAATCCCACTGTGTGAGTGGCCATTTTAGCAGCAGATCATGAAGATGAAAGCATCCACGGACGCCTCAGCATCCTCTGGCGAATATGACAATTACAATAGTTTGGCAGAAGGCAGCCAGGAGGGAGCCATGCTGAGAGGAAAGTCTTTGTTTGGCTGTGGCACTGTCATATGGTCTGTTTGTTTCCACCTAGGACCCATTCTCTGAATGTACCCCGGGTGTAAATGCGAGCTAGCTCCACAATTATTCATAATTCAGAGACATCTTCAGCAAACAAGTGGCAACAAATAATTAGTATCATGGATTTACTTCATCACTGATCTCATTTGCTGAGTAATTCACTCAGTAATTCAAGTTTATTGCACACAGTGAGATGTAGGTTTTTACCAAAAAAATTAAATATTTATTTCTTTTCTTTTTCTTTTTTTTTTCAATACATTTGCAAGTTAAGGTCAACATTGAACAGGTTGTGGATATCAGGTGGATGTGACCAGTCCATTCATCATGTGTTACCCTTAAACCTCTCCCTCTTAATTAGGCACCACCATCCTGTTGTCACTAGTTCCCACCTCCCTCCACTCAAAGAAATAAAATGTCAAAAAGAAAATCAAATGTCTCAGGATATAAAATTAATTGAACATATTGTACACACACTCACACAAAATCTGGAATGAAAATTGGCTTCCCACGGGTCAACGCTGGCAACCAGCCAATTCCATTAAACAGTAATTTTGTTACGTGTTAAATCATTGTTGCGGTTTGTGCCTTATTGCCTTACAATTGGCTGGGGAGAGAATAGGAAAAGAAACAGTTTACACACAATTGTCCTCAGTTTGTAACCTTCAAGAAACCCTTCATAAATCACTAAAATACAGCAAAAGTAAGTCAGTCTCAACCGTTCAGGATTAACTGGCAGCTTTTTTCTTCTGCAGTTATTTCATTCCATCTGTTCCGTCTTTTTTTACTTGCCTCTGCTTTTCATCAATCTCTGAAGTTGGTTATTTTACAAAAGTGGTTATAGAAAATAAATACAAATATTTCCAGAATGCAATTTTTGTATGACCCAGATGTCACCCCTTTGACTGTTTTCTGAAGTCATCTGCCACTGCAGTCTGTTGTTCTTTTGTCCGTGTTGTCTCTCATTCTTTTAATAATGTCCTCCTCCTCCTCTCACTTTTTCTTTAGCACTTCAGCAAAGTTCACTGTTGCAGTTGCCATAGTGATCATGGCGTAGATAAATAAATAAATAAATACATAAAAAAAACAAATAAATACATAAATATTTCCTCCTCAAATAAATACACGTTTGTCAGACAGTTAGCCTTGGCATAGTTTGACCCGACCTACATAATGGTGTTACTCTGAGAACAGTCTCACAGCTGAAAATAAAGGTTGTAATATGTGATTTGGGAGAGAGAGAGAGAGAATCATCCCTTCAGATTAAATGGCAATTTTGGTGACTTGATATATTTTCTTTACTCTTTCGTCGTATCAGCTAGAGCTTTCATGCTGAAGTCTGAAAACTGTGTAAAAAAAAAAAGAAGAAGGAAAAAAAAGAAATTCTTGAGTTCAAAGTTTGACATTAGAATTTTTCTTTAAAGGAGATAAAGAGGTGGTGCTCGGTCTTTCAGGAGTACACAGTGCTGGCTCTGAGTGCCAGAGGGTGAGCATTGGAGGCAGAGAAGGACGAAGTAGTTCAAACGTCTCTCTCCAGAGGAGAAGCTGTGCTAGGACCCTTCCTCCTCAGGGTTTCCTGGAGCGTAGTAGCCCGCCAGTTGCCTGAAACGTGGTCCCCAGTCGCTGAGGTAGGAGAAATCCTGCTCGGAGGTGGTGGACAGCGAGTGGATGGAGCTGAGTGAAAGCGCTGGTGAACTGGTGCCCTCAAAGGCGTACGTCTGGAAGGAGTCATAAGGCGGCACCGACAGGTCAGCGTCGGCCTGCTCCACCTTCTTTCGGATGTAGCCTTTGAATACGGAGAAGTCTGCCGCTGCCACCGCTGCTGCTGCGGCACCCTCTGCACCACCACCCACTCGGTTCGACTGTATCCACTGCGGCAGTGAGCGGATGTCCGGGCCAGAGTCACAGCTCTTTGCCTCTGGGAAATCATAGAGGTTCCTCAGGGCGCTCATGTCGTACGCCTGAGTGTCCTGCTCCCCTCCGCCCTCGTCGTTGTACTTGATGACGTTATCCCTCATGTCCTCCTCATCCTCCGTCATCCTCTGGCCCTTCCTGTGGCGTTTCAGGGTCAGGATCAGCAAGACGAGGACTGATGGAGAAGGAGACAGAACAAGACAAGAGATGGAGAGGGAGAGAGAGAGAGAGAGAGAGGGAGAGTAATTACACACAACTTGTCAAATATGTACAGTTTAACTGAACATTTTTACAAAAAAAACATTGTATTCAGTGTTGGCACACGTTGCACCCTCACATTTTTGCACAAAATTAAGGTAAATATGAATTAGTCTGATTAACCTGAATAGTAGGATGAGATGACTGTCATCACAGCTAGTGTTTAGAAGTATGTGGCTTTCACTCTCTTACTGCACTGTGGCCAATGGATTAGAGTTGTCAGACTGACTTTAAAAAGCTTGCATTCTTGCTCAGAATAATGGCATACCAAACCCATATTCAGCACATTCAGTACACAACTGTAAGAAAATAGATGTGCGAAAAGGTGTTCTTGGTTGATGTTGGTGGCTTCACATCAAACATGCACTGTGTCTGATGGATCTACACGTACTTTTTGTGGGAAACTTTCTAACTACGCCCATTGCAATTTTGATTTCACCTCTCGGGGCAAAGGCAGAGCAGGGGAAGATAATATATTATCAAGTTTTACATTTGAAATGCATGAGAATTGATTTTTCACAATCCTGATTGGCTTGCCAAGAAATATGATTCAAAAGGCCGAATGGAGACCAATCTGTATATCAATACTCATCCAAATCGAGTGAAACTAACACCTTGTGGTTCAATCACTACTTAAATCCAGAGAAAACCGCCTACAAAGAGAAAGAAATGCCTCGTCAAATTAAGTCTGAATTAAAGAAGGGAAAGCAACTGAGATGGATCACGTTATGGACTAATGAGACGAGAGGAAAACAAAGGCTGTATGCAGAGATAAATCAATGAGGCTTTAATTTCAGCTTAGTTATTTTAATTACTGCCTACATTTGTGATTAGACAAGTCTCACTTAGCTCAGACACCCACCCCCTGACTCCATCAGCCCTCCTCGGGGCTGCACCCTTCCCTATGAAACCTCCACCAGATTTGTCCCAGACTTGTAGCAACCTCAAATTTTCAGTGATGATAACAATCATATTACGGGCAGTTATGAATGAATTATGCACGCTAGGCGAGGAATGAGGAATACAATTAACAACTATTTACAATAGTATTATGGACAAACTGCAATCTAGCCTCTTTTTGATCAACTAATTAATAAGAGAAGAAGGATTGATATACAGTACATGGTAAATACTCCATGACACAAAATCAAAAAAATAAGATTGACATCATCATAGTATTTGTGTCGCTAAAATTATGCAACAAATATTACATCAATAGAATACTTAAAAACCTATATACCAGAATGCATGAATTTACAGTAGCTGGTAGTAGATCAGTTGATTTATTCTCTTCTCTATGATGGATAATCAACATCTAAATGTGATTTTCTTTTCAGAATGTGTCCCCCCCCTGCTCTTCCACTTCGCAAAATCAAACTGAATTATTAAGTGAGCTATGAGTGGCCTTTTAGAAAATGTCATGCATGCTGAGAAAAAACTATTGGTGATAAAACTCAGTATTAATAATGAATTCCTGTGACAAAAAAAAGTAGAAAGTAATCAGATGAAGGGATTAAAATGTTTGTCCTAATTACTGAGCTTTGATTAGTAGCAGGATGTGTTTCCAGTGGCCAGTGGACTCAGTGCTACTGAGTAACAGTTGAACGAATCCGTTTTCTTCCCTTGTAGCAGGGACAATGAGCAACTACTCTAAAGGGATGCCAGTGAAGGGACATTTAGATGGATCATTAACCAGTGGGCACCATGCATCTTCTAGAACAGATAGCCTGTTGACTAAACAAATGCCTACAAGCCCACAGAGATAAAAGACTATCAATTATAACGGAACCTGTGCTGTCTGGGACAGCACAGATTGTTTGATGCTCTGAACCCACCAGAACACCCATCCAGACATTGTGAAAATGAGATGTGCCCACATCGTTTCCCAGCCTAACTAGATCAATGTCATGACGTTATGTGCTGTGTACAGGATATTCACACATGTGAAAGCACATCAGTATGCGTGGAAAGAGCCCACGGACAAATGCACTCTTTTAAAGCAACCTTGAAAGTCAGCATGTGACTATAAAACACCGTGTTTCACCTTTTTGCTTTCAACGCCTTCCACTACTCTTTTTTTCTCCATAGCAAAATGCAAAAAAACTCGTCAGTTTCAAACATATAATCTGCACAATTGACTTGTGGCTGCTCCTGGTAATTGTCTTCATTTGGCTTAAATGGCCTGAAAAATAACTCGCGGAGTGAAAACGCCCTGTGTATTCTTTCCCTAAAAAGCTGTGCCAGCCTAAAGAGCCTTGTTGATCTTGAATGGGGAATTAATGCAGTATCTCTGACTGATAATGTACCCTCGTTCTCCTCTCACATTGTTTGCTGGGCTCCACTGCGAGTGCGGTGTCTGTAACCATTGTGTTTATTCTTCTCCTACATGAATAGGGTGAATTAATTGCCACTGGGTTGAGGAAACAGTCATGGTTTGTGGTAAATTGTGGCGCACACTGCCATGCATACTAATCAAGCCGTAAGACAATTACCCTAAATTCAGACTAATGAGGAGAGTAATAGGAAGTAGAAAACTTGACGTTATGAACTCCCTCGTATGTGCAGATCAGCTGCTTTTTTCAGTAAATAGTATTGAAGGAGTGACAGTAGGTGGCAGTTCAGTCTGAATCAGATAACCTCACTTTTGAAAAAGCCTTCCTCACTGATAACAGTGTCTGTGAGTGTCACTGCTTATTAGGTACACAGATGCTTACACTGCAAGCTATTGGAAACCTATTTATTCTATTGGAGGTTAGCATGCCTCAGGCAATGTTAATACAACACCATGTTCAGAGTTTTGTAGGAAGCATATGTACCTGTGTATAGCTGCCTCCTATACATACAAAGCTTGTCCCCATGTGTACAGATGTTGCAATAAGCGTTCCTGACAAGACGGTTAATATACCCTTGGGCTGCGCTGGTTGCCCCCACCCAGGAGTTCATCCCAAGCAGATGGGAGGTAATTGGAATGGATGCATGCAGATGCTGCGACGCAGTGGAATGGATTCATCACATCAGGCCTATAAATGAACTGATGGAGGGACTGTTTGTTTGTAAGGTAATTAGGCAGAAATTTGTTTTCATTTTTCTCATCATCCAACAATTGATGTAATAGAGGCGGTCCAGCCTCTGGAGAGAGGGAGTGCAGGCTGCCTGGCTGGTTAGGTAGATGCTGTGTGTGCGGAGGGTGTGTGTGTGTGTGTGTATGTGTGTATGTGTGTGTGTGTGTGTGTGTGTGTGTGTGTGTGAGAGAGAGAGAAGACAAGGAGCACACAGTAATGGCACATTGAGAGAACGGATTGCTTTGCTGTTTATAGGTGAGAAGTGATTTGTCCAAGAGTGTGACTGTGTGCTTACCATGCACAATGTGCATTCGATAAAATTGCTTCCACATGCCTCAGTCACATTACTATTACTATTACTCACACCACATGATAGTTGTGAAAACACTGCTCATACCCCTGATACCAGAACCCGCAGCCCTGAGATTGCACTGCCCCCCTGGTGACTGGCAGAAGCCAGGCACTCTGACTTTGCCTGTCCTTTAGTGCTTTGATGAGGCCTGTTCAGTCCACTTTCTACCTACCAGTCACTCAAAGTGGCATGCACTGATTAGAGTCACAGACACTATTGGAATCAATGTTGCAATAAGACTCAAAATGGCACAAATCATGAAAAATTACCCAAATAGTTGACTCACCACAGCCTTTAGCATCAGCATGTTACTCTGCAATATGGTTTTGTCCGAATCATCAAGGCCGCAATGAAAATAAATCTTTGCAGCAGGTAACTCTATTCTCCTTCACAGTGTCTACCTTTCCACAGGTTTTAAGACCAGGTAATTGTTTTCAACAACAGCCTTTGAGTGGATGCCATCTATCCCGGAACACTAAAACCACAATACACTGCAAACACAGTTTTTTTTATAGCCAGCAAAGGTTGCCTTAGATTTGTACATAACATTTTTGTTGAGGCTTTTAAAACCATGATGAATAAATGATGCTCTGCTTTTGAAGTTCACTACAGAAGATGGTTTGGTTAATGTAGACAGAGCTTTAACAACTCTCATTAGGAAAGCTCTTAAAAGAAATAGATAGCAATGTAAGTCACAGTTAAAGCGGCCGGGTGTCGCATCATCCATCATTCACTGCCTGCACAATGAAAAAACGGGTATAGGCGCGAGCGGGGAAACAAAACACCGTGACAGCGCTGTCGTTTCTTTCTTTCACCGAGGAGTGGGATGCTGAGACTTGCAGAGGGGGGGAGAACTCAAAGTGAACTCATAAAATTTTCAGATATGACAATACTAAACCTCTTCGGGCTCTGAGAGGGTTAGCTTGAGCATGCATGTGTATGTTGGCGTGTGTGTACGTGTCTGTGTATGAAAATCAAAGAATGTCTGGAAAGCCTCGTCTATTTAAAGCCTGCTGTTCCAGAGCTACACAAGTGCTGAGGCAGCTCTTTTGCCTGTTTGCTCTCTCTAACCTAACCCCCCCCCCCTCTCCACTTCACTTCCATTCATTCTGTCTCCGCCTGTGTTCCGAGGATCAAAGTGCCTTGATATCATTCATAAACCCGGGCAACGTCTGTGCTCCTGCTTAAACAAAAGCTTTCTCCTCAGAAAGGCACCAACAGAAATGTCCAACAGGAAAGGTGCTCATGAAAGGCAAATGAAAAATTTATCTTGTTTTTTATGTCATTCGACTTGTTTTTTTCTGCCACTGCATGTGTGCAATTTCATTCGTGAAATATAGATAACTTGAAAGAGTTCAATCCATTTAAAGACACATACTTGGTTGCAAGATTTTATGAGCAGCAAACATCGGGTGCAGCCCTCAGTCGTGCCTTTTCACTGGACATAATGCTTGGTGTGGTCCTGCAGGAGTAGTTGAACATAGCAATGACCACGAAAAAGCAATACTAATGAACTATCTTGTCATCCATCATACACCAATACATTAATCTCTTCATTCGTCAATCAATACATACATACATCCATCTGCTTACCTATGAGGATGAGCATGCAGACCAGCAGTGCTATGAGCGCCCCGGGGCTGAGAGCGGCACTCATTACATAGGCTGTGGCATTGCAGGACTGGATGGCTCCCTCTGTGTTGCAAAAAGAAAAAAAAAATGTATTTACTGTACAGATTCAAAACTAGTTATGAGTCACGTCAGTGGATAATGATTAAGCACTGTTTTTATCAAGAGAAAAACATTTTAATATGATATTACACCCCTCTAAAAACCCTGTTGAGGGCCATTTGTCTGCAGATCTGTGCCCTTGTGTTTATTGTTCTCCCCAAATATTAGCTGATAAGAACTGTTTGCTAACCAAAACAATGGCATGTAAATGACCTTTTTAGCACTGCTGCTGATGATCACGGAGGTGACATTGATGATGACGTTAATAACGGTGCAGCTCCTTCAGTAGATCTCACCTGTGTCGCAGCCACAGACATGAATGGTCAGGGTGCCTGTGGAGCTGAGGGAGGGAGGCCCGCTGTCAACCACCAGGATAGGCAGGAAGTACACGTTCTGCTCGTGGCGGTTAAAGCCTGACCGCTGGGTCCGGATGCCAGCTGTGTTGTCTGGGCGGGTGGTGTGAGTTTGTCGGAGGGTGGGGGTCAGAGACACAAGGTAAAGCAGAGGATAACACATGAGCGACTTAAGAACAAAACCTGTTTGTCTGCTCACTGATGTCTGTTTTTTACCAGACTGCGGTGGAATCGATGAAACTCCATCCAGTGAGTGCTTTAATTTTTTTGTTCTACTAAACTCTGTACTGTTGGAAGTCGAACAAAAGGTGGATTTGTTGATCATGCAGACTCCTTTGACATTACTAAAATGTCAGGAGAAATCATTGTTGACAATGTAATATGTTTTTTTCATTTGATTCAAAAATAACAATGAAAGACAGAAAAGTACCATCCTTGTGATAGTCTGAATGAATAATTTTCTTTAATGCATAGTTCAAGGAGTCCGGCCAGGAGATGGTTTCACCGGGGAAGAGAACTGCTTTTGTGCTGTTAACATTTATCATGTGTCTTTTTTTCTTCTTCTTCAAACAAAAACAGGAGAGAAAATGAGCGAGAGAGAGCCACTGTTTGAAATTAAACTTCATCGGTGTGTGTGTGTGTGTGTGTGTGTGTGTGTGTGTGTGTGTGTGTGTGTGTGTGTATATATGAGCCCTCTCCCAGAGACATAGACAAATGTAACAAAGAATACAGGAGGAGGCTTTGACAAATATAGTCAGAGAAGCTTTGTGAGCAGACTTGCGGATACCAAGCAATCCATCTCCCAGAGCATATATCACCGTTATCCATGTCGCCCTAGAGCTCCTCTGGCACATGTAGAACAATCTTCATATTACTGTTTATGTGCGGGAACGTTACGCCCCTGAGTTTGTCCTTTTGACTTTTACACAGCATTGTCCTTCAAATGCTGTCTGCTTTAGAAAAAGATTCTCTCCAAAACATACAGTATGAATACTTATAGACTGAGACATCTTCTGTTGTTCTGAATCAAAACGAACAGCAACAATCCCACGTCCACCTTTATCTGAAAGTAGTTAATAAAGAGGTGAACTGACCAACTGACTGATACTGACATCTCTAGAGCCACACCCCTTGCATGATGAACTACTTGGTTATAGTTTGGTAAAGATCATGATCATAGTTAAGAGAAAGCGATGTTGACTGCTGGAAGGAATCTGGATGCAAACAGCAGTCTCATGGCCACCAGTCAGCAGGTCATTTAAAGCATTTCAGCCAGAAATCTTTTTTTTTTTTTTTTCTTTTGTGGACAATCTTAAACCCGAACTTAAAACCCTGCCGCAATATGTAAAATAGTTTCTTTATATTTTGTACTCAGTTAAAGGCACAAAGTCACAGAAAACAAATGCAGCGACACTAAACAAAATGACTGAAGAGCAACGTGAGGACTTGTACAGTGTAGCATTACTTTAACAACGTCGTGTGGCTGTTCTACTGAAAAGTAGGACTCCTCACGGATGTTGTATTATTTTAGCGTTGCCATTCACACTTTAAAAAATGTGTCCCACAGTAGCACATGTGCAAAAAGGTTTTTTAAAATGTTGTCACTGACTGACAAACCCCTACAAAAATAAAATAAGGAATAAAAAAGCGTTCGCATGCTTTGAATACAAGTAAAGGTAATCCACTAAAAAGTTAATTTATTTTTTCCTCGCAGCTTCACATCCTATGAGATTTCTTTTTAAGCATGATATGGGACATTTTCCAGGTTACATGATGGCAGTCTGTCATGCAACCGCAAAGTTTATTTGGTAAAGATGAGGTTTTGCTCTACACACTGCTTCAACCGTTAGCAATATGGGGGGGTGGGGGGGGAGTCTTTTCATCACTTTGTGTCAAGACATGGAGACAGAACGCAATGTGAGGCCATGATGGGGAAAAGAAAAAGTGACAGATTGAAAGTGACAGGTTGACAAATGTGTCAATGAAAAGAGACACCATAGTCAAAAAAAGGGGTGGGAGGATCAAAAGGCTATGCAGGGTTTTGTTTGTCTTCCTCCCAAATATATACGGTCTACTGTTGTGTTTGTGTGTCTGTATTTATGTCTGTATTTCTATGTTGGTAAATGGGGTGAATAGTGACATTCTTATATGTATGCATGAATATACTGTGATTATTACTCATTCTCCCTTAGCATACATACACGCAGCCAGAGGTTGTCGAAAAAAATGTAATCAAAGAAAAGCAGATCCTGATGGTCTGCATGACGTGTTGGTGTGTATATGTGTGTGCGTATTTGTGTGTAGGAGAGAACGAAAGAGCCAGAGGGACACTATTGTCATGTTTCTTCCGGTCTATGCATATGTGTGTACAGTATGTGTGTTTACTTTACATACGTCCCATGTTACGTGTATATCCATTCACACACATGTAATGGGGCTGCAGCCGGCCTCGCTGCCTTCATGCGGTGACATTTCCCTTGCTAGGGTTGCTCCCCTGACATTTTCCTGGTGTCAGATCAATCTTGATTTAACCAGATGTCACATTCAGTTAGGTACACATCTCTAAACGAGGGATCTGCAAGCGCGTTCGCAAAAACACAGACAAGCATGAACAAAACCAAATCTTCCTGACAAAGCAAAGTCATCAATGGGGAGCATGGTGATTTTAATGTGTCCTTACATTGTGCAGATACAGCATGTGTATGTTTTTTTGTTTTCATACAAAATGCAATTTACATGATGACGCTAAGAAAATTATGTTTGCTGTTGAAATTCTATTCAAGGTGAATCAAGGAATGATTCTGTGTTAAAAAAAGTGTTGAAAATATAGAGAAAATTACATATAAAACGCTATTAATGTAAAAAGAAACTGTGTCAGACATGCAATGGCTTGCAATTCTTTCTAATGGCACTGGTAGGAGGACAGGAACATGTATTCAAAAAATGCCCCCTGTGATTTGTCAACATCCTCAGTGTACTCTATGAATTGTCTTTTGTTCGAAAACATATAATCAAGCATATAATGTTGCTTCACCTGTGCATGTTTAAAATGCGAACAAACCCACTCACAAAAAATAGTACAATTTATGGACTCCTGCTTCGTACCATTGTAACTTAAAAATCAAATAATGCTGATAATGACATTAGCACAGCTATAGCTAAATATGCTACTTTACCAATAGCCCCTAAACAATGACCTTTGCCCTCTCACCTTTGACATCCCAGAGGGTGAAGTGTCGATTGCTGGAGGCTTCAGGGGCCAAGGTGAAGTAGAAGCGATGACCAGATTGTGGCTCGTCTCTATCCACCACACTGATGGTGTGAATTAGCTAAGAAGAGAGAAGCAACCCATGCAGAGAAGAAATAGGGTTAGATTTCCTGCTCAGATCCACTCAATGGGAACAAGAAAATGAATATGAAAAACACTTTACACTTTACATTTCAAATGCCTATTTCATAAGGGAGGGAGTGAGATGGAGCGAGTGTACTTGGATGCAACAGACTGAGAAGAATTCCTGTCAAAGTGCAGTTCAAAGGAGCCATAGTCACAAAGAGATACAAAAAAACATCTTTCTTCAGAAAGTTGACACAGCAACATGTAAAAAATGCTAAACTATCATAAAAAGCCTTGCTAAAGAGCTTTTTTTCTGAATAGAAAAGGACTACCATATCCTGTGAGGCTGCCTTATTTGCTCCAAGAGAGGGTAAAGTATAAATGCTAATGTGCAGAGGAACAGAAAGACAGACACAGAGGCTCAGTGAGAGTCTAGTCCTCGTATCTGATGTTACAAAATAATAGTGATCTACATTCAAAGATAAAACTCAACTGTGATCCAATTTTGAGAACTCTGTGTGAACACAATAAGGTGAGATATGATTCACTGCGAGCTGAGCAGACATCAAACAGCCCTCGGAGATCCTTTCACCCTAACGCAGGCCTCTTGGTGACAATTCATCGTCTTCTCATCCTGTGAATCTGCAGCCAACAAGCTGAAGAAGGATATTTTCATATCGCATCATGTTTGAGTCCACCTCCTTGTTATTATTTTCAATTTCCCTTACCTTTTCTTTGCTACGCACTTTCACTGAAAAAAAGCTAAAAGAAAGATGTACTCTTCCGTGTAGCTGAATAAAATAAAGATTCAAAGTTGAAAACAATGGACAGTGCAGTACAAACACTAAAATGTGTTTTTAAGAGGTAGCTTGAATGTTGACCAACAGAACAGCGGGATGACGAGTCAAGCTATTAGAGGTTTCGGCTGAAATGTTTTACCCTTAATGCTCTGAAACTAAAGTTGAATCCCCTTGTGGTATTATTCTACATTTTATCTCAGTGTCTTGAAACTATATAAACACAGTTACTGAAAACAGTAACTCCAATGACATCTTCCCCAAAACATGTAGGATTGTATAATCCATCATCAGTTAGTGCTTCGAATGATGCTAACAATAGCTATTCTATTATGTGTGTGACAAAAAACTTTGTACATTTTGCCTGAGAATATTTTAAAGCTATATTTTCTTCCCATTTTTAAATAATGGTTCTATTCTTTTGATAATACATTTGTGGAATGATCTGTTTTTCTTGATTGCACGCGCTATAAGTGCTAAATCTAGCGAGAAAGTCAGCAACACTGACAGCCCTTCCCTTCAGGCTACCCTCAAAAGCCACTCCTCAAAAATTATCATTATGAACATAAACAACTAACATGGCTATTGTTAGTATTTACAGCTGTCAAGTCACTGCTCTGGAGTAAGCGTCTTGGCAAGGCAGGTTTTTGAAGAGAATTATAAACCCCAACTTTTATAAAATTTGATTACATTTTAAAGTTTGAAAGCATCTCTTAAACTCACCAATTAACATGGCATATTTTATTTGTTTAATACATTCAAAAACCAAAGTGTAAAAAAATTGCAGGAAGTTGCCTATCAGACTAAAATGACAGATTCCTCCTGGCCCAAAAACGGTGAATTCGGGGGTTTCATGCTTCAGTTTTTGTGGGTATTACTGTGGTTTATTTTGTAAACAACAAAATAAGTGTTAATTAGTGAGGTTTAAAGGGGCGGGTAGGCTAGTTTTAGAACAACTGAACAGAACTAAGCTAGCTGTTTCCATCTGCTTCCAGTCTTTGCGCCAGATAGATGACAGTGGTATAATCTGCCTATGGCACTCTCCGTCTCCAAGATGCCAAACTATACCTTTTTTAAAAGAAAATGTTTACCATTATTATATAGCAGTAGCATATAGCATTAAACTACTTTTTAATTCAGTAAAGTTTTAACACGTTTGTATAGTTCAGAATGCTTGTGTCCCTCTACCAAACAGCTGTCTCCATGCTCTGTATCTACTGCTGTTGTGTTGTCTATCACAGCATGCAACGGACATGTAGCACATATGGCAAATGTCATTTTGTCAATAGAGTTGTTTACCAAAAGCCCATTCCTCTCTGAATGTGAACAACTCTACATTCCTTAATAATCAACTTAAACAACCAACACCTTTCAATCAATTGCATGAGGAGGAATCAGAACACATCAAATCGGGTCAGGAAGCTCATTGAGAGAATTGTTTCCATCACAAAAATTGCACAACATGACTATATAAATTGTGACGGGCAGTGGAAAGAGACAGAAAGGCAATCTATAACATCCACAAATGGCTTTTCATGCCTCTGTGCTGGCGACAGGCATTGTGTTTTCTGGTTGTCTGTGAGTAAGTCCATCCGTACCCACGTACGTCTGGCCCATTCTCATGACAGCGATATATCAAGAATGCCTAAGGGAAATTTCTTCAAATTTGGTGTAAATGTCCACTTGGACTAAAGGATGAAATGATTAGAATTTGATGGTCAAACATCACTGTGACCCCATGTCTATCTAATTCTCATGAATATGATATCTTAGGAACACCTTCAGCGAATTCCTTCAACTTTGGCACAAACGTCCCCTTGGACTGAAGACTGAACTGATTTGGTGGTCAAAGGTCACTGTGACCTTAGAAAACATGTTTTGGGCATAACTCAAGAATTCATACTAAGTGATGACATTTTGAAACTGCAAAATGACTGGTTGGTGGAGGAATACAACTACAAGTGGGTAATTATAGTTTCATCTTTGTGCAACCTTGTAAAACGCCCGCTGAATATATTTTGACTTGGAAGTCAAAGAAATACAAATAATTAGTTTTTACACACAGAATCTCCCCCCACCTCACACCTCTGTTTCACCCTCACATGCACACGAGCAAACTGCTTAGAGGCACTGTTGGAGATCCGCAGAGATGCACACGACAAACAAATCCCAGAACTGTTATTAAGTGAGGCATTTCTCAGGATGATTAAAGCAGGATGTTCAATGGCTGTGATTCCTTTGTGTTGTCTTACAGTATCAGATAAGATCAACAGAAATATATCAAACCAATAGCTGTTACAACAGCCGTCTCCTCTTTAAGGGACACAGTACTTATAACAGGTGAAACATGGCTTTGTATACTGGACAGAATTCTTCTCTCTATCTTTTCCTCTCTGCCTCTTCAGGCTGCTCTGTATATTCCTCACTGAGATTTCCGTTTCCTCTTGATTCTTTCTCTTTTGCATTTATCTTCTCCAACGTATCTGTCTCTCATGCTTGTCGTTTCCAGAACAATGTCTCCCTCATTTATCATCCACCTGTGAATTGATTATTCAAACAACAATACTGTAGATATATATATATACTGTATTTCACACACTTCTGGGACATAAAGACATCTGCTTTATTGTGTAACTTTTAAGCTGATGTTGCGTGCCTGCGAAAGACAGCCTCATTCGTTTTTGGCACTGCACACAACTCATTTTTTTATGAGCTTGAGTCGTGGCTGTGCATTACTGTGACTAAGCTACTGCCGAGCACACTTCCGGGCTACAATTGTACCTTCACAATAAACAGCTCCTCAGCATTGACGTTGCATCACAGACACAGAACAGGCTTAGTCATACCCACAGCTCAGGGAGGTTGTTTGGGATAATATGGCTGACTTTGTAATTACAAAATGCATCGGCATGATTTCAGGGCAAATCACACGCTTCTTCCATAGCGCTGCAGAATCTGCTCTTGACACGAACACTTGGAAATGAACCAGGAATTTCTGCCTGTATTCCTACAAAGGTGTTTATAAGAGAGAACATATCATTACATGCCATCTCAAATCCTGACCCATTGTCCGGATTACTATTCTTTCTGTAATGGCTTTTATCGCTTTTGAGACAGAGGCTCTGATTCATAGCAAAATACATTTTGTGAAATGTTAAGATTACGTTTCTCTTTTACATACAGTCTCAGACCTAATGTTCATACTGTGCTGAATGTATCAGCAAAACATTGACTGCTAATATTTTCTAACTAGCTAGCCAACTATATCGATGGTTGGCAACTAAAATAAGATTTCAATACCATATATTTAAAATTAAGCAAATAAAACAATGCAGCAATAGTGTTTCCCCCATCATAAGGGTTAGTTAAACATTACACTATCATGCTTTGTCTGTGTCTACATTACCATTACTAACAAGTACACGGTGTTAATGCACAGTAGTTGTATACAAATAACATTTGCAGGACACAGGGTTGCAAAAGCTGCCACACTACCGTATAACTCACATGAATATGGCGATTGTGGCTAAGTGGATAGCAGGGCCATCTTTCAATCAGAGGGTCGGCGGTTCGAGCTCCGGCTCCGCTGAGCAAGACACTTAACCCCAAAATTGTAGAAATGTGATAGACTCTGAATTGTAAGTTGCTTTGGATAAAAGTGTCTGCTAAATGACTGTAATGTAATGAATAACTGCACCATGTGGTTTTTAAGTTACATTTCATTATTTCAAAGACCACCACGCATCTAGTCAATACACAGTGATCTATGAAGAATCCAACTGGGTGTGTTGCATGCCAAAGCAGGCCTGGTCTTATCTTCTCATCATTCTTTGGAGCGGACAGTAAAAGAATAAAGAGCAAAGAGAAGACTTAAAGCAAAAGCTTTGTTATCAGCTGAGGGATGCAACTCCTCACTTCTTTAAAGAAATAGTGAAGACGTAGTAAGTGAGCCATGATCTGCGTCCTGTGACTGTACCCCTAGCAGGGGGACTCTCAGGCGGTGTCTCGGGGTGAGTGCAAACTGCCGAGGGAGAGAGAGAGTGTGAAGCGGGAGAGGAGCAGAGCAAGCGTGTGGGAGTTTATCGAGCAGCTATAGCGAAGCTCCCGCAAGCACAATCACCTAATTAGATTTCTATCTCGCGGCCCCCTTTCCTGACCCCTTTAAATCTCTTGCATCCCTGGAAAGCTAGAAGGGAGACTTTCCCAAAAGTACATCCCATATCATGAGCACTAGAGGTGTGTGAAAGGTCAAGGTTGCGAAAGGGAGGTGGCTTACTCATTCACAGCAGAAATCAACCATTTCACGATGGGAACAGGGAGGAAATGAATAAATAAATAAACAAACACACAACTACTTAATATGGGCTGAGAGTGGTTCATCTCTGAAGCTTGGAATGCACTTTAAGTGTCAGAGGTGTGTTTTCAAACACATCCATTATTTTCAGTGGTAAAAAGCATCCTCATTGTGTCCAGTGGAGCATTAAGTGTCTCAATGCATTGGTCTGAACTTGATTCAATTTCAGGATGGAAGATTGTTCTTTATACTTTTTTTGGACCAGCATCAAAAGAAAAAAAGCTAAAATATTATTTAAAGCCAAGAATTGTTTTTCAGAGTAAAATACTAGACAGTATTCTATGAAAAAAAAATTGGTATGCCTATATTACAAATGCTACAATGCTTGCTTTTTACTTGTAATCACATGACATGTTTGGGGATTTACATCATTAGCATAAACAGCAGATAGACAGTATACACTAGGTTAACGAATATGTTAACATTGTTAATGTTAATGTTCGTTGTAATGTAAACATTGACATGAACAGGGAAAATCAAAAAGAAAAAAAAAACATTGCAGAAAACAGTGAATATTCCAGTGTCTCTCTCGGCTACTGGTTTGTCTGATTCAATGTTAACATTGTAGAGATAAAAGGAAGAGGCATTTGGTGAGTAGAACAGACGACTCATTTAGTCTCCTACTCATGAAATACTGTCTGGCAAAACTGAGTCTGTCTGGCTTTTTTCCTCATCAGTGTTTGTTTGCTTCTTACTTTACTCCCTTCTGTTGCGTGCGTGTGTGTGTGTGTGTGTGTGTGTGTGTGTGTGTTTGAGCATGCATTCTGTATGTGAATGAGGTGAGTAATTGTTGCGTTCACGTGTATGTGATGAGTGGGTTTTAGACAGGCCTAACATTTAGCTATTTCAAACCGACTCTCCCAGGGGTTGGAGGTTGGCGGTGACATGGCCAAACTGAGGTGATCTGTCGCAGTGACACACTCAGCCAGCTGTGAGGCGGCACGGCAGAGTTGACAGGCCTCGGTTACCCCAGGCCATACTTAGTATTTGGCTTTCCACCCAGCCTTTTGTTCTGCACACATGGCACTATATGATATCTGTCCCTCTGCATTCAGTCAGATAAATACCACAAGGTGGGCGAGGAATGGGCTGAGAGGCGAAGATTTTGTTCACGTTTCATTCCTTGAGGTGCAGCAGATTGGGAAAATGGGCAAATCAGGAAATGAATCCACAATAGTGGAAATCAAAAGAGGATTTAAGTCTTGTGAACTACAATAACTATAACATCATCAAGCTTTTTGTTATTTTTAACTGATCCAATACATGGCTAAATGGTCATACTAGCAAAAGTGAATCACATCTTAAGAACTGTGAGGCTCATTTAGAAATTGGTGGTTTTGAGCAGAGTGATATGTGTGGCACTAAATTGCTCCCCTGTTGGCTTTGTTTATGCAGATATACATTTATATTTGAATTGTATTGATTTACATAACACTGTTATCCAGAGTAACAGGATGTGGTCATTTTTATTTTTTGAAGTTTGACTCGACCTGGGTTGGTTGTCAGGGTTAAGGTTATGGGTCATGGAATACATTACACCAATGAGAGTCCTCAAAAGCATAGCAGTTCAAATTTGTGTTTGTCAGATTGTGTTGCAAATGAGGGTTTTTAAGGCCCAAGGCAAAACAGCGTCTCTTTCTCTCCTGCTTTACGTAGTCATTGCTAATGGGACAAGAACTCACTTCTAGTCAAATCAGGACATGTAAAAAAAAATAAAAACTGAAATGACCTGGATAAACCTTTTTGCAGTAATTTGTCTTTGTTTGGAATTTCGAAATGTTCTACCGGTGTATGCTAAAATCTAAACTGCAGATAGAAAGAGGAGGATATAATTATATTTACTGTACTGATGAACCTGTGACTAATAAATGGATTGTTCTGCATGATAGTATCATAGAAGTGTGAATCCAATCTGTATTTACCCAACGCCTTTTTCCTTGAACTTTCTTCCCTCATTCTGTCTTACTGTAAAGTCACTTGTCTTGCTTTCTCTTTCCACCTCTGACCATCAAACTAAATAGCAGATAAAAGGTGAGAAGCTATTTAACACACGTCATGGCCCTGGCTTCAACTGTGTCCCCAAGCAAAGCTGCTTAGCCTGTGTCACCCATTTTTTTTTAAATTTACTTCTCTGCCAACCCCTCCCCTTCGCTCCACATGTATTCTCCCTCTAAACACAAACAAAATAGGTTGTGCTGCCAACTCTCGAATGGGATCAAATCCAACCGCAGTTAAAAGGCTTAGGTTAATCTGATTTTCTCTGTGGTTCCACCGAAAGCAAGACCTGAGCCAGGGAGCTGACACTCCATGAACGAGACTGGTTGGTAACACAGCACACAACAGGAGACAAAGGAACGCTCCTCATTAGCTTAGTAAACCGGGGGTTGATCTGACGTATTGAAAGTGTGACAGTTAAGGCTGTGTGTATACAGCATGTGTGTGGGTGTGTGTAGCCTGTCTTCATTTCCTTGTAGCATGCGTGTGTGAAGCGACAGGCATGTATAATTGGCTTTATGATATAATTTGTGGTAAACGTAGAGCGTAAGCAGATTCAGCTGATATGGAAATACAGACTGACAGACAGACAAGAGGGAAGAGATGAATGCAATGATTTTTATTGTTGTGGGGAAAGGTCCCCATATGGGAGGTGAGTCCCCACAACGTCACTGTGAAAACAGCTTTTGATCCCCGCAAACACACGCATACAAAAAAAGAACAAAGTAGCATGAACAAATTACTTACTGACCTGTGTTTTTATAGAATGTGTCGCATAGGTAAAAAACACCACCAACAGAAAACACCAAGTACATGATGGCATGTGCCTTGTTCCACTGACAGCTTGATTGATTGATGTTATGTTGAAAATAAATTACTGTTTACTGATAATTAGTCACAATCAAGTCCTGCTATCCATCAACTGATACTCATTATGCCTTATGAGTGGGTTTTAGCTGATAAGCAATGTCAACATGGAGAAGTTGTCAACCTTGAGCCAAGCAATTTCACAGTTGATTCAATTGAAAAATAAAAGGAGTTGCCAGTGTAGCAGGCCTTTAAAAAAGGTGAAACAGGCTAGACACTGAACAAACCGCAATAACCCTGTCTTACTTCCTTTTTACAGAGGCCAGATGAAGTGAGCAAAGGGCTCTGGGTCCTCCAGAGGCATATTTATGTTTGACGTCTATTCCAGGTGAAAGAAAAATTGACTCAATTATACATATTTCCAAGAGCTGTTGCCCTGTCCAAGTAAAAAAAATAAGATTAACAACATGCTGGGGAGGTGAAACTAAATTGAAGCTTGTTTTACAAGCAAACATCTGTTGGCTGATGCTTATATCTCTGGGCCCCTCCTTTTGCATCTTCTTTATCTGAATAAATAAATAAGTTCATCCTGGGCAGGCCCCTTCCCCACTGCTTAGTAAACTATGTTAGTGAAAATGTTCTACAAATATATTTCTAGTTGTCAGTACTACTGTACACATCAACATACCTGCTTTGACAAGACAATGAGATGAGATTTAATGTGACATCCTTGACTATTATTGGTTGGATTCCAAGCTGACACTTAGTAAACATGGTTTTGCACAAGCCTGGAAACAAAGCACAGATGCAAACAATTATCAACAATGTTAGCATTTGTGAAATGTTAATTGAAGCAATTATTTTACGTGCTAGAGCATTGGCTTTAACCGCTGCTTTACCCTTATTTGAATTTAATATGCACATTTAATTATTTTACACTTGGCCTGTATCTAATACCCAGGCCAACTGCACAGACAACATTATGTGAACTAATAAAATGTTGTATTAATTAGAATCAAATAAGTTGTGCAAAGACTGTGACTCTGCTGTATGATAATTAATGACAAGAGAATGTATAGCAGATAATGAATTGGGCTAAGTTAGCCCGGCATTGCTAACATGCTGCAAACCTAAATACATTCAACCCTTGTACAGTGTCATTTCTGCTCCTATGTATTGTGAAGTCAAAAGTATAACTACAGATGTGATTTTGATAATAAAAATGGTTTATGTGCTTGTAGCTTTGTGTGTGTGTGGGTGTGTGTGTGTGTATGTGCGCGTGTTTGTGGCTGATATTTCAGAAAGTGGCACAGAACTCTTCTAAGTTGCAGAGGCAGAATGAGGAGAGCAAAATATGCATCAATTTATTCATGGCAGAGATTCATAAAGGCTGTCTGACAACATCTTGTTTGCTCCAAATCCCTGTGCAAGTGCTGGCTTGAACATCGGACATGGCCAAATTGCTCTGATTGGACAGTTGCCAAACAACTTGATTACCTCTCAAGAGACCGAAGAGTTTTTGGTGAGGGGCAGAGTGCCAGCATCTCTGATTTTCTTAGAGTACTGTGAATCAAAATTTCACTTATTGATGAGAAGAAATTCCGTAGCATTAAACTGACTTCAGTTGACAAGAAAAATGTTTGGTTAAACATCCTGAGCCTGTCATTGCATTCAGGTTTATTGGTCTCACTTCAATGGAAAGGTGTATATATATGATATACGAGTAATTCATTCAAGTGATTTGCTCATTCACTTCTCTCTCTGAGTTGAAAGGCCCGCAGTAGAAAGGCTCTATCCTTGCCATTACTCAGAGAAAAAAAAATACTACGAACACCAACGCTCTGCACCAGCGCAGACAAAGCAAATCAAAAACTTTTCTTCACACCACTTACTCCATTTTTCAAAGGTAAAAATGCAGTGACTGCCAACAACTACAGGAAAACTTTTTTTCATTTTTTATATATTATTCTGAAAATAACATAGAGGAGAAAATTGTTTCCCCCATGCCCCCAGTGGTTACCCCTGAGGGTGAAAATGAGCATTAGAAAGCCTTTGACCCAAAGCAACACATTTTCATTCAATCTCAGCAGCCGACTCCAACAGAGTTCCACACAACAACAGAAAAAAAGAGACTCTACAGAGAAGAGACAAAAAAAAACTGGGATACAAAAATCGAGCCGACGTAAATGAATGATGTTCCTGTCAGACGGCCACTTGTACATAGACGGTCATAAGTGCAGAATAAAAGAGAATTTGGTGGACAGACTCACGGACGTCAATGAAGCTGAATGTCAAATTCTCCTGTAGGTCTATGGAATCCCTATCTTTGGTTTGTAATTACATTGTGACATATTTCTCTGCATTTCTCTCTAATGAGAGCATTAAACACCTTTTATTTTACAATGCTGAGAGCCAGCAATGATCTTTTTGCTGGAAGACTAATCATCTCAGGGTGATTAGGAGCTGAAGGTTAATGTGGGCTCTCGCGGATGGGAGAGGGAGCGAGGTGGGAGTGAGGGAGAGCAGACCTAGAAAGGCACAGGCGGGCGGCGTTGCGGAGGCACAGGGGGGCTATAAGTGGTTAACAGTCTGTGGATCAAAGAGAGGGGAGGCCTGAGTCTCATTACACATGTAAATGCAGCTTCCAGCATGGAGGCCCCACTTTAAAGCCTTGCTTTCTTTAATTATTCCTCTGCTCTGCACATGATAATTGGGTTTAACTTAGCCCAAGGCCTGTTGGCTGTATAAGGAGAATAAAACACCCTAATGACTCTGTCCGTTTTTTAATGGCGATACAGGATCAGATATAACCATGGTATTACCTTTTTGTCCTGCTTTTTCAAACAGGCTCCCGTAGATTGATTGGTGCTGGGTATTGATGCAACATAAAATTTGTCACCTGTTTGCCATTTAGGAATTAATGTTCATCTGTGCTAACTGCTGTATCACTTTGAGTGTGACATGATTGAACAAAAAAATAGGTAGAGAACTACCATAAGCAGAACTACATTTCATTGACTGTTTAGCTTTTGTAATGGAACAAATTCATGATTGTTTTTGAGAAAGAGCTCGTTAAATGAAATGCAGAAATCTTTTTTACAAATTCTGTATCCACTCAGATGGGAATTCCCCAAACTCCACTATATTTAGTTTAAACAATCACAGCACTGACATAAATAAAAATGTCAATATTTAAATGTGTGAACTATGAATTGTAAATTGTGGGTGCGAGTAGGACAAAACATCTGTGATAAAATACTCTAAACTCTTGACTTTTGACCATCGGGTGTCATCCAGCAACTGTCAACATGTGTCATAGGAAGTGTGTACATTTTGTAGGTCATGCCTGAGCAACTTCAATTTGCCAATGACGCCTTTGGTTGAAACCTTGAATTTAGAATATTCTATCACAGATACTCTATCTGTACCTAAGGACAAAATAAATCTCAACAATACATTGTGATCTGGTCTTGTGCTTTGCTGTATCAATGCACAGATATCACAAATCTAACCTGTGATGCTGATGTACAGGTTCGTTTACTCCTTACATTTTATCTTCACACGCTTCTGCTTCCTGGCAGTTTTGCCAGTTTATGGCTTTTACATTTAAATGACCACACGCACGTATTTGTTACTGTTAGTGTGTTAAAAGGCTCAGACTCAATTTCCTCATTTAGTTGTCACACATCATTAAAATCTTCTATTTTACTCTTCAGTCTTTTTACATATCCTTTCACATGCTATGTGTTATTGTAGGTGAGTCTCTTCCAATATGTTACACATAGATTGGCTGTATCATCATGGTTTAAATGGTTCGTCATTTAAGTCCAGGGAACTTAAATGACAAAATGCTGGTGGAAGGCAGGTACTACATTAGATAAGCCGGTGACCATGCTGCCATCTGTGACTCACCAATGTAGTCTAAATGAAATGAGCTCACAGAACAAAGAGTTCTTAGTACTAGACACCTTCACTGACGTAGATCAAAACTTCTCTTCTGTCTATTCCTATCTTCAGTTAAGATAGAGGTCAGAGTCGAATAATGCTTTAACAATGTGTATTTTTGGAATAGTGACTAATGAAAATTAAGAATATTAATAACGTTTGATGTAAAGATACATTTATTGGAATGGAGCTATGTAACTGATATTTGTGGGTAATTGTTTTATGTATGAATGACTTACTTGCAGTAAGTACTTCTTCCTATAGCACTATTGTGATTAATGTGTATAGTGCAAAAATCAATTACTGATGTTCTATCATACTACCCCCGGCTGAGTACACTTCATCGCGCTTCACATCAATAACCAGCTTTGAGTTTTGTACACTAACAAATGTGGTGTGCTCAACATTGCGTGGGCTGTGCATTGTTTTTGGTGCTGCCTTTCAATCTGAATTACCCGCAGGTAATAGGTTTCTTTGTGGCATTGTTAAAAGTATTTGTTTGTTATGCTGTTAATGTAATTCATTAGTGCTTTGGCACAGCGCTGTTTCTTCAAGTGCCTTTTAACTCCTGCCTTCAATATCATCAACACAGACATTTACAGATGAAATTCTTTCTGTGAATATACATATGAAATTACTAGATGTTTTTATTTTGAATCAGGAGAAACTTACCTGGCCTGGTTTGGCATCTTCACAAATGGAGGCTTCGTACGGTGTGGCCAGTTCAGGAGGATTGTCATTTACATCCAGAATACGAATTCTCACTGCTGAGTGGGACGCCATGGTGTGGTTATCTACAGGAGAGACAGAAAGAAAAACACATCAACGTCAATTGCATGACATTATAGTTGCATTTGATATATTTAAAACAAATTACAATGCATGTAGTGGTTGGATAAAGTAAGAGTACATGACAACACATAACTGGCAACTGAGTGGCTGACGTTCTGATTCTGGTTGGACTGTTTCTCAAATAAGAGGCTGTCTACACTGAAAGCATTTCAGTCACAGTTTTCAGCTGTGCATCTTGTGCACATCCGACGCTAGAAAATATTTAGCTTGAATCAATCAGCTGTGTACACAGGCTGCATAAAAACACAAGTTTCATTATGCTTTATGCAAGTAGCTGCAACCCAAAAACAGATTTTTACTCTTGGCTGCGAGCACCACCAGATGACATAAGACACTGGTGTAAGAGTCCATGGGCAAGACCATCAATGCTCATTACATTACAGTCATTTAGCAGACACTTTTATCCAGAGCGACTTACAATTCTATCACATTTCTACACCGTAGGCACAGCTACAGGAGCAATTTTGGGGTTAAGTGTCTTGGTCAAGGACACATCGATATGCAACTAGCAGAGCCGGAGCCGAGGATCGAACCGCCGACCCTCTGATTGAAGGACGGCCCTGCTATCCACTTACCCACAGTCACCCACATAGCCACAGTCGCCCCTATGCTCTTCTTGTCTGCCTGTGGTACGAGCAAGACAAGACTCAGATGGATGCAATTTCCCACAAGAAAGAAGCATTGTGGCTAAGTGCTGAACGGTTTAACTCGAATGCCTCCTCAATTGCACCCATTACCTGCATAACACTTTCTGGCACCAGTGAGTGACATGAAAATGAAAAAATGCCCTTGTTGGTTCTAAGTCCTCTCTATCCAATAAGGACAGTACAATATAGAGCTGTTTTAAAAGTTCTGCGTGCAAGAGGCCCACCTCAGCACAATAATGACAAATCAATGCAAATGTACCTCTGTAATTGAATTTCTCATAACATTTTCAACAAGATAAAACACACCAAAAAACATCACAATGCACTCTCAAGACATTTTTCTTAATAGGCCAGAACAACAATGTGGGGGTGGAGAAGATTATATAATTAGTACAAGCAAAACCCACTTCAAATTATCTCCATGAATCTTAATTCCCATTTGTAATAATAATATGATAATGTCTGAAGGAGTTTCCATTTTATTCATAAAAAACTATGTACAGTACAGAGGGAGCCTGAGGCCCCCAGCATGTGTGTGTGTGTGAGGTGAGTAACAGAGGAAGAGAGAGAACATTACTTCTGTGTTAAATGAGTGATCTGCTCACTTCAAGTGTTTGGTCTGGATATCCTGCTTAATTGGAGTACATAGCTCATGAATAAATCAGTATACACAGCTGTCACCACCCAGTTCATGCACCCTACAGAAATTGTAATGACATGCAGCTACTGACAATTATCCAATGATGAGAAAAACACACATAAATCCTCTCAGTAAAAAGAGCTCCAGTGAATGAATTTAAAGAGTTGCAATTATGTAAATAGTGCAAATTGTTAAGTGCAATTCAGTGAACTCACTCTTATGAATGAGTACCTTCACTTTGTGAAACGACTGATGCATGTACTTGTGAAAGCTAAATTAACACTTAGAAGTGCTCCAGGTTAGCGTTTGCTATGTTAATGGCTAGTTAATTATAAGTCGTAGTAACTTAGTATTGCAATTAGATAAATTAAGTGAAACAAGTCTCACAAACCTTGTAAGCTGGCAGTGCCATCTACTTAATGTAACTATACCTTTGCAAATGCATTTTTTGAGTTTGCATCAAAAGGTTCCAGGCAGTGTTTGCTAATTTTTTGACACAATATTTATCGATTTCCACAGTACAGAACAAATTTAGAAACATTTAGTCACCCCACTTTTCCCATATAATTGTAGCATCTATTGCTTTTTCAAGTGGTATAAAAAGGGAAATAAAAAGTGTTTCTTCGCAAAACTTATTAAGAAATTTAAAGAGAAAGAGGTCACTAAACATTATCAACCCATTCCTGCATGTTTAAGATTTGGCCTCAATTTGAGAAGTAGGAAACAGGTGATTGTCAGCTCCGGGGAGCTGAATGTTTGCTAACCTCTGGTTGAAGTTAACATGTTATATCCTGAAGTTTTTAACAACTAAGGCATTAGTTAAGCATTGGAGACTAAAACTGAGAGGTAACGAACACCTTAGGATGGAAATGAAGGTGAAGGCAGTGAATTGGATATAAGTTCCATAAAAGCCCATGTTGGTACTTGTTGGTTTCCATACATTGAAATCCAATTATTAAATTTAGAAATGTTAGTTGCACAGTAATAAAAAGTGAATTCAAGTCCTGATAGAAAAACATATCCGTGAGTGTTTCATGATCCCTATCCCACCGATACGGATTATTAAACACTCATGGATATGTGAAACTACAACTACTGTTGAACGTTGGTAGACCTCGCAATACTGCTGGTTTTGCCACTTTTTATATAAACATGTAACATTAAATATACAATCAGCACTCTTCTAAAAAAAATGTGTATTGTTTGCACTGTTGCAAGAGGTCACTTTTTAAGAACAACTACAAATTGGTATATTTTGACTAGTGATTCATTCTGTTAATAACTGCCAGTGGAGACTGGACTGATGTCCTTAGAAAGAACCTAAACTCCTCTAGAACGTCATTTTTGTATTATTTTGGGTCTCAATAGTCACTCCTCTAATCTGTGTCTTTACAGCAATTTTCAAAATAAGTGTTCCATAAAGAGGACATTGAGGCTCAACGGGTGACACGTTTGGAGGCGTGTTTGCTTTAATTGATGAATCTCCTCCACACCCAGTCGTGGTAATTTCCCGGCTGGGTGATATCAAGGGTAAAATTCAGGCTTAAAAAAGTAAAAGGAAACTGTTGGTGAACTCAGAGACACTGTCTATAATTTTCTGAGGGTCTACGAGCAGGACAGAGAGAGATAACTGATGCCAGATGACATACCAGTGGGCCACAGGTCAGATAGAAAAAAGAGACAAAACAGATTTACCATAACAGTCCTGCAAATCGGTAATCAACAGACTTTTTTGGACAAATTCAAGCTCTCTCCCTCTATCTCACCACACAGTTCTGCCTAATATTGGCACAGCAGCTAATGAGAATGCTGGTCTCGACTAATAGCGTAATCCTTACATCAATGCAGAGTTATAATTGATTGCTTTTTGCCGGAGCAGCAAGAACATAAATGCACAGAGTGCTCCACCAGTGCTAAATATCCTCTCTGTTCTCCTCTTCCTCTAATTTCGTCTTCACATTGTGCTGCTGTCCCCGCCGTGTCGGAATGAAAACCAGCAATCATCGGATGTTACACATTTTACATTTCAATTCCCAAAATTGAAAACAGATGAAACAATATCTATCCATCCCAAACTCACTTCATGGGGAAAAAAAAGAGTTATTCAGTGAGACAGGTTCATTCATCTGGACCAAGTGGCGTCGTTCTAAAATCGGTCTTCAGATACAAAAGAAGAATAAAATAATTTCAACAGATTATTGGCATGCTCTGCATCTGTGCGGCACTCACCAGCTGTTGCAAATCTTTCAGAACGACTGTATGGTAGATCTCTCAAGCACTGCATTATACTGACATAACTTCAGGGAAAACAGAGGACGTTGAAAGTGTGTGTGGATGTCTTTGAACACATGTGCGTGTCTGCGTTGTGTGTGGGTGTGTGTCAGGAGCCGCATGCTCCTTGTGACCAATAGGCTCATCTTCTTTGCTGGGGGAAACAGTTTGGTTTAAAATGTCACTTTTGTCAGGAGGGGAAATTGAGAATACAAATGTACTCAGCAGCATCTGCTTCTGGTCTCTTTACTGAGCCACGGGCAGTCACGTATAGGCACAGAGGCTACCAAATATTATGGTCATTTTTCCTCAGCTACAATGTTCCAATATTACACAGACTCACAAGTGTACAACCACAATATCTTTATAACAGTTTGAGTTTTTGTGTGTTTAAGAATTAACAGCTGTAAATGCTTTGTAAGTAACAAAACAAAGCAAGACATTTCAGGAGCATCTGAACACGCTGAATAATGGAAATATTCATATTTGCTTTTCACAAAAGATAACAGATTCAGGTGCTGGTGACAGCCGCTCATTCCATTACAATGTTCAGCCAACAAATATGGAAAGTAACTTCCACCACCATCAAGATTAAACAGGTTTAGCATACACACATGTCTGATCCAAGGATAATCAAAACATGCTTCTAAATGCATAGGTTTCCTCTGTGCTGCTTTTCATTTATTTCCATGACAAAGAAAACTCATGGACAAAATGAATGTAAACAATAATCTTGCTGAACCTATAGCACCAATCTCATACATAAAATCCCAATTGGACTTTCCATCCAAACACCAGGTGAGACATGCTCACTGTAAACTCTACGATACACACTCATTGATGCTTTATAAATATCACAAAACCTCAACATCAAACCTCATCCAGATTCATATTCTTTTGTCGTGGTCAAACAATGAGAAGTAATTAAAGGACAGTGTGTAATATTTAGGGGGATCTTATGGCAGAATTGTAATATAATATCAATAATTATGTTTTATTTTCTACATTAATCCCAATAGCTCACTTTGTAATACAAGACTGTTTTTTCAATTTCACTTTTATAAAACTGGGTCCTGTACCGCAAAGCAGGTTCAACATACCAGGGATATATTTGCATTATCTGGCTTCACTAACTCTAACAAACGCGATCCCACTAAGTGGCCCTATGACCATGGTTATTAATTAACCCAGTATTTCAACCAAGTGTTTTTTTTTAATTGGGCTATAAGGGCGTTCACATAAAAGCGGCGGTGTTTGCAGGGTATGACGAGTCACAAACATGGACAAGTCAAACGTCAGCAGTACCGCATATTTTACAAGCGAAAAGCAAACTATATTATTAGAAAAATACAAGTTAAACACATAATTCATGCTAAAAGTAACACAGTTACAGCTGCCAAACGCAGGAAAGACAGTTGGCGAAAATTTGCTGAATGTGTGAATTTGCAGACGTATAATATGCCACATTCAGGGCACTAGTAGATCTGATTATACTTATAATGAAAATTAATAATTAGTTTGTGTATTCCTTTAAGTTAATGTGTTGCTTAGATGTATTCTTATAGTACAGAAGGCTGCTTTATGCATCGCATTGTGGAAATTATGGCTTATTTGACAATTTTAGCTTTCAGCTGCAACACAGGCAGTGTAAAATGGACTTTCATATTTTATAATCACCCACAGCATATATAAAAGAACCCCTAGCAAAGTAAGGCGAGGCAATGCTGTCTTGGCCAGGTCTCCCTTGAAAAAGAGATTTTTAATCTCAATGGGACTCATCTGGTTAAATAAAGGTTTAAATAAAAAATAAATAAAAATTCTGCATTACTGTAAGTGCATGACTCTGGCATGTCACACTGCAACATACGGCTTAAGAAGCTAACACACATAAGCGAATATATGAAAGCAATATATGAAAATATATAATTTTGTGTTATTGTGTTTACATATGAATGTAATTTATGGTGTTGTCAGATTGCTGATAGACCACCCTGTTTACATTTTTTTTTGTACCTCAGTAAAAAGGCTTAACAACAAGAAATATGGATTAACGCAGAATATTTAGTTGAATTGAAATAATTTTGGAGATGATTACATTTTCATTTTTTCAATAAATTTTGACTTTTGGACTTCACAACATTTTAAAACAATAGGAAAAACATGAATCGGAAACAATCCTACGTAGCCACCACTGCAATCTAATTCTACAAATAGTATAATACCAAAAGAACATTAGAAGTAGGGATGTACCGAATAGTTCAAAGCTTTATTTATAACATTGACATTCAAATTTGACAAAAATTAGCCTACACTAAGTCTACTTACCGCTTTGAATTATAGCCTATTTCTTTTTGATCTGCTCCCAAATCCCATTCACACCACCGGGGTTGCAGATGAAAGAATAAGGTTGAATTAAAGCTGCGAGCAGCATTGATCGGGCCCTCGCAACTTCACGCACGTCGAGGGTACTAGCAGAACTCTGGCCATGCATTTCTGTGACCGTCATACACTGCGTGCACAAGTTAAACGGTATTTCCTGGTACTGGCAGGACTCTGGGTGACGCGGCTATGAATTTCTGTGACCATCACACTCTGCGTGCATGAGTGAGATATTTACTGTGTAGACCAGCAGCGTAGCAAGATCATGTTGCCAGGTCTTAATCCTCAAATGTTTTGAGTGTCCGATACAATCATAAATGTAAGCCTTTAAAGATCATTAAGAAAATGAATGTGTGTGAATGTGCTTCAGTGTTTGTAACATAACAGAGTTTACTGGGATTGGGTTCAACTCCCTGCAGTGTCCTACTGATTGTATTTGGACTTACGTGAAAGTTAACAAAACAGTAGTACCATTTGCTGTTGTTACTTGAACACATTAATTTAACACTGTTTTCATTTTAAGTTCTTCTGTAACTTTAGATTGTAGTGTGAAGCATTCATTGTAACGTTTAACCTGATTGTCATGAAGAAGCTCTGGACAGATCATTTATACTAATGCCCACTGACATGGTTTGAAAATGCACTGTTATCTAACGTTTGCTCTCCAAGCATCTTAGTTTGCACATATTTAGATCAGAGAAGTCTTTTTCTCATGGTGTGCCCACAAACCCTTTCAATAAGTTCAGTGTTTGGGCCGCTGTAATTATAGAATCCTGCTTACGTCCGTGCTTATCAGTAGGTGGCGCTATGGCTATGAGTTAATATTGGCATGCAGAAGTCCTAAAGCCATGACAGTCAACAAGCATGTCAAGTTTGGGACAGTTTTGACAAAGTACAGTCGAGTTACAACAGCTTGATGGATGATGGCGAACCATGTAAAATGGCCATCACACCATATCCACATCGTTGGATGAAACCTAAAGCTTTCAGTAACTTTCAATCGGTAAGGTCTTTAGATTGTTCTGACAAAATTCTAAGCTGATCGGATTAATTCCCTAGGAGGAGTTCGTAGTACAGCACCTGGAAATGGAAAAAAAACACGAGAAATTCATACAAAATTCAAAATGGCTGACTTCTGGTTGGGTTTAGAGCATGGTCCCAAGTGACTTTATTTTAAGTCCACATGTGATACATGTGCCTACCAATTCTTGTAAATCTATGTGAAACGTACAGCGAGGGCTGCTTCGTCGAAATGTTGTAGGGGGTGCTATTGAGCCGATTTGCCACTCTGAACCAATAAAATCATATTATATAACTACATTTTGGGCTTTAAATGTGTATGCCAAGTTTGCTTATGTTTCGAGCATTTCTAGCCTCTCAAAAATTTTTAGGGTGAAGAATGTGTCGCCACGGCAACAGCTTTTCACAAAACAACAAGCTTTAAGTAACTTTTCATCACAAAGGTCTTTAGACTGTACCGACCAAATTTGAAGTTGATCTGATTAATTCCCTAGGAGGAGTTTGTTAAAGTGCAGCACCTGGAAATGACAAAAACGACACTAGAAATTCATAAACAATTCAAAATGGCTGACTTCCGGTTGGGTTTAGAGCATGGCCCCAAGAGACTTTTATTGAAGTCCATGTGTGATACATATTCCTACCATATTTCATACATCTAGGTCAAACATACTGCGAGGGCTGCTTCATCGAAATTTTGTAGGGGGCGCTATTGAGCCGATTTGCCACTCTGAACCAATAAATTCATATTCTATAACTACATTTCGGGCTTGTAATCTGCTTGCCAAGTTTGCTTATGTTTCGAGCATTTTTAGCCTCTCAAAATTACCTTCGTTGTTAATGGCGAAGACTGCATCGCCATGGCAACGGCGTTCAACGAAACATCAAAAGCTTCATGAACTGGCATTATGAACTTCTTATATGTGTGTGGAACTAATTTGATATTGATTTGATTTACCTACTAAGAGAAACAAGCCAAAGTATAAAGACTTTAACTTCCTGTTACCAGTAGGTGGCGCTATGACTATGATTCAAAATTGGCCTGCAGATGTCTTCAGGCCTGGAGTCTAATCAAACATGTGAAATCTGGTAAAGATCTGATGATGTGGAGTCAAGATACATCCGTTTATTCGTTCATGGCGAAGGATCGAAATTCGCCGAGCCGCCACGTCGCCGCCCTTCGATAACTTCTTATAATCTTCACAATGAAGCATTATCAAGGTCTTAAGACTTTTCTGACAACATTTGAGAGGGATCTAATTAATCTGTGAGGAGCAGGATGTCAAAGTACAAAACTTACAACTTCCGGTTGCCACTAGGTGGCGCTATTACTATGATTCTTAATTGTCTTATAGATGTGTTCCAGTTCAGGATGTTATGACATATGAGAGATTTGGAGCAGATTACACAATGTATGGCCGAGTTACAACAACTTCCTGTTTCGCGGCGAATGGTGTTTTTTCGACGCCCCGCCACGGATACATAGTTCGATAACTTTTTGATCTTTGAGTAACTTTTCACTGCCAAGGTCTCAAGAGCATACTAACCAAATCTGAAGTCAATCGGTTCAAATCTCTGGGAGGAGTTCGTTAAAGTATGACGCCTTGAAACGGTCTGAAAACGTCATAAAATTCAAAATGGCCGACTTGTTTGGTTTGATGAAAAACTCCAAGAGGATTTTTTGTGCGTCCCATCACGGTCCACATACCTACCAAATTTCATACAGCTTGGTGAAACCCAATGTTGGGGCTACTCAATAGGGGGCACTATCGAGCCAATATTTCATACCGCAGCTGGACACCCCAATCAGACTGCAATTTTCGCAAATTCTGGCTTGCGTGCCAAATTTCGAAAGTTTTCCAGTATCCCAAGCACCTCCTTTTTGCGACGAAAGACACGCAATAATAATAATAAACAATCGAAAAACAATAGGTCCTCCGCTCCGACTACGTCGGTGCTCGGGCCCTAAATATTGTAATACACGCCATTCGAATACATCTAAGCAACACATTAATTTGAATGAATACACACATGCAATTATAGTTAGATCTATGGCACACTATGGGGCAGTGATATTATAGCCCTGTTCATTTACGCATTCATAGTCTGTGTTCTTTTTTTCTGCATTTGGCAGTTTAAACCGTGTTGCTTTTATCCTGTATTATGACTTTAACATTCTTCATATTTATTAACTAAAAAAACAGGGTTAAACCTGTTAAAACCTTGCAAACCACAAATCCTGCTTCATAGTGCAAGGCCTTGGTGAATGCTGCCAGAATGGCATTTTCCAGAAAGAAAATCTTCAATATCCAATGTTTGTTTGACAACAGAGAATTAAACTGGCAGTGATCGTAACCTCCCAGAGTCTTTGCCAACACACCTCTGCTGGTGACTGAAAACTCATCAGTGGGGTGCTCTTTTGGTTTTGGCAATGAGGTGCAATCTGAGTTCAGAAAACTCGTCCAATGCTTCAATGTGACGTTATTGCACATCCCTCCAGAATAACATGCTTTTTCGTGAGGGACAAATAAGTAATGGTAATCAGTGCAATAATGTGATTATTAACATGCTGCACTCCTGCGGCGGATGCCTCAACTCGAATCAAAACTTACTGAGTGGAGTTTTAATCATCAATGCAGAGATGATGAAGCAACCAAACAAAAAGTTCACTTCATATTCATCTCAAGGAAGACTGCTACTCTATAAAGCACATAATTAGACAACAAACAACAACATTTACATAACCCTGATGACTGTCACGTCTATGTAACCATTCATCTTTACATTATTCTGAGACTCACTCTGTGGCCTTGAATGCTATAATTTCCCCCCAAGCACAAATAAATGATGTCAACCTAGGAAAACAAAACACATCATACAACTGTTTGAGTATTCAGGATCTCCTCCTCCTCCGCAGCAGCAGCTACACTGACAGTAAGGACATGTAAGTAATTATATAACAGGACAGACGAGCAGTACACATCAACCAGGTCACAGCCTCTAGTCCCTGATTACACATCTCCTCACCCTTGTTGACAGATGTGCGCTGCACCACAATAGCATCTAATACATAATCCAAGCAGAGCCCTTTAAACTCTCTGTGGTGCATAGTTTATAAGAAATAGCATGCCATGTTTGGTGAAATGTCTCATTTTGACTCCCAGTCTTATGTGAAGCACGTTTTGTAGTCCACAAATAGGTTTTACTTCTTTTTTTTCTTCTTCCCTCTTTAGATCCGTTTTTGTTTGCATTTTCCAACTGTGATTGAAAAGAGACACTTATCTCCCTTTTATAGAGGGAGGAGAATAATGTTGTAACGGTAATAAAAATCAAACGGTGTAGCATTTGTTTGCCCGACAGTAGGTGAGAAAAGTTATGCTGTAGAAAATGTATTTCCCCTGCAACAGTGCAAAAGATAAAGACTTTCCGGCTTGGTATCTTTTTGCCCTCAGGGTGATGCTCTTTTTTTCCCACCTGCCTGTCTGGGTAAAAAAAGCAGTTTTGCAAGGTGATATCATACTTGCTATCAGTTCTCGAAAATTATATGTCAATCTAACTTACCCTGATATGTTTCTATGGAGAAGACTGTCAGGAAGTACGAGTACCCCAGCTAGGGACAGTGCAGTTAAATGCTCCTCCTGTGCTCAGGAGATTCTGTGTTCTGTGGAAGGGAGACAAGTACTATACAGGTGAGAGGTTATTTCCTCTACAGTGACAATATGTGTAGAAAGAGATGCTATCGGGTGCTACTTTTAATTGGGTGAATTTGAGGACATGCTGTGCATAAGTGTATGTTTGTGTTCGATTGGTGGGGTATCATCACAGTGTCTGGTCATACTTATGCTTGAACTAAAACTTATTTTCTTCGTGCACTGCACAGACTCGTGTGTGGTAATTGACATTTAGTGTGTTTCTTGCAGTTTTTTAGTGGGGGTTAATCCTAGGGCATGGACTCCTAGCATGGTCCGAAAGCTGCTGTCACTTGTCCAATACGGATACAGTGGCAATGCAATAGTTCAAAGGTCAGTAATGGACTGGGGGAATAATTAAGAGTTGTGCCACAAAACTGTAGTTTTAACAATGTCCTCATACAAGTTGACCTTGTGGCTCTCCAGCCTTAATGAGCACGGGGACCGAAGAAAAAATAAGAGAAGAACAAAATCATTATTTTGAAAATGAAGTCCTTTCTTAAAATACTGCCTGCAAGTCTCTTCCCCCCTCTATTCCCATCTCTCTTGTGGCCCTTTTTTTTTCTTTCTATCTCTTTGTATTTTTCTCTGTCTCCTGTCTGTTCGCATACAGCTCTCAGGACTCCGTGAGCTAACTGGTGATAAAGAAACATTCTGGATGGGAATTCTGATGCCGTTGACCATTGACTCCGTCTGTCGGGATGTTTCCTTGGAAGGCAATGTGAGAGGCTTTATCTATCAAGTGCAGGCATGTGTTTATGTCTGATATCGGAAGGGTTAGGGCCGCTTGAAATGTTCAATTAACATTAAAATGTGCCTATGACATAATGCCAAGCACAAAGAAGAGGAGAACAAAAGCTCCCAAATTGCTCTGGGAATTCAGCTTGAAAAAAAAAGACTGAGAAAGTCTAATGTTGTCCTAATGTTTGTGTTGGATGAGGAGCAAATATGAAGACATTTTAAAATCAGCTTTGTTTTTGTGCATTGTTTCCTTCTTGTGTGTGATAGCGAAAAACCAGTTAGGTTCTGAATGCAATCTCCTCTGCTTTCACTGCAATCCCAAAATCACTTCATCTGTATGAGATTGAAAAAGTGAGGGATACCAGGCCTCCTCATTTTCTCAAGTTTACTTGTAATGGTTTAGTAATAACTTCCCAGCTCCCCAAAGTTATTACATTCTTTATTCTCTTTGCTATGGCAAGAAGACCAAAGAGATGAAAAAAATGTAAGCGCTTCCTCCTTTTTCAGTGATGTTTGTCAGCTCTAAGAGGAGCGTTAATGATTACTGTATTTTCAACCTGGTATCAGAAAGATGACATTCATGGCTACTGCTGAGGACCATGATGTCCTTGATGAGTTGGCAGAACATATGAAAACCACCTAAGTCGTGAAGTTGAACGACATGCAGTTGTAGCAACACAACCATGACATGAGGGTCTTCTTTTATCTCAGTGACCTCACCTTCATGGCCAAGTCCCCCTGACTGGGGAGAGTGATTAGTGTGGTTTCACAAATCAACCTCCTTGAGCTATATGTAGTGTTCTTGGTCCTCCAGCACTTCAGACCCCTGATACGAGGGATGTATGTGATGGTGAGGACCGACAATCGCACCACTGCGGATTATATCAACAAGCTGGGTGAAATTAGTTCCGATGCCCTGTTGGGTATGGCGGAGAGCCTGTGGTTGTGGGCCTCAGAGCACCTGTTGTCTCGGAAGGCTCTCCGCAGTCTAGAGAACGAGGGTGATGTGTTCATGTTGAGAGGCTGACACCTACCAGATGAGTGGAAGCATCACCCAGAGGTGGAAAAGAGGAAGTGGATCTGTTTGCTAAACCCCCCTCTGGCCACTGTATTAATCCATCCCTGGCAGTGGATATATTTGTACATGTGCCATGGCCAAAAAAGCTGCTTTACGCTTTTTTCCACTGCTCCACTCCTCCTTTCCTGTTGGGGAGTGAGGCAAGAGCAGTTTTAAGGTCATTCTGTTAGCCCCAGGTCGCTGCTCGGCGCTATGGTATGCGTACATTCCTAAGATGATGGCCCAGCCCTGGACCATCCCCTAGTTCTGGAGGGCACTGTCTCAGGAAGCGGGTGCGATAGGAGCGTTGCCCACCCTGGGCCATCCTCTCCAGGCTTGACTCCTCAGAGGGACAGGCTCAGGGGGGCTTCACTGTCTTTGCAGGTTGTGCAGACCATCCAGGCGGCAGGAGCGGTATTCACCATTGCATGTTAGGGGAAAAGTGGTCAGGGTTCCAATGCAGATGCATGGAAAGGAGGCTAGATCCCCTGTCCTGTGCAGTTGGGTCTATTCTCTCCTTTTTACAGTGTTTGGTGGATAGAAGGCTGTCTCATGTCAATGTTTAAGTATATGCAGCAGCCATTTCTTCATGCCACCAGACCAGTCTTTGGCCACCCTCTTGTGGCGCTGTTCTATCAGAGGGTCAGTAGACAACGCACGGTGATACCTGCCTCCCCCAATGGCAGTGAAGGGTCTCTTTGAGCCTCTGGAGCATTCTTCTCTGAAGGCGTTGTCCTTCAAAACAGCTTTGCTGCTTGCAGTGACCTCAGCTGAAAGAGTGTGTGACAGTCCTGTAATCTGTAGTCTGTGCATCCCAGTTGCTTGCTGCGTTATGGGGACTATAGCTAGGCTACCTTCAGACCAAATCCCTCCTTTGTTCCAAAGAACCTAAGGAGTTATTTTTGGTCAAAGGTTATACAGCTGAATGTTTTTTTGTCTTCCCCCCTATGTGGGGGACAGGGAGACAAATTTACATCTGCTTTCCCCAGTTTGTGCATTGGCATGTTTTGTTGAACACACAGACCCCAATGGACAGCTGTTCATGTGCTTTGGTAATGTTGTTGTCAGCCCTATCCAAGACATGCCTAGCACAATGGCTTAGTAAGTACATGTTCCATGCCTATACGAAGGCGAAAAAAGACCCTCCTACTGTGGTCTGCGGAAATTTGACCTGCAGCTTGGCATTGTTGGCGGTCTAGTCTGGTGGGGTGTCAAGAATATATGTACGGCAGCTTCCTGTTTGACGCCTTCTCCATTCATACGGTTCAATAAGAATATATACAGATGTTTGAAAGAGATGTTTTCACAGCAATAAATAATACACATAAGAGAGGTAATTATGACCTGTTTAACTTCCTAACATTAGCTCTAAGCAGAGTACAGTACAAACAAAACGGCTAAATCCAAGATTTGGGATTCTTTTATTTGTTAATCCTTTGAATGGTGTGTTTTTATGCTAATAACGCTAACTTCAGAGAGGTTGAAATTATATTTGGGACCTGGAGCCTTGTATACCAGCTGCTATACCAAAACAAAACAACAAAAATAATATGTGTCAGCCAACGCGGATCATCAGCAATCGGTAATTGGTATTGGCAAAAACATGTGTTCTGGGCATTTAAAAGTTATATTTGTTCCTTTTTTCTTATGTGCTGATCCTAACTGATCCATGACTCAAAACCGTGATAAGATCTGAACTGTGACTTTTAGGATCAGATGCAACCTATTAGAATGATTTCAATAATCAAAAAAGTGCTTATTTTAAAAATAACTAATTATTACACAATACGCTGACATTATTATTATTCTACTTTTTTTGCTTATTTTATGTCATAATCATACCATAATGAAATAGTATTACATCATGCACAAAACCTTAAGTAGGCTATATCCTCATGGTTTCCTCAAAAGATGTTTTGAGTATATGTTTACATTAGTGATTTTGATGACCGGTATTACAGTATTTAAAACTACATCTCACATAAAATAATTCCATTAAATGCAGACTATTGTACATTTTATTTACTTAAAGGTAATGATGTTGCCAATTTTTGAGTTATTATTTCATTTTCATACAATGAAACGTTCCGTATCTTGTTCACAGATGATACATTTAGTTTACACTGCCTGTTGAAGTGTTGTTCTGCTGCCCGACATTACTTTCCCACTTCACAAAGCTGAAAGTCACAATACTCGTCTGCTGTAAATATGCCAGAAGCTTTGGTAGCTAATGATCACAGCAGTTTGAGGATGTCTGTCACCCCTTATCACCCTGGTGGGAGAAGACAAATGTTAGGAGAGCTAATTCAGCATGCACAGTCTTCATCACTGGCAGGCACTGGGTAGGCAAAGCTTGCCAATCATCAGAGCAATTCCAACTTTCCTTAACTTTCAATAACTAGGCCACGACTTTTTTAAACAAATACAAATGTTCTTTATTAGAGCAGAGTTTTAGTTGCCCCTTATCTATCTAAGTTTTGTCATTGTTTATTTAGTTTTACCCGGGATATGAGATTCATTGCTGTTATATTGGTGTTATCTTAATGGCACATTTCATCAAGGCTTTGTTTTGTCATCTTAAAATCTGCATGTCTCGTACAGTCAACATGTTAACATATATTTAAACTAATTCTGGCTCAGAATGTACCTGGTGGAAGTAATTATACATACTTGTTGAACTGGATTTTGCACAGTATTTTCACCAACCTTGAGAATCTTAGGCAAGGTGAAAAGGTAACCACTTAATAAGTAATATCACATTCCTCCCAACAGTATGACGATGTACAAACCATGATGTGTGATAAGCACAATTTGTGATAGGAAGTAATGTACCTGCTTCTACAGCCCTCACTGTGATATTGTGCCATCCTGCGGTCTCTCGGTCCAAAATCTTTTCCAGTGTGATGGCACCCGATCCAGGATCGATATGAAAGATCATCTCCTGGTCCGTGGTCCGATCGATGGAGAACCTGTAACAGCATACACGAGATAAGACATAGATGTTAAAGATAAGAAGCTATAAGTGAGAGGAAGGTGAGAGTCAATAATTATACAGGAATCTCAATTTTTAAGTAATTTTATGAAGTTATTCATTTTTTGCTTCTTAAAAAAGGACTTGGAGATTTTACTTCGGAATGCACTAAATAATAACAACTCATATAGAAGCGGCCAGGGTTAAGGTAATTATAATTTAAAAACATTTACCGGATACTTGTCGCCAGTCGAGTGACCCTAATATTGCAATGTGTCTCTTAACTGCAAGTGGCTATAGCACTTTCTCTGCCTATTCAGAGTAAGAATATAATCATTAAATTGTCATTGTGCGCTCTAGAAAAAAACACAAATGCAACTTTCCTTCCTGGGGTACTGGGTGCTGGGTAAAGATTGGTGAGTCAACAAAAATCCGCTGAAAGGTTTCTTTGTTCTTAGTTACACACACACACACGCACACACACACACACACACACACACACACACACACACACACAGTTGGTTGGCTTACTCATGCCCACATAAACCATAATAATGTCCCATGGGCATTATAAGCTCTTAAGGCCCCTCTGACAAACATGCCAGCCAGCAGTCTCCTGTATCATGAAAATGACGGTCACATGTATATAAAAAAATTATTTCAAGAGAACTATATGCTATATGCAGCAAAAGGACTAAAAAGGTGTCTGATCACACATTAATTTTCAAAATAGTGTGGATGTAGAATTGCATTGCATATTCGTATTTAAATCATATCAGCACATGTCATTATATGAAATATTTCTTTCACTGTTTATAGTTACAATGACCTGAAGATAATCTGCTCTGGGAATTCATCTGAACAGTCAACATTTAGTGAACCATGTGTTTAATATACTGAACAAGGGTTACACACAGTGATACAAACAGCCTACGTGTATGTGTATGTTCATTCTATCTGTCGGTGTACAACACTGCTTTAAATGACATTGCATCATATTCAGGGCAGTGATTTGATTTGGCTGAAATACATTTATGCTGGTCATTAACACTCCAGAATAAACAATTACAACAGATTTCTATCTCCTTTAACACAGTTTGAATAGTCCCTTTCACCCTTTGTAAACAATGATGCGCGGGGAGTTCGACAACGGTAGTACAGCAGAGTGCAATAGCTTGTCAAGCTAGGCAAGGACATTAACAACCAAAGATCACAGATGCAACCTAAACAAATTGATCAGTGTTTAGAATACAGATATATGTGTATTTGTTGGAGAAACCTAGTGTGTAACATTACACCAGCAAGAGCAAGCATACAAGTCACTTGATGCTTGCAACTATGTTATCTGTGGTCATTTACGCTACGTCAAATACCATGGCGCTTTGTAGTGGCCACTGAGATTTAAAACTCAATAAACTCAAAACAAACATGTTCAATAGCTTGCAGCTATAGATGCCACAGGTGTTTGGGTTTAACGAGTGACCGTGTTAACCGGTGACTCTCAGCCGACTGTGTCCATGTTTGCTCGAAGTGACGGCAGTTGAGGAAAACAGAAGATGTAGGTTTTCTCTAGTATAAGCCTTCAATCAATTTCAAATACATAACTCATCTGTCTTTATTATCTACGCCAACCAATTACACAAGCCACTCTTTGCAACCACGGGCACCAGCTAACATAGTCATTTGTTTAACTGAAAAAACCTGGTGCTCTGAAACGGTCATAATTTCGTAGAAGTTTGCTGTTTTTGATGATGTCTGCTGTAAAAGGGTCTATTGTGCTGGCGATATCTTGTTTTATCTTTGTTTTTCTTTCAGTACAGTCCAGTTTTCAACAGTACAAAAAAACAACTCTTAATTGGTTTTGGCCATCCGTGTCTCCCTACGTGCATACCATCACTGTTGTTCAAAAGTAAACAAAAAATGATCCTTGGTTTCCAGTACATGACAGTTTTTGTGGGATGAGAGTAGGGGGACATCATCCCTATGTTTTTAGTCTCTTAACAATCCTTTGAGTCTTTTCACCATTGGGATAAAATATGCACTTTCTTTCCAACACAAGACGCCTACATCGCAAAGACCAAACTTGGCTGCGTCACACATGGTTACTCACATCCCCACCACAGGCTAAGTAGTATTTGTGTCCTTTAAACTAGAGAAATTGTTTTATCTTGTTTGTTTTGCAAGACCTTTTGACAAGTGCATCTGCCAGAAGTTTGATAACCTGCTTGCAACGTTGTATGTGAGACTTTCTCTGTTTTAGTTGTTACATGAGGAGTGGTTCCAATTGCAGACCTCTTAGCAATAGAGGGCATAGTCTTGCTGATCAGATCCACAGCGCAGGCATATTTTGCACTAAAACCTCATCACTCAGGGTGCATGATTATGCAGAGTTCAGAGATGCTTAACGCCAGAGGCCACAAGCTCACTAACTTTGCCCAGTAGGTGGCCTCTAGCCAACTTCTCTCTCTCTCACCCACTTATCCACTAACTGAAACACATGCACACACATAAACACACACACATGCACACACACGCACACACACTCATATATGCTTGTACACGTGTCACACGCACAATTTCAGCTCCAGGCTGCCAAGACACTGGTGAACGACAGCTCTGCCATTGTGTTGTACTTTATTACACCTGAAACTCTGAGCCTCATGCATTTTTAATCGAGGTAATTTGCACAGGCACTGCGTGTCTCTGTGTGTACTCTGTCAGTGAGACTGTCTTAGCCCTTATCTACATTCCCCTCTCACACTGCAATTGCTCATCTGAGGACATATAAACCATAGACCTTGGTACAGAAGATTACCAGACGATATTGATTTTATCACACACAGTGATCTGAGAGCAAGAAGAGACGTACAGCGCAGCTTCATCCGTTGTACAAGTCCCACTATTCACCGTTTGCTTGGGCTTTCACTCCATCTTTCAGAGGAATTGTTAAAAAAGGAAAAAAAAGGAAAAGCTACCTGCGCATTTCCTTGCAACTAGTGAGTTATTGTTCTTTAGAGTTCGATTTTTCATAGTAGACATTTTGTTCAAAAAAAAACACGATCTATTGTCGTAAAGTAATATACAGTTCATGCAAGGTGCACTAAGTGCACAACTGTAGGTTTGTAGATTGAATGTCCATGTGACAGTGCTGCAGAGTCCAAGTCATATAAAAACAAGGTAGTCATTGTCATGCAAAACATTGCTCTCTAATATTAGTATTCCATTTGAGCAGTAATCTTTCCACTGCAATAGTTTATTGCCAATGTTTTGGTTGATGTATTTTATCAGACTACCCACTGTTGCGAAAAGCACCTGTGTGCCTACAGTATCTAAGTACTGTTTTGATATTATCTCTACAGTTTCAATCTTTCAGAGACAAAAGAGTTTCATTAATGGCACATTTAATATGATCATCAAATAAAATCATAGATTCACACCAAAGCAGCCTCAGTATTACTGGGTCAGAAGAAATTCTCTCCTTTAAAGCGCCAGTCTGTATTTTCTAAGCAAGGAAAATCCAGCGATTGCTTGCATCCGAACGTGCGTGCATCAGTGAGTGAGTGAGTGAGTGAGTGAGAGGGTGAGTGACTGTGCACCTCTTGTTTCCATAGCTAATATTGCATTCTGCTGCAGCTAATGGAACTACACACACAGCTATTCCTTGCCTTTTTATAGGGCTTCAACCTCACATTTACACGTTTTTGCCTAAATAATTGCTTGATTATGAGCTGGAGCTGAGACGCGCCTTCACAGAGGCGGTGCAGGAATTAGCTGCATAGATTAAAATGAGAGGGTGTGAGACGTGCAAATAAAGTACAGGTCTGATACAATTTCGGACCAAACGGGTAGATAGACAATTGTGAGTTGTGTCCATTCAGTCACACCATACAACCTGGCGGTGATCTGCCCTCTACTGACTGCCCCTTTATAGTTGTCTCAGTGGCAGAGGTTTGCATTCCATTGTGGACCCTGATTGTGTTAACACATTGTCCTATGTTATCCATATGGACAAAGTACACACCGATCAAGGTTTGAGAATATAACAAACATGTAAAACTAACAATTCACATGTAACTCAAGGGACTGAAATTTTGCCATAACCTTTTTTTCTGACACAACAAGTAGCTCAAGTCTGGTAAATATTCTACCATTCTAACAGTAGGATGAGTTCTTGGTGATTTGGCCTTAGAGCCCTTGCCATACCTGACAGGTTTATTCTTCACATCTGGATCCCTGGCAGTGATGATGCCAACCGTCGCTCCTACTTTTGCATCCTCCTGCACCTCCATGATAGTGCCCTCTGCTGGTTGAAAGATGGGTGGCTCGTCTATGTCCGACACACTGACGCGAACAATGGTCTGGTCTCGGAAGGAACCCAGGTCTACGAAGCGAGGGTCAACATGCTTATTTACTGCCTCCACAACAACATTGTGTGTGCGCTTGCTCTCGAAGTCCAGTGGCTAAAAGAAAAACAAGATTCTGTTTCAAGATTGTTTCCTTTAACATAAGCCATTTAAAGTGGCATCATGTGTAGTACTGACACTGATGGCCATAATATTGTAACAGTACTAATGAATGATAGCAGCACTTAGCCAATGTATTAGTGTACACTACTGGTGCAACGGATCATAAAACTCAACGTTCGGCTCCAATCACGGGTCAGAGTCACGAATCGGATCAGCACAAAAGCAAAAAGGCAGCAAATATAACTTTTAGTGATCCCTGATCACGTTTTTTTTTTGCCGCTGATACTGATTGTCAATCATTGAAGATCCATATTGTTGTTTCATTATAGCAGCTGGTCTACAAGGCTCCAGACTCATTTTAATCACATATTTTACTGAATATTGTCAGATAACGATCGTCAATAAACTTTATTTCTCACCGCAGTGGTTAACGTTAAACTGTGTAATTAATCCGCAGTTCACGTGCGTGCCGAACTGCGACGAGTAATCCGTACGGATCAACCGTGGTCCGTTACACCACCAGTGTACACGTATTGCTTCTCGTTCGAGTTGATGGATTCTTTCCAGTTATTGTTGCGTCTGCATCACCAGCTTACCACTAAGTCAACACCGTTGGTAGCTAAAAAGATAAGACATCGTTGACAGTCCATTGACGCAAAACACTTCTGCTGGCTGAATATTGCATGTCCATTCTGCTATTCGGCCTGATTCACAACAAATATGTGTCACTTAGGAGAAACACTTTTGACATCTGTGTATTTCAATGAAAAGATACTACTGCTAGCATTCTGCATTTTTGTTTAAGGTTTTGAAGAAACTCGGCACAGACAGTACCTGTCAGGCCCCAGTGCGAAACTAATGATCATCAATCATCAAAGACCAATCATCTCTCTTTCTACATCTCCTCAGACGTGCATTGAGTTTCTCTGTCGGGAACAGGGCCTATTAGTTGTTCAGCTTATTGACTAAAGAGATTTATCTGCTGTGAGCAAAAAGACCCGAAACTGGTTTTGTTGATTGTCAAGCAGCAGATGCCCAGTCACTTGCTGATTTCTAGCCAAAAGAATCCCAATCACTTTTCATAGGATTGTACCATATATGGTACATATATAAGGATTGGTGTGTGTGACAAGGAAGCCTGATATAATATTTAAAAGATTCATTTAAAAAAAACTAGCATACCTGGTGATGGTAGCTACTTAGATTTTTGAGTTACCCTTTTCCAGCGCAAACACGCCATCTCTTGATTCTCGTTTATAATTTGAAACAGAGGAAGGAATATCTCTAAGCCTGATCATTTACGTCATTGGTGGCATGCTGTGGAGGAAAGACACTGAATAAGAAGATATTGTGTTTGCAATGAAAAGTATTTGTATGTTGTTTTTTTTTTGCCTTTTTACTGGTGAAAATCAATATCGGCTTAACAGACAACAGAAACAGCATTGCAGCATTCGTTTAAGTTAACTGTACCTTCTTGATGGAGATAACAGCTTCCTGTGTCTCTACATCTGTGGTGACCTTGAAGAGCTCCCCTTCCTCTTTGATCAGATAGCTCATGTCTGTGTTCTCTCCCATGTCTGCATCTGTTGCAATGACGCGTCCAACTGGTGTCCCCACAGCGGCCCCCTCTGACACAGAAAACTGGTACATCTCTGGTACATGGAGTAGGTGGCCGAAGGTGGAAATCGCATTGACGGATAAAACAAGGAGAGTTTGGTTTAGCAAATCAACAGAGGGAAGACCTGAAAGAAAACCAGCGTAGGAGTAATAGAACACCACAAAAGAGGAAGGATGAGAGACAAAGGCGACGTGGAGAAGAAGAGGAAAAACAACGGCAGTGGAGGAAAGATAGATGGATGGCTGTAGGTGGAGAGGTTGGAAGTGAGAATAGTGGTAGAGGAGATGGATTGGGAGCAGAAACAGAAAAGAAGGAGGAGGAAGGGATGAGAGAGTAACAAAGATAAAGAAGCTAAAGAGAGGAAGAGACGGGTAGTGAACAAAATGAAGTTGGGTTGGGATTGTAATGAATGAACAGCAACAAGTAGACCTCAGGCGGTTATTGTAGGTGTGACGATTGCATTCACATAAAAGGGAGTGTGCAAAATAATATTTTGTCCGTACACATCAATGTCTTCCATCTGAACACATGACAGTAAACAGTAGCCCTACTTGTATCGCTGTTAAAATATAATTACATCAATTTAATAATCAATTGTAACTGTGTTGAAATTACATTAATAAAAGATAACAACAACAAAGCAGGTATTATAGTTCGTAATCTGCAAGTTCAATTATATGATGACTATTATTTGTGCTGACACATGTAGGCAATCCTAAATCTGAAGTTCTGTTCAAATGACAGAACAGACTGAATAAAAAGTATACGATCTGCCAGAGTCCATTATGAACAAGATACAAAGATAAAAGCAAAAAAGATGAAACTTTATGTGAACACATCAAAGTCCTTACATATACAGAATGTCATCTTCCCTTGCATCTTATTTATGAAGCTGCTTTCCAATCTCTTTATATTCCCTCACACCACACTGATGATACTGTAATCCTGCAGGGTTTATCCCTCTGACTGGATAAATAGGATTTACTGAGATGGAAAAAAAGGATTTGTACAGAAATAAGAAAAGGTGTGTGGAGGCATATCAAATACAATCCACCAGGTTGTCAGATCCTGTTCCCTCTGCTGTAACAGAAGTAACAGTCTTCTGGTTTAAATCTAAAAAAAGAGGGCAAAATGAAGAGTAGAAATGAAAGCAAGAAAAGGAAGTGGCCAACTATTTTAGTATTTTATTCATGAATATATTAATAACATGTCAGTAATTGGGAAGAACATTAGTGGCGAGGGAAATCTGACTTTTAAATGCACTCACTTTTTATTGTGCTACAAGTACTTCTGTTGGTCCAATATGTCAAAAAATAAATGAGACTCTTGAAGCTGTTTGCTCTGAGGAGACTTTCTTTTAACTCTTTGTGTGGTGAGCTGCATGTTTTACCTGTTACGCATCTGTGCAATTAAAAGATAAGTAAAAGCTATTCAGCCCCAAAACGACCTGACCATCATAAACACGTAACATTACGATGAGGGAACAATAAACAGTATTGATTAAGTCATCTCTTGAGCCTCGCTTCAAAAGACGTATCAATTCTCCACACTTTGTTAGGTGCTACAGGTTCATAGACTCATGAATTTAACTTAGTTGACTTTCTTGGACTACACACAGGCCATTCGTTATGGTCTCTGATGCCGCCACTGCATATTGGTGTCAGTGGCCAGCAGGTTGTAAACTATATTGCGTGTCTTTTATCATCCTCTCAGTGTTTCTCATGTGTCGGCTCATTGCTCTCCTCCATCGCTGAACTCTCACTTTGGTCTTTTACATTCTCAGACATTTCCTACCTGTGTCTCACCGTCTCTGTCACTTGCCCTAAAGTAAGATCATGTGCAGGAGACACTCACTCTGTGGGAAGCGCGGCGGGTTGTCATTAACATCTGTGATCACTATGGTCACCGTGGTGGAGCCGGAGAGGCCGCCCATTTGTCCTGCCATGTCTGTTGCCTTGACGACCAATTCATACCGTTCCTGCGTCTCACGATCCAAATCTGCCACTGCTGTCATGATGATTCCTAATGCGTGAGGGATGGAGGAGAGATCGAAGGAGAGAGACAAGAGCGAGAGAGTGGGGAAAAGTAGGAGTAGTAAGTGAGGTCACGGGAAAGGTTGCATTAGTGATTAGCAGTTATATAAGCACTGTATTATGGAGACATACAATGTATATGCAGCACATTCCACTTCCCCTCCTCAGGCTGGCTGGATTGAAGAGATCGTGTCACAGTTGCACCTCTGCTCATACAACATTTTTTATGGCTCAGCTGTATTAAAAGGAATAATATATAGGGGTGGAATGAAGGCATGCCTCAGTCACACCGACTGGCATCAAAACTCATCCAATGAAGACTGCACTAAAACTTAAGAAGTGTATCTCCAAAGGGCAAGCAAGGGACATGGAGAAAGTGATATAATATATATATATATATATATATATAGAGAGAGAGAGAGAGAGAGAGAGAGAGAGAGAGAGAGAGAGAGAACTGTATGCAATGGCATTGTTCACTCCAGAGTGCATATTCTGTTGCATTTTAGCACAGTTAGTGGTGAGATGAAAACAGAATCTGTCGGCAACAGAACAAGATTTTGGCATCGGCAGCGTTCTGGTTTCCATTTGAAGTCTGTTTGAAGTCCAAGTGCTATTGTTTAGGAGGCTTCGGTGGCAGAAGAGTTTAAACGGCTATCGTCTGACAACGATCTAGCTTAAACATACTGGCAACTTGTGACGCAATCCGGTTGTAGAGGTCATCTCTCAACTTTTTTCTCGCATCTCAAGTTGCTAATCGGATTGAAGACAATGACCGGGTATGGGAAAGTGTCGATCCAGATATCAGTTATCCAGATATCCACTGTCTACACTGGAACCACAGAGACATTGGACCTTGTCTCCAGAGGCTTATCGTGGTCAGACTGAGCCAATAGGTTCCGAGATTATATGTTAGATGTGACTCTGGACCACAATGTCTTGTTGTCATCAGGACGAAAAAATATGGCATTTGCCACCTGAAGTTTCCATAAAAACTATATTTGGTTACTCAAACAGCCAGTACTGTGGTCTCTCTATCTATATCTGTCTCTATCACAAACTAGCACATAGTTCTTCTTGGTTTAAAAGATACATTCTCATTCTTGGCCCAGTAGCAGCAGCATCAGTAGCTGGCTGGTTTACTGTGCAATAGTAATATAATTCCACTTTACCCCTTGGGATTTTCCATATCAGAATCTATTGATGCATTTCCTGGGCTTGGTGTGCTGTCTCACTCCCAAAGGTTTGCATTGTGTTGGGTACACAACTCACTGATTCACATTTAGCACAGGGCCATGTTCTATGAGTAGCCAAAATATAGTACATGCAGCACTGGAGTCAAGGAGGGAGACAGATGACATGCTCCTCTTCCATCCACCAAAGGCCAGAGGGGATGCATCTAAATTAGGGTTGTCACAAGTACAGGCCCAATCCGCAGCTAGTATACAGCACCATTGCTCCAACATCATGGTAGAGACTATATGTAGATGGGTCTACATGGACTGAATGAATGCAGTCAGTTAAGTCTATGCGATCCACATTCCAATGCATATCAAGGAGCCTTAACATTAACCAATTTAACACAGTAATAGGGCCGCGTACGCCGACTGTGAAATAGAGCAGCCTCAGTATGATAATGCATTGCATTAATATTAAAAAAGGATGATGTTCGAATATTTTTTTACTTATATCAATTGCATTTCTGTTCTTATCTCGCGAGGCAATGAAAATCGAATTCTACTGTGTATCTACAAAACTATCTATCCTGCCATTTGGGTCTTGGCTACTTTACAAATTGAGAAGAAATATGTTGTATTTCCAGATAAAGGATGCAGTGTTAGTTGGTTTTTTTGTGTCTATTAGTAGTTATTGGCTGAAACTTTATAATATGCTTGTTTTTGGCCAATTTATTATATGGTTTTGGCCACAGAATTTTGATTGATCTGGGAATTGTGGTCTCCAGGCTTGACATTGATTAATGTTTTGTAACAAAAGAGAAGAAGCACAAACACAGTAGCAGGAGTAGGGAGGGCTGAATGTGTTGCTGTTATAATTCTTACCTGTGTGTCTGTCAACAGTGAAAATCTTTTCTCCATCCAGTACATTGTACACCACTCTGGCACTGCTGCCGTATGCAGGGTCATCAGCATCTGATGCAGTAACCTTCATAACGGATGTTCCTGTTGAAAAGAGACGACATTTTGTCAAACAATAAATAAATAAAAGCTTCTGAGCCAGGAGGCCACTGGGGAAACTTTAGACAAGTGCTGGAATTGTACACTGTGGAAGGGCTGATGTGGGAATGTGGGTGTTTATTCCATGCGTCAGTCTGTGTCTATGCGTGTGTGTGTGTGCGTGTGTGTATGTAAAACTCAACTTACAATGTACTTATATCTTTGCAAGGACCAATATGAGTTGAAGACGTTGAGAGTGAGGAGATTTGTTCAAAGTAGTGCCCGTACTTACTCTTCTGAAGAGCGGCCTGAGGGCAACGCATTGTTGTTATGGTTCAACAAAGATTTTGGTTTAGGTCAAGGTTAAGAGAGACGGGTAAAAGTTGGGGTTAAGCACACAGATGTGATGATTACAGGGTTGTGAGCTAGGGAATGCAGCACATTGATATGGAGGACTCACAAGTAAAGTAACAGCAATGAATGTGAATGAGTTTGTGCCGAGACCTGTTTGTGTGTACTTGCATACTCTGTGATTATACTTGGGAGGGACAGGTTAATGCATTTAGATGTCCCTGCACCAGGTAGCTATTTTATCTCGTTTTTTAAACAAATTTGTTGTTGTGTTGAAATTACCTTTTCGCTACACCGATGCTCAGAGCTGTCTTTGCCTCTCATCGGCAAGGAAGTTGCACTCAGAGATGAAAGGAAACATGGAGGCATAAAGTCAACATTTATCTTCAAAGACTGTTAGAAGCTGAAGAAATCTACAACAAACAATTACTTGTGATTACCGCGCTTAGGCAGAGAATAGAATAATTTTCACATGAAGCCTCAAAATTTGAATTTGTGGAGCAGGTGTTAAAGTAATTATTTCCAGAGTAGTATATTTGTCAACAGTATGCATACACAAGCCCATGGCAGCAAATAGACTGGCACATCTCTCCATTTAGTCACACATTTTAGTGAAAGATCGGCCTAAAGCCTTTAAAACTTCATTTTTCGGTTAGGAAACAACTGCATACTTGCCTTTTAGCAAATGAGCATTTTCTTTTCTTTCTATAAATAATTTCACTCTCAGGAAAAATAAAATAAAAAGGGAGACGTTACTGGGCGCCATAGGTCCTCAAGGACAAGAAGTCGGTCTTTGTCTCCATGCTTCTGGCCAATGCTACGGGTAATTACTGACAGCTGGTGTTGTCCACCAAAGGTCACCGCTGAAGCCTTTCTCAGAGCCCTGTCATGCTACTGTCCAGCCACATAATGGCCATATGCTAATGATGCTAATTAGCGGGAAGTGTCAGAGCACTGTTTGTTTCCTGTCATCCAATGGAGCTCTTAAGGGGCAAAGAGGGAAGGAGAGGCCAGTGGATTATCATTAAAGTCAGCTGGCCATTAAATCAGACAGCTCAGATCACTATCCTGTTACTGTCGCCGATAGCACTCTTTTCTTCGCCCCTTGATGTCGATAGGAACTGGCCCGTTTGCATTCGAACAGCATATGAACAGCATACGACACAATATTCTACCTGGTCGATGATAAGAGTGAAATAAATGAGGGTGTTCAGTTTTGCAGCTTTTCTGATCTGCATGGAATGTGACAAATTAGCTCAAAGATAAATTATCCTGAGAAACAATTGGTGTGAAATGGGATAAGTGAGGACACAGAAATGGATGGAGGGATGGGTGGATCAGCGTTCCTCCAGCATGTGCAATTCCAAAGAATCACGAATTCTGGCACCGTCAACAGCCTTGTATCCCGATATATTGCCGCTCCCAGTGGATTCAAAGGCACTGCATGTTAAATAGGATGGAATGAGCCTTTAATTCATATTCTGAGTTGTACAATACAGTCATTACTCCATCCAAACATACCAAAGTGCACACCACCCTGATCCTTAGAAGATCAAGATAAGCTGCATCTCAGTTGGGGGATGAGTGAGATATCGTCCTTATCATATTGAAAACACAAGGCTGTATAGGTATTTTCATTACTGGCAGCAGGCAGGGGAGAGCTAATTCTGCCTACATGGTTGGCCTTACCGCTGTGGGTCCAACAAAGTCATTTTCGTCCATGGGATTACTCCCTTATCTTAATTTTCCCCAGGTAACAATCAGTTTGATGCTCAGCTGTTTCTGGGTAAAGGCTTGCAGCAACGTCAGATGGCTTGGAAGAACTATATAAATGCAAATGCTTCTTTATTGTGTTTATATTAAAAAGAGAAGTGAACCGGGGAGTTTGGCACTTGGGTTCTTATTGAAGCTCTGGCCTGCATCAGTGTTTTTAGTGGGAGAAGTCATTACTTACAGTATCTGTTGGCGTGGTTGGAATCTCACTTAAGCAGATTCTACTGTTGATGGAGTTGTGGGAATTCAATAAAAATTATTGACTTTCTCAGATTCGAATGTAATGCATATTGGAATAGGAGAAGTATGTCTAATGGAGAGAAGCTCCAGATATTCATTAGCTCAAGAGTTGTTTTTCTCTCACCAGCTAAAACTTCAATCACAAATTGCTCTCAGATGAGACACCACGCACCGTAGCAATAATAATTTTAATTACCAAAATATACAGGTTTGTTTCTCTTTATTCCCCCTGATGGGCACATTTGTTTTGGATGAGTTTTTTTGGTTTCATTATACAACAAAACTGTATTTTTTCTCTCAACATATCTATGCAATAACATCAATGATGAAATTGAATGACCCAGTCAATTATACCGTCTGTTAGTGCTGTTATTGCATATTTAAACATCACTTCAAACTTTTTGTTATCAATCAATGGTTGATATTCTCTTCTTACTGAAATGGTGTAGCCAGGTGTGTGTGTGTGTGTGTGTTTATTATAGTGCATTACTGTTGGGTGACCTGGTGAGTTCAAAATTGCCCTCTGACTTCTGGTTGCAATTGTCAACCAGAAGCCAGAGGGCCTGGGAACAACACGTTTAGAATTGTGACACTTGCTGAACAGATGGATATTTATTCACCTCACTTGCCTTCAGAGCCTGCAGATATTTACACCATCAAAACAACATTAACATAGAAAAGTCAGCAACGTGCTAATTCTTTCAAATGTAACACAAGTGATTTTCAGTATAATAATTAAATGATATGACAGCAAATTCCTTTTTTGTTATGTTTCCCTCGCATTCACCAAAGCATTCATGAGAACAGTGTTTTGCAAGGTTTCTCATTGCCGTGCAACTTTAACGAGTACCGGGCTGGGCTAATCATTTAACCCTCTAGCAGAGCAAAATGCTTCAGACATAATTGGGGTTGAATACCAGCTGTTTATTTCACGATTCTTACCACTTCTATTATATTATTAATGTTTCTATAATTCTATTGTTAAAGTATAACACCTCTTTAATGCACTAAAAAGTCCCAGCAGGTATGTGAGTTTAGCAACTAATGAAGTAAAGACAATATGCTTAGAATTTGCAGCTCAGACATTAGTCCTTTCTATGAATCTTTCTATGAATTAGTCTGTTTCTTACTCTTAACATGACAGAAGCAACAGTCATCACAACATATTAACATACAGTCTGTGTTGCAAATGATCTTTAAGAAGCAAACTGTTTCTCTCAAAGGATTATGTAAATAACATTCAGATGCAAAGTAACCCTGGGACCATCTCTGGTTAAATGGAGTAAGAAGTAGGGTTGTTTTTTTGGGCGTGGAGGATTCCGTGGTGGGCGAAGATAGCTATATCGTTAGATTTATGCACAAGTTTGGTTTAATGGTATCAACACAGGCTGTCGGAATGGCTTCCCACACTATTTCAGCTCTCTGGGAGAGATGGTTCAATTACTGTGAGGGGAGCTGGAGGAGTTTGCCACGTGTGAGACACTAGACTGACAGCTATTTAAGAGGCAGACTCATAAAAGAGATTTGTGCCTATCTCAGCTGGTGTGGTACTGATGCGAGCTTCAGTGGAGGGGTCTAACGGCTGCGGCACCGAGCCTCTTTTCCCGCTACGACCCGCCTTAATCTGCAGGACTGAGTGCTCCCCGCCCGCATTATGGATCATTTAGTAAAGCCATAAAAACTGAGGTGTTTTCACATGAAAAGTTATTTCTTCACTACTTCCACTGTGATTCATTCCTCTCTCCACATAAATGCCCCAGGAGAGAGAGGCGGGGAGAGAACGAGGGAGAGAGAATAAGGGTGAGAGAGAATGAAGACTAAAGGGGAGAAAAGTCTGCCATGTCATGAATGCCAATGGCCTGCTTACCTTGATTCTCTTCCAAGAATTTGAGGATATTTTTCACTTTTTCTGACATATATTGTAAATCTATTCTTTGTTAGTCTTTGAACATTTATATTTTAAAATATTTTTTGGAGACAATATTGTGGGCCAGCATGGCATGTCAACTTTACATTTGAATATCTTATTAATTTTAAGCATTTGACTCCAGACAAACAATGGCAGAAGTTGCTATTCTAGAAGAGTAAACAATGAGGAACAAAACCTTTCCTGTGCAGAAACCTTTCGACACCCTTGGATCTGCAAGCCAGGTATCAAACTTTTGATGCTTTGCTTGATCATATCTCTACAATAATGAAACAATTAAAAGTCCTAATTCATTTCACTATGTGAATCAATCGTGTCATGCTTCCTCACACACTGAATCACTCTCTCTATCTCTCTCTCTCTCTCTCCATCCCTCTCTTTGCCACATACACACTGATTCATACACATGGCCACACACACATATCAGCCCAAATCAATTATGTCAAGCACTGTGGTTAGGCACATAATGGTGGATGTTACTGGTCATATACATAAAGGAGGTTGGCAGAGAATATTGATTGTAAGCTGCTCCTGCCTTGTCGCATTGCTCTCTCCTGTGATTCTGCTGCTCTAAATGTCTCATCTTCTGTTAGCATGACAGGCCCCAGCTGTCCTAATGGTGACTGCAGTAATGTGCAGCCTCCTGGGCAACCTCTCTGGACCACAGCAACAGGAAGGGTGATTATTACTTTAATCCAGTTGTGGAGGTCTCACATTACATACAAAAGGAGTGGGGGATTTATCTCTCAAGCTGACTATGCTGAGGGTTTTAGAGAGAGAGAGAGAGAGAGAGAGAGAGAGAGAGAGAGAGAGAGAGATCAAAAGAACAGGAAGAGATAAATCAAAGGAAATAAGCCATGCATTGCTTGTTTTGGAACAATTGTCCTCAGAAGTACCCTAACTGAATGCTTTATGCATTTTGCTGAATTACAACAAGGGCCTCTTATTTGTTGGTGTTACAGTATAATTTGCTGCATGTGTACAGGTCACTTGCCAAAACAATATTGAAAACAATTCATTTTGGGTGTGTTGAAGAAAACCATTCAAGTCCAGCTCAGAAATTGCTGTGGTGGTGTTAGTTTATTGAAGCATGGCCGGCACACTGGTGAACTTACAGACACAGAGCAGATCTGAGCCGGTGTGTCGACCCAGAGCAAATGAAAAGGAAGCAGTTTAGACAGTAAGCAAAAGCAGTGATTATACTGTGTGTAAATAGTAGAGAACAAAAGGTAAGAGAAGGCCATGATCAGACATAATGTAATTAAAAGTGGTAACAAAATGCAGGAAGGGGGCATTTGCATTCAAACCTGCAGCAAGGACACACAGTTGGCATTTGATCAAGTCAAGGGATCAACACAGTAGGCGGCCTAAAGTAGCACCCAGGTGTCAATTGGTTAGTAAGTCTGCACCGCCCAAAATGTGTATTCTTTATCAGGTGTCACAAAGAATGTTTAAAATATCTGTACATATTGTTAAACCATTATTGATGCAGCTTTCTTTTATTCCAGCTTTATTCTGCCTAGTGCTATTCTCTGTGTCAGTCACCACACCTGTCCTACAATATGCCTGTTATTGTGTGTATTATAGATGGGGCATTGATCTTCATAAAGACACTTGAATCATACATTCCACAAGGCTTCTCCTGTGCTGCTCTGTTGGCTTTCAGTCTTGTCTATCTCCATAACTCATTTCAGATATTTTGAAAATGAAGCACCAGTTTACTAGTAGATATGTTCTCCAGGAAAAATTATCCGATACGGATACTGCTTATGTTTAACTTATTTAGGTACTGTGTGCTAAGTCATGTTATCCTCAAAAAAAAATGTGCTTGATTCTTGAAATCCTCATAGTTTCAGTTGAAATTAACATTTGGTGCAAAGACAAACTGCTAAAATTTAGTTACATTAAAATAATCCTATGAAATGCACTGGGTGTTATGGCATTTACAGAGATAACACGTCTAGAGGAATGCAAGAAAGCCTCAGATACTGAGATTTGTTTACTCGATAAAAATGCAGGACATTTTCTTAAAAACATATCCCTGGCGTTAAATAGCCCTAGCAGTTTGTCAATTTCTCCTACCTGCCATTATATATATGATTAATGCCAGTCCAAGGCTAATAATGCGTTGTTAGTTCTTTGTGTTTGGTAATTCTACACTAAATCAACTTGTATCATTAGTAGATAATAGCTGAGAATAGTGGTCAGCTTAATGTCTGTTATCAGACTGCTATTTGCCTGCCAGTTGTTTTTTGGACACGGTGGCTTGTCAGTCAGCGTTACCTGAGGTTAGAGGCTACGGAACAGATGTCGTGTCGTGCCACATCTCTGCCACTCAAAGGTCCTCAGGTCCTCTCTAATGGAACCACATCAATCACAGGATTAGCTCCGTGGAAACGTTTCACCCTGTTGTGATTCCACCATCAAGAGCTGCCCCTCCTAGCCACACTTCCACCAGACTCCCTTGCTGTCACCCGACCTTTGAGTGGTAGGAAAGGATGTCTGCCTCGGTGACTAAATGGTTTCAAACCCAACAAATTGCGCTGCTTTGTCAGTCAGCTCACATAAGGACTGAAAAAAAATCTGACGGATGTCTCAGTATGCATGTTGTATGCAATCAGTGTAATGCAAGTATGCAATCAGTGTAATACTGATTTAAAATTGGGAAAAATCCTGTCTTTATTACTTCAATATTAGCTGGGCGTGTGGAGCATAAGCATTAGCTTGGGGTGCCACTGTGTCACTGCCAATAATGTCTGTGCAGTATGTGTCCCAGACATTGTGTCTAAAAACGCAATCCATCCAATGCTTACAATATGCCAAACTATGCCTATGTAGTATTGTTGGGCATTATACTAGTTCGACAGTACTTCAGCCTCTGGGTTTTAAAAACTTTTGAGGCGTAACTCAAAGCTACATTAATATTTAAACACTTTCCATGGCTGGGAATAGCCAAAGGGAAAAAAGATGCATCCAATTCAAATATTAATGATGCTTTCCAAAACATAAATATTTGCCCAAAATGTCATCCTACGTAAGCTACCTGGTATTAACATATAAGAACCACGAAAAAGCTGTTTTTCATAAAGGTTAGTGGCAGTGGTACAGGACAGCATAAAATAGGAAAGAAATAGTTTCCCATTTCTGTTTAATTCTACAGTCACAATTATTTATCATAGTCCCTAAATAGGGATGTCCATCACATTTCTTTAATTAAATAATCATACTGAACCACAAACAATGTGTCTGTCTGTTTCTAAGGCAACAATATACTCATAATAAATATTATTGCTATTATTATTACCACGATACAAACCTCATGTTAGTTTCAGCTATTATTTTTTTGTCTTAAATGCACATATTGAAACAAATCTCACTCCACCAATCACTTCTCAAGCATCTGTAAACTCAACATCACTTTGGGGAAAAGTACGAAGAGGAAAAAAAACGTATACTTGATAAACAAGGGACAGCAAGCTAATGTGGAATAAACATATCATTTAAAAATAATTAGAAAACATCGGATGAAGGACGGCAACAGAGAAAATGAGACAAAAACAAATACACTTTAATTAAATGCTATTATGAACTAATTTCCAAACATTAACAAATCTGTAAAATGTATGGAAAATCTAATCAAACAATAACATTCTTTGTATTCATTACAGTAAGAGACATCTCTTGACTATTCCGGTTTTTAATGGACCAACTTTCAAAATAAAAGAGAACTCTATCTTCATTCATTGACAATGTCAATATAGTTACTACCATCGAAGAAAATTTCACGAACAAATGATAAATCATGACTGTAACCCACATTGGAGGTCACGGCGCACTTTGGGTGAAGCTAGAAAGATTTCACATCTGATGGACATTTGGGAATATATATCTTGAAATGTGCAATTGGATACAGCAGATCCCCGGGCCTGGCAAACATGAAACCTCTTAGGTCATTCTTGTCTGGGTCATTCAGGTTTTTATGATCTTAGTTTGTATATTGTGCGCCCCTGGAACTCCTCCATATGAGAAAAATCCAGAGGTGGTTCTGCCACCTCAGCCTCGATCCAGTGCAGAACAAGAGGTGAACGGTGACCATTCCTCTCTCACTGCAGTGAGACCTGGCATACTACTCAGGGTCCCAGTGGGGAGAGGGATGCGTCCCTCTCTGGATGGGGTGGAAACCTGGCACACACTCTCTAGCACCACAGTAGGATTTACCTGGTGCTGCTTGCACTTAGGGGGTCCCCTTTTTGAGTCAATAGGGCAAATCTCTCTCAAGATACCTTCTCTCAATACAGTGCGCTTCCTAACACTGACATTGGCCAGGAAGAGAGTGGGTGACCTATGTGCGCTGTCAGTCTCGCCGTCCAGCCTTTCTTTTAGAGAGGACGGAAGAGCAAATCCCTTGCAAAATTCCTTTTCGTCAAGAAGCATGTCTCTGAAAGGATCTTTCCCTCCGGCTCATCGGAATGAGGCAGAAGAAATGTCTCACTGACAATAAGTGCAGGCTTTGTCTCAGTACACCGTACACATGTTTAACATGAAGAGGATGCAGCAACTGTTTGTTCATTACACAGCGCAATCACAAGCCGTGGCCTTTCAAAACATAATTTGTCTCACTGGCTGTGTGGCGCCATCACACAAGCATACAGTGCAGCGGGAGTAGAGCCTCCGCAGGGCATCGTTGCAAACTCCACAAGTGCTTTATCGTCGTCCATGGTTCTCCCCAGAAGAATGACCGTTTTCAGACATCTGCGCAGCGGCATCCTGGGCTTCTCCGTGCTATTCCATCCGTTTCTATCGAGATGTGTCCGAATCGTCCCTGACTCATTCCGTGTTAAATGTGTTTAACGGTTGTTGGAGCGCTGCAGATCTTGCGCTTTTACGCACGTATGGTGTGCCTCTAATTCGATCATCATCGTTTAGTGCAGGGGTCACCAACCTTTTTGAAACTGAGAGCTACTTCAAGGGTACTGAGTAGTAAAGGGTTACTTGTTTGATACAAACTTCCTGAATAACAAAGTTGCACAGATCACCTTTTAATAATAATATATGTGAAGAGACTGTCTGATCACATGTCAATGTTAATTATTCCTCACAATAATTATTAATAATGATTTCCAATGATGGTAGGAAACACAGATATATTTAAACATTTATTTCTGTTGATCTGTTTCAACATTTGAAAGTCAGAGGTATCACATGTCTGATATTTTTGTATCATCACATGATCAAAGCCGGTTACTTTTGCACATAACGCCTGCTGGTGAATGATGCAGTGGTAATGTAGAAATGTTGGGAAGTCTGGGTCACCTTTGCAGCCTGAAGCCTGAATGCCGGCCCATCATGGCGGGAGCCCCGTCTGTTGTCACCGACACCAGCTTTTCTAATGGTACCTTTTTTTCCATGAAGAAACTAGTAAAAAAGTCTTGTCTATAGCCGAGGTGGGGATCCAACCCTCCGAGGCGCGCGAGTGTCTTCGGGCACCCGCGTTCAAACCTCTAATCTGGGGCATTTTCAGTCAGATTGCGTTGCCTCGCCTCTACCCCCGCAACCCACGAGTTGTTGCCTCGCGGCCTGTTCTGAGGACTGACGGACCTGACGACGGGGGTGCACTATGAGTAAAGGGATAGCCCTCTAATCTGTGGGCCCCTCTGGCTCCACTTAAGCCAGTTGATAAAATGCCGCTTTCAATTTTTAAATATAACAAAATATTGCGTGCAGGGATGAACCCAATAGCGACACTGGAGTTACAGAACGTAACTAATGTTGTAATTAGATGTGAGCTTGTTAACATGTTGCAATACATTGTAAACGGAGACTTTGAATGCATCCCTGTTGCTGTGGTTACTCATGTACTTGGCGTGTGAGTGTATGTGAATGAACATTTAGATTAGATCCTGATGGGAAGGTGACACCTTGCACGGGAGCATCTGCCATCAGCATATGAATGTCTGTGTGTGTGGGAATGGGTGAATTTTGACAAACAGCGTTTTGAGTGTTCAGAAGACTAGAAAGGCGCTGTATGATGTCCATTTACCATTTTTGCCAAATGTGAATTTGATGTTTTTATAATGGAAGGATGGGTGTTTTAAATGAACGGACCTGTAAATCTCAGATTACCTCGCAAATGGACATCAGGCATCATTAGCTTTTCAAATCGCAGGTGATTTACATAATGCTAGGTCCATTTTTATTCAGAAAATATACCATGGATGGTGAGCCATAAAGAGAAGGATGACCTGTTAGTTTGTAAGTGAACATTCGAGCAGAGGCCTACAAATAGGGCCCGAGTTTAAGAGGTTAAAGGAGCTGTATTTAACATTCTGACCATTAATATAGAAGCAAACTATATTCATGTAAATATATAGTGTAGTAATGTCTACCTGAGCAGGGAATGAAGTCGCTCTCCTCTGTGTGTATTGTTATCGGAGCTTCTGCTTGTTTTGTTGACATCGCGGGGCTGCCCGCATCAGCTTTCAGTGCATTTGAGCTTGCCCCACTTAGCTCACGGCTGCTGCTGACAATTCTGTCCTGACTGACACCCACCCTCCGCTTCCCCCTCAGGTAAACACTGTTGGCTCTGTCAGCACTTTTGCTGCATTGTAGTTTGCACCGTCACCATGTTGAGAGCCGTTTAGAGGCAATAAAAATGCCTCCCAATCTCAGGTTTTGCACCTGAAAAACACTGAAATATGTAAAATAATAAAACTGATAGAAGGCAATTAAACAAACTCTTTTTCATTTTCTTTTGAGTGGACAAAGTGCACAGTCACACATATTCACACAGAGGAGCAAAATTGCTTGTTGAGAGGAGCAGAGGAATGTACTTCTGGTGTGGATAACATTGCCTCAGCCAACGATGAGGACCTTGGTAATTATTTCCTAAAAAGCCCACTGTCTCTCTGCATATAAATGACGTGAAACAGCTTGAAACTGACAGCTATCAACAGGGTAGCTATCTGCTCAGATGAGGTGACTGGAGAAGGCAGAATCGCGGTGTCCCCACCTGCCAGAGTGTTCACTGCAGCGATGTTACACACAAAAACTACATGAAAACTAAAATCGTACTTGGTCATTTAGGCTAAGCACAATATTAGAAGTAATTACTAAAGATTATTGACACTCTGTAGTGCCTTTGTTTAATGCTATTGGATTTGTACAACCGATAATAATAATTCCATCAGCAGTGGTTCGCTGCACAGCTTGACCACCAGCTGAGTGTCAGTAGCATACACTCCGGCCTTCTCCTTTGTACTCCGACGGTGGAGAATGTGATGGTCCGGCAGTGCTGATGAAAAATTGAGTGGAGTTGATTTATTTATTTTTTAAGGAATTTGAGATCAAAGTTGCTCGTGGAATGGTTATTGTTTACATAGGTACAAATACCACTGCTGGTTTGAAATTTACAAGTGGATCTAGCCGGCACTTTATCGGAAGGGGTGAGGTTAACAATAAGCCACACCATGGTGAGATTCATGCCTGACCAGATTTATGTTAGTTTTGGTTTTACAGGCTAAGATTGTTTTTTAATTATGACACTTTATTCTCTTATTACAACTTTTTTCTCGACATCTCAGAGAACACAAATATGATATTTGTTTGATATGGGATATGTTTTGAATGTGCAGAGTATTGCACATGAAATATTGCTGAAACACATATGGGCTACTTAATTCCAGGGAGTTATAAAAAAATTAAAGTGTTACACACACAAAAGAGGAGAAGAGGAAATCATGCCTAGATATGTGTTGACTTAGTAGAGATGAGAAAAATATTATCTGCAGGAGAATACATATTTGAAAGCAATATAGATATATAGCATTATATTGTCATATTTTGGAATGTCACCTCAACATACCTGAATTCTGTGTTTACCTTTCCTGATTGAAGACATTTCCACCATAAATTGATGCAGAAGAATTCACTGGAATGCAGAAAATAATGTGTCCCCACCAATGAAGAAACCAAACCCATACGCCCGTGTAAAGGGAGTAAGGTAAAGCAAAAAGTCAGTCAAATGTACTGAAATGAATAAATACATTGAACCTATCTTGGTGAACTGTTATGTACAATGTAATTCATGTGTTTTAATTCTCTCAGCAACACTATTTAAAAATGCACCCTGCAATTGGTGGTCATTAGTGAGCCAGCAAACTGTCATAATGTCAGTGAAGCACTTAACCTCTGGGCCACACTGTTGTCTCAGCTTGCTCCAACTACACTACATATCGCATATTTTGAATTTGTATAATAAAGAAATAGAAAATATATTTATTAGGGCTGTAATTAATATGGGTAGTCCCTAAGCCCCATCTTCTTCTGGAGCATAGGGATAGGGAGCATCTACTGCTCCCTATATACAGGGATGGGTCAAATGCAGAAGGCAAATTTCGTGTATGTGTATATGTATATGACAATAAAAATGGTTTCTTCTTTCTTCTTCTTCTTCTTGTCAGTTTCTGTTTGGTTGTGTTTAGTCCAGGATGTCCTCTACCAAGACATTGTATTAAATCAATTTGTCACAGTCTTTATCATGAGTCAGAGGACACAGCTAGCATTCTGCAGTGACTCCATCCATGTTCCCTCTTCTTTCCCAGCATAACGACATGCAAGGTTCTCAAAGCAACATTCAATCACCCATGCACTACAAATTTGATTTAAGACTGCAATTTCATTAGCAGCAAATTTTCCAAAGGACAACACAGAGCTCGGGCCCTCACATTTCATCATCATCATCTTTGCTGCTCGTGTGTTATTTGCCCTCTCTTCTCCTTTTTCAGAGTTAACCAACCCTTGAAAACAAACAAAGTATTGTATTTTTTGGAGCAGATGCTGAGCAAGCATGCAGACAGACAGACAGACAGACAGGCAGGCAGGCAGGAAGCCTCTGCATAAAGAGGGAGTGTTTGAGGTGGCAAAGCTATGACAGAGACCGGCACTGGGGTACATGACAGGAGTGATAACTAAAAATGAATATGCCTCAGGCAGCAGACTACTGATTACTTTCTTACTATTGTGGCCTCACGTTTTCCAAAGCAGTTTTCTGTACGGTTGGGCTTAAAACAGCACAGTGAGCATATCACTGGTGCGGCTGACGCTTGCAACCGGCTTCCAATACGGCATAAAAAGCATCCCGGTGTCAATTCACAGGAGCTGTTTCAAAATTACATAAAAATAACTGATTGTTACAAGGTTTTGAGTATATTGCACGTTCACACAGGAAAGGTGAAGAAATCAAGTCTATATATACTATTAAAGATGACAGCATTCTTGCATGGTGTTAACGGACAGTATTGTCGGGCAATGCAAAAAAGAAATAGAAGAGCTGCCTACAGTTGGGAAAAAAATGAAAACAATTGTAGATGTTGTTGAGATCGCTCAAAGGGCATATCGCAAATAAGTTGCTGGTGTTTCTTTGGTTTTCTTAATTATCCTCGTGTTCAGACTAAAACCAGCAATGCATGTGTCCGTCTCTCAATTCATTCTGATTAACCTTCTGCATACAGAACTCAGCCCAAAATCCATTTGTAATTATGTAAATTCAAAATAGGTTACACAAATATAGTTTGATTTTCAGAGAAGGTTAAGTAATGTCCATACAACAGCTGGGCACTACAGTTTTTAGCAATTGTTACTCCAACTTTTGAAATAGTACATTTGTTTGGGATTATTTTTAGCTGTGGATTAATACACATTTGATGCTGAGGGTGATTATTCAGCAGCTGGACAGCGTATGTGGAATTGACCTAAAATAAACTGCAGTGCCCATGCCCATGGTAATCACCCAGGGTTACGGCATTGCTCACTGATGTATTAGTTTGTGGACAACAACAGACGTCTACGACAAAGAGGAATATATCTACCTAAGGCTAACCTCAGGCCTCGGTTATAAAGGCAATACTTGTTAGTAAGGTAGGTCTTGTTGGTTTGCAATTTGTTGACAAAAATAAAAACATTAAAGTGATAATATCCTCCAGCTATTTGAGCTATACTTCAAACACGGAAGGAGCAAAAGCCGAGGAGCCGGTGACATGTGGTGCTCAACGTGGTCTGTCCGGTGGCTTCATTTTCTTTTCTTTTTAATCCTTTCATTTATTGTCATTGTGCTTGTGACCTTATCACTGAAATGACAAAAAAATACTGCTGGCCCTAGCTGATGTTGGACAGTGGAACAGCGCGACAAAAAGAAACAGGGACAGGGTAGAAGAATGCTTGACTAAGCAGTAGCCGTTACCTCATTAGTGCCAGCGCTCCACAACAATGTTTAAAACATGAACTGCACACTCACTTAGTGCGTAATTTGACTGAGGTGCAACAGGGTCGAACAAGGGGGAGCAGCCAAAGTGGTAGGGTCGTGATCATTAAGATTACTTTAACTAACATTAACTGAGCGTGAACTCTTTGACTCCATGTACCTTCTTTAGGAGATAATAGCTTTCTTGCTTCCTATAAGCTTTAGCATCTTTTTCTAAATCTCTGGGTTATTTCTATTTATCTCTCCTATTTTGTGGTACCCTTCAGTTGCTATGTCTTTCACTCTCTCCCTCTTTCGCTACCTCCCACACACAACCACACACCCACATACACACACATACACACACACACAGTTTTAGAGAGCACTGTAGGCAGAAATGCCCATGGTTTGGTTCATGCTGAGGAAGCAGGAATTAATTCCAATCAGGCTTGAACAGGGAAGAGCCATTCCATTCTGCACCACTCCTGGAGTCACTCACCCAAGAAGCAGCCACACCTCTACTGCATATGCATGATAGCACAGACACACACACACCCACACACACATGCAAAAATCAGTATCACACACGACATTCTGAGCACACATGGTATTGTGATATCGCTTGGCAGCTAAACATAATTATGTTTATTAAACATCAGTGGGGCCTGTGACATTAATACCATGCTAATGAAGCCCCTGACACCCTCGTTCACCTGTCTTTTTCATTTCGCTGAGAACTTTAAGCAGCCGTGGTGTGCCGCTAATGCTGTTGCTCACAATAACAACATGTTTGTCAAGATTGAAAGCATTGTGGTTTCAATGTCAAAAGCCTCTTTGAAATATGATGCACCCTTACTATTATATCTTCTGGAGCACCCCTCCTATTTCCCCCTTATCCCCCTACCCCCCCCGTGTCAGAGAACACAGCCACAAAGCTCATCTGGGAGTAGTGCAATTCGCCTCTCCTCTCTCTATGTGCCTGTTCGTTCTCCGTCATTTTCCATATTATTCCTACCTACGGGCATAGCTCTGACACAGTGCATGTGGGGATCCTCCTCAAATGTCCTTGACACCATTCTACTTCTTTCTTATCCACAATGGATTCACTGACTCCAAATTTATTTTCATCTACAGTACCATCTCCTGTCTGCTTTTTTTCCCCCAATCTCGACAATGGGGGAGAATTTTAGCATATTGCTCCTCTTGGCATTTTCTAGCTTCCCCTGGGCCAAGATGGACAAAGCACTATGTTACAGGTCCTACTTATGCATCATGAAAATAGCTGTAAAACTGATGATTTCATTCAGTATGTGCTCCTTTGGGCCATCCTGAGCTCAATGCTTGAAACTGCTATCCAGATGGCCCCTGTCTGGCTGCAATGTTTCTTGCCTTACCTATGGGGGACAGCTCTGCCACACTGCCAATGTAGGTACCCTCCAAGAACTTGGGCTCACTGTCGTTGATGTCCTGGACCTTGATGACAAACTCAGACTCTGATTCCAGAGGGTCATCGGAATGCCGGTCCCGGGCCCGGGCCCTAAGTGTGTAAAAAGCCTTCTCTTCTCGGTCCAGCCTCTCTGTGGCATGGATGTCTCCCGTTTGCTCATCGATGATGAAGATAGTGCCCGCCCCTTCTCCAGAGATAGTGTACATGATGTTCCCCTCTCCTTCGTCAGAGTCTGTATGGATCTGTAAATTGAGATAAAATAAACGTCAAAATTATATTTGCAAAATACTACTTTGCAACAGCAAATACGTTTAATCAGAAACAGAAAGTAATGCTACCAAGATTATCTTTTTACCAACTTATTGGGGAAAATGATGACACTGACGAGTGTTGCAGTGGCTGTCAAAACCTTTAGTCGACACTTTGCATCATTGTGGACTAATCGTTCATCTGTGGTTTTAGCATGGTGCAGTAATAAAGCAGTGGTAATGCATAGGCCACAGATACTGTGTGAGGTGTAAAGGAAAAGTGAATGCTGGTGTTCTAAAAATAATAGGAAGTTAGTTGTTGTCCTTTGATGTACATCCACGGTTAAACAGGGAATAGTGTGGGGCGCAGCCGACAGAAATAAAGATGGTGGTACGTCAGAATGCTCGACTACAATTGTCTATCATAGATTTGTATGAATCATTCTTTTCTACAATATTCCCACTTTAATCATCAGAATTTAAAGTAGGCTATTTAGTGAAGGCAAGACTCCTGCAATCCCTGCAAGAAAGCAGTTGCATTATCTATCTCCAGCTTTAGTCCAATCAGATTGCAGCTCATTTGTAATTAGCCTCTCAGAGCCAATCAAGGACTCTGTTATTCCACATACCCCCAGATGGATCCCACCTACACTAGTTAATAATTAACTGGTTGTATTTGAGACTTTATGATGATACTTGATCATCGTTATTGGGTGAACAGAAATGATAACTGATCTCCTGCAATTAATCAGCTACTTTTTGGAAGTAGTTGAATACTACTAAAATACAGCAGTCATGAATGCCCTGATAGCTACGGTAATTTATTTCAGTTAAATTCAAGTACTATTTAGTTGCAGTATGTTTGAAGGCTAAGAAGTACTAAACAACACATTACTTTTTCAAACCATAAAATCTACATTTTATGACCATTTGGAAGCAGACAACACAATATATATAATAATATAATATATAATATCTGTGAAGCCCACATCACACTAGTCAAGCATTGACTGGAAAGGGGTCAAAGTCATCGACCCCTTTCATGACTGACATTAAACACTTGATGACACCTGAGCTTGCACTATTTACTGATAAAACTGCAAGATTTGGTTTGAAAGTTCATAAAAACTAGTACGTGGACCTTTAAATAGAGATCACAACATCACACATTTTGGATGGAATTTTGCTATTTAGTTTACCGCTGTGAATACTAATAGTTTGTGAAGTTGATAGTTGTCAGAAAAAAACATTTGGCCATCAGCCGTGACCAAAAGAATGCACATTCCTTTCGACCATTCCCTTATCTTATTCCCGATAGCAATTGCAGCTAAAGGCCTTCTCATTGCTCCTTATAGAGCAACCATCATCGTTGTCGTGAAAAAAAAAGACACCACAGTTCTAGTGATGATTTACACCTTTTCTGCACACCGTGTCCTTCACAGGATGTGACGCCCAAATTAGGAGATCAAAGTCATTTCAAAGATTGTTAAAGGTAGAGACATAGAGGTGCCGGGGCTGAAAAGTGAACTTAAAAGAGCCCTTATAAATCAGAGCTATAGTTCCCCCCTAATGTGATTAGAAGACATTCCAGAGGCAGCAATAGGAGCAGCATTGGTCCCCCATCTCAACCTCCCCTTTGGCTCTTTAGTGAGCACTAGACCCTCTCTCTCTCTCTCTCTCTCTCTCTCTCTCTCTCTCTCTCTCTCTCTCTCTCTCTCGCTCTCTCGCTCTCTCACCTTCTATCTGGAATTATAATTCAGTGCTGTCTATGCAGTGTAACTGTGGTTCAATCTACTGAGAAGACCAGGGGAGGGAGAATTGCCCTGGCCTCCCTGGTTAATATTTTATAAAGGCTTAATTAAATACAGGCTTCTATCACCCTTGCGGGGTTTCATTAAGTATTTGTCGTAAAACCACGGAATAATGCAAGCCTGTGCCTTGATATTGCTTCCCTCATCCATTTTCTCCTCCCTTTTTATCTATCTGTTTTTGCCTTTTCTCACCATTCTGAATCATCCTGAAGACAAATGCTTGAACAGTCAGAGGAAATATACTGCCGGATACTTCGGTGGTATCAATATTTCAGTTATAATAAAATAAGTTTCATTGGTCCAAACTCTTGAGAGTTATCCAATAAAAGTTCCCATAGTCATGCGCCACTGGTTATGTTTCCCTTACCCGCTCTCTGTATTTCTAAATTAGATTCTGCAGACTCGAATGTGTGTGAAATGTTGTCATCATTGGTTAATTCAATTGCACAAATTCTGGCACCATGTGGTTCCTACCTACTGTACATGTGCTCACCCAGCAATACACACAAGCTTGCTCTTGTATGGACAAACACACAAGCACGCACACATATATAAATAGAGAGTTCATCATTTTGCTGGGATGATGCCATTTCTCCTCCCTCAGGCTGGATATACCCATCCGTCTGTCAGTCTATCCTCACTGGAGTGATTCAAGTTGGCAGCTTGAAAAACAAACACACACTACGCTTAGCTAAGTTGTTCTAAGCAAACTAAAGGTCAGAGCCAGGACGTCACTCTGTTAGCAAAAAATAACCAGGAGTGCAAATCTACCGTTAACGAATTCCCATGAGAAGTCGACTACTGCTGGGCAAGAATCATGGCTGCTTCATTGGTCAAATATTTGCATCTTTCTGAGCTCCTTGCGTCTCTAGATTTTGCAGCTGTGTCACCAAATCAGTATCTGGAGCAGTGGTTATGTCATTGTTTAACTGTGCTTCCTATTGTGCTCATGTTTATGGGTGTGTGCACATTTACATGATGGACTCTAGTGCTCATGTTAATTAATGTGCATTGTCCCTTCTTAAATATAATAAAGGTAAATGCAGTAAAATGAAGATTTGCTTTGCCAGGGGGTGTTTGGGCTTGATGTGTGTGAGTTTCATTGGCCAGGTCAGTAGTATTAGTAGAGAGAAGGGTATAAACACTATCAACAAACCATGAATGTTAAATTGATACTCAACACAAAGTTTACCTTTTGATGATCAAACACTCAGTAAGGACACAGCTAATGCAGCTATGAGTGTTTGACACTACGACCACGGGAATGGATTGTGCTGCAGGACATTGAGAGTTTGCAGTTTAAAACATTTCTATAGCCAACAGTGAAAATGGATTGCCACTGGATTTTATAAATTTTTTGAGGACATAATGTAATCACATTTAGAGGCAGGAGCATAAATCATTTTACAAATATGCATTTATTATATTGTTACTTAAACGGTAATGGTAAATGGACTTGTATAGTGCCTTTCTTCCGACAACTCAGGCGCTTTTTACACTACATGTCATTCACCCATTCACACACATTCATACACTGATGGCAGGAGCTACCATGCAAGGTGCCCATCAGGACTATGTAAGCATTCACACCCATTCATACACCGGTGGCTTTGAGAGCACCTTGCGGTTAAGGGTCTTGCCCAAGGACTGAGATGGATTAGAGGAGCCGGGGATCGAACCGCTCTATCTCCTGAGCCACAGTGGACCATGCTATGAAAAAATTAAAGTGTGACATTACAAAGAATCTTTTGGGTCTGCTAACTTCATGTGTCATTATGCTAACCTCAAACACTGTAAGGCAAGAACTGTGAGAGGGGGGGAGTGGTGGAGCGAGATACATGAGTCACAGAAACTGCATGAGGTGAAATGGATGATGAATGCTGGTGTTCATAAACAATAGGAAGGGAGTTGTTGTCATTTAATCCTGTGACAATTGAACATCCCCGGTTAAACAAGAAACAATGCTGTAGGCGATTTGTCAAACTTAATGTTACCAATTTACCAATCTGTAAACAAATATATGAAAAAAAAAACAACCTCAAATTTTAGCCTACAGTTTAACTCACTGAATCTGAATATTTTATGATGATTGGAGATCAAGTTAAAGGATTAAGTTGCTTTTTTTTTAAGTAAACAAATAATGAACACGCAATACTAATACCACCATCTGTATACTAAAATAAAAAAATGGTTGTTAATTTAATAATATGAGAAACAAGAATTTAGTTGAATGGAAAGAATGATTACAATGAACAATAACTCTCTCAACATACATACGGCAAAGCAATATAGTAGTAACATCTCATTGCTGACTAAAAATGTGTATTTGTAATCGGAGCATAGCAGATATTATGTTCCAGTGTCTGCCTTTAAGTTAAGCTGTATGCAAGTAGTAGTTAGGAACGCATTAGGGTTTACAGTGGATGGCTGTGGGGTGACTCAGGGGAGAGTGAGGTTGCTGATGCCCTGTCAGGTTCACCTTTGGGTTATAAGAAAGTGTCTTGCTGTCACTGTAGGCTAACCTGCTGAAGGGGGTGACTTATGACTCACATGCGCTGTCAGAAATTTTCCTTCTTATTTGGTAGTCAGCTCTTTTGAGTTGTGTATTAAAAGTATGTTAAAGCACACGCCTTGCTTGAGCAAATGTATGACAGAGTGGTGATTTGGTATTGGAAGGACATTCCTTTTTAGAAACTAAAACCATCTGCAAGGACCTGCAAGTGGCCGCTGTTCTGTTGACGACCTTGTGAATTTAAAATGTTCACAGGATTTTAAGCAAAAGTAAATGTACTATGTAATAACAGAATCACACTGCAGAAGAAAATAATAGCGTAGAATGGCGAGACATTTATGAAGCACGATTTTACACTTCTAGTGGAGATATCAGAACGTGGGCTGCACTGAAGCCTTGGTTTATTGAGGGTGTCAAAGCGGGAGCAAATTGGCTGTCTTATATTTAAGTCTGTGTAATCAGGAGTAGGCCTCTGCCACATTTCACTGCAGCTTGTCAAGTTCTCTGATCTTAACAGCTTCAAAGTGTTAACAAGGTGACTGTATCAGAGACAACCTAGGTGGAGACAGCTATGGGAGAAGGAAGGGTACAGAGGATGGGAGACAGAGCTAGAGACGAGAGTAAATTGTAGCATAGTGAAGAGGAAAAAGAAAGACAAGAAAGTCAGAGGGAGAAGAGAGAATGAAAATAAAGGGGCGATGGTGCTGGGTTGAGATGGGATGGCAGGCAGACCTGCAGCGGTTTAGACAGAACATGGAAATGCACAAATAGGGTATATAAGAGCCACATAAAATGATAATAACATTATTTAAGATGACAAAGCAGAGTAAACAAAAGGCTTTGTCATCTTCCAAAATGGGAATTGTGGCTCCCTAAAACACCATGTCCCACAGCAGCACATTTTCTGTTTGTTTTTATTTTGTTTAATTCTTTCCATTCCTCCCATCTTAAGCTGGTTTGTTCCTCCTTGCAATGTTTGGACCTAGATTTGACTAATTAAAGCTTGGATCATTACGACAGGGAGAATTGCTTCAACAGGCATAGCGCATGCATTTCTCTGTTGTCTGATTGATTGTGTCCAGGGCTGAACATTTTTCCCTCTCATCCATAAACAAACACAATGTGTTAAAATGATGCCAACCAAGACTACTCGGGTATCACGTAGGAACTCTGTATTTGATCACAGAAATATAAAACAGATGGACAATTCCAACAGCTTTCTCCTGTTGCAGTTAAGGAAACAAAACGGAAAATACAACATAACATACTTAGGCTTATTTGTGAGGATTAGGCTATAATATCCAAAAGTACACTAAAGCTGCTTCAGCCCAAACACAAATGGCACAACAAAGATAAGGGATTCTGTTTTATCTGGCTTCAAGTTGAATGCTGAGTTTTAAAACAAGGTACAAAGAAGCACCTTGGCCATGGACAAGCACAGTTCATGCTGAGACAGGATGAGGAAATTTATTCCAAATACATCCGTCAAAATCAAAGAGGTGGATGGATACAAAATACTGACACTGTACACAGAACCCTTGAACTATACTCTTTTTGTTGCTGAAATATAAAAGCACATGCACATGCTGCACATATAGTCCAACTATCTCTCTCTCTCTCTCTCTCTCTCTCTCTCTCTCTCTCTCTCTATCTCACACACACACACCGTCAAAATCGATTTATGTCTGACAGCTTTTGTCAAATAGTAGAGGAAGAATCTTGACCGAGGAAAAGAAGAATATGTAATTTGCCTCCTTTACTTCCTTTAACAACCATTTAGGATTATCTGGGCTCAACAGCAACTCTGCCTCTTACAAAAGTACACTTCCTGTAAGTTCCCCAGTCCCTTCCTTCATCCCTTCCTTCCTTCACTCCAAAATATAGCTGTATCATTTAGGTCTGCAGGTATTTATTATCTGAACTTACTGCCCAAAGCTGCCAGTTTAACGCCATGTGAGTGACCATTTTATTGGTAAATCTGATTTCATTAGCAGAGTGGTGGCAGCCAAAGTGTGAGAGTGTGAGAGAGAGCTTGGCAAGTTTGCTGAGTTGGGGTGAAGTAATGTGAAAAAAGAGCTTGTTGTAATTATCCAGTACAGAGGCACACTGCTTGGCTTTAATCCTCTACTGCTCATATTAAAGTGTTGATACCAAAAAGCCCAGAATAGTCCATCAGTGTGTGAGAGAGAGAGTTACACACAGACATCCACGCTCACACAAATCATTAATATTACCGGTACTAGCCGGTGCCCTAGTCACATGAAGTCCAATAACTTTAGATAATTTTATTAATGAAATCATCTCCCTTCGCCTCCTGCTGTGTCACTCCCTCGAGCTTCCCTCAGCCCTCTTGAGCTCCCCTCAGCCCTTTTATATCAGTTCACTGCCTTCCCTAGCGCCCTGTCCTTTAATGAATCACAAGTCAGTGTGTGAAGTCTCTTCTTTCCCAGCTTCCTTTTGCAACCGCCCCTCTTCCTCTGTTCCTTTCAACACGTACCACTCAATTACTCTCTGTCTATTTCTCTGTTCTGCTGGACTTGTTGTTGGTTTGCCATCAGGAATGCAGCGCATTCACGACGGCAAACAAATAATGACCAAAGGATAATTATTCTGTAACACCCAACCCTTCTGCGGAGAACATCTCCATTCATTTGTAGGAATCAATATATGCAGATGAAATATTAGCTGGTCAATTACCGTGTCTAAACGATTAGAAACAAGGGGATGACTTGATTGATGTGTGTGACTCATCGCTGAGTCTCATGCTGTCTGCATTAATATCCCGTCTTTCCAAATCACGTCCTATGTAAGGCAATCGAATCGTACACGCTGTCCACTCTTATTAACTCAATGAAGTTCATTTGAGAAACAGCTGATGAATGGGATTTGACCAAGAAGAGTGAAATAAAGTGGGCAAAATATACCCAAATTTACAAATGGCACTGAGATTATAGCAAAACTATTTAATTTGACCAATACTCATGCTCTATAATCAAGTTCAAACAATAACATTCAATAATCACATTTCTGATGTCAACAGATTGTCCTCAACATCAAAGAGAAGGGCATCGTTGAGGCGGTCATCACTGAGTAACGCCACTGTTTGACCAAACAGTTCCAGAATCAAAGGAACCACAGGAACTAAACAAAGTCCTAGGCATCTCTTGTGTGAAGATTGGAGAAATTACTCTCATAACTGATTGAAAAACAAAGTTTATGTTTGAGACGCAGTTTTCAGACGCAGCAAAACAACAACACAGAACGAATGTAATGACCGCATGCAAAGACGGCATGCAGAGGTGAAACTCCAGAGTACCTGCCTACCGAGCAATCTGCATGTTGAGCATTTATGGTCCATTATTAATGCTTTAGTAGGCACCCGCAATGGCACAATAAGCCAATGAGGATTTGTTTGCCTTGTTCACTCTCCTGTTGCTAACTGTGTGCATCAAGTTGTACACTGGGAGTTGTGTTTGATCAGTGAACTGTATAATCTGCCCTGATAGTTCCTGGACGAGCAAAAAGTACTTCCTTTTGAAGTAGACTTTTTGTGATCCTAGAACTAGAGCAAAGGAACTAGATCCAGCCCCTGGCGCCTCTGGTGAAAAGGCAGGTACAGCTCTTAAGGTAAATATGGTAAATTATGTGTATGATTAGAACTTGTGATTCAGGCCTAGTGCTAGTATTCTTCATGTGTAATGGAAATGGCACTGGCCATTAAAGGTGCAAAATCTGAGATTGGGAGCATTTTGATGCTCCCAATCGATTGCCTGTCAATCAACCGCCTGTCTCAACATGAAGACGGCGAACAGGCGGCTCATAGCCAAGAGTGAGCTAACAGCCCCAACAGTGCAAACTATGGCTAAAGTGCTGACAGAGCTAACAGTGTTTACCTGACGGGAAACCAGAGGGCTTCTGCGACGATGCTGCCATTCGGGACGACATCATCAGCTCTAACCACCATATGAGCGCAGTATAGAGCGGAGGCTGTAAGCTAACCATTGGGGCACGCTAACATGCACTAACAGCACGTCTGGCCAACCCGGCTATGTCAAGAAAGCAAGGAAAAGCTCAGAAAACAAGAAACACTGATGGAGAGTGACTCCATTTTCTGCTCAGGTAGACACTACTCCACTATATCTTCACATAAATAGTTGCTGATATGTCACTCTTCAGAATGTTAAATATAGCTCCTTTGATGACATGAGGAAGGTTTAGGGTTCACAACAAGTGATTATTTCCTCTTCTTTCGATCAGTAGGTCTTCAAATAATATTTGAAGTTGATACCAAAGGATGTCAACATCTGTATGTATTATTTGCTACAGTATACAGTTTGTGTCTGCGCAAAATTTCCTTTGAAGTTTGTATGATCTTAAAGTCAAAATGTAGTGTAGCAAAAACTGTTCCAGTGATTCACCCTTGGAAAGCTTTTCACATGAAGCATCAGCAGGAAGTACTCAGTTTGTATTACAAGAAGCCAATGGACTTTTACAGCCTTCAGAGATTCTACAGCACAACAAAGGAGAGTGGATCAGAGAACAATGAGGTTTCTACCGGTATATAACAATGAGAACAAGAACGTGGGAGTGAAACAAAACTCAAAACCACCACAACGCCTACGTTACACAGGAGCTCTGCTAGTGACAGCTGAAGGTAGACACTTTTCAAAACTGACTGCTTCTCCTCAATTGCATGTGGTTACAGATGCCAGGGCTTGAAAAAGCAAAAGACAATATTGGGCAATGTCATGGAGGAACAGATGTATAAAGAGCTTTAGATTCTTTGCAGTGGCAAAGAGTATTACTACTGGTGATAGAGCACCTTCCAGAGGTGTTCTGCAGAAAAACACTGGGACTTGATCTTTATCTCTTCTTATTCTTAAACCCATGACCAAAGTGTTTTTTTTTCCTCTTTGTTCTACTATCTGTTAGTAGTAGTGTAGTAATCCAATGGTTCCAGATAACCCTTTACTGATTAGGTGGGTTGAGTGATTCAGCTGAAAATATGTTTATACTGATCAGGAGGTAATTTGGCCTGTGCAAGTTTGGCAACGATTTTGGCCAATTTGCAACTGCCTCTGCAACGCAAATGTACTGAGTTTGTGGTTATTGTTGGGGGAGCTAAACAATTACACATTTCAAAGTTCACACAATTATTGTATGTACTCTTTCCACATCAAAACTAAATTGCGATTATGGTACATTTGTATACTGGGTTAGATTAATGGAATTGAAAATTACTAACAACAATGATGGTTGTTGATGTGCAAAGTATGTTAATATGATATCTTATGAAAAGCTACTCTTCTTTCCAGTGCGTTTTCCTACTAAAGCCAGCAACATGTGTCAATTTCCGCTTGTTACATATATACTAGGGGTGGGGGAAAAAATCGATGCAGCATAGTATCGCGATATTTTGCGTGGCGATATTGTATCAATACATGGACGCCAAGTATCGATCTTTTATTACATAATCTATAAAAAAAAAAAAAAAAAAAAAAAAATCAAATCAATTGCTTTTTCAGTCCACTAGATGGTGCTGAGTTGTTTTCTGGTGAGGTCAGGAAAGGTCCTGGGTCAGCATGATTGGTAGGAAGTTGGTCAAAACAAAGAGAGACATCTGGCCTCACAACTGGGTTAAATCTGCAAACAGTAGCCAGGCTCATGGGGAGAGTGCAGCGCATAACTGTCTCTCTGCCCTCGACGTCCACGCATCGCAAGTTATACTGAGTTATATAACTCTTATATCCTACTTATATAAGTTATAGTTCATATACTGAGTCCACACGTTTGCATTTAGTTAAGTTGGACTATGTAGTAATACAAACAGTTCAGTTTGTCAGGTTCATGCAACATTTAGGACATTGTTGGTCAGTCTGTCTGCTTGACAATCCTATTTTGCTGCAATAAAAATGATTGAAGTGAGATGAACAGACTGAAAACTGTATCTTATAAGATAAAACATGTTGACACAGTTTTCCTTTGGGGACATAATTTGAAGTTGAAAAAAGTAATAAATTGCAATATATCGCAGTATCATGATAATATCGCAGTATCGTGATAATATCGTATCGTGACCCAAGTATCGTGATAATATCGTATCGCGGGATCTCTGGTGATTCCCACCCCTAATATATACAGTCTTTTAAAAAAAAAAACGTCAGTCTTCACATGAAACTCTGTAAGGTTTAGGCAACAACACTACCTAGTTAGGTTTAGGAAAAAAAAAGTTCGGCTGCAAACAACCGCATAAGTGCCATTACTGAAGTAAGCAAGTTACCTGACAACGTTGACTTCTCGTTTCACAAGGCAAACAAACCGTGGTCTCCTGGGTGAAAGATCACTCTTTGTTGTGCCCACCCACCTTTGTGTGAGATGTTGTGGTCTGAATACTTAGCTGTTCATGATTACTGGGTTAAGATACAAAATAATTTTGTGGGATATCAATGAATTAGGGCACATTATTTTTCGCCTTTTGCCTGACATGTAGCAGACAGTGATGATATCAAATTTTCCGATAAAGCGCTGGACACTAGCCAAATATGCACAATTACATATCTGCAAAACTGCTGAATCATTCTGAGCTTTTTTTTTCTTACGGTTGCAATGTGTAGGATATGGCCAAAACTGTATTTAACAACATCAACAGAAAGTGAGAAGGTTATAGTGTTGATCTTATGTCAAAGATGTCTATGTATTGTCTTGAGATATCAACGGAAATGAGCATGCTAACTGATTAGCCCCAGCCCATACATTCTTGTAATACCACTTGCAAGATGCCTGTAGCGCCGGACTGCCCTCCGTTTAGAGAATGAAGAGATAGTTCTCTGTACAGAATAGTTTGTTCACTGGATTCATTTCAATATGGAAGAAACAAGAAAATTACTCTAACCCTCGCCTCGTCCTCACCACCGCCCGGAGGCTGCTTTGTCGGGAGCAAAGCACCAGGTGGCTGCAGAAGGCTGACGGAGCTTCTATTAGCAGTTCAGCAAACCCCAGCATCGGGGCTCAGATCTCAGGGGACTGCTGCCCTGACTCCCCACCTGATCGGCAAACTTTCTGTTGCTGCCGTTACACAGCTTAGACCCAGCGCTTCACCAGCCCACTGTGACTATCGGCCTTGGTGTTTTCGCCAGCCAAATCCGAGCCGCCACAGCCGCTAACTCAAACTCATCACCCGGAGCCTCTGCACACTCCCTTCTGAGCGAAGCAGTACCCAGTCAGCAGGGAGGACAAAACAAAAACATGAGTTGTCCCCTCGTCTCTGCTAGCCCAGACCCAAACCAATCAACAAACTATCAAAACATTATGTTACACAGACTGTATTGAGTTTGCAATGTTATTTTGAGTTCTCAGAGTTTGAGCAGTTTGGTTTGATTTCATGTATTCTTGCTAGATGGCAATTTTTACAACTGTTGACTGTAATTGAGATTGTATGGACCCAGTAGTAAAGGTGAAATGCTGCCCCCTATTTATGTGGAGCAAATCTTTACTCATTTACATACGTCAACACAATCTGGTCTTTTGGAAAATACAGCACAGTGGTGGCATTCTCATGCGATTGTAAATGTGTCTAACTCAGTGTAACTTTTTGAATCACTTGTCAGATACACTACGATTAGGAGAAAGTGAATATGGAAACCTCTGGACTTTAATTCTGATTCTTAGAAAATATCTGCAGCTATGTGGTGCTGATGTGAGTGGGCAATGCTAATAAGATATTTATCTGGATGACAGGGGCGCATGCAGGCATTTGCACTCATTTTACTACAACTTGAAAACATATCATCTTAATTCCCTTCAGTTTAAGGAATCAACACAAAGTTCTTATTACGATATTTACATTATAAAATGAAATGTCCTTACCTTTCCTACGTAGAGTGGCTCTGTGCCCGTGTACTCCTCTACCACAAAGAACTGGTTCCACACCCATCCTCTCTTCACTCGTTCCAACGATGAGGGTGCTTGCTCCTGTCTACTTCCTTCTGAGGTCGAACCACTAGTCCTTGAGGCCTCACACCAGCCAAAACTACAGCAGCTAAGAAAACCCAATGCTGCCAGTGTCCAAGCCCCTGATGTCCATGAAAGAGCCATTTTGATTAAAAATAAAACAGGAAAAGGAAAAAATAAATTCAGCCTGGGTCTACATGTAATATAAAAGATGCATGTGAACAGGAAGAGTTGTTTTGTTTTTCGGTCGTAGTTTTACACCAAATGAAAAAGGCCTTTGTGTAAGAACTTAAAAGTTAATCCATGAGATCACAAATATATCTGAGGTTATCTGCTGAATACAGGGTACGTCATGGAGCATATTGGATTCCTACCACCTGCAGAGTGCCTGTTTGTTTTGTAGCATGAACAGTCATTTTGATTCTTTCAAGTATCTGCCCCACCTTTCATAGCAACTTTCACAGCACTTTTTCAAATTATGACCTTAAGGATAATGCCTTTCAAGCTGATTTTTGAAGGCAACAAAAATAACAGATTTTATAGGATTGTCTCACTGATCAGTAGGGAAACTAGTGGGAAACAGGGATACAACTGGAGTGAGAAAAACGCCCCTGAAGATTGATGGTGTACATCCATTCTTGAATTTGTCCTTTTTACTACTTCAGTGCATCTGATTTTACTTGTAGCCTCGTCCTTTCCAATGGTTGGTGCTTGTTTCAAAATTACTATTTTGAACTTCTTTCGCGATGAAAAGTGTTCTAAAGTCCAGCTCCTTGAAAAGTCATGAATAATTTTGTCTACCGAAGAAGAATCCTTGAACTGAGAAAAGGCCAACTAAAATTACTCTTGATGATTTCTTTTGACCTTCGACAGCTTTTCCCTCCAGAACAATCCAGTGGTTTGGAAAGTTCATTCTTCAAAGGTCCAACGGTATTTCTTTGACGATCATGACAACTCCATCAGTGTTTAAAAGGCAAGAGCAGGATAAACCTGTAAAACAGAAAAGAATATGTATGTTATAACTGCAATTTGGGCTGAATCTGTAAATATTTTATACATGGTACTTGGTCCTTCTGAGCCTTAAAATCTGTCAGGGTTTAGGATTGCATAATTGTTTCTTTCTTTTAAGCAGCATTCATTGTTTTGCAATTTATAGACATTAAATAAAGAAAATAAATCATCAAACACCACGTTTCTGCTCATTCTTTTACCTATGTGTGTTCTGAGCCACAAAACCCATATGTTGGTATTTTTAGGAATATCGGAAGGAAACTGTTTTCTGCTAGCGTTTCTTGTGTTCAGCAAGACTTCTAACAATGTGCTTGAGAGCGATTGCAAAACAGTGAGAAGAGGACAGGGAACCAGGTGTGTAGAAAATAGGAAGGGGAGAGAGACACAGAGAGGGAGGGAGAGAGAGAGGGAGAGGTCAATGTTCATCACACACCAGACCCAAAGCATCTGTCTGCCTTTCGTCCGACTGATGGAGCAGCGCTAACATCAGTCAGCTGATTAATTGCATGAGGGAGCACTAATTGGATAAAAGTATTAATCAATTAATTCTATCCAATAAGGCAACAACTCCCTAATACTTCAGACAAACATTGGAGAGTGGTAGGGGGGAGCAGATACGGTCATTCACGGTTGTGAAACATGCATAGAGGTGAGAAAGAGACAGAGTTGACAGAGCAGAGAAGCAGAGAGAGAGGTTAGAGGGAGAGTAAATGAAAAAGAGCATGAAAAAGAACTGAAAAAGAAAATATTGAGTGATAGATTAAAACAGAGAACAGGAGACAGACTGTGTGTGGCTGAGGGTGCGATTAATGGTCTATTTGAAATTTCCAGAACAAAAGGTGGATGACAGAAAAAGGAGAAACAATAACATTTAGTACATCTCTGGCCTTGCAACCTCAAGAAAGGAAGATCGCAACACCAGTCAAAGGAATGCTCCTCAGGCCAGTAGGTGGTTTAACCTATTGTATTTCTGCCGGCTGGGAGAGGACTTCTAATCTCACTCTCCTCCTGCCCGGTAGCGTGCTTGGAGCTTCCGGAAATAATTCCTTCTCAGACTTTTGGCCAAGGCAATGTCCGTGGTATTGGAAACCAACTGCTCTGGGGGTTTCCAATCTCCAGAGCAAACAGTTCAGCAGCAGCGTAACAGCTTAGACCTCTTTGTTCACTCAGTACACTTGGTGTTGTTAATGGAGGAACTATGGGGTTATGGGCACATATAACATATTGGTGATGTTTTCAAACATACGGTGTATTCAGTCATGTGATGCAGGGGTTGCTTCGCAATACCCAATTGAGTTGCCATGACATTGAGCTAAATGTGAAAGGTCAGCATGCTAACATGCTCTATGTGACTATGCAAACACATGGATGTTAAGAAGATGCAGTGAAATGTTTGCCACATTAACATTGTAACTATCACTAAATACTAGTAGTAGCCTCATAGTACAAATGAGGCTGAATTTTATTAGTTAAATGGTAATTAACCAAAGTGTTTTAAATTTTGACCTAATGATACCACTAAATAAAAAGTCAGGGATAACTAAAGTCATTACATTTCATCCCAAAGGGCACACACTAAAATATCAACTTCCTTATGGCGCTATAGGAAAAATCAAAGGATCACCAGGTCAGTAGACTTAACCTCTTGGGACGTTGAATAGTTCCAAACAATTTTATGGCAATCCTTTAATTAGTTTTATATTGGATATTTCAGTCTGAACCAAAGTTGTGGCCAGTAAAATAACTTAAGCAGAGGCTAAGCTATCTTGACTTTTGGATGCTAATATGGGTCAAGCTCACAAATAATCAATTTATTTCATCTTTCATTGGACCCTCCAAGCTTTCTATAAAAATAAAGATAACAAAACATGAGATAACCATGATAACATTACTGGTATTATTTATATTATTAGGAAATACATTATACAATGTGTTTCATGGGATATGTAGGACTCTTATAAGATTAAAAAAGTTTAATGTCACAAATAGATAACCTATCAACAGGACCCGAAAGACACCTTACCACCACACCTTACCAGAGGAATTATTAGTATTATTATTAAACTTGTAAACATACATCCACAATTTCCAGTGCGCAGACCTCAATGGGAGGGTCTTGTTCCATTTGTCTATAAGCTTGGGAGATGCATAGCCATCCTGCCAGGCATTTCTTGAAAGGGCTTTACCAGCCACCCCATCTTGGAAGCACATGAACAGCTGTTCAGTGTGTCTGATTTGGGCCATGCGTTCAACATAACAAGCCAACACACAAACTGGGCAAAGAAGATGCAACTTTGCCTCCCTGTCCCACGCATGGGGTGAAATGCAAAAAGTATCCAGCTGTACAGCCGTTGATCTGAAAGAATGCCTTATGTTCTTGGGAACAGAGGAAGGACTTGGTCTGAAGGTAGCCCTGCTACTGTCACAATGGAGCAGAGAGCAACTGGGGTGCACCAACAGAGCAGCTAGTTCACACACTCTCTTAGCTGCTGTCAGTGCAAGCAGCAAAGTTGTCTTGATTGACAACACCTTCAGGCTGCAACAGGAGAAGGAAAAGGCAAAGCGGCGTAAAGGCGTAAAGCAGCTTTCATGACCATGGCACATGTGCAAATGCCTCCACCCTCGGGTGGATCGTCCTGCTGTGCCAGGGAGAACCATAGCAGGCAGTGAGTGTTCCGTCGGTTGGCAAACAGATCCACAGATCTATGGCCCCCACTATCGGGACGCTCCGTTCCATAGTCATTTCTGTGCCCTAGCTCCACTCCAAGCAAAAGCTTTGTGTTGATGCGGTGCCTCTGCACTCGGTTGCACCTGGTCATCTTGGCTGTAATGAAGGCGATGCTGGTGTGCCTCTGCTGAGGCGGCTCGAGAAATGGAGGCAGCCAGAGGCAGTGGGTGCTCTACCCCGCTAACGCCCCCTTCGGGTTGTGTTGTTATGCTTTGTCTCAGCTTTCCTCTGAGGTTGAGTGAGCGGCAGATGGCGGCTGAGCTTTGATTTCTCCTCATCCAGGCGTTTAAAACACTGAGTGACCAATAAAATCAATCCAAAGAGTTCTTTGATAGCAATGGGGGCTAGAAATGCCAGTGGAAGCATCTTGGCAGTGAACTTCCGGGGATGCTGATGTAGCAGACACGATACGATCTTGTCGTCATCATCTGCAGACGAAGCCAGTGTCTCAGCAGAGATGACTGGAGGCAGCAGCGGAGTGTTGCCGTCAGGGGCGTTGACCATGATGTTGTCGCTCGGAGCAAGGATCCCATCAAAGCATCGAGTGATCCCACCTCTGCTGGCGGGATCTTGGGAATCTTGGGCAGTGTTCAGCAGGCTTGTGGCTGTTGAACACCGCTCTCTGCGTGGTCTGTGCCATTGAAACAGGCTTTGAGTGGCTCAGAATGGAGAAAAAGAGGCCTCCCTTTGATGGGAGGCAGGGGTGTGAGTTGCCATACTCGTTTTGTTCTGTTAGTGTATTGTTTTTTGATTAACAATAAAATAAAAAATGTAATTAAATAAAGGACTAGACATGACACTGGACTCCAGAGAGACAGCAGTCATGGACATCTGTCTCTCACACAGATACTTTCCCTATTGTGCCCTGGACTGATTGACGAGGCAGGCCAACACCAGTGGTGCATTGTGCCTCGGCACTGTGCGTCTACTAACAGTAGGAGTTTGCTTGTTGGCAGTGATAGGCCTATTTTCCAGCATTCTCCAGCTTTGCTCTGACAGCAGTGAAGCAGAATGTAACTGGGCTCTTCTGACTCTGCCCTGTGACCTTCTCTAAAATCCACCACTTGCCCCTGCAGAGGATGACGGCCAATTGACGCTGCCTGGCAGTGATGATGACATACTATTATCATTCTCTGCTGAGGCAGAACTGTGTCCCTCTACAGCCTGGACACCTATATTGTGTTGTTTAAAAGCAAGTTCCAACAGTCCTGAGTCTCCAGTTCCGCAATCGCTGCAAACCAAGGTTGTGGCTGACAGTCTGCAAAAGTCACAGACCATTCTACTGTCATATCACTGCATGCCTGTCTGCTGCGTTTTCTCCCACCGGAGACGCAAAGAACCCTGGGGTCATCCCTTGCACGTATGAACAATGTCCTGCTCCTCCACCATCTGCTCTGGTGGAACGGCTACTGACAGTAACACTCGTACATGCTCTTGAACTGCTAGCCAAGCTCTGAGACTGGGCAACACACTGTAATAGCCCAACAAATACATTCAGATTCCAGATACTTTGTGTCTTACCAATGTAACATTGTCATACTGCTTCCCTTGCATCAAGATTAATTAGTAAAACTAATGCTGCCCTGGCAACTTTCCAGAGGTAGAACATATTGCCTCATTAACTGTTTTGTCTGGCATTCTAGAAACTGGACTTCCTGGATCTTATTTCATTTCACAGCACCACCACCTGTACCACAATACACCACAATACACGACCCACCACTGCCATAACTTAACCTAAATGCTTCACATCATGTAGGAGTCAACTACATTGCCAGTTTAAATTAAGAGTTTGTATTTTACGATGAATAATTCAACTATTCCTACGTGAGATAAAAATGGAGTACATTTCTTGTTGCATTTTGGACGATTGTTGATCGAAAAAACAGAAAACTCATATTAAGCCCTCGTTTGATTGGAATTGAGGAAAATATTTATTTTCGTGTTTCCAATTTGATATTTTTGAGGGGAAAAAATTATATATATATACTGTTTATTCCTCCTTGTAGCAAATATTTTTTTCTACGTGCAACAACATCCCAGAAATTGCCTTGCAAACTGCAACATTTGCTGAGCACCAACTGTTTGGTATAAAACCAAAATCCGCACTCCTCCAATGGATCTGCTTCTCCTTCTGTTCTTCCTCCCCACTTGGGGGATTTCATTAAGTGTGTACACATTTACTCATCATTACATGTAGGTCTAAATGTAGGGAAATGTAAAGAGGGGAAGACTGAAAAGAAATAAATATGTCAGTGTGTTCATATTTCCCTCAAACTTGGCCGTCACTACAGTCGAGTCAGAAGCCGTCACTAGCAGAGGCAAATTTGCGTCAATTACTGCAAATTCTTTTCTAGCAATGGCTAGCAAAACCTGTTGTTGAAAATGAAAATGTGGCTAACATATCGGTCTCTAGCTGGTATATCTTTTTACTGTCTTTCCACTACCTCCTCTACTCATTCTCCAATCCAAAGCTATTGGCAAGCACTGTGCAGCCATACGTGACCTATTAGAGTGCTGGATTGATTCTAGAGTATGGCTGCAGCCTCTCATCAGTGGGCATGCCCAGAGCATGCCCTTTGACAGCTGGCAGTGGACAGACGACAGCCAGGCAAGACTGATCACTGTGAACTGACAGCCCTCTCTGTCTCTGACACGCACACATATCCACAAGTGTGCAATTATGCAATGTAGCCGTGTGTGTGTTTGTTTGTGTGTGTGAACTTGCCTTCCTATCCAACAGGGGACTCATTAGCCAACAGGGGACATTTTGGAAGACCCCTGTTGGTCATTCTCTAAATCATGCAAAAATCATGCCTCTGATGATTTATTTTTACCCAAGAGGGGACAACTGTTTGAGTGTCTAAGGCTACATCCACACTACTACGTTTCCATTTAAAACAGGGGTGTTCACACAGGCGTTTCCGCATGTTTCGAAATGATTTCTGTGCATACTAGCACGCCTGAAAACTAGTGGTGCAACGGATCATAAACCTCACATTGGATTGTATCACGGATCAGAGTCACGGATCAGATCACAGATCGGATCAGCACAAAATAAAAAAGGGAGTAAACATAACTTTTAGAGATCCCTTATCATGTTTTTTTGCCTCCGATACTAATTGTCGATCATTGATGATCCATATTGGCAGATACAGATCCCTTTTCGTAGCTGGTCTACAAGGCTCCATCCATCCCAAAAATGATTTCAACAGCTCTGAAGTCAGTTTAAACCATCAAAAATTCTAAATGTCATCCTTTAACTTTGTTATAGTCATCTATAGTGTTTTGCTATCATATAAACACAACTTAAATGATTAAGAACTAAAAGACTGTATTTTTATGGATTAAATAAAATCTTATTATAGCTTATTCTCATATCATGTGTTTCTTTTATTTTTTGTTGTAACAATATAAGGGGAAAGTGCTATTATGTGGTGATGAATTAACCATTTTGAAGATATTTCTGATGAGTTGTTGAAGATTGGGAAAAGTACAAGTAGTAGGGGAAAGGGAGTATACAAATACTATACTGTATATATATATATATATATATAAACAGTAGCACGGAAGAGAAATAAATGGTACCTCTTTCAAATTGTATCCATTGTTGTGCTTTTCTTGAAATTATATAAAGTTCAATACTAAGGATTAGTTGTTGAATGAGGCTGGCACCAGCTGATTGGTCAGTGGTTTATTTGAGTTTGTGTCCAAAACAAGTTTTTTCTTACTTTTTCAGACTGTGATAAGCTTGTTATCTTTGCCTCACTGCACTGCCATTAGCCTGCTCTCCTCTCTATTGTGCCTTCCCTGACCAATCAGATTAGATACCACTTCAGAGAGCTGTGTGGAGTGCACATATGAGTACTATGAATTACTGAGTGAAAAATGCAAGGCTGCTTCTTTTTTCACGGAAACACTGTTTAACTTGGGTGGAAAATGATGAATCAGTCTCTGCAATGATTAGGACCATTTGTGATTTCCGTGAAAAGCAGATCACGCTGGCTTGTTTCTAAGGCACTGACAGTTATTGCAAACACAGACAACAAAAGCTGGCAAAAGAGGTAGCTGGACAATACCTCCTTAGACCACTTAATGTACTGGCAGGAGAGTGAAATATCTCAAAAAACATTAAATAGATTGCCATGACATATGGTACAGATCTTCAAGGGGGCGAATAGGACAGATTCTGATGACACTTCATCTAGCGCCATTATTAGATCAAAATTGTAATGTTCAAAACAGTTAGCACGCTAACACACAAAATTAAGACCTGACAATGTTAAACGTTAGACGTGCTCAACATCACATTAGCATTGTCTTTGTGAGCATGTTACCATGTTGATGTTAACATTTAGCGCAAAGCAAGTATTATAGTAATACACATGTTCTTAGAAATTAAGCAAAATGTATATACCACGGGTATGTAGTTTGGGACATTATTGATTGTCATACCTACAGATTTTATGAAAAAGGGAATGCTACAACAGTAATAGACAAAACTTTAAAATGGAGTCCAAAGGACATTGCGACATAAGCTATCAGAGAGGTTTAAACAAGTGAGAATTGAAGGTGAATGTGCCCAAAGGATACACTACATCACTGCTGAGAAAAACATAGCTAATGTACTGTAGGAATGGTGTGGTTCAAGGTCTCCAGGCTGTAAAGCTAGAAAGACGACAGAGTTTCATTGGCAAGCAGACTCGTTTGAACAATTCCTTACAATTATAACAAAAGCATTGAGTCTGTACTCAGCTCTTCCCATCAGAGGAGGCTACAGGTCTGCGCTCAAACATGACAGTCACTAACAGCTTAGCTGGACTTGTCCGAGTGCAGTGCAGCTGTGAGTTATAGCCTAGAACCAAATTTTGAACCATGCAAAGTTTTGAGGCAGGGAAATTTGAAATTCATCATAGAATTGAATTGCACATTAGCAGAAAATGTCATGCTTTAATTCATAATTCATGTTTTCACAGATATTGGTGTGTATTGGAGCTGGTCAAAAATGCTCCTGCTGGGCTGAAACATTATTTTTCCTCCCTGGGAGGAGTAAATGTATGCAGACATTCTCTCACTCAGGCAGAAATACATACACACTTATTCAACACAAGCATAGGCACAGAAAATGTATGCAAACTTATGTATAATCATTTGATTTTATTAATATATGCAAGCGTGTACACCACACAGAGCCTCTCTCTGTCCCTCCATCACCAATCCTACCATTAGTTATCGTCTTCACTCTTCATTTCTCACCTCCCTTCACCATCTTATTCTATATTCCATGCACCTCTTTGCCTTCTCTGTCTTTGTCTCTGTGTCTGTGTCTAACTCACTGTCATCAAGTTCTAAAACCTATTGCTTTTCAGTCTTCCATTCTTTCTCTGTCACTTTGTTTAGTTGTATTTTGCTTTGGCTTCTGCCCATCCACACAGTCTTTCTCACTCCATTTCCCCTTTGCACTCTACTGCCACTTTTATTTGTTCTTTTATTACCTTTTTTGCCCGTTGTATGCTCAACAGTCTCTGCAGGTTCCCTCAGTTAGGCTCCATCTGCAGGTGTATCTTTTTGTTATCAATGTTTTTATCCATCTCTCCTCTCATTTCTTTATGGGTTTTTTCAGTTCCATCCTGTATTACTTTAAAACACATTTTCTCAGGTCAGTGTTGTATGATGTTTCATTAACCTCCTCTTGTGTTTTCTGCACATGATCATGCATACACGAATATTTCTCTTTGCATCCTCACATACCCAAACATACAATGTGGCAACTCAGTTGAGCCTGGTATCATTAGGGAATATTGCTGCATCTCTCTCTAATAATAACTTCTTATTTCAAGGGCCACTGTGACAAATAATGGTAGTGAATGCTATCTGAGGGAAGGTTTATATTTGGAAGTTAACAGCCTGAGGTTAACACATGGCCACATTTACTCTCCCCGAGCCTGCTCGCTAGCCACAGTATATCTCGGCATCAGATTGATTGATGTGTGCACTGATTTTGCATTTACTCAAAAACATCCCTTTGCACACACACACGCACACATGCAAAGCTTAACACACTCACACCAGAGATAGCAAGACTCCATCGGCTCCATCTTCCACTGCCAGAGTCTCCCCATCAGATGGATGAAAGCTGCCATCAAAGCCGGGCCCAGGAGGAGTTCAGACAGTCTGCTTATTCGAGTGAACCCGACACCAGAGTCCAATCCCCTCTGCCATGCTTATTAAATAGCCTATTTTGTCATTTCCAATCCCAATTTGTCACAGTCACTTGGCTCAGCAGCCCTGTGCCATGTCACAGAGGAGTGGAAAAAAAATGGCACAACAGAAAACATGTCTGTTTATGTAGTGTATCTAGCAATGGTAAAGTTTTAATGGGCTGTTTGCTGTGAGACTGACAAAATGAAAAAAAAAATGAATAAAATAAAAGGAAACGAAAAACAGTTTCCTTTGGAGTGTGGAAGGGTTGCTTTGAAAACAAGTGTACAGCCTCGTGGAAGTTGTGTAAATTATAAATGTGCAGAAATGATGATCTGCTAAACAGGCAAACATTCTTAATAAACATATATGCAACAATATGCAACTTTAAATTTACCAGTTATATTTTGTACTGTTTATAATGTTAGTATAATACATAAAGTATTGTGCAATCATACTTAACAAAGTCTATAAAATTGTCCTCTCATGCCATAATTCTCCAAACATCAATTATATCAGACCACAAGACAAAATCCTCCATTCAGACCACCTCTGCACAAACAACACATTTCATCCATCTGAATTAATCAGTCCCCATGTAGTTTAACAAGCATCAGGGCTCCTTTCTGATTGGCTGCCAAACATCCTAGACTCCGGCAGCATGCTAGTTGGTTTTTGCTATTGTTTGGTTCTTTCTCTCTCTCCAACCGGACTCTATATTCTGAATCCGAAACCCCATGTTGTATTGGCAAGTCAATGATATGCAGCCGAGCGTGACCGGGGAGAACAAAATCTGCATTGACACAGGGAGCTGTCTAGAGAATGGGTGCTGCCTTGCATTAGGCTGCTGTGTTTGCTTATGGGTTATAATGAGAGGTGACATATTGTCAGTGCCTTGCTAAAGCTGGTCTCCTAATTACACTAATTGCTGCTTTTCCACCCCCGTCCATCCCTTTCTCTTTAAATCTCTGCCCTCCCCCACCGCCTCCCTTGTTCCCAATCTCCCATTCCAATACTGCTGCCACTCTTCAAAAGTCAAAAGCTTCCACCCACATACCAAGATGAGCCTGCACCCATTCATTCGCTTTTTCTTTACATCCATCATTTTTTCTTCAAGATCTTTTTTCATGAACTGCCACTGTTCCATTCCTTTTTGTCTGTCTCTCCATCTTCGACTGTCTGTCTTTCTCTTGCCTGTCCCTATTGGGCTAGCCTTTCTGCCCATACATGCCACACTGTCCACTACGGCTGCACAGGCCCCCATGCCTAGGCTGCCAGCTGCACAATTACTAAATCGCTCATCTCACGGGTGGCTGGCGCACTGTATCCTCAGATTTGGCTGGGAGGGAGAGAGAGAGAGAGAGAGAGAGAGAGAGAGAGAGAGGCAGCATATGAATGCAACAAATAGAAAGGAAAGAGCAGTGGGATCTGAAGGGGTAGACCGCACTAAGAGCCCGAGTGTGTGTGTGTTTCGACTTATGCTTATGTGCATGCATGTGTGCAAAGGAAATATTCTGCATGTCACTGTGTGTGTTCACGAATCCATGTACAGTAGGCGCGCGTGTGTGTGTGTGTGTGTGTCTTCGTGAAAGACAGGTGATGGCCAAGGTAGTTGACAGCTGTCAGTGCACATGGGCTCGGGATGGTAGAAGAGCGCTGGTGTCTGTCAACACACTGCTCTGACTCTGCCCTTAGCTTTAGGCCGACTATGCTTAGGCACCAGTGGTTTTCTGGTTGTCCTGAGAGGGTCCTATGAGAGCTTCTTCCAGCCAGTGCAAATGCAAAACTAAGCGAACTGGATGGACTGCTATGTCAACAAGTTGAGCATCGTGCTATGAAAGGAGGATTGATTCATCATGGACCAGGAGACTAGTCTGGAGCAGAGGGATACACTTCCTACACTGAGCATTTTAGAGCAATAGAATAATAGCACACTAGCCTTAGGTTCACTTGGCATGGAGTCCCAACAACATCTTCCTATAAATGGGTATACAGTGCCATGGGCATCGGTTTCTTGTGCAACTTGTTCTGGCATGTAAAGCTTTTAATGTTGGAAAGACTCTGCAACAACATGGAAAGGCAATTATTCAGCAAGCGTTTTTAACTATATTTGTTCCTTGTATAGAAACATAAAAATAGACATGTATGTACAGAGGGCAAATTCAGGATTACACATCGTGTCATCCAATTTTACTCTTTTTCCCAATTTGCCATCCCTTGTTCCCTCTCCAAGCAATATCAGCATTTACCATATTTATTGGTTGCAAATTATTTATTCACCAATGTTTTTGGAGAAAGCTCAGTGTATTGAAGGGCCAAATTAGGAAACTTAAGAGAGAGGATGAGGGTTTTTAGAATGTTAAATTTTTTTCCAGAGATTGATGTTCAGTCTCACAGCTAGGTGAGGAAGTGAAAGTACAAAGTTACGAGGTAATTTAGAAGCAGGCCTTTGGAAAACCAAATAAGAAGTTCAGTAAGTTACCTACATGTCTAGTCCAGCCCTCACTTTTAGGTGGATGAAATGTCCCCATTCCATGGTAAATAGAGCAGGATGCTAACAAAGAGCACCGTTTGATGAGACTCATTCCAGTGGCTAACTGTCTACTTCCTCTTCTTCTTGCTCCACACATACCCTGCACCCTGTTGGCCTGACTGCAAGATGCAATCTACTTGTTCTACCACACGACAGCTAACTGGTGTTGTTTTGGCTGGAAATGATTTAAGTAAAAGAATACACCTCTCACAAAGGAAATGGTACCACTTTGAAAGTGAATGCATGAGCCCTTTGGCAAAAAATATGTATTAGTACTTTAGATCCAGGATTATGTATTTTATCTAATTAATGCAATAGCAAGCGATAAGCAGAGAAATCGGGTGACTAAATGTAGCTCAAAGGTTAAAATACAAGAAAGAAAATTTAAGATCAAAACCTGTTGACCACATCTATTTTACTGTATCTATTTTAACTCTTGACTAAGTAGCAATTGTGTTTTACATAGCAACAACAAAATAGCCTCAAGAAGAAAACAATAGGACACTCACAACAATTAACTAATCAACCCCGATAGCATAAAACTACATTGTTTGTACCTTTTAAGCTTCCCTCCTAACTGTGTAAAATAAAGCTAGAAGAGCAAAAGTAAGAATAGAGTATGGCTTGCCATGTCATGTTTTGATACTTAAATGAATGCTTGGACTGTGTACTGAACCTGTAAACGTGAAAGCACATCAGTAAGAGCCCAATGGATATCTATTAGGCAGAGTTCTCATAAAATCATAGGTAAAACCTCAAGATTGTTTTTTCTTCCAGGATTTACATTTCTTCTATATGTTACTAGTGTTCGTTTTTTTTTCATTATTGAAAAAGAATCCTGTTCTTGAGTAATCTCTTAATCCGTTTCATCATTTCTGTTTATCCCTCACCTTTTCCACCTCCTGTGTATATGGCTTTGTGTGTGTGTGTGTGCGTGTGTGTGTTTAGTCTCTCCCTCACATTGATAACACTTCTGCTGCTTTGTTCATAATCATGTTACATACAATATCTAATCCTTTAATATATTCAGAGGAATAGACTTCAGAGGCAGTTACATGTTTATTTAACTTTCCTCTTTATCTCTGTGTGAATCTAAAGAGCCAATACACTGTGACAGGAGCCAATCTCAAACCCCGGACCAAGTAATAAATATGTACCAAATACAAATAATGAATGAATAATAATTGCTTGCATATGTTAAAAACATGTGTGAAAAGACAATTTGAGAACTCCTGTGTCTCATAAAGAAGAGAGAAACACATTGTTTATTACCAACCCGATGTTGGTTCTTTTCAATCCCCCATCTTTCTGTCCTCCTGTTTCCCTCCTCCCACAATATTGCCCTACTTTTTCCTCTCAGTGTAGTTCATTTTTCCTGCTGGAATGCTTTTGCTAGGTGGCCATACATCCTGACTCTGTGCGCTGTGTGGCGCACTCAGCCATGAGATTCCCATTAGGCCAGATTGTGGTCAGAAAGGACCGAACCTGACTGTGTTTCTTCTCCCCCTCCACAACACTGTGATTGTGTGTGTGTGTGTGTGTGTGTCTGTGGTTGTGAAATTGTGTGAAGGCCTCCCCTAATGCCTCTCTTCTCAAGTCCCAGGTGCAGCACCACCCTAGCCAAGGATGGATGATCAAATCCAAAATAGAAAAATAAAGAACAGCAGTGAAGAAATATAAGCACACCATGATGAGTTTGGTGACGTTATTGATGTAATTATTGCCACTTCCGGCTTCCTCATATTAAAAAACACACCCACCACACACATGTACTCACAAAAGTTCTCAGTGCATGCACGTCATGCAGTGCATGCGAGATGATCGTAATGTTGTGTTCGGAGTAGACAATAGGTAATTACATCCTTGTTTCACATTAAAGGAAATGGACATGTTATTTGCGGAAAGGTCAAGCCTCCATGCCCGGGGACGGGTTGTATAACTGCAGTAATTATTACGTAGCTGCTCAGAAATGAGAGGAAACCTCATGTCAAATGTCTACAGCCAGGATACAAGCCGTTTGAATCCTCATCTACGGGTTTTAGCAAATGCCAGTGTTGAGGAAGTTGAGAAAGGAAATTGATTATACGATTTCTTTACTCATTTCCTCACATTATTCACTTTCTAAAAGTCTTTGCTTGCCGTTCGTATCTTGTTCAGAATGTCTCTGAAAGACTGTATTGAGCAGCATTTCCTCCACTACACATCTCTGCATTTACCATCTACAAAATGGATTTTAGCCTGCTTGGCAGAGGTTGATTCACTCTCACCAATATCTGAAACTAGATGAGGCTCTTTTGCTATTAGTTTCATGTCCTAAGTGCATTGACAGACTGCTTTGTTAAGTTTGCTGCTGTAAACCGCTGTTTCTGTACACTTCATATATTTTTAGTAATACAGTATTTCAACTTTAATCCTTGCATGCTTCTTTGTGAGCAATCAAGAACGTTTCTCCCTTTCCTCCAACACAGAATTGGTGGATTTCCACACAAATCCGACTCTAAATCTTGCAAAAGGCAAAGAAAATCAAAACAATTAATCCAATTGTGCTCAGAGCTGGCACAATTAATTAAGGTGGATGCAAATGGAAATCCTGTTTAGGCACGGCTGTGTTCTTCAAACTATAGGGGATTTGTATGCAATGGGTGCACCCTGAACAGATGCAGCCTAAGCCGTTTCAAAGAAATGGAAGCAATGGATATAGAGCACACAGAATCAGGCTACGGCAACTGATTTCACATAATAGGCACTTCACAGGACACACCTCCTCATCATCCCAGTGAGAGCCTTTTCCAAAATCAATAGTTGGCTGAATATTCACTTCTTCATAGTTTCACACACGTGAAAACAAATATTTATCCTTTTCTGTGCAGCAGATACGGACACAAGTACACACATAGGCACATACATAGACACCAATAGTAGTGTCTAGGATGTGGTAAAGGTGTGTTTGAGACACAACACAACTCTAAAATTCATCCTGAATTTCATAACGGCTTCTCTGAAGCCCCTATAAATATTTTAAGTTGTTCCCCAATCTCTAACAGCCCTCTGAGGAAATGATGAGATCCATGAAAAGATATAGGGAAAAGCACTGAGGCGCACAGGGGGGAACTCGGTAGTAGTTGATAAACAGAGCCAACGTTCTTGGATAAATACATAGTTTACGCCCCAAAAGTGAACTCTGTTGGAGAGGGTCATTACGGTACCCATTTGTCTTCTGAAGCAAACCTCTTCTGGGTTAGGAGAACCAGAGTTGACAGTTTATGGGGCGAGAAGTCAAATAAAACAAATTGCCTCAGCTTTGGATACAAGCGAATTCTCTGTGCCCAGCAGCAAAACAAATGGGATGGCAAGGAGAAGGTTTCTCTCCTTATAGGTTTATAATTCACTTGCTCATGCTAGAAATGACAATAGGCACAACGAATGGCATTTACAGTATATCAGTCAGATGAGTGTGAAATGAGAAATGCCCTCACTGTGGGACCCTTGACCCTCTTGGTTAGTTATCCCAGACATAAAAGGACCGAGGAACACACAAGGTGGCATGTAATGCAAATCAAACGATTATTCATTTCCTACTTGTCAGTTTATTGCCAGTAAATAAGGATGTAAGTGTTCACTGCTGTCAGCTGGAAGTCTTTGTTTTCACGAGAGGATTCAAATTCACCAGCGTCATGCTTTGATGTGCAGTTTGGGTATTTAGGTAGGAATCAACAGTCTAAACCTATAAAGAAAGAAACCTTTTCCTTGAAATAATTTGACTTTGAGCGAACATTGCGTATCGTTACTTTCGACTTCATCAGTCGGGATGAAAGGAACACAAGGGAAAGAAACTTCAATTGTTCATATTGTTGTTGTTTTTAGCAAAATGTCTAATTATTTTACGAATATGTTAACACAAAGAAACATGTCTCTTTATCTTGATAAAAAACAACAGTATTTACAGAATAACAGCTTTATTGTTAACACCTTTCACTGTAGAGGGACAAAAGAAACATCTTTATCATCCTGCCAATGACTCGTGACCGTTAAACCTGCTGAAAAACTCTGACATGGCAAACTTCAGGATGTGTTAAAATACTAAATAATCCCTCAAATGATCATGACTGTGACACATGCGACAATAAACACAACAAAAATGGCAGCTTGAATGAATTTACTGTTAATGAATGTGATCCAATACAACTTAAGGGGTAAAACACTGCCAAAGTATACACGCATTTTTCCGTGATTCTGGTAAGCGTTACATGCTGACTTGGTCAGGCATATATGGGCTAGGAGAAAACCGTGTTACTTTCATACCGTGTTTCTTTCATACCTTGTTACTTTCACACTGGCTTTTCCCTACATCATACACAAAAAATAACATGAAATTATTAAACCCTCAAGTGCAATACCTGGCTTCCAGTTTGAAGTCTGTAAGTCTCTCATTTGTCTCTTCTTTCACTCATAGAGTTTCTGTTTCAGCTGTCTTCTTTGACTCATCCTTAAACCATTTTTGTGCTCCCTGTCTGCTAGCAAAGTAATTCTTCTGCATGGGCGTATTTTCTCTGTCAGACACTGTCTGCTGTATGACTGACAGGTTCATTACCCTATCCCCATTACGATATTGCCTAATCAATCTATTGATTGTATTCTGCTCAAGGCAGAAAAGGCAATCTTTTGCATGAAAATGACCAAGCCTGTGGAGGAAGAATTCCAAGGAGAGACAAGAGAGAAGGCGATTGTTAGGGTGCAATTGGCGGCTTAGCAGAGTAATGACGTTTACTGGCGAACTGATCAATATTTATGTCAAGATGAGCTCTGTGTAACTGTTCCTCACCGTCTAATCCAAACTGGCACTACAGTACATGGCCGAGATTGGCATAATAGTGGTATTACAAAATGGATGGACTATCTATAGAGACACTATATATGAAGGGGAAGGTATGAGAAATGCAAAAAAAAAAAGAGACAGAAAATCCCTGAAGACCTTCAGAGCCTTTCTCTCAGTCCTCGAGTACCCGGCCAGTGAACAGCACTAATATTGAACTACGGGATCAAAAAGGAGAAGTTCAACAAGAAAATGACAGCCGCCCACGGGTGCTGCAATGCCCCGCACTCCACTGTGAGGTAATTCACACCTTTGAAGTCAGCTCACTCACTCCCCGCTGAGGTTGCCGCACGGCTATCAACCGAGTATTGGGAGAGTGAGTTCCCAACATTATGATCACAATCATTAGGACTGCGATGAAGTTGTTATTGCCATCATAAAAATAATACTGTCCATCAGAAGACAATCAGAATCACGACATGTGGCCAGAAGTGGACCGGCAGGACGACGCCGGCTGTGTTAGTAAGGGGGTGGAGTTATATTCATCCGAGTTAGCTTGACTTTTTGGACTTTGTAAAGTAAAAATATCTCATTTTGCTGGTGTGTACAGTATGATGCAAAGGGAACATTTCTCCTTAGATTGCAATGCTGTTTTTCTTTATTATTTCATACTACTGTAGGTGTAAAAGGATTTTAAAAAATGCTTGTAGTGTGCGAATTTTAGTCTGCAGCCTTCAGAAAATATAAGAGCTGGACTACAAGCCATATAGTGTGTCCTACAGTAAAAGTTGTAACATGAACAGATACAGTATAAAGAATGGAGGCATGGCAAGCTACTGTGAGGATTAACCTGATTTATGAATGGATAATTGAAGAGGAAAACTGTTCAAATTACACAGTAATATTTGTTTAATAATCATTTATGTTACTAATTTAATAATGAGCTTGCAAATAGAAACAATCTACCGTAGTGCAATTTGCACAATAACACCCTGAAATGAGATAAATGTAACTAAATCAAGATGTGAAAGTATTGTTAATCAATGTAAAAACTAAAGGTCAAATTCTACACTTGGCACTGAAAACAACCTTGGCACTGAAAATGGAGCTTACAAACTATTCCCTTTGGGATGTAATATTGTGCTTAGGATTTTATTTAATTATTAATTGCTTTGATTACCCAACCACTAATGGTAGCTTTTTATCTTCAGTAACCCCTCAAAATCGAAGAAAAAAAAAGAAGATATACAGTTTAAGAAATAGAGTAAACAAACCGATGTGATTCCTGTAATCTGGTAAATGTTGACTACATGTATGAACAACAAACATTAGAGGCTATGCTCTAATCTGTTATGTTCTGACATGTAGTTACAATGTACATTCTAACTAGTCATGAATAAATATATTGCTTTAGATTTATGAATTGTTAGAATTAAGAAATTATAGAAAGTCTGTTTTATCTTGATGGCTCTTGGTGAATAATAATTAGAGCTGTAATGACCCTACTGTTACAGCTAGGTAATGAGAAGTACTCTAATGTACATCGCCCACTTTCTAAGGTAAACTGAAGAAATCCCTTACTAGCTTCTTTAAAAGGTGCAATGTGTAAGATCTGGCTACACTGGTCAGATTAAACGCAGCATGCTGTGACCAAAGGCGCTGGGATTTGCGCTGAACACGATTCGCTACAGCTAACTTCTGACTGAAGGTCCGTCTCCCAGAGCCGCCGCCGGCCAATTAATTAAGATTTAACCTAATAGAGAAACAATAAAAACAAACACGGACCCTCTACCTTCTACTTCTTCGTCCTCTCATGTTGGACTGAAGACAAACTGGATGCTGGATTTCTGAAGAGATGTTCAAGACTTGTAGCTGTGTTCTCAACAAAAGCAACATTTACTTTAATGCTTACAAGCACTTAGGCACACTTCCAAACCTTTACATTCAGTGCTGGATATATTCAGCACCACATCGCTAATAATCTGAGGTCAGCATCTCAGCCTTTTATGTGGATTTTCCAGAATGTGTTTAAAGAAGCGGTTTAAAGAGAAAGCTTTGAACTCTGTTCCTTGTTCAGTGTTTTTGAAGATTCATAGAAATCTGGGAAACATTGTGAATGACCTTTAAGAGATAATTTAGGTTTGGTGCCGTTTGTCCCATGAAATAAAACTGATTATAATTTGTGTGACTGTTCCGTGACTGTCTAGGATGAAAACAAATTGAACAGAAAATAAGATGACAGCTTAGCTGCATTTTTTTTTCTTGCCATAGATCCTCAATTTGTTGGAAAATGTTATGAATAATTTGACGACTTGACTGGGAAAGTGAACAGAGACACATGGAGAAAATAGAGAACGAAATTGTGAGACAGACAGACATCTTAGGGCGGCAAAGAGCTAATGAGACTTGAATAAAGAAGAGTGTACTGAAAAAGTATAGCCTACGCCGCACTCCCACGTCAAGTCGAGGACAATTACAGTGTGCACCCGTGTCAGCTATCAAACGCCACTTCCTTTCATTTTTCTTAATTACTGGGCAAATATTCTCTCCTCTTCTGCTTCATTAGATACTTTGTTGAGCATTGAGTGATGTCAAAGAGATGATGGAGGGACAGAGCAGTGAAGCGAGAGGGGGAAAATGATATCACCGAGAGCCCTTGTCTTTCGTCAGAGATTAGGCCCCTTAAGGCCTTCAGAGTGCCGCCACACTCTATAACTCAACCAACAACTCTGACAACCAAATGACTATAGATTATGGTTTTGATGGGTGACCAACTCCTGTCTGGCAAGTTAAAGGGATGCTGGGGCATTATGAATTTTAGTGGGTTATCTCTCCTCACCAGGCGCCTCTCTCGTTGTGGGGAAAAATGTCTTTATGTTGGTACTTAGCCATTGTTTCAGATGAGGAATGTGCAAACAAGCTAGATATAACGCAAATGCAGACACCCCACACTAAACGCATACAAGCAAACACACACACGCACAATGAACATTGCCTTGTGAGTATTATTCAAAATGTCTATTGTGTCCCATTAGGAAACAAAAGATATGGTCAGCAATCAACTGGACTTGTATTAAAAAAAATAAATCCATCAGGAGGGAAAATAACTGTTTTAGTTCATCAGTGCCACTTGTCTACAAATACATAGCTTATCTTTCCAGAAAACTCACAGGGGTTCTGATTTTCTCCAATTTAGAATAATTGTGTTAAGTGGGCCACCCCTGGACTCCGTTCCCTTATATGTGCCTCTCTTCCTCCCTCTCTTCCTCACTGTCTTGAAGGCTTTCTTTGTCTGGCGCTTCTCTCTCTTTCCTCCCCCTGTCTCTTTCCCCCCATTTTCTCTTTCCCCCCCTTTTCTCTTTCTTCCCCCTGTCTCTTTCCCCCCCTTGTCTCTTTCCCCCCCTTGTCTCTTTCTTCCCCCTGTCTCTTTCCCCCCCTTGTCTCTTTCCTCCCCCTGTCTCTTTCTTCCCACTGTCTCTTTCTTCCCACTGTCTCTTTCTTCCCACTGTCTCTTTCCCCCCCTTGTCTCTTTCTTCCCCCTGTCTCTTTCCCCCCCTTGTCTCTTTCTTCCCACTGTCTCTTTCCCCCCCCTGTCTCTTTCTTCCCACTGTCTCTTTCCCCCCCTTGTCTCTTTCTTCCCCCTTGTCTCTTTCTCTCTCTCCAGTGCCCTCCCAAACAGTGCAGCGAAATTGTTATTCCCAAGTCATTATCTTATTTGTGCGTCTCCACTCAGCTGTAAATCCTCTAGGTATGCCTCTCTATTCTCTATTAACTCGACTGCAGTCAAGCTTCAGCTGCCAATCACAAAACACTGCTGAAGGAGAAAAGAGCAATAGAGACAAAGACATGGAGAGAAGAAGAAAAAAAGAAAGAGAGAGAGACACAGGGACACAAAAATGTGGTCAATACAGTGAGGATAAGTTTGCAGCTACAGGAATAAGATGTGGAAAAACAGACAGAATAAGAGATACAGAGAAGAGAAAGAATCTTTCAGGGCTAATCGGGGCTATAGGGCCAAGCGAGAATCCAAATGAGGGGTCAGGGACTCAAGGTTGCTGCTATGGAAATAACTGGAAAGAAAGATAACTTCATTCCTTTTTGTTTTCCATATTTATGTGGTAGATAAGACTCAGCATGCTAGAAATGCATAGAATAGTCTATACTAATTGCAGCCTGGGTAAACACACACATTATGTAGCATATCGACCAGTACAGTCTAATTTAATCCAACAGCAGTGTTTGTGCATTACAGAGCTCCTACTATTTTACACCCTCAGAAACAAACGTATCCTCTAAATATTCTCCCAAAAACAGCATATATGCTTCACAAAGTAATATTTTGTGTTAAAATGCATTGCTTATTGTAAAAGAGACAATTATGGCTCAATGACAACAGAACGACGAGAATATTCGAAAAACTTTTTCGAGCTATTTCTTCATTTGAAGATGTAACTAGCTAAACTGGCGAGGCAACATTTCTGCAGGCTCCTCAGAAGTGTTGTGGAAGCCAAACTCTGAGAATATCTGCCCTCACTGCCAACAGGATTACTAAATTTAGGCAACCGATTAGCAACGTTGAGAGAGGAGGATTTTTCAGAACTAATGACCTACATAGAAGCAGAGCACATTGTCCAATTGGAGAAAAGTGTCACCTTACCAATTAGGAATTCACTTCGTACGTTGTTTTAGTTTGATATGCTTCCGGACAAACTGATAATAGAGATGCAAAAAACCTAACTCACAGTGGAGTCATATATTCCAGTCCATGTAATGTAACAATTCTGCAAATCAAATGTAAATGAGTGTTTCTTTGTGGAACAAAATATGTGGCTCCAAAGCCACGCTGTGGGTTCCACTGCATTTAAAGTCTGTATATAAAACATGATGCGCACCCGTGTGCTGCCTTAAATCAGTTTTTAAAAGTACCTCATTAAATGCTGCTACAGCATGCTAAACAATGCAGACTAAATGACTGCACTAACTGTACACTTGAACGATTAATTCTTACTTTTTGCTATCTCTGGTAATTTGTACAACTGTAATGGGCTTCCCACACGTCTCTGTAAAAGCTCTCAGGCAGCTACAGCTACTTCAGGACTCTGCTGCTTTAGTTTTAACAAAGACAGCTGATCACCTCAAACCTTGTTTCAAGGACTAAAAAGCATCTCTGACCTTTTACCTTGTCCTACTTCACTTCTCAGGCCTTACTTGTTTCCAAATTTGATTCCAATCACGATGAAGCTGCTTTCGAGAGCAAAAATTATTGCTTTTGAATCACGGCTATAATGTATGTTTGTTGTCAGTGTTTTTAATCAAATATGAGATATGAAGTATGTTGTTTTCTCTATGATTTATTTATCTCTTTTCCAGCCTCTTCATTCTGTTGTTTTTGTCTTAGTACCTTATTTAAAGCACACAGAATTACTATGTATGGTATTGTGTTAAACAATACAAACTAAGTTGCAATGACTTGAACATTTATTAATATATTTGCACAGTAAAAATCTACATTTGGTTTGTAGCTCTATTGACAGATTATTATTATTTGTTTTGCTCCATCTTAATATGCCATGACATTTATTGCCTTTTGCTTGAGTTGAAGTTTGGCTGCATGCAATGTTAAAGGTTGTTTTATTGGATGCACACAGTATATGACACTTATAGCAGGTCAGTACTGTACACCAGTATTGCTTTCAAATCATAAGCTTGTTGGATTCATTATTGCAGTCAAAGTTTGCTTTCTGTATTAAATAATGAGAGGGATTGGCTGGGATGAAAATGAGAGGAATTCAAAAATAACACACGCTCTGGCGGCCTACCGTGGCCCAAACAGTGGGGACAAAATGACCCATGTAAGTCGTAAGGGTGGTTGCTGATATGGCCCCCAATTGAAGCCCACTTTGGCCCCATTAGCAATCCACACTGGCAGACCACATGGAGCACATGTTAGCTGTCCAAACTGAGCCCAAATTCCAGCCCCTCGAAGTCACTAACCTCACTGTGGCCAGTATTGACTGTGATGTACAGTAAGTGTTCTTTCAGTTTTAACCTTTCCAAATAAACACAGTGGACATTGAAATACACACTGATGTGGGTATGCTGACCGTACAAACATTGAGGACACGGGTCTGAGCATCCATAACACACACACACACACACACATTCATTGTCACATCTCTCCCTTTCGTCTGTCTGAAGCGACACAGTGAGTCCGGTCCGAACTGCACTTGTTGTTTGTTCTCCCCTTCTATCTCAGATTGGTAAACACAACTTGTGTCTGTGCTCTGAATGGGAATCAGCCAGGGTGCCTGCTCAGCCCTGTCTGCTTGGATTAATCCTTAACAGGTCAAGGTCAGACACATTACAACAATACCAGCCCGGTAATAAGCACGTCTGAAGATTTTGCGAGCTCTAATTTAATTCCTAGAGCGTTATGTGAAGCAGTGGAGGGACACAAAAGGGATAAGAGAGAGGGTGAGAGGACGAGAGCGAGAGACCAAGAGGGAAAGACAAGGGGTGAAACAACTCAGTGGTTGAATTAATGGCAGGACCTCGTCGCCGCACCGCTAACAGTTTTCTTCACTAAACCCCCTCCACATCTGAATGTGGCAATCAGCTTCATTGGAGAATTAACAGGAGCATTAGAGTGGAGGACACAAGCAATCAGTGTCCTCTAAGTTTGCCGTGCCGCATTGCCAAAATAAAGTATTACGGCTCGTCTGATCCTACTTCAGAGAAGACACATTTCACAGTCGGCAAAGATGCAAACAGTGGGAGCAAAGCTTCAAGGAAAAGAAAAAAAAATGAAACAGAGCATGATGTTGATTTAACACAAGGAGACAAGACCATGCATTTGCTGTTAGTCTTATGGGACATGTGCTCTGCCTTGTTCCTTGTTGTTCCTATGAATGGTAATGGCCTTATAGATCCTGCTAGGCCAGGGTTGTTAGCAGAGATCGCTGCTGGAAATTGATTGGTTTCTGGCATCAAAGAGAAATGTGTCCTGTATTCTTATTCAAATGAGAAATTATCTATTCACAGATGAGCGACACATACCCTTCACCCCAAATTGTAAAGCCCATAACGTTCAATGAAAATACTTCAAATTAAACTTTCAGATCCACGCTATGATGTAATATAAGGTGTCAATTCTGAGTGATTTGCTTAAGAGTCGATAAAGACACCTGCAAAATAAAATAATTGATCGTTTCCAAACAGTAGTGAGCTGCAGACAGTGAGGCCCTGAAGGTCTGTGGGTTCACCTTCCTATCCAAGACTGCAAGTTACTTGCTGCCATTGACCTCACATGGGGCACATCACACACAAATAAATTTGTGTCATACTAATCATGTAAAGCCGACATAATCCCTGTGATCAATTAATGTTGATTAGAAGATATACGGTAATTGATGACTCCTCAGGTAAAATCTGTTAAACACCATTAGAGTGTCTAATACTTGTCCTCACTTCATGCTTGCAGATTTTCACCTATACCCTAGGTCATTTCTTTACTGATGATATGAAACAAGTCTGTATAACCAAAATAGCCTAAGAATGTCATATCACCTTGTTTTTGCAGCTTTAAGGGTTTTGCTTAATGTAGGCATATCTATTAAATGTCCATAGAGGGCACCAGTACATATAAAGTATGTGTGTAGCCCAACTTCAAATAGGATGTGTGCTTCTAATGATGAATGAAAGATATTTTGTCAAATTTTACGAAAAAGTAATGATAACTCACAGTGTGACAAAGAAAGAACTGCAAAAGTGTGTATATATTAGACACAATGGCACAATAAAAAGAAGTGAGGTCTGAAGCCACAATCTATTGAAAATCACCATCATCATATCTGAATGACAAATCTGTGCCCGAAGCAATTTTATTACGTTTTTTGATTGGCTGTTAATATGGTAAAGGTGTTATCAAGTATAGGCAAATAATTAGTTTTGCTTAATGTCAGGTAAGGAGTGGCTTCATGTTTAAACTAAATCAACATAATTTGTTTGTCGGAAACAGGAAGCAAACCCCATCTCTGTTGACGAAGTCAGGAACTTTGTCCATTCATTTTCAGCAGGATAACAATGCTACTACCACCAATGCTAACGAGCGCATTTCATATGAACAAACAAGCAAAACAGACTTTTTCGGGGGCCAGAAGAATAATTTTCCACACATCTACAAAAGGCTTGCTATTAGAAAAAACTCAAACACGTGCCATTTAAAGCATTTCAATGATCAGTGCTGTTGTTGTTTTTTTTCAATGAGGTCAGTCTCTAATGGCGATGCATCGAACTGTACTTCAGTCGTGCAAATCACTTAGCATGTGTGTTTAATGTGTGTGAAAATGCAGCTAATTGAAGAGAAAAAAAGAACAACACACCAAGAAACAATCAATAGATCCTTAAGGGGTAATGATGTGTCTGAACACAGCAGCTAGCTGACCGTTTCGTTTTAAGACCACACATGCACAACAGTACCGCACATTTATCATACAGCAATGGGAGGTCAAAGACCCTGGGAGAAAACAGCATTGTAGATTACACACACACACACACACACACACACACTTGATACATGCTGCATCTTAAACACACACACACACACACATATGCAGGCCTGAAAACACACGCACGCATGTACACGTTCCTCTTTGTGCTCATACACAGACACAAACACACCTATGAGGCTGTGCTACCGCAGAAAAAAACAAATGGTTGCAGCTGCTAGCCATTTAATGGCACCCTGTTGGGGTACTATGACAGTAATAGCCCTCCGAGCAGCAGTAAGATATTATGACTGGTCACACAATACTCTCAGCAGAGGAATATTCCTGCAACCAGAGCCTGACACGAGGTGAACATTTGGAGGAGTGTTTGCATTATTAAAGAGGTATAGCTCTACTTGGGATAATAAATGGACTCATCTTTTCATATGCTAAATTAACAGTGGATACCCTGACTCCAAGGAGTTGCTCTGTGTTTCATCATACATGATCAATGCTCATATTTCTCTAAGGAATAGCACTGGAAGTTGAACTAGCACTAACAATACTACCAGTATGACTTAAGTTATTGATAGCACGTCTCACAATCACTCTCGGCATGGAGTAAGCATTTGTCATTTGACAATGAATGATATCACCATTACATTGTTTTCACACCTATCCCACGTTATCGCCACTGAGATGGAAGCGATGAAATGGAAATTATCTCCTGGGGCTTGCAATCGCTAATGACATAGCACACATCGCGGTGTTCATGTTCACACTGAATGAACAAATTAAGTTATATACTATTGAGTTCAAGTTGTAGGATAGGCTGAGTTTTGTTCAACCTACAAAATGACACTAAATTAGGGTTTAGGTTTGCTGAGCTGATGCAAGCCAAATAATCTACTGTATGTTTATTTACCTTATAGACATCTGGATGAAATATTTGGAACTTGAATATTTGGCACTTACATGTCAGAAACTGTCAAATATAGCAGCTTCTGACTTGAATATGGCATCAGAGATGTAAAACTAAATTAATCATGTCATCTTAAAGTCGTGTTACTCTACAGTGTGCTTGTATTTAGAATTTTTTTGAAAGAACTGCATTTTGTTCATTTTATATCGTCTTTCTTTTTTTCACATCTGCCATAAAAAATGTGGATGATTATTTAATGGTTTCAACAAAGAATACAAATTATATTGAATGAGTAACAATGAGTGCAAATCTGTGTTATGTTCCCGATTGCCAGTATCATTCATGCAAATGTTTAGACATTTTCTAAAGCAAAGCATAGCTGCAGAGGTTTTAACAGCTTGCAACTATACAAGCTACTATCCCCTTATTCCCTTTCCCCCTGACGAGCAAAGCTATATTTTTAACTTCTAAAATGGATGTTTTTTTTCTTTTTTTGTTGCATGCACAGAAACTGATCCCTTTACATAAATCCGTTTTGAGAGTGCATTCAGCACTTACACCTTGTGAAAAGTGCCGGCAGCTTGAGTAATAGCTCGGCACATCTTTCTTATGACACAGAAGAGGCGTTATAAAAGCTACTTGATAGGTATGGTAATTGCTGCCAGCCCAAATACTTGAAGACGTCAGCCTTGATTCTTTAGGAGGTGTAGAGATAAATAAGCCTCTTTTAATGAGAATCGAACTCACGCTGAGCTTATACACTCATGCTCACGCAACGCAACTTATCCCCTGTAGGGATTACACCTTGTGTAGTTCTGCACCGCCATTCACCTCCAGATGTGTCTGTGATGTGAGTGACGGAGGTTATGTTGCTCATGTGACACACCACACTGGGATTGATTACTTAAGCCTGACCTGATTGCCTAACACATTAGACCCAAATGACCCCAGGGTGTTCAGATGTGTGTGTGTGCGTGCGTGCGTGCGTGCGTGCGTGTGTGTGTCTTCATTTAATAAGATATAATATCAGAATGTCACTCATATGCTGTTGTTTTGTGTTTTTTTTCTCAAACAACAGGGCATAAATGATTGTAATCAATACTTTTATATAATGACTTTATTTTTTATCTTGAAATATCTCATATTATAAAGTCATATCTTCATTCTTAATCTCATTTATTTCTCATCATCACTTGTCCATCTCTTTAGCTTTATTTCTCAACTCTTGGAAGAGGACATAATAACCATTTCAATTTGATGAATAGCAGTTAGAATCATTGACTAAAACCACTGCCGAGGAAATATTAAACGACCACCAGTTCCAGAGGGTTCAGAGGGACAACAGACTCACTGAGAAGACCCATAAGACTGTCGGCTGCCTGATGATGACTGACAACTACAAATCAAAAATGTACACAAGATTGCACTAACGGGTGCTGTAATAAACAAACACGCACACTGACAGCACATTCAGTCAATATGCTCATTTTCCAGATTTTCCGCTTCTTCAGACACTTCCTCACTGCTGCCATTTACAAGTCAGATAATCAAAGATGCCCCGGGCAGACTGGGATGAAGAGAAGACAGAAGAGCACATAATGTTGAGGGAAATAAGGAGATGGAGGGCATTTCATCCAGATTTGGAGAGAAAGTGAGCTGAATAACACAGCAAGTGTCATTTACGAAAAGACAAACAACGGGAGAGGTGGAGACGGTCAGAAGAGAAAAAAAAAGACACAAGTGTGAGAAGGAGGAAGGGCCACAGGCATTGGCTGAGTTTGTGTCTCATCCTTTACCCCGATGTCACAGGACTCAATCAGATGCTCCTCATTCTTGACCATGCATTAGCTCAGCAAGCAGGAACCTTGTTTCACTCCCTCAATTAAATGCCCACCCGCACATAATTAATGACTGTTTTGTCCACAGATCAATGAAGGGCCTGTTCATTAAAAGTCCCTTTGCTTCCTCAAAGATCCCCTTTGCATGGTTCAGTACTGCGGAGGAGGTGGCAGAGCCTGGCAGAATTCCCCTTCCGGTTTCATGTCTGTGGCTTTTCTTTTTCTTTTTTTCTTCTTTTTATTTCAGCTGGTGCAAGATTAAGAGGGAAGTCAAAGAGAGACTGAAAGCATGCAGAATGTGAGCAAACCTTTTCAAACAGAGAGAACAGACTTCAGGGAGCTGATTAGTTAGCATGTAAGAATCACGGTAGTGTGGCTATTTATCTTGTAGAGGCACATAATTACATTCTAGTAATAAGAGAGGAAACAACATTGCAAGACAAGCTAAAAATAATGACTGGTTATTGAAGGATCAACAGTCAGGACCTAACCTAATTCTTGTATATATATGTATGGTTGAAGAAAAACTGTAGCACTAGTTTGAAGGGCAACTTCTTCATATCTCTGCCGTACATACATAGCCCTTCAGTCAGTAACAATCAACCCTACAGTCTACAATCACTGTCAGTGCTTACAGATGCAAAAAAAACTAAATCCCTGTCTGTTGCTTCTTAAAAGATAAAAGATCAATGAACGCAACAGGAGCTGCATGGAGCACGCCTGACTGCCAGCCACCTGCCATAGCTAACACACTGAATGATTAGACCAGCGGTTGCTTCAATCTCGAGGATACACACGCAAACAAACACACACACACACACACACAGTTTGGCCAATGCAATGATAAGTGTCCACTATGATGTTGTCTCTCACCTCCCATCTGCTATGAAATCACAGCATCTCTGGAGATGGATAACAGGGTTTGAACAAACAGCAGCCTCATACTGGGTTGTGTTTTTATTGTGTTTATATGTTTAGCCATCTGAAGCAGTATCTTTGAATTGCAGTACAAATTCATCTCGTCCTTTTGCACCATTGTAGCCAGAAAAAGGTTTCAACATTGATCTAAACTGCGGTAACCATGTTACTTCTATAGTTCGGCTTTTATAACGTTATCTGAGTTTAATTTCTGGCCACTATGGCAATGGCCAGCCAGCCTGCACAAAGGACATATGACAGAAGGTATGTATATGCTGTTTCCCTATGTTGTTGTTTTTTTCCATTGTGACCTTTATATTATGATTTTTTTCTTGTGCGGTATGTGATATTTGTAACATTTTACATCTTTTAATTCATTTTTAACCCCTCCCCACTAAGCCAGTTCTCTGTTAAAAACGAAATACTCTCAAGAGACCTAAATAAATAATAAGTAATACGTACTCTTATCATATTGTATGCAATGACATTTTTGTGCTTTTTGGAACCGTTGACTGTGACAGTTTTGTACAGTTGATGTTTGTCTGGACATTCCATCAAATGTGATTATAATCTGCTCTCTAGTGTTTGAGACATCATACGAACTAATGACAGGCAGACGAACAGAGCTCGTAACATACACTCCTTGGCAGAGGTAATGGAAGAAGACGTTGAATGGCAACCGTTTTTCATAAGACACTCTGTTCCTTAAATATTTCCTTCGTCTGTTTGTATGCAAGGACCCAATTTTTCAGAGCCAATTTAGAATCATTCCACCCTTGGTCAGTCTTGCTGTAGATGGGTTCCCTTGTGTAACATCTGGCGGTCTCTAGGCAGTGTGCATCCCTCTATTCACTCCCTTGCTCATAAGCTGGTGTAAAATTGCCCCTTTGAATCTTCTCCACAGCGGATTCCTCATTTAGTGAGGCAGCTGTTCCCTGCACACAGTCAGAATCTTCCTTTATTTTGTGTGATGTACTAAACACGGCCACATAAGTTCTCTCTGTCCGTTTCTTTTGACTGATGAATGTGGCAGAACAGCTCTGAAATCCCCGGCTCCCAACGCTATGATGTGTGCCAGTCCCCTGGATTATGAGACATATGGAGGCATGTGAGTACACAAGCATGAGCAAATGAACTCAGAAAGTCTAACACAGTCAGTTGCAGATACAGCATACACACTGTAAACACTCGGATGGGAGAAACCAATATAGATGGACACACTGTAAATATTCACATAGGTTTTTAAAGCTTGCACATTACACATTTTACTGAACTAAACTATGCGAATTTGAGATTTTGGAAAAGCCTCCGAAAGCCTCCAACTCAGACATGTAGACTTAACAGTCATATTTTCATTTGAAGAAGTTAATCCAAATCTTTGCTTGTTAAACCTCTGGGGCTGGAGCAACATAGTCTAAAGAGCATTATCCATCTCCCATCATTTCAGTGCTCCAAGGTAGAACTGTTCCTATGGGCTAAATTTGTACACAGTGCAATGGTAAAAGTACGACGGATTAAAGTAGAAAGGTAGAATGTGAAACAATATCTAATTTTACAGTAGACCAAGAACAGAATTATTGTACACAAGAAGACTGCAACTGGAGCATAACAACCATATCTGAAAGAACAGTGAGGTTGGGAGAAAATAACAATGTTTAGGCCTTGTTTGTTTATGCATTATTGATAATACTGCAGTTGTTAAAAATGGACAAAAATAAATATAGCCTAAGAGTGCGAGAGAGAAAGAGAGACTACAATACAACAGCATCCCTGGCCACATGGTATGATCAACTGCCGACTGTTATCTAGCCTGTGAACCGGATCATAAAGGTCGCTGTTGTTGGTGTAATGGTCAAAGCATTAGTCTGTGTGTGTGTGTGTGTGTGTGTGTGTGAGTGAGAGTGAAGGGCCGTGTGTTGAATGTACCACTCTGCGTGTGCAGTAGGTCTAGTTTTGATCAGTGCAGAAGGATTTAAAGCTAGTAATACCTTATCCTGGCTTGGTACCAGTGACATACTTTTCACTCGTCTACCTCTTTGAACTACACATCCTCTGTGGGGTGAAAAAAAATGAAACAAATCAAATGTAACATCCTCTGTTTGTATTTGTTGTGCTACAGCTTTGAAGTCTACTGTAGCTGTTGTTTTTTCAATGATTTTAATGCTGTTGCTGAACCTTGTACAAACATGTGAAATGGATGAATCTCATTTGTTTAACAAAACTGTGAAAACACCAATTTGTTGCGCGAGTTGCCTGTAACTTCACTGTATCGACAAGACTCCAGGAAGATACCCAGGAAAGAAATAGTCCATCATGTTACTTCCACAACTTATTGTTGTTATTAATACACTTGACACAACTTAGGAAAAATTGAGCTAAACCTAAATTGAGCTAACAATCACCTGTCTATGCTTCATATTAACAGACAGATATGTGAGTGGTATAGATGTCGTACTATCCCTGGACAAGAAAGTGAATAAACATATTTGAAGAATGTAAAACTATTCCTTTAAGAGGATGTAAAACCCCTTAGTAATTTTCTTACAGTTTAGATACAGTTACTAAAACAGTTGATACTACCTCCTCATTCTGTACCAGCAGATTAGCGACACCTGGCTAAAATAGGGACGTTTTAATCACTTCAAGGGCCGATGCGTCCCAGCAGCAGCAGCGGTCTTGTGCCCTGTCGATGTGTCCTTGATTCTGACACTGAACCCTTACTGCACCTGCTCACTCATCACTCTCCATGGTAGCATCAGTCTAAAATGTTAATGTGTATGTCAAGTGTAAGTATCAAATGCTTCAGGTTGTAGTAAATGAGGACTGTGCTGTTAAATGTTCCCAGCGATAAGATATTGCTGCCTTAAGAAGCCTGAATTGGACGTAAAATATATACATCATAAACAGAAAGAAATATGTATTTAAGCTAATTAGTACAATTACTAATAACAATACTCATTAAGAAGTACACATGTAATGAACAGCTCTGTTTGAAAATCTGGTCTATGCGGGAAAACAACAAATTTGGCATTGTTGTCACCTAATTCTGGGATACACCAATAGTACAAACAAAAATAATTTTCATTGTGATGTGTGCCAACCTTCAACATCTTAATCAAATGCAGAGGATATTACCATAATGAGTTAAGAATCAAGTTTAGAGAGCATGGTTTGCCCATGAAGCCGGGACAAATTCCTGCAGGACATCTACTGGCTATGGGACACTGCACACACACACACACACACACACACACACACACACACACACACACACAATGACAGCGGTAGCAAAACATCTCCCCCGGATGTATCAGATTATACCATGCAGTACATTCAATTACATCTTATGGCAGATGGTGTAAACAAAATCAAACACACATAATCTTGAAGATTGGATCTTTCGGTTAGATATTAACCCGGATTTCCAAAGACCTGACACAGGACTAGACATATTAGGAGAAGGAGCGGCCTGTGAGGGCTCTAAAATGACTGACTCAGCAGTTTTTGGAAATGGGGTAATCCAGAGCATTGGGAAAACACACACTGTAGTGAAACACAAATGAGGCCAGAATATTGAGTGAATCACACATAGATTGGAAACATCGCGTGTGTCTCCCTCTCTATTCAATCGACTCGGCTTTAACTAACTGATTTATTTTATTATGGTAATTAAGTGATAATTACCCCAAATGTAAGGCAGCTGTTGTGTTGCACATACAAATTTATCGTGAATGTAATAGATTGATTAATAATAATGGGTCACATTCATCCATTTATTCAGCGAGATATTTTGTTGTGATTATATGCTACTTGCCTACAGTTAATAATGCAGCATATCTTCTGTGATTCAGAGAGGATTTATTTTCACTATTGGGTGTAATGTTCTCACGATGTCATTTCGTGGCCTTTTCTAAATTTATGGCTTTCTTCAACTTTAGGATGCCAGGGAGGATTATTTTATCGAGGCCAGCGCATGCATGAAAGTAGATAATAGCTTAAGGCAAATTGAAGAAACTGCTGCTCAGTTTACAAATGATTGTCTTAGCACTTTTTTTTAAATGGTTAAAATGGAGAAGCTAAGCGGACCTTATTACCTCGCAGCCCACGGCAAATGCAAATAACAGACTCACCATCCTTTAGCCAGATGACCTTGCTGCCACTCTGTGTGAATGATGGCTTTCAGGTCCTTCAGGTTGTCTTCATGCCATCCCACATTAAGTCTCTCTCCAGATATGTGGCTCCGCTCCAACTTCTGAAAAATAAAACAGACCCTGGAGTGAACTTCATTGTGTTTTTCCAGTTTAAATGAATACATTTCCCAGTTAGATTTCTACTAGGAGGGTTATAGGGGCAGGTGGGGAGTTGGAAACAAGGAGGGAGAGAAAGAGGGGGAGTCAATTTGCTAATGGAACATAGAGAAAAATGGTGTAGACCTATCTCAGTAAAGGATGAAAGAAGAGGCCAAGGAAGAAAATAAAAAAACTCAGTCAGTCTGGAGAGAGCGAGAGTGAGCTATAGGGCAGGAGGTAAAGTGGTTTTAAAAAACACCATCATTAACTGTCATCTTCATCTCAGGTGCAAGGCTAGAGAGCGAGGGTTGGGAGAGGGAAGGAGAGGAGGGAGGGAGGAGGCACTATATTTTCCCAGGAGATCATTCAGTAGCCTACAATCTTCATTTAATTACCTGCTTTACATCGCCAAACCACCTCCTCCGCCACTGCCCTCCTCTTGCCTTACCACGGGTGTAACATAGAGTGGTCCACCGAGACTGCAGTGCAGCTATTTAACTATGTTAATTAAAGTCCAACTTGAGTCTAATCACGCAAACTTTGTCCTGACGATGGCATTACAAAACAGCTTTCTGCTGAAACCCAGTTGCCATGTAACTGTGCGTCCAGATTACAAGCTAAGGGCTCTGTCAGCAAGATGAAGCTCCAGGATTTAGGCCTCTTAATTCAGCGGAACATAATTTACAATCTTTCTTGACTGGCTGCAATAGAGGTCATTTGAACTGGGTAGATGTTTAGGTGACTGAAATGCGAGCACAAGCATACTTTCATGATCTCTTTTAAGGCATGCACATTCATTCTTCAGTCAATGTTCTGGGGACATATGCCAATCACCATTACAACTAATTGTGCTACTAGGTATGATAAACATTGGTATTGGCATACTGATATTTCCAGATATCATAAATACATTCATTACCTCGACCAAGGAGGCAATGTCTTTGGTTTGGTTTGTTTGTTTGTTTGTCAGCAGGATTATGGGAAAACTACTCGCCCGATTGCCATGAAAGTTGGTGGAAGGATGTAGCACGGGCCAAGGAAGAACCCATTACATTTTGGAGCAGATTCAAATCACGTGGAGGATACACACATTATATTTCACTTATGAAATCGGCCTTGGCGGAGGTCTGCGCTCTCAGAGTGCCCTCCTAAACTCCAGTTTTTTTGGTCTGGCTATTTCACGATCCATTAATGTTTAGGAGAGCTGTAAGGTTTCTGTGTCACATCTGAAATTTGTCATAATGTTTGTGAACATTTTTATGCACAACTAAATATCTTTTAATCATTTTAAACAGCAATGCAATCACAAGAGGCTGAAATACTAGAATGTACAACAGTAGAAACCACTGCAGCAGAAAATAACCCGGCAATAAATGCTAACTTTCTGAATGATATTCCGTTTTCTTTGAGGCTGTATCAGAGATATGCTGATTCTACTCTTTCCTCTTAGATGGTCTGTTGTTTGCGAGGTTGTTTAATCAGATTATATTCTACTGTAGGAGCACCTTATACTATGCATTAAGAAAATACTCCCTTGCACAAGCTGCGGAGACTCACTGCATGTACCACAAAGCATTGACCCAGTACCACTGCTGTTTGCACCATCGTTAAAGACGACTGTAGGCAATATCACACGCCTGGTTAACCACGTCTTTCTAATAGCCTGTCATGTTATCTGAGAATACAGGTGATTTTGATCAAGTGGATAAGTGGGCCTGGTCGATAAAAAACAACTCGCAGTCTGACAGGCACCAACAGACCACATTTAACTTCTATTGACATAATGAACTGAGTGTGAGTGGACACATTTATAAAAAGCACATGACGAAGCATATTTTCCCATGCTATTGCTTTTTGTCAATTTAAGGCTGCAACACTTTAAATAGGAGATGATAACATAGGAAAGAAGAACATGGCAGGATCTTTTAACACCTGTTGGGAAGGCAATATACATATTATGATAACGTGAAAAACCAAGTATATAAGCATTCCTCTCTTCGCCCTGCTAAACTCACATTTGTGAACACTTGTGCGACACAAAATAACGTTTGATATACCAAATGTTAAACGTGTAAGCGTGAGCTTGTGTAAAGCATGGTGTTTTAACCTTTAAGTATGTAGAAAAGTCAAACTGTTTGTAGTAGACAACAAAAGGGAGCTTCTGCAGATTTTTTGCTGAATGGATGCAGAGGGCCTTGAGGAGGTGCTGACGCTCTGAGCTTATCTTGATCAAACACCAATATGTTGCGGTGCAGATTCCTCACTGGGCCTGCAATGGTTCCATTGGTTTTTTTGACTTTTTTTTTTTTCCTCCCACTCAATCTTTTTTTCTGTCATTGCTTTTGCCTGTTGCTGTGATACTGGAGTTTCTTTCATCATCTCATCTCATTTTAAGGTATAATTTACCTGTCCCCACAGTGGCAATTTGCGATAGTTTTGTCCGCAACTTCAAACAAACAACATAGCAGTCACTACATCAATGTGATACCCTCAGTAGTATTTCATACTGATGGTGATATTTGTCTTTTATTCATCATTTAGTTTTAATTCACACCAGTTTTTTAGGACAATTCAGTAAATTATACATTCATTGTGAATGCATAGATAATGTCACTTCTGTGGTCATTGGACTTATTGATTTACACTTATTTCATCGAGGTATATTACTTACATTAGCCCAAAACGCTATATGCTTAACCCCAATCCTGACCCTAAACCAAGGGTCTCAAACTCAATTTGGCTTGGGGCCGCTGCTGATATCGTCATATTTTCGTCATAGTTTCTTGACATTTTTAGATTAGAGTGCAATTATTTTTTCCTTACATTATTTTAATTAACTCATTGAAACATTGCACTCAACCAACAAATGCAATCCCTGAATACATTTGCACTTCATTCTATTTCTTGCCAGACACCTGGCAGCAGTTCTGCTCACACAGCTGAGCCACATTTGACCTGATCGAGGTCAGAGTTGAAACCCTAAGTACAGCTTCAAGATGGGCATCACTAAGCCTGGAACTGTATCTATTTGCATTTATTAAACTTCATAGTCGATAAAAGTTTCTCACACAGATATGTGCTTCCAAAAAGGCACATTACTCGACTGAACACTTTTGTCAGCTCAGGGAAGGATGGAGGTAATTCTCTCATAAATTGTCCAGTCATGTCTGGTTTTCCCTGTGCCTCTCTGAATTTAGCTTTTAGATCACTGTTGCAGTGCAAGTCAATGAGTTCCATTTGCAATATACTCGGGACACTCTCCACATCAGCTGAGAAGTGGTCTGCAAACAGCTGGAAAGTGTCACGGCGTGCCTTGAAGTCAGCAAAACGCTGATCAAACTCCTGCAGTAGGTTTTCAATAGCACAGGCATTTACATCACCACTGACTGCTGTGCCCTCATCCACAAGAGATCTGCAAGTTGTGAAATGGCTGAGATTTTTTTTGCAGAAAGCTGAGTTTTCCACAATTTCAGTTCTGTGGAGAAGGCTTTGACATTTAAATAAGCTGCCGTGATCAGGGCCCTGGTACTTCAGGTTAAGGATGTTCAGCTCCTGTATATGTCCAATAGGAATGCAAGGTCCATAACCAATCTTGGATCGTCAAGTTAACAAACCATTCTGCCATCTTTCATGAATTTCTTCACTTCTGCTCTTAACTCAACAAAGAAATACTGCAAAGTCCATCTATCTTTAAACTGTCTGTGATCATCATCCACTTTCCTTTTCGGTTTGGAAATAGACATCTTTGTTGTTCGCAGCCACACAACTAATAAAGCTTCGCGTAACCTGCTCTCTTCTTATCCAAAACTGGCCGGTCATGTGTGGTCAGCTTTGACTTTTGCCTTTATATTGCCCCAAACTAAATACATTTTTTAATAGAATTTTGTTTTTGTTTCAATTGTATATTAAGGGGTACTTTAAATTGATATGAAACAACTAGAAAAAAATATTAAATAAAATAATTATTTTGCTGGATAATACAATCTTTTTGGCATTATGTAGCAGCCCGCAGGGATCGGGGCTGGCAGTTTGAGACCCCGGCCCTGAACCATAATTGAAGCATAATTATATCCTTAATAAAAGCAATTGTCAATATGTATTGGTTTACCTCGTGGGGACCGGCTTTTTGTCCCCTGATGGAAAGTGAGTACCCACAATGCGATTGTGTGCAGAGATTGTAGACCACACAAAGAGAATAATATGATTACACACACAAATTCAGACAGTAACGGCATATTGGTGGGTGTCTTCTGTGCTTGCTTGCTTGTCTAGTTGTTTATCATCATTAGCCTAGCTGAAAAAACAAAACTACAAGAAATTATCCGCAGTGACAGAACATCGTGTACACTCAAATTGAGTCATTGTGCCAGATCCAATGGATAACAACATGTGCTTTGCTAAAAAATTGATTTACTGAGTTAAGAGGGACAGCTCTGGTGTTGTTGCACAAAGCTGCATGAAATAGTCTCTGTCTAGTCTGATAGACAGATTTTTTTTGCAGGCTTTCCTTAAGTAAATTCAGAAAACAATAAATTACTCAAAACAAAGATGGGGCAGCCGAGGAAAACAAGTTGACCACAACAAATAATGTTTCAGGAAAGGGTTTTGAATGTAGTTGAACACCTTCAGTTTACCGAATTGGGCATTTGTACCTTTGTTATTCAGTATATAAAGAGCATTTTGACATGACTTCACATGAATACAATATTAAAAACTGATCAACTGATGATGATATATGATTTCACATTATCAGTAAAACCTTACTTATAATGTAAAACATAAAGAAACTGATCTTTCACACCATACACATCTTCATCCCTCCCCTTAGGTCTTTTACTTTCGTTGAATTAATCATGTAAGCACCCCATGAGAGTACATGACATGGTCCTCTGTGAAGCAACCAGCACAAATCCCATGCAGCGTCTCCACCTCCCAGTACTTTTATCTGCATACTGTGGCTCTAAGGGAGTTTTACACCATTTCCCAGGAGGAAGGAGTCTATTTATACAGGATCCTAAAACAAGGTAGTCAAAAAACCCCCCACCAACTCTCGGCAGCTGCTTTAGATGACATACCGCCATACGATAGTTCAATCTAATCTTTTGATCGCTCCGGTAACTTCATGTCTCCGGGTGAGTTTGGCGGAAGCCAGTGGTGGGGAATGGATATCTTCTGCAGAGATATGATATGGTCCTTGAACACAAAACAGAAAACACACACAAACTCAGATGCAGACTTACACACACTGTCCCACTCCACCCCACCCCCAGAGTACTATGGCGAAGCCTCATGTATCTGTGGGTATTAACAGATCAGCACAGAGCAGCAGCCACCCTGCTTTATAGTCTTTTCCTGAGGTAGTGCTTCAGAAGCCTGCTGCAGAGGAGGATAAACGCACAGCAATCCCTCGGGCCCAGCGCCTCCTCAGCTCCACTCAGCTCGCTCTGTGCTGCCCCCTCCTTCTCCTCCATTCCACGCTTATCCCCACTTTCCTTCCATCCCTCATTATTTCTATCCCCCTTCTTTTCCTCAGCATCCCATGCTTTCTGCCCTACTATCTTTCCCCTCCTTCCCTCTGGCCCTTCATATAATTCTCCTTTCTGCGCCTCCTTATCCTGCTCCCCTCCCATTTTGTGTTCATCCTTTTCTCCATCTTTTCCCCTCATTTGCTGTCTTTCTCTAGTCTTCAGTAATGAATGCACCTTGCGGCCCATCTTTGCCAGTTGGAGAGTAAAGAACTGATAGTTACGTGTTGAAACCTTAGTCCTGTCAACCCAGGCTGAGCTCTGTAATGGCCTCTTAAGCCTTGGCCACTTGTCTTTTATGTCCCAAAAGGCCATGTTCTCCCAATTCCTCATCCATCAAGTCTTAAGTGTCTAGTTTATAATCGTGGAAACTGGTTCATGTGCATTGAGCCCACAATACCCACTCTATTAAAGATGTTACCAGTTTTACATTTAGTAAAAAAAATGTGTACACAAATTTAAACCTCAAACACTTCATCATTAGTTGAGTGGCGCGATTAGGAGCAAGCACTATTAGATCTGTCGAACTTTGGGTCAATAATTAGTCTCAAAATGTCTTCTTAGTTTTGAAGATTTAAAACACATTCAGCTAAGTTAACTGAACTTGTTCGTGAAGCTTATTATTTCAATATTAAGTTGAATAAACAACAGTTTAGTCACAATGACACACATTACATACAGAGTATAGTACTATTTACTTTTTCTCAGTTTGAAAAGTCAGTTCTCCATTGGACACAAGGAACTTGCAGCTGCAGCCTGTCTTGTTGGAGACACTTTCTACCAAAGTTGGTACAAATACAACATGCAAGTCTGCTACAGGTGATCTTGCTAAATTAGAAGTGGAACTTAGGGACTAATTTTGCTAATCATGCTAGGATTTTTCTGTATTATTATGAAAAGAAACAACTTTACAAATGTAACTCACAAAAACATTAATTAATAAACTAATATATTTATGTTAATGACAAATTTAAATTCCGGTATGATGTTTTCCAATGTAGGTTGTGCTTTTGCCATGTTGGCTGTGAGGTGACTTTTTGATTGGGCAGTAAAGCTGCTTTGGATGGAGCCACTGTACGTCAAGGGTGACTGAATTTAATTGAAATAGTAAACCATAACAAGAATTCTTCTGAGTAAACTCAATTATTGATGTATGAAAACAATACACAACAAACATCATGTTTTGTGAATTGTTAGAGGATGTGACTTGAAAAATGCATTAAATATTCTGTATGTACAAATATTGACTTTTCAAATTCAGGAAATTGACAGTTTCCCCACTATCTCTGTTATTGCCAGCCTGTCCCTGGGGGCTTCATAGCAATTCTACAATGCAAAGACACTGAGAGATGTCTGCAGTCAACATATTGCATAGACACCCAACCAGACAGAATGAGTTCATAACATGTAGTCTTAAAAAAAGAAGAATAAAGAATATACCTGCAGTAAGTGTACTGCTTTTTGGAATAAACCAAATATATTATATATTCATCTGTTCATTGTAACAGTAAAATATTATTTATGACACAACAACAAAACAGTGCACTGAGCCTTGAGGGGATGTGGGTGTAACTTGCTGGTGGTAATCCTTGTTAAAGACTAGACAGAGAGAGATGCTTAAATGACGTTACACGCACATATGGGCACAAACCTTGCCATTCATGTAGACAGAATGACAGATGAGCATGCAGACAGACTGACAGGAAGACCAGGGAGGGGTAAGTAGGCTGAATCCAAATTAAGCTGATCAGAGCTCACTGCGAGTTAATCTGGTTATGTGGATAAAGGAGTTCCCTATGGCTAAAAACACAGCAAGTTATGATTCAGTGAGCATGTGTGTGGGCGTGTGCATGCGTTTATGTGTGTGTATAAATGTGGGAGAAAAAAGGCATGTGCTGTTTCCCAGTATACACTGTTCGTATCTGTTTATCCATATTTAAATATACACGCAGACTCATAAGCCACAACAACCAACGGTTGCAATCTGCTCTACTCAATTACACTTTCAAACAGAAGCCGGCGTCAACAAGTGTTCCAAAAGGCCAGAGGTGTATTGATTTGTTAGCCTAAACTATGCCAATGGCAGACAGGCTGTCAAATCTGACAAGCCTGACAGAGCCTTCACTGAGGTATTTTGTTTCTGGGTTTAAGTCGGCACATTGTGTGCATTGTGTGAGTGAGAGCATTGTGTGTCTGTGAAAAATGTGAGCGCTCGTCTACTGGCAACATGTAGGAGCTATAGGGGGGGTGGTGCAAAAGTGAGTGTGGTTGGGCAAGTGGAATTTGTGAAGAGCACGTCGCACCAAATTAATCGACACTGGAAGCTTTAGAGACTCGCAAGGGTTCATAAGCATCCCACTCATGTGTATACCACTTCAAACAGCAGTCAGAAAGCAAAACAAATATCCAAGTCAATCAGCCACCTTTTCTTCATCTCACTCATCCAGCAATCTTTGCCGAAAGACATCAAGGATATATGATTGCAGGGATGGCTATCAACCACAAGAAATTAAGTCATACCAATGCATTTGATGAAATTAGGTCTGAAAGAAGAAAAAGATTGAGAAAAAATGAATACAAATTCAATCAGCTCTGTGTACACTGCCTGAATATCAAAGAGAATGAGGAAAAGGGGAGGGGCTGGTGTATAAGGCCAAGAGATTTAAGTTTGAAATAAGCTTCAACTTCAAACAAGTCTTGATTTCTATTAAATGCTTTCACCACACTGTTGAGCTAAAGTATGCACGCAATGAAAAAGCATTATTTACTACTGAGAAATGGGATAGGAGAGCTCTACAGTGAGTCAAAAAGACAGACAGAGAAAGGGCAATTTCTTTTGCTTTTCTCAGTTGGCACAAGGCTCTCCTGTGCAGAGCAGAAAAATAAAACATGGGCTGAGAAACATGACAGTATTCGGTGGAAGTGAGAGAATACGCCTTTATGATAACACGATCAAGGGAAGGAAAAGGTTCTCTTAGCTGCTTGGGGTTATTCTTATCTGTGTATGGAGCCAGACTGAAGGGGAGTCCTGTTAAAATGAGTCTTTCCGATACAGTGAGGCTGAAGACTGAAAATGTGAAGTGTATATTTATATGTATATATTTTTTTACCGTTTAACTGGTAGCAATAATCGGTTAAAATTGTTGGTTAACAGTGAAAGGGGTAACTATTAACATCCCAAGGGAAACACTTAATTGTTGCACCACACAGGCATGAGGAGGCAGAGAATTTAAAGATAGTAAATTATCTGTAGAGTTAAGAACTCTGGATGCATGTTTTAATAGAGTTTAAACGAAATGAGCATACTATATAATTCATTTCATACACTTCCACTGGAACAATAATCTACCCCCCAAAAAATCACCCCTGAAACAGAAGACTGATAGTCCTGCGTCTCCCTCTGTAACATTTAGCATTCAACAAGTGGAAGCTAATACTTGTTGAGAGTTGTATTGCTGCAGGATGAGCTATAACGGATACATGTACACGCCAGATATACACAACGTCAGAGCTCCGATATGATTCATGTTGCTTTCCATTATGTGACCTGCTTTGCAATCGAAAAGAGATACATCCATTTGATGGACAATTTTCTCTCTCCATCTGTCTCTTTCTTTGTCTCTCTGTCTTTCGTACCCACATTTATTCTTGCAAGCTTTCTGCTTAAGATAGTTCCCAACAGGCAATTGTCTTGATAAATGTGACTCTCAGCATGGACAAAAACAATCTTACAGTGCCATTGGTTTACTTGCCTTGCCACATTGTTACACATTAGGTGTTAAAATTGAGCAGGAAAGTAAATGAAAATGTATATTTGTCTGTCTTCATGCATTCATCCTCTCTGTATATGGAGGTAGAATTTTTGTTTAACATTGTATGATAAAATAGTTCAAAAACTTATAATAATTATTCCTCATGGGAATCGGGCTGCAATTGTATAGCAACCAGTAGTCCATAGTCAATTTCTACAATCTTGCTGTGAAGATAACATGTGAGAATCGCAGGAGAACAATAAGAGAACAAGTGATAACTGAATGTCGCACTCACAATCGATTAATCCTTTCTTTTGTCTGTTTACTCTCTCTTGTCATCTGCAGTCTTTCACTGTACCTGTGTATCTGTCTGTGAGTAAACCTTTTAAATTCCCCGCCAATGCTAGATGATCCTTCAAACATAATGGAATCTCATATCCAATGAACAACAATGTACACGTAGAACAAAAGCAACAGAAATATTGAGCCAACAAAAGATGACTTTTAAAAGACTCACTGTGCAATCGCTAAGAGAAATTATTAGTGACAAAGAACTCATTTTCTTAAGGACCAATAATTAACCACTCTTTCGCCCATAATAACAATCCACACTTTCATGATGGGATAAATGGGATTGCTAAATTCAATTTTCTAAGTAAAACAATTGTGTAAAGCCAGCCTAAGCCCAGCAGCATATAGACAGACCAGGACTAAAAAAATGAGCGATTACATAAAGATTTAGATTAAGATTTAGATTAACCTCTCTGTATGAGGAGGATTGGGTATGAAGCGATGTCACTACAAAGCAGAATGATCTATGTGATGCTTCTGGACAGATATGAGGCTAATGACGCCTCGAAGTGATGCTTTAATGAGAACACTAGCATTTTGGCAAATGACCATAAAACAGTCAGTTTGACAGCAGCGCAGCTTCCCAATGTTCTTTTTTGCTCTTTCACTTGGAAATATTCAGACTGACTGAGAGTGTAACATCTTGAACATGAGTTGGCACTTTTTGTCTTTTACACTTTTGGCATATGCCCTATTCTCCTGACCTTGACACAGGGTTTGACACAGGTCTGTAATTTTCAGTTCATCAAAACTGCATTAAAATGTATCTGCAGCTCTTGTCAGAGCAGCCGGTTTATTAAAAGTTTGCTGGATCATGACCAAGATGTTTTAGTTTTAACCCCACAAATGAAGTTATTTTTAGAAACAAATGACTCCTGTTCTCAGAGGGATAGAAATAAGTAGAATGAAGTAGACAACAAAAATACAGGTAGCTTACTCTTAAGAAAAGAGCACTCGGTTACATTGCAGTTGTCGTGGATACCTCTTTAAGACACACCACTACGTGGCCCATGATCGGGAGTTCACTGATTAACATATTTGGAATGATGCCAGAGCTGCCTGGCCCTGGACGGATCTTTATTCAGAGAACCAAGGTTACAATCTAACCGAGCAAACAGCCAATATGGCCCCTGTATTAATCAGCTGGGTCTTAGAGCCATGCAGTTTTGCAAACAGAGTGTCCACCATTTTGTAGTTCTTGCTAGAACAACTACTCTTCCCAAAAACAGACATATAAGGAGACACCAAGGCTGCCAAAGCCTGGTTCACATGAGGTAACGGCCCACAGTCTATCCGCTAGCTATGCCCAGACCAGCAACCAGCCCACGACAGTGTCTGAAACTGCATTCGGACCACTTCCTCAAAGTCAGAAATAAAGCAACTGGAAACACTGGATTCTAGCCTCATCATCAAAGTGGGCGGGGGCGGGCCCCTGATCAGATGGCAGATGGATATTCAGAGCTGCAGCCACCCTACTAACAATCTCATAGAGGTGACTGCTGCTTACGTTCCTCGATGACTGTCACCTGCTACCCAGGAGGAAACACATCATCCTCCTCTGACGACCCCATTCTGACCCAGAGGGAGAGGGGCAACCTCTATCAACTGCCTGACCCACGTCAGCTGCCCCGGTGGGTTCAGTTCCCGTACATATGGAATATGTCACTGTGTGGAGAGATAGTCTTGATATACGATAGATAACCAATCCTATTCTAAGAAAGATATGAACTCAGCTAAAAGTGTCTGACCTTTAAAAGACAGTTGGAAACAGAAAATGAGACATTTAACGGTGACATTACGATGGGATTTTGTCATTTCAACTCGGAAATGTATGATGTGTACCTGCATCTTCGGTACATGAGTTAATTGGAAGTTTAATGATTACTGGAAAATCATTCTGTACCAACCACAATTTTCTAAAATAGTTTGCAATTAAATCTGCTTAATCTTGAACACATTACTGACGGTGCAACCACATTCACGCATAACAACTAATCATACTATCAAAGTGTTTGAAACAGTAGACATAAAATGAGTCTATGAATCTATTGTCCCACTGCCAGCTGGCAGGCTTCCCAACACGCACACCCCCCTAAAACTGTAATCACATGATCAGCACTCAGCGAGTCATACAGTATGAATGGTGACCATGGTTTCAAACTCTACTCATTTTGCCTTTATTTCAAAATAAGTACACACAACAACATAACTTCATGCAGGGTCAACAAAGCAATCCTGTTCAAAGAGCCAAATTAGCTGGATGCGAATAAACAGGCTTAATTTAGCTTGATAAAATCATGTTAGCCTGAACGAGTTGAGCCACACCGGGCCCTGGTCTGTGTTACCAAGCTGTTCATTACTGTCTCACACAATCAGTGAGATAGAGAGAGGTTGCCCTACAACCATTACATCTGATTTCACACCAGCGCATAGCTCCAATCCAGACAGACCTGGGTGATTGTTCAGATATCAAGGTTTTCAATTTCTTGTCTGAGAATGATAGTGGTACTCGAGCACAAAGCACACAGAGCCATCCAGAAATATGTTGCAACTGGTGCAGATTATGCATACACTATATACTAAATTGAAGGAGTTCCTGTGGAATGAGTTTTGAAATAAGCTTGAAATATTACAGAATTATTATGTAAAACTAGTTGATGCGCCTTGTCATGTTTTCTTTGAAACCAACTTTGCACAGGACTGCAGAGGGAGCATTTTTTCAGTAGATCTGTGTCACATTTGAATAAAAAGACATACAAGATCACTGTTGTGACGATAAGAAGAAAACGTTTACTTGATGTTCAATGCACTTTTAGGAGACCTGCTCATGAAGGGCCAGCCTCCTTGGTGAAGGGCAACTTGTGTGCAGTGTTCAGTGCTGATGAGAAAACCGCTATGGTTCAATTCAGGCTGATAGTCTGGAAATAACTCACATCTTGAAAGCTTCTGTGAATGGCTGTCGAACAGAAGACGTGTCAGATATGCGCTTCCAGTTTGATTGTCTGAGGGCTCCCTCTTTATGCCTCTCTCCCTCTGTATTTGTCTCTCTGTCTGTGTAGCTGTCTGTCTTCCTCAGCCTTCTGAAAATGTAAGTGAAAAAGAATAGATCGCTAACTGCTTCACGAAAATGGGGGAATGACAATGGGGCTGTTAAAACCACTTGGCCACCCTAATGCACATGGGCGTTATTGATTTCCATTTCTTTCTGCTAGCAAACCTCATAGCTCTGTGTGAAGGAAGAGGACCCGCTTCCCTCCTCGGTGATGGTCAGCAAAGTCAGTTTAAATAGATACTGTACATGGACCAGCAGCCACCCTGCCTTACAGATACATGCACATACACACACATGCCCCGTTCAGGACTGAAATAGCTCCGTGTTCAAAAGCAGCAGTGACCAAAGTCCAAACTTCAAACTCTTCACACATCAAGCCCTGCCAGTCACAGAGTAGAGACACTTTCAGACAGCACAGTAAGTATCTGCCCGTCTGCCTGGCCTCTTTTCTACTTCACTTACTCTCTCATGGCAGCCAGAGGCTCTGACCTTGTGTAATGTCCTGCAACGAACTGGCCTCTCAGACAAATCTTCCCATTTAGTCACTTGTTAGCCAGTACCATTAGCTCTAGCCCGTTTCTAATACTACCTGAGAGAGAATGTTGCCCCATAATGCATACAGTGTTCCACTGACGACTGAGCCGATAAGAAAGTTAAAATTATTATACAAAGGTATTTTCAGATTCCACAGCATTGTCGTAAAAAGGCTCTCAAATGCACAGGAGTTAAACACACTGGTGTCTGTTTTTAATTGTAAAACCTACAAAAAAGGGGGATTGGGAGTGAAATACAAGCCTTATGGGAACAATTGAAGAATATTATGCTGTATTCAGATGAATTATGTACTGCTAAGAAAATCATGAATAGCATAATCATATGTATATTTTAAATATATATATATATATATATATATATATATATACATATATCATGTATAAATCATAAAGTTGCGAAAAACATTCAAAAAACTTGTCAACAGTAAGTGAAAAGATAAATATTCCGGTGTCGGTGTTAAATCCATGTTGCAACAATTGGTCAAACTGCTTTAAAATCCGATTATGGTTAAGTGACAATGCTGACTACAAGTACCTCCTTACTGTTATCACTATGCTCCATTATCAAATTACTGTTGTCAGAACTGGCCCATGGAGAAATGTATATAAGAATAAGCGGCATGCTGAGCACAGGCCTGACATCTCACAGCCTGCCAACATCTTAAAGTTATCTCTCTCCAGTCAAGACTTCAGCAGACTGGAAACAAGGCATCAGAGAGCAGAAGCAGACGCTGGTTCAGTGTCAAAGTGTCGACTCTCCAGGAAAAGTCATGTCACCTTAGTCATGAGGCTTTTATCTTCACAATGTGATGGACAGACCTGGGACTCTTGTATATTTTCTAAAACTCTCCAACTGTTCAATGGAAAAAAAAGCAGTGCTCTGAATGACCCTGCATGAACTACCATTTATCGACCCATCCAAATGGAGCCATTGTTCACATAATGACAGACATAGCCTATTGTAAGAGGTCTTTCAGTATTCCTTGCCTTTTTCGACTTTGTTCGAACTGAGTGGTGCCAATAATGCACACAGTCTTGATTGGAGAATCTTTAAAACAAGAAAGTCAAACATGTTTGATGAGCAGAGCCCATTCAGCCTCTGCAAACGCAAACGATTGTTAAGCAACATGTTGAGGGTCTGAGGGTCTGACTTTCTAAGAGAAGACATCCCCTTAAAACAATCAAATCATATTTAATGCAGGACAAATAGCTTTTGGTAGATTTGGGAAATTATCAGGGACATTCTGAGTAAACTAAGCCCCAGGGATATTTTGTAACATAAAACTGAAACTAAAATGAAAAAATATGCAGTGAAAAACATTGTGGTGTATTAAAACTAAATAAAGCAATTTCCTTTAAGAAAAAGCAAACTAAATTGAGACGATATTGCCTGGTTAAAAAAAACGAATGACAAACTGAATGTAAAGTCAATCCAGTTTTAGATTTTTAGCTATAATGTGAATTTCCGTCAACCAAAGTTGAAGTCCAGAAATTAAATGGACTTGACATTCCAGGGGATGGAGCTATTCCGCAATTACTTAACAATGAATCCCTTTTGTTGTTCACATGCAGTCTAGTCTTGTAGAATTAAATAAGAAGAACGTGTTTCAAATATTGTATTAGAACAGATGCCATTTAACCAAGCTATTCAGCTCAGGTCTAATATTTACTGAACTGGATTAGAATTAAATTGCAGGTGACAAGTTTTCTCCTGAGGGTGGTAGTGAAAGAGAGCTCAAGTTGATTCCCAAATCAAAAAGATTTAAACATTATGGCCATACAGTTCTCTAACCATGTATTTCGTATGTATATGTATGTAACCTTTGAAACATTATACCTAAAAAGCAGTCTAAAACTACTGTAAAACTAAAACGTATAACTGTCTTGTTACCACTGGCATACCATAATATTCCACTGCTGTAGTTTCAGGTAGATTTGCAAAACATGCAGGTTTTTAGCCTTCTTACAGCAAGTGATGCTGCTTGGTAAGAGGTGGTTTGGACTAATAATTCCAACATTACACTCCCCTCTCTCACCTACACACACCTACACACACATACACACACATACACAGCGAAAAACAAAGGTCAAGGTCAAGATGTGTCTTGCCCATACTGCACGGAGCTCTGCGAACTCAAAGGATAAATGCTCAGCAATACGCCATTTGCATGGGTAAAGTGTTGAAAAGGAAAGGTCATACAACTTACTACTGTTACATAATACACTAAATTATTCACTGACATTTTTCTCAAGGCTGCCAACATTTTTTTTTGAAGTGGAGAATTGGACTTAATGAAGAAGCCACTTGCAAGAAACTAAAGACAGAGGTAAGATGGGGACAAACCATCAACTCAAAAATCATCAGGTTGTACCCATTCATTGTGTTGCATTGGGGTTTTTTGTTCTTCCCAGTGCAACACACTGAAAAATTGCTGTGTCCCAGGAGAGGTGACCTGCTTATGTAGTGTGCTTCCCCTTTAACCTAGCTGTAAGCCATTCTCACCTGTCAGATCACTGCCTAGATGAGTGCTTCTCTGTGTGTGAGCTCACATGTTGGTGCGTATACTGGTGTGTGCGCGTGTGTCAGGGTTTGTGTGCACATGTGGGATTTTTTTCTTTTCTTTTTTTATACAAGAGGAAAAGCATTTTTCTCAACCTTTGTCAACAGCCCAAAGCCATTCAAATGAGGCTTACATTTTTTTTGTCTTCCTATTCTTCACCGTCTCTCTCTCCCACACACACACACACCTACACACATGCACACACCACACGTATACACACACCACTCTCCACAGACAGTTTGAGAGCACAATTATGTCTATAGTTACTGCAGTAATGAATGAGGCAGGTGCACTCAGACATTGTTGTCACTACTCTGAAATGTATAACGTATGCTTGACAATGTACTCCATCTATTTGCTTGGGCATGGATGTGATGTGATGTGTGTGTCCAATGTTATTTACACAGTCTGGCTCTCAAACATTCAATCAGGGACAGAAAATTGAATGTTCTTTATCTTCCACAGCCTAGCTCAGGTGCAGTTTGTATTAGGAAACGCTACTAACCCTCCATCGGCTCTCGATTCATCTAACTTTACCCTTGTGTTCTGCTGGTTTAGCTGAGTGTAATCACAACTGTAATTGATATTTACAATAGTGGGACTTGTATATCCAAGGTGCTGTTAGGACAGGCATTATTTTTGAATTGTTCAGGCATTGTTAAAAGGAGTTCAGTATACAGGTATGCATGACACTGGAGGTAATGCAAATTGGTAATATGCAACCAGTTCTAAATAACATGTTTGTTTGTTTTTTTACTACAATTGAAACGTGGGTAAGAAGTTGCATATAAAGTGTCACCAAAAGATAATATGGAGCTCTGCAGTATTATTACACACATGCACACACACTACATTCAATTATTCAATTAATGTCTCATTTCTGCTAACATCAGCGCTCCAATTATTGATAAAATTAAATAATAATTTATATATATATATATATATATATATATATATTGATTATTATATAATCTTAAGGTATCAGATTGTTTTCATATACTAATAACCGTGTCCATATTTCTACCACCTAATTGTTATTTACCAAGTAAAGGTACAAATTATTGCTGAATATGGTAAATACTGCAATGACCTTCAAATGCTTCAAACTACAGGCAAAAATCTTTGCAACAATTATTAGTATTGACAGTATCTTTTAATGAAACTTGAATCCTGTTTCTGTTTTAGTTATTAACTCCATTTGGTCAATGCATTAGCAAATTAACAGTTTTAAAATTCTTGTCAATTAAAACCTTTTTTAATGAATGCAGTTTTTTAATTGAGGCACATTTTATGTAAAACAAACACTCAACGTTTTTTTTAATCAATCTATCAGGGCCACTTCAATCAGGTTCAGACAACAGGAGGGCCATTTTGGGAAAACATATCCATATTTAAGAGAACAAAGTAACAACTTCACATCAACTTAAAAAAAAAACCCAGCAATGTCTGTGCATGGCAACAACAGTATGGTTAAGTAATAAAACAGTTGGCAAAGGTCAGGGAAAGGTCTGAGATTGGATGTGATCCTCCGTCATTAGCATGACACTCTGACACGCTGAAGGCTCATTCACTACACAGACCTTCACACCCTCACATTTCACTTGGCTGCATAAAGGGCACACTACTTCCTGTGTTGGCAGGGAGCATTGGTGTTGGTCATAAATGGTGTGCTGCAGAATCTAAATGGACTGCTTGATTGATGTTCACTAACTAATGAGGTAAGTATCTATTTGTGTTTTGTTCAAAATGTATATATAATTCACACACTTGGAGCAGAATTAGGTAGATTTCCATCTTCTTTTGCTTTAAATACTGACAGCATCACTAACACCCTGTATTGACAATGCATTTCTTCTTTTTGATTACTAATGAGGAGGAACAAATAGCATCAGTTGGGATTGTGCCACTAAATCTTATGGAAACAAACTGAGTAAATATCTGATAATTGCCTCAGGATTTACTCAAAGAAAAAGCAAAGCTGTACCTACAATATTCACCACATATGTGCATAAAGAATACTTCATCTTTTTACGGCAAATATTTTAATTAACTAAAACGCAATCATCTTTGAAAATGAGAAGCTGACAAACTTGTTTCAAAATTACATGTGGTGGGAATGGGGGACAGAAATTTGTTTTGCCTAGTTCCAATTTTGAGAACTAATTAGCTACACGTATTCACATCATTCCCATGACTGTGTCATGCATTTGCTTTTTAATTATTATTTTTGTTCAAAAGCTGGAGCTACAGTATATTTGTGTTCTTTTCACCTCGGGTCTTCAGTGTTTATGAGTGCTGGACAACGTGCTGAAGGTCATACAGTTTTCAAAACACACTATGTACGTATTTACACACCAGTAAACACTGCTGCCTTTTTGTGGTCATTTGTCAAGAGCAACTGTGAAGAATAACATCATAAAAAAAACATTCTCAAACTGTTGCAAATTAACCACAAGAGAATTAGGCCAAGAGTTTATATTTTGAATCCAGCTAGATGTACGAAGAAATGAACACAAGTGTGAACACACACGCATGCACATGGAAGCGCGTGAACACAAAATAAAGCCTGCGTGTACGCACATTGTTTGAGACCCATGGTGCATTTGAAGGAATGGAAAACAGTTTCAGTCTGCCACTGTAAGCTGGATCATCATGTCATTTGGTGATTAGGCCTTTGTGGTCTAACTGTTTCAGAAGCAGAGGCCTATACCAATGCACCCAGGGAAAAGACCCCCACCTCCCCCCCACACACACACACACACACACTTCGCCTTGCCTTGTCTTGCCAGTTGAAGTCTCTCCCGCCTCTTTCTTTTCAGGCTTGGCCAAGAGAGTGTTTAGAAAACAGTGTGTAGAAGCGTTCCGCTATCCCTGCGTACCGCCTTGCGGGTTTGAAGATGCGTAATTTTCTCACAACAAGAGTTCCCATGATAGCTCTCTGCTTTGAGTAGCTATTAATGCCCTTTCTTGCTCAGTGGTTTGTCAAATGCATTAATCTGCAGTGGATGGAAGAGGGCAGAGCAGGGAAGCTGTCAAAAACAGGAAGAGGAGAGAAGAGGAGAGGAACATATAAAACAACAAAAACTAAATAAAATCTAATTTCATATTATTCAAATTTTTTTTTCTCATTCTATTCTTTTATGACAGATTATCCTTGGCCAAAGCAGAGATTGGAGCACCTGGACAACACCACTGCAATCATTTATGTCTTGTTCCGTCTGTCTAAAGACTATAGCCAACGAAGACAATTGCTTGAAAATTACTTTCTCATGCTTTATGTAAGATCATTTCTCCCTCATCATTATCTAAATTGGCTTGATAAAGAAGCAGACTCCTTTCAACTTTGATTGGTACACTGCTTGCTTTTCCTTTTGTTCCTCAGCCTTTTGTGTTGCAGTTGCGGCTGCATATCTGCATAGAGTATGAGAGCCTTTCAAAACTTAGAAGAAAGTTTATATTAAAGGCACTTTTCTTGGCCGTGCCTTGTTGAAACTTTGTAAACTGCTGCATGCATATTATGCACACTATTGCATATTAATTAGAAGCAACATAGCTAATGTAGTGACAAGCTCAATGAGGTGACGCTGCAGGTTTGATGAAACATTGAGTGCCCCTGGCTGCCTTCCAAACAAAAAAAAGCCCCAGAAAATGCATGCTAAATAAGCTTACACATTTGATAAGCCAAAACAGACAAATAGGGACAAGTTCCTCTGATGAACCGAGTTCTTACTCACTGCCTTGTGAATATAAAGCATTAATTAACAAACTTTCTACATGAATTTACATGTTGAATAAAAAAGTTCAGATTTGCAAAGTACTTAATAATTGTAGATATGACAGATCATATTGCAATCAAACACACCACATCATTACCTGTTTTTTTTCTGCTTCTGTTCGAATCAATAAAATGTGCTCTGACTATTGATTGCGATGACAAATTACGTGGAAACGAGCTAATGGTTATCTAATGAGCAAATGCAGGAAATTTGACTTAGATTAGCAATGTTGCAAGATCAAAGGAAATGCTTCACATTACTGAAGAGATTTCAGTGAGAACAGGAGGGGCTGCCCATGGGACATGTTGAGTTGAAGGAGATAAAGCCGCAACCCACGAACTCAACAGCTCTGTGGGTAATTATAAGGGACTTCAGGGGCTCTTTGTCTGTGGCAAATGAGCTGCGAGTCATGTACGAACACAGTAAAACAGTCTCTGGATCCATTAGATTCCATATCTAAACAGAATAATGATGCAATATTTATGTAGTTTTGCCATGGCCATGCTTTTCACTGGTTTCATAAAATCACTCTATGAAAACCAGACAAGCACAAACAAGGCGGTAATGACTTGTTACATTGGGGCACATTGTACATTGTTTGTGAGTATGGGGTTTTTTTTTCAGCTCAGTAACAACAAGAGCACAGAATTAACTCAAAGAAGATGTCCTCTATAATTTACAGTTTGTGTGTTTTTTTATTTCATGAAGCCAATGAACAGTGAGACCATGCAGATATGTTTGCCATTGTGCACAAGCAATGTTTAATGAGATAAAGGTTTTAAGAATATTTGTGAAAGCAAGACCTGATCACATCAAGACAGCAATTGAGGTGAATTTAACTCGTACCAATGCTGGTACACGGTAATCAATCCCTTGCTGGGTATTCAGTGCTTGGCTTCAATGCAGTGTCACCTTCTGGCTCTGGGGCTGAATGGAGCTCTACTACTAACTCTCTTGCATAGCAATGACACAGAAATGACACCAGTGAGGTCTTGCTGATTTCCCTTACATCATTTTAACATCCACTCCGAAGGCTTACTGAGCCTTCAGTGTAGTCACTGAAACCTCATCACCCATACTACGCTTTTATACATACATGCATAATATCTTAAAATGTGCAGTATATTGTATTATTTATAGACTACAGCTTTTTTCAGGTCTGACCGGGGTTGATATCTTCAATTCGACAGAGGGTAATTTAAATCAATGTAAGTACATGTGCAGACACAAAGCATGTACCGGGTCTGCAAACGGCACATTAAACATTTCAGAGTTTAGCAAAGCACAACTACAATATCAAAACATTCAGTTGATAGGGTTTTCCCATTACATTACCTTATCACTCAATGAGTGAAAGTAAATGTAAAGTTTATCAGCACAAGGCAGAAGTTGTTGTGCATGCTGATCCCCTGAGAAAAGCTTTTATGATTAGATTTAAAGTAGCATCAGTATGTTGACAAAAGGACGAAAGGAAGAACAAGCACACCAAAGCAAAGGAGAGGGACTGTTGTAACAGCTACTGTGCTGGCAGCTTTCAAGCAAGAGCCAGTGGAGTCAGAAGAGGGGCCATTCCCTTTTTTCCTCTTTAGCCCTCCTCTCTTTGCTTTCTGATCTGACCCTCACCGTCACCCCCACTACACCCCTCCACCCTCCCCGCCCCCACCTTTACCTGAGCCTCGCATTTCCCAAGGGGCATTAAACTCACTGGCCCTGTTTGATTTAGGCAGGTCGGGTGTCAGTGTTCGCTACAAGCCCATGGTGAACCATGAATAATGGATCTGCCACGGGTCTGAGTCCCCCTGGGACTCCCAGCTGCCCCCTCCCCTCCCTCTTACTGTGACTGGAATAGTCAATGTTCCATTAACAACCAATGATTCATAAACAGGAAATGTTAAAGATATTTTGCTAATGGAAGACAGATAATGGAGCCATGCATTCTACTTATATGTTGCATGGAGAAAAATGAAAGAATAAAGACAAATATTCCTATGAAGGCCATTAGACGTATGGCTTTGTTGAAGGATGCAAAGAAGAAACTTTTTTCTCTCTCATGGTAAACATCTGGGGCACTGGGCTTCAAAGAATAACCAACCGAAATAACTACGTTTGGTGTTCTAATTTACCAAGTATGTTAATACGCATTTTGCTGTAAATGTCTTTTTGCCCTACAAGTAATGAAAAAGTGGTTTCATGAAGGATTTCAAGACTTCCAGCTTCTCTGTTATCCAGGTCATAGAACTCAAAGTCCGCCTCAAGCTTCTCAAGTCCCTGTAGCTCGTTTACATAATCTTTTGTTGATCCTGTTCCTCAAAGTTTTGTAGCTTCCTGAACAAATGTGTGAGGGCTCTGCATTTAAATTTCATTTTTTGAGTTTCATGATTCATGATGGACAGTCTCATTTGCACAAATGTAGGGTTGTAATTTAAAGTGGTTGTGTATGATGGAGAGCATCTCTCACATCTCCTTATACAATAGGGAAAAAAGCATATTCCCATGCTACTTGTGTTACAGCTGTAGCCATCTGGGATTATTATGACATATCTACAAGCAGCATAAACTTTGATGAAGGTGAATCTGCGGAGGGAGGAACAATATAATATCTATAAAGTTAAATGCATATTTGTAAGGCACATTATTGTATATTTAAAACACTGAATATAGTATGTGTCACTCTGCTTTGGTTTAACAATAATTTAGAAACAGTGCTTTCAATTGAAAGGCTGCGGTGCGGGCATGATATTCGGTAAAACACGGTAAACAACTACTCTGCAGTGAAATGATATTAAATACATAAAACAAATGAATACGTTTGTTGAGGAACATCTACAACAATAATGCAAGGCTCCATATCTAAGCACTGTTAAAACGTAGGCATATAAATGCACCATAATAGACAGATATCGTTCTGTGCTAACTCTTTTTACCGAGACCCAACAGACTATCCTCAAAATCTAAATGCTCAACCTCATCATTGACAGAAATGTTTATGATGGTTTGACAGGGCTTCCAGAAATCCGTTGTGGCTATAACCGCCTCCATCTTGTCATTTCACCTCAACTCCCCTACCCTCTTTTTCATTAGTCCGCTTTTCTCCTCATCTGTCACCCAAATCTCTGACATGTTGAAACACAACCAATACAAACTAGGACACAGTTACTCCGTCACACTGCAGCTGAAAACGTCCTTTTCCCCACCGGTGCAAATCGAACAGAACAGAAATCTATATTACTTATTTCCACATGGGTGAGATAAATCAACATGTTTTCGTCTTTACTACGCACTTGGCTTCGTGCAATTGTGCAGCCCAGACAGTTAGGATAGAAGACAGAAAGGCTGGAAAAATATATTAATGGGGAGGCACGGTCTTACAAAACCTCACACATACACAAAGGAGCAGGTCACAGAGCCCACCTAGTCATCAGCATTATTAAAATGACCCCACATTACTCTGGGGTTCTATCTTGCTAGCGATGGTGAGCATATTAAAATGACTATAACAAGTGCATGCATCATTCAGACTAACAAACCAGTCGCTGTGGACTCCAAAACCTTTCAGGCATCACAAAAGACCCAAGTGCACAAACGGACACAGAGAGCTTCATTGTTTTTGCAGTATGTTCTCACAAACATACAGAGTTGAGAATCCATTACTAAGACGTTACATTAAGCCTGCGGTGCCACATAATCCCCCGTAAGTATGCAGGTAGGAGGGTAAAAACAACCTGTCTGTCAAATCTCATCCCCACTATTACAGTGAAAAGGAAGAGTAGGGATAATAGGCCTTTTTCGCTGTTACAAACATTAAAAAGTGAACACTGCATTAAGTATACTTTCAGTAGCTTGCGTGGCTTAGCAGTACTACAACAGACCCAACAACAGCAGATAATAGGTAAAACTAACACATACATGGCACATAAATGCTAGAAGAACATAGAAGGAACTGGGAGTCAAAAGCATTTCCTCTATTAAAAACAACAACTTAATGTGTGCTGTGTGCTTACAGTTGTACTTACAGATGGGAAACAGCACAGTTTGACAGTCCAGCACTTTGTCCAATCAGAAGGGCAAGGCGTTTAGAAGCCTACAGGATGAGATTCAGCAGGAATACGTGTTAGCTCTACTTTTCCAAACACTAAACAAATGAAAACAGATTAGCTAGTTTGAACACCCATCCAACATGTTTGCTAATAAATGGTTGAATTGTTAAATAATCTGATGAATAAACTGCAGACTGAATGGTTGAAAAAAACTTGACAGACATAGAGGAAAAAGTGGGCTGGACAGCTAATGACTGACGGGCTGGTTTGTAACCTCACTTTTCTATCCCTGTCTCTTTAATGTCCTAATTGGCTAGATAAGCAAACTGACTGGCTGAGAAAGTGACTGGCTAGGTGCAAAATTAGCTTGTGTAAGATTGTGGGGCATTCTAAACTCCAACCTGTCAGGAGAAATGAAAGCCAGACAGCTAATGTTTAAGTGCCAAATGTTCTTATCAATACAAGCTAAAGGAGCTCCAAGCATAATTGCCCTGTTTATCAGTTCTATTACAGGCCTTCCAGAGGCATCAAGCGAGGGCAATAAATACACAGGTACTGTGGCATTACTGTGCAACATCCCATCTCACTTGATAGATCACTAATAAACAGTGCATCCCTCACAAAAAAGAATTATGCTATCTATTTCAATGTCTTATGGAGTGCAACGTCTCCTATACCAAAGCAATCATCAGGACGGCCTGATACACGCTGCTGTCAAAATCAGAATTTATACCTCTTAGTTGTTTAAGGTCAGTTTCACTGTTATATTCAACATGTATGTGTTATAAATTATTTATCTACACCTGCGAGTGATAAAATTACATGATTAATTAAATCGAATGTGATGGAATGTGAAATATTAACATCACCATGTCACTGTTTCATGCTCATCCCAGTGGCAAACTAAAACATCTGGATTCAGAGACTGACTTCTGGGGCCGCAACAGAAAGCACAAACCTTTTCAACAATGATGTGGCCCATAAAAACTGTTAAAGGTGAAACTGTCTATACCAAAATATGTCTTCGCCAGTAATCTAATTATGGTCCCCCAATTACCTCTGCAAACTAACTAGCAATTGTTAGCAGCTGACGCCATGGTAGCTTGTTTCATCATCTATACATAACATATTTTTCCTCAGGAGTGAAGCAAAGTAAAAATGTTGGGCTTGAAATCTCTTGTTGTGAGCTTGAGACTGTGTACTATGTGTCTCTGTAATTAAAATTACAGTATTTTCAACGGCAAATGTGGTTAATAAGCTAACGTTAGCTAGCTTAATTGTGTAGGTAGTTGCAGAGCTTAGTTTGACAGACCCTTACTAACTGAACTAGGTTGTGTCAATTCTTATTCAACAATACATTACAACAGGCTATTGTGTTTTTACATTCAATCAAAATATATATGATGTAATTGGGGTAACTAGTCTGCACATTTTGACACAAATAGTAGCTTACTAAAAGGTTAGCCAAACAAAGCTATAATAAGCTAGGTGTGTAACACCTACACAATTAATGTAAGTAAATACTGCAACGTTAAACCTGAGAATAGACATGATTTTAAGCAGAAAAGTAGTAACGTTAAGCTATTTCTCTGTCAATACTGGGATGTCAGTTCTTGTGTTTGCGTGGGATATGCATTGCCATATTAGATTGGAGGACAGTACAATCTTCTTCACACATTCCGCTAAATTTGTATAGAGCATGCAATGTCAAACGATCCTGTAACTGGGCTCGCTCAGCTCTGCCGTCTGTTGCCACACATTCAAATTGGAAACACAGTAAAGCCAGTGGTGCTCAAGCCCTCGCCCAGCCCCTGCCCGAGAAAGTCTGCAATTTTTCAGCCCCAGACCGACACTGTCACCATCACTTTAAGCTTTCTCTGACGCACGCTCTCTTTGATGCTTACAAACACACACATACACACGGAGAGAAGTTAAATGAGCCCGAGTCCGACCCAAGCCCGGTCTATAAAAAAAAACACTGCCCGAGGCTTGCAGACCAACTCACCCACTCACGTTTGCAGCATCGGTTGCACTTAACGTTTTGTGATGTAAAGCTGAGATGTTGGCTTTTGATGATCCTTTTTTGCATTTAGTATATATTTACTGTGAGATATGAATTCAAGACTGAATTGATTTCATTCTTTTTACAGCCTTATGTTGACAGGTATGTTTTTGCAATTGTTTTTTTTTTCTTAATTTTTACAAAAATACAGACTTGAGCATTATCTGTGAGCAATATTTGGGACCTTTTTTCATTTTAGAAAAGAAAAAGGCTTTGAGCCTATCAGTGGTTTGACAATAGTAAACCGGCTGCAGTAGTATAGGCCAACAACTTGATCCTGCCAAGGTCTCTCTTTTCTGGTGCGATAAAGTAAAAACATTGCTGATGATGAACTTATTTTGACATTGAGTGTCATTCTAGGAGTGAATTAGGAGGTACAGGGAAAATAGCTTTGAAACCGAGAGCTTAGTGATTGAAAAGAGAGGAGATCATAAAGTGAAGAGGACCACGGCCGCGATTAATATCATTTGCCGGTAAATCCAGGTTTCGCTGGTTTTCCAATCATAGATGAAGCTTGGAGCCAAAGCAGTGCTGCGAACTGGGACGGCTTCAAAATCCCCTAGCTCAGAAGCATTGTTATGTCTCTTGGGTATTATCTTACAAAGCCCATTATACTGCGGAAACAACGAGGAGACACAGGCCCAGAACTGTAACTCCAGTGTGCAAGCAAACACACAACACACACTGACACATGCATGCATGGCGGTTTAATCTTCACAAAGATATGTATCATCAGTACAAAATCCCAGCGTGTCCCAGGATTACTGATAAGTGTGCACGCAGCTGTGCGCCATTAAAAACAGATGTGACATCTTCATATCAGAAATTCTCTGAGACAGATAATGCGAGTACAGCAAATTCAGCAATGTGTAAACAATGCATTAAAACGCCCAAACACTTAAAGCACATAACCCATTGAAGCTTGTAATTTCTTGTGGATGTTCAGTGAATTAAGCCAGTAGAGTCATCATCGCTGGTGCTGTCGGAGGCATATGCACTTGCTCATTTGGATGTGTGCATGGTCTCCCATAATTTTGTTAAATGAGCACTCATGTTGCAGTATAAATACAGGCACTGTGTACAAAATTGCAGATCGCACTGCTGTTCTGCAATTAAGATTTAACTGCTAGTCGCAGTCACCGCAAGAAGTCACTCACTTCTCTAATTTCCAGCTGACCACCATCCAGTTCAAAAGTCCATTGGAGTACGATGCACACATTATTTACTCTATCAACTCTATAGCTTTTCAGATAACTGGTGTTTCCAAATCACACTGTATGAATAGGCCTACAGTTGAATTAGAATGCACTGTGTGTGGAGTACTACGAACTGCTGAGGCTGTGTTGTTCCCAGTAGGGGAGTACATTTCTGCTCAAAATGACACCACCACGGCAACTGCTCAAAGATTTTTCAAATCAGACTGTCATGAATCTTCATCTAAAAGCTCAACTTATCAATGTTTTAGAGTCTCGTCAACATGTGAAAAGAGCTTCAGCTCACTGGAGAGGGAACTTTCCAGACCGTCTTGGCAGATCTGCTTTGCAACCTTACTAACTTTGTTGGCTGAGCCTCTGAGAGATTTAAGGGTTTTGTAGGATTGCAAATCTGGAAAGGAACATACTCTTGAGGGTGTCATGCAGCACATGATCCAATCTGAGACTGATATTGTTGTCTGTCTTTTCCTCCTCTCTGCATTGCTCTTAAAGCTTGTAAGAATTAAAGTACTGATGCGCAGTCAGGGTGACTATGACCTTGTGGCTCACATTGTATTTTCATTTTCATTTTTTCGCAGGTTTAGAGTTGCACATTAGCAGTCAACCTGCAAAGTTAGCAACTCTTACTACCCAACCCTCAGTTGTTTATTATGATGACAACATAAACATAATCACACACCGTATATTGTGTTCTTTATCATGTTAATCATGGTTTGTATCATTGTTTCAAATGCTTTTTGGCTTTCCTTAATTGTACTTAATTGCACATTTTTAAAAATGAGACCATTTTAAGACAAGGTAAGGTGAGACCATTTTAAGACAAGGTAAGGTGAAACAAAGTACAGGAAAGTAAAAAAAAGCAATTTTCCCTGTGTATCGCTCCCCAGAGCTATTGTTGCTGTTTCAACTTCTCCAGTGTTGTACATTAAAAAGGGAAATGTCAATTTCCCTTTTCAATTGAAAATTGGGTTCTTAGCAGACCTTTTTTTCTAATACTGCAGAAAGTCCCAAAGGAAGCACTAATGGGGAGATTAGGAATATATTAAACAGTCAAACAAACCCGCAAAAATCACATATTGTACTTCATCTTCCCAAGTTATACCCCCACCCCCACCCTCTGTTTTTCTTCCATCACCTTCTTATTTTCTACTAGAAGTTGTGCATTAAACCAACAGGATTGTTGAGTTTACTGGTTTATTGGCAGTCTATTTCCCTGTTTCATGCCCTCTTATACACACCATATTGCACTCCTTACTTCTTTTCTGCTTTGCAAAAACATGACTTCGTATTTTTTTGTATAAATAGTAAAAATAAGTAACTTTAAGACTTTAATATATGCAAGATATCTTTCATATATCCTCAAAGCTGAACCGCATATCATGTTGTTACAAAGAGTAGGATATATTTTGCTTTGTGAAGGGAATGCTAAAAATATCAGTTAACTTCATCTCTATTATTTAATCCAGCATTTAACGCTATAGATTTGTGTTATCTTAAGTAAAAAGCAACACATTAACAGTTTAAAAGGACTGAAACAGGTTGCTGATTCAGATATTCACAAATCTTACTGTAGACTTCTGCAAAATGAGTTAAACAGATAGAGACCATACCTGTACTATGATGAGTTTAATCTATGCCATTTTATGAGCATGAATATCCCATTGCATTTTCTTGAGTGATAATTTATTATTATGCACATATGTTTTTGAAATCTCCTTTGAGATGATAATGTACTTGATTAAGAGAATAGCAGTTAATATTGCTTTATTCTGAACTGTATTAGATGATAAAGACCATTTGGCAGCATAATCAACAACACAGATGATTTACGACATACGACCCCATTTGTTTAAATGGTGTCACTACAAATGCATGTTCAGAATTCACATAAAAGCCAGTTTGTCATTCAAAAAAAGTGAATTCCTCATTTGTGCCAGCTCTTCCTTACAAATGCCATCACAAATGTTCACAATTATTTATATAAATGTTGCCAATTTTAAGCCATTACTTTATAAGCGTGCATGACGTATAAAAGTAGTCATAACACGATATTTTTCTAATTCACAAATACAACAGGCTGAAAATACTAAAAATCGTTATGTTTTGAATATACTTATGTGTATATTCGGGGCATACGCTGAGTCAACGATTACAATATTAATTTTGGTTGGAAATGGAATAAGCCACGGTAGATAAACAGGACCATCATTTTAGTATTGATGCAGGAAATCTGCCAAAATGACGGATGATTGCACCATTAGAAACACAACAAATATCACTCTAATTAATGAACCTGTGGAACTAGTTCATTTGGTTACAGTTTTATCACAAAATTGCAAGTTGGATGAAATAAAGTAATTAATCATTTTAACATATATATACATGCTAACTGAGAACATGGTTGCTATTCAGCTGATCTTTAAATGCTGACATTGCTGTTACATTTCTGTATTTCATTTTGTCTGTGAAGAGCTTATTTACTTTGTCCAGAGAGCATGGCTGCAAGCACACACACAAAGCTGGCAAGACCTTTTGCATTTTTAGTTGGGAAAGTCAAGAGGATGAGGAAAAGCTGCACTGCTTACATGGAAGAAGACATTATGGGCACTGCTCTTTCACCAGAGCTTAAATTGGACAGTGGAATAAACCTGAATATATGTCATCACTATGACTCAACATGGCACCTCAGTGGCCATTAAGCAGACAAATGATGGTCTGGGAGCAGAGCTGAGGCTGTTGGAAATGTTACAGGTTGTTGCAAGAGACCAAAAGAACCAAGAGAACGAATGGGTGGGAAAAACAAACACATGACTTTCACTCAAGAGACTGTGTCAAGTGTAAAAAAACAAAAGTCAACTATTGATTTATTTATGTTGACTACTTCAAGGTTCTATATATACGGGGTTAAGGGATTAAGAGCATTAATATAGCAGCAAACAGCTATTTGCAATGAATAGATATAGTGGAGTAATGGCTACCTGAGCAAAGAATGACGTTGCTCACCCGATCTGTGTAATCCAAGCTTCTCTGCGCTTTGTTTAAAGAGCCGGTTAGGAACACCTGCATTTAAGTGCATGTTAGTCTCTCTGTGGTGTCCCTCTGGCTTGCTAATAGCCACCGCTCTGCACTGCGCTAATACGTTGGTTACCGCTGATAAAGCCATCCCGACCCATGGTGTTGTCGCAGAAGTATAACACTATTAGCTCTGCCAGCACTGTTGCCGTGTTCTTGCTGTTGGCTCCTTCAGCAAGCCATTAACTCAGACGTCGCCTTATTGAGAGCGATGTTGAGGGAACAAAATATATTCTGAAATCTGTGTTGAGCACCATTTACTTATGTAGGTAACTTAATATACCTAACAAACATTACTAATTTAGAGGGCCAGGGTTGTAACATATTATCAATAGGTTAATAGGTATATTTTCTTTCGTGTGTAATCCCCTGAAAATACAAATCGTTGGTGTTTTCGTTATCGTTATATCTAAATACTGAGCGAGTCCTTTTCACAGAGTCCGCTGTTTTGCACCGCTATTTTTCTACAGTAGCCCAGAACGGACAAACCAAACACTTGCTCTTGATAAGGCCATTTACATTTTGGGATGCCGCCATAGTTCTTCTACACTTTGCACAAAGGAGAATTTTCACTTGGTTGCAATCTACAATCTCACCGCTATAGATGCCATTAAATCCTAAACACTGGCCCTTAAACCCAAACCATGATCTTTCCCTTAACGCTAGTTTAGTTTGAATCAACAACGTTAACCCCATGTTTAAAACTGCAACTGCGTTTCACATGTGAGGAGTTGGGAATGAGAACAAGGTGGTGAACGACACTCAAAAAGTTTAAAATACATGACACGTTGGGAGAATTGAAAAATAATTATGAAGCAAGATGAGAAGGAGAGAGACTGAGTGTACAATAAAAGAGAGTGAGACAAGGGCTACTGAGACTGACACATAGTGCAGTGTTGTTATAGAACAGGTAACTACGGACAGAATCTACAAGTGTAGGAGCTCAGCATTTCATCTTAGAGCCCCAGACTGAACCAAGTAGTGTACACAATATCCAATTACAATCCCCTGAATGCAAAGACTGCCAAACTGTTCCACATTACACATCAATTCCCATTCATTTTATTTAATTTTGGTGGCATTTCAGCCAGCTCATGTAGCATGGATTTTTCACATCACTCCAGACACCAAAAGTTCACGCTACAATTAGAGCATTGATATACTATTGAATAAGTGATATTCAGTTTAATACACGTTTCTCATTGTCTGCTTCTAAGGGGAGCTATGGGGATTATGTCAAAGTTTCATGACTTCTTAACAATACAGCTTTTTCTCACACCATCTTGGGTACATGTCTGGGGAATATTATTGAATTCTGTTCCATTATGAGGTATTGTGGAGATTATGCCTTTCCTATTGAAAAGAAAAAAGGAGTTATAACTCAGCATTGTCAGCTATTTGTCTGGGCTGTTGAACTGAAGGCTTTGTTGTCCAGCACAGACAGCTCAATTGATGGATTCTTGACCATAACCTGTGATGTAGGGTGATAACTCAAGCAGACTGACCCCAGTGCATGTTGGTACCATCACACAGTGAAGCCTGAAGGGCTCGCAGAGCAAAGAGGTCTATGAATGATCACTCTTATTTTAAAATGATTGTAAAGGCATATTGATGACCTTGGAGACATTCCTTGCATATGCCTTGTAAAGTCAGTATTTAGTATCCATTTGAAGCAAAGTTAGATTAGGGTTCAAATTGGTTGGCCAATGCATGCTTAAGCTCCTAAATCTTTACACAAGCAGGAAATGTTTCCACAAGGGAAGACACTTTTGAATATTTCAGCACGGGGGCATGCTGCATTGCTCTAAATGTGTATGATGTATTTATGTATGCACATGCGTGCTTATGCACAAATCTGTAAACATGTTGGTGTGTGTGTGTGTGTGTGTCTGCTTTTCTTTTTAGCTTGTGAGAGCATTCTTTGCCCAGCAAAAGCTAATACTGACTGTTCCCAAGAGTGCGTTCTCAATACATAATTCAGCAAACGCATAAAAACTTTAAAATGTTAATCCTTTTTGGTGTTTGTGTATATTTGCTAGTGGGTGGCAGTAAGAGGAAATATAATTAAGGAGTATCTCAAAAAAATATTCCATGCTTTCATACCTGAACTATTCATGTATCTGGTCCTTTGAGGGAAATTCAAATTCACAATTAAACATGTCATTTATGTATCACATCGTACTTTACAAGTCGGTCGTTTTCTGATGCCTGACTTAGATTTGCTCCTACGGCTCAGAATCACTTAAACAACAATTATTTTAGGATGTCTTTTCCATTATGCTCCTGCGAGGTGGCAGCAGCATCACATTGGTAGACAACTTAGTTCCCATCCTAAGGAGTCTCTTAGGGGGCTGTAATAAGAGTTACTACCGTGCCCGGAGGAAGTGATGTCCATGCAAACCAAAGCTGCCACTTAAAACACATTCCTCCAGATACAATGATAATGATATAGATTATTACAGTGTAGGAGTAATAATGTAACTATATATGAGTTATACATTATGTAAATACTACATATACTGTATAATGTTACCAATACTATTCATCATCTCCCATTTTCAAAGCTGCAAAGCAGAGAGGGTAAAACAGCTATAAATGCAGCCTATAAAGCATTTGGCATGTATTATGACTTGTATATTAATCACCCATTGCTGTAACAACTGGTTTATGTGACAATAAACAATAACACCAATAATGAAAATAATATTTCACTTTACATCGACATTATTACTTCTATAAATTGCTGTGTTTACTCCACTCGGATACTTTTTTTTTTAATTGCCACATATTAGACACTGTACCCTCTGATGAACCAGACACAGAAAATATTACTGTGTTATTGCAGTCAGTCCCATGTTACATGCGAAACTTTCATTATACTAGAACTATTCATTTGCCACAAGATTAAAGTCCTGCCAGAGTGAAATGAGAGAGAGAAAGAGCAAGAGAGAGGGAAAGAGATGGAGGACGAAAAAGACAAGGAAAAGTATCCAAAGCCTGCATGTATAAGCCGCTTGAAGAAGGGAAACTGTCTGTTGCTAGCCTGCATTACCAGACACTGAGTGAAAAGCTTTTGAGTGTAATTTTGACAAAATCCTGTCCTGACTTTTGCTCATTCATCCATTGTCTTATCCGTTTATTTTCCAACTGGGGGTCACAAGGTGCTGGAGCCTGTCCCAGCCTAGATTGTACAGAAGGCTAGAAAATACCCTTGACAAGTTGCCAGTTCACAGATGGACTGACATGGATAGACCCTCGCTTGTGCTCACATACACACACATCTGTGGACATTCTGTAGTCACTAATCAACCTAACGTGCATGAATTTGAACTATTGGCAGGTAACTGGGGCAGCTGGAGGAAACCCAGGAGTGTGGATTCCTCTTGCTCTGAGCACCAGTTCTAAATACTGAGCCACAATGCTGCACTTTTGTGTACTGCATGCTTTTTAAACAGTTGCTTAAATGGGGAACATACAAACACTGTTTGGAATAAAAACTGCTTGTACTTGGCATTCATAAAATGCTAGTGTATTTTCAATCACAAAGATGAAAGATCCGCAATTCATGTCTGCCACTTTATCTTCTGAAAACAATTCAGCTTTAAAGTGTTGCATGGGTTAGTTGGCAAGTCATCTGGACTTGAGAGAGAGCTATGTCTTCTCTATTATGACAGTACCTGAGTCACTCTGTAGGTCTTTAAAACGGCCCATCATAAATCTAATTTCAGGGACACTCATTGTCAATGAGCATCTTCAGCCTGCAAAAATGTCACCTTATGCTGCCAGTAGATAATCGAATATGAGACAAGAGCTGAAAAAACCTGAGCTGCCCCTGTCAAACAGAATGAAACTCATATTTACTGGCATCACAGTCACTTAAGAAATCGAGGATAAAATCAGCTACCAATGAGTGTCGATAATTTACTTATTAAAATGACCACAAATCTTCCTCTCACACTGGGATTGCATGCATAAATCTGAGACGAGCAAACAGAACAATGCGATTCAAACATAAACTTCCTCACATCACCTCTAATCCTTTGTTCATATTAATCTCTTGCAAACAAAAAAAATCCCCTCATGTCTGTGGCCAACTGTTTGCGTACGAGTGTGCACGAGCACATATGTTTGTGGTGAAACATTGAGTGAGTGTGTGTGTGTGTGTGTGACTCAACACACATCAAATATTTCAGCTTAAAAAAACATGGATGACTTTCCCTGCTTTGGCACATGCCTTCATCCCTCCGAAGCCGACACTGATGCAGAAATACACCGCCGCATAAGCTCTGCCAGTGGGGTTATGCCAGACTCCGAGGAAGAGTCTTTGTGAACCATGACATCCAGGTGAAGAACTGCCTGTTTACAAAGCAGTTGTTCTTCCCACTCCAGTGCAAGAGGCACAAACCTAGAACGGCAGACCAGCTACAGAAGGCAGATTGACTACCTGGAATCCATCACTAGAGATAGATTCCTGCCTCCAGGAAATCATGCACATTAGTTGGTGAGACACAGGAACAAACAACAGCACAGTAGTAGAACAGAACATGAAATATCGTTCTTCAACCATCAACACTGTACTGTACATCAAGTGCAACATGTTCACCGTTGCAATCAGAATGGCTCAGCAGATCTTGCCAATCTCAGCTATGTACAAGGGTGCGGCTTTCTGAATCACAGGGAAAGTTAAAAAAATAAATAAAAGGATCAGATCATGATTTTAAAACACCATTAAAAATTCACATGATGTATGTTTGTCGTCTGATCTTTAATCACGGCCGTGTTCAACTACCACGAATGAACGCAATTAAAATCATGACGCTGTCAAGAAGCTGGATGTCAATGTCGTTGTTTAATCTAGATATGATTTCTTTTTTCATTTCAGTGCAGCACAGTACAATTATGATACAAACAAAATTGCCTCAGCAATGCATTAGTCTGCCTACATGTCCATACTTTAATCCTGTTAAGAAGAGTCCTTTGATTTGTTGAATTTACTGTACATTGAAAGCGGGCGTTCAGATGTTGTTTGAACTCTCCATCCAGTAGTGCTCCTTCGGCTTCAAATGGCTGAAGAGGCCAATCTCATAGATATGAACAGATTTGACTGCATCATAAGGACAGCAGTCTGAATTTGTTAGTGTTCATTTCATCCACTTCTTGCTTAACTCTTTGTTTGGTTGGTTGGGTTGGGAATGACTTTTAACCTTTTAAAATGGAAATCTAACCAGTTCACGGTCATCACTGTATTCTTGGTTTTAAAAAATGCTCAAACTGCTGTCAAATGTGAATATAAAATCACCCCTAAATGCCCATGGGCATTTAGGGGTTTGATATGGTTTGTTTTTCCTTTTCCGATGTGAGGGTCCAAGGACAGAGAATGTTATATGTTATATGCAAAAATGGGATTTGTGATATTGGGCCAGACAAATTAAATTGGATTGAATTAAATTGAACTAAATGGACTAAAAAATCTACTTTAACAGATGTTGATGTTCAAGAACAATCTACTGACCAACATCTCCAGACTTTACCAACAAACACGTTATCAGTTCCTTTACTTAAATTCCTGTCGAACCACAACAACTTTTTACAAGTCTGTTTGTGTACAGATGAAACAAATTCTGTATAATTTCATATTTATTTGACTGCTTCCAGCACTTACACTTAGTTAAGCTCAGTTTCTCGCCTGTATTTAGCGTACAAACATGAGAGTGGGATCAACCTTCTCTCAGCAAGAAAGCAAATACGAACGTATTCACAAAAATGTGCAACAACTCTTATTAATATAAATGATGACAAAACACGATGATGATGATAATTTGAACAGCATTGAGTAGTGGCCCCCGGGAAAGAGCTTCAGATACCTTGCTCCAACACAAGCTCACAGCAATGTATCCTCAGATGCAACAATGAATGTATGAGTAGCAAAAGCATAAAAAAACTACCTGAGTTTCCTCAGCAAAGCCACAGTCCTCTAAAATTGTTGGATCAAAGTGTTGCCTGTAACCCTCTCCTTGAAATTAGGTACAAACATGGCTGGAAAATCCACCATGGAGCCTGTCCACAGCCCTCAGCTCTCTATCTTCTCCTACCCAGCGATCCCATCACAGAGCTCAAGAGTCAATATGGTTGATTCACTCCCTGCCCGGAGGGGGTAATGAAGTGACTGCAGGCTGACCCTCCCTGACCGGCACCTAGACAGCAGGTGTGAGCAGTCAGGAGCGTGACTGTGAAAATGTGCATGTGTTGTGTGAGAGAGAGTATACTGGCTGAGAATGAACTAGGCACCTAACCACAGGTCCGGATCAATTAGGTGGCCTAATCGGTCCCCTCTCTGTCAGCCATAAATATCCCCTGGTTTACCTCTTTATCTGTCATCTTTACTGCCACAGCACTATCATCTATCAGCCTCTCTTCCGCTCTCCTTTTCTCTTTCTCTTTCCCACTCTCTCCCTTTTTTTTTCTTGCTCTCTCCCCGTGTCTATCCGAGCCATCTCTCCTTCACACACTGCATTTATGCTCCAGCTTGGTAAACGGTAATCAATGTCTCACAACGGTGGACTGCTTCATCTAAATGATTTTTCAGGAGCCCTTTGTGTGTGTGTGTGTGTGTGTGTGTGTGTGTGTGTGTGTGTG
>NW_022280031.1:1102523-1249692 GCF_004355925.1 Anarrhichthys ocellatus
AGAGAGAGAGAGAGAGAGAGAGAGAGAGAGAGAGAGAGAGAGAGAGAACTGTTACTGTATGGACACACATCAGTATTAACAAAGTTTTGTAGTGAGCTTCTATTTTTGTGTATCTACGATTTTTGTGTCTCTGTGTGTGTGTCTGTGTTTGTGTGTGTGTGTGTGTGTGTGTGTGTGCGTGTTTGTTGAAAATGTGTGAAAATGCCTGCCTGGAATTGGCACTGCCTCCAGAAGCTCACAGTAATGCATTCACTTTTGGTACATAAATCACAATCAGCTCATTCTGCCATCTGGGTTACTGCTACATGGCCCTTGTAATGTACACCCTGGTTAGACCACCGGCTGAATAAATGAGTCTAGGATACGAAGCAGATACGTGGCTGTAATGGACAGTAAGGCGGCAAACATATACCTGTATTTTGTTTCCTTGCAGAGAATATATTATATTTCATATTCAGTACCACCTACCAGTTAGGAGATGTGTGTTTTCTGTGTGTGCACATATGTATGTCTGAACGTATCTGCCAACTAGCTGATCTTATCTTTAAAAATGTTGACAGTGCCTACTGTGACACCAGTTAAGATGGGTTTAGTAAATAAATAAGAAATTACAGTAACAGACCTCAATCACCACACTTTGAGGCATTTACACAATGGTGCAGACATTTCTTTTTCTTCTTAGCATGGCAGAAATCTAGAAAACACCCTGATTAATGGAAAGCAAAATCTGCCTTTAATGGACCTGAGGTTTTGCTGATCTCTACACCAACCAATTTTCATCCTCAATTGTAACCTGCAAAAATCAATTCTCCAAACACAGGGTCAGTGAAGGTCAGGGTCCTCACCCAGAGGTGCGGCCTCTCTGAAAGGTTCCTGTACAGACCAGAATCTAATTGGAAACGTAAAGTAATTCATTGGTTACTGGGACAAAGGGCATTCCTCTCACTTTCCCAAACACCAATTAGCTCGTGATAAGTTATAAACTGAGGCATGCAGGCGGTTTCACAAACACACAGCTCCCCACGTACACACACTTACACCCACACATACGTGTGCAATACCGGAACGCAGAGGAAACTTGAGCATTTCTAACCACAGCCAAGGTCACTCAGTAGCTGTGTACTGTGACCCCACGGTCACAGATCTTATTTTGAGATATTGAGCGCATACATACAAGTCCATACTGTTGGGAATAGATTCTATTTCATTCCGATACCACGGAGATGAGGTGTCTGCCTCGCTACAAAACAAATATTAAGTTGGGATGGAATGAATTTGATCAATGTGTAGTTGATGAATGTATGGCAGTACAGCATCTTTGAGATTACAGGAAGCTAAATTACAGCACAATGAAGCTTTTTATTTGATGAACTACCATCCGTCTGCCCCACCAGTGACTGTCTTATGAGTTAAACAAACGATATTGAAGTAAATTTAAATGTCATGTCTACAAATAATCTGGGCAGTTGGTCTGAAATAAATTGAAGGCAACAAATCACAATGAAAGGTTGTGGAGTGAGAAGGAGAGAAGCATAATTCAATGACACTAATAGAAAAGCATGTGGCACACAATTTGGATCATGTCCAGCAAAATGCCTCAAACAAACAGGATATGAATAGGTGTTGATGCTAAATAGATTTTTGGATATCCATTAGATCGAAGTGAACAATAAAAATGTTTAAAATACAAAATATGAATGACCTAACGTCAATGATGGTGACATGAATATTTGCACAGCAGTGATACAAATTATTTCAAAAAAAGAAAAGAAACGTGTGACCATTATTATTTGTAATCCTTATTCTCTGTAACGAGACTTTAACTTTTTAATCCACAACAACTCTGTGAAGGATTATCGCAAAGCCGGATAAGCACGAATTCAATGTATTTCCTGATAAAAAAAATTTAAAAAATGTTTAGATGATATACTTATAAGTCTGCATTCAGCCTTTCAACAGCCTGGCTATATAGTGCATCCTGTTGGCGCATCAAGTGGCCGCAGTCCTCGGAAACGCATCCCACAGTGCGGGAAGTGCGTGCGTGCAGTCATTCTACTCCCCTATAAATTCATTTATGAAAGTATGCAGTATTGTTGCGATGATTCGACCGGCCTACATATTTACACACATTTTATGCTCTTGATTATGGCTGAAAATTCTTAAGACAGGAGTGTTCACATTCTTCAAAGCGATGCCACATGAAATGCTTGCGCACACAACTGCTGCTGCCCAATCTTACAGTGGAGATTTCACTGAAATGTTGCTGTACAATACATGCCCGCTACGTAATTATCAGTGCAGACATTTCCCAGCTTGTGTAAGCCGTCGGAAACCATTTCCTACTTTGCCGTAACCTGAAAATCTGTATTAGCCCGTTTACTGTCTAAACCATTTAATATGATCAGGGATCACGACCGGTCTCGTGCGCGCAGCGCTCATTACCGACTACACTTATCCCACTCCGTTAATTATGTTACAAGTGGCAACAAGTTAGGCGGTGGTGTGCAGTCTTTAAGTAAAGATGAAAAAGGTTCAATGAAATGCAAAGAGGCACCTCTTCAGACACATACGCGCACGCACAGAAAAGCACCAAAATCACCAATTTCCCCTCTATTATGGTGCACAAATAAACTACTACAGTGCAATAGCGAAAGGCTTTCTGCAAGTCCGGCGGAGTTGTATGTTACAAGACCAAACCCCGGCACCGTCAACTTTCCTATTAAATTAAAAAAAAACACCCCACCAAAGTCCAACCTTTGCAATCGTGCGGCGGAAACAAATACCTTGTGCCTTGACAAGTTGCAGTGGGATGCGGTGACGGTCACTCAACTTGCCGCTTCCTCCTGGAATGAAAGGTGTACGATCCTCTGTGTGATAAAAAATAAGATCAGAGAGATAGACACTCTGTGCGCCCTCGTCTACCACCGCGCTGCGCGTCTAGTCTCCGTGCCGAGTAGCGCAGGGAGATGGACGGGTCCAAGCCGCTCTCGGAACGGCGTGGTGTGGAAAGCCCCTGGTGGTGATGGGAGGAATTTACAAATGAAGAGGTGGAGGGGAGAGAGAGAGAGAGAGAGGGGATGTGTGAGAGAGAGAGAGAGAGAGAGAGAGAGAGAGAGAGAGAGAGAGAGAGTAAGGCGATCATCAAAGCCACCAATGGAAAATAATAAGTAACAGAGAAGCATTTGGTTTTGAGCTATAGCTTCTTTGGCAGATCGTATCCTCTAAATAGATCTGTGGCTTCAACTTGAACTACACTTTGGTGATTTTGGCATGATCATTACAATTACATTAAACCGACTAAAAGGGATTGTATGGATTTGTTTGTTTATTCAGAAAGAAAACAAAAACAGACATGAAACATATATTGCCGCAGGTCATTGCCTTGATTTTCCGAATTTGTTTTTCCACTTGCACTCCTCGTCGCCATGACTTTACTCCAGTCTCTAGAAAAGTGTTGATTGTTATTTTCTGTGCAGATTTGTATGTAAATACATGTAGTCATTGGTTTTCATCATTACAATAAATTAATAAGTTAGAGTACCCTTTTTTTTCTGAGGCAAGACAAGGCGAGGCAAGTTTACGATTCACATTCGGAGGCAGCTCAAGGTGCTATGCCTTAAAAAAAGACACAGGTAATAGAAATACAAGTGCATGAAACTTATTTTGACATTAGGAAGTTACAGACAAAAAGACACAGGTACAGTACGAGGAATTGAAGAAATGCTTTGAGCATAATAGACTGCGATAAAGTCCAGAGGTGGTATGCAGATGTGTTTTCTTTGGGGAATTAGACAAGGTGAAAATGACAAGTTTGCCTGCTTCCTCGAAGTGGATCACCTGCAAATGAGTGCACGTGTCGGAGAAATATGCAGTGAGGGGCGAGAGACAAGAATGTGACGGAGGGAGAGAGACTGACACAAAGAGAGATTACCCGGCATCACAACAAGCTGCATGAGTCTCTCAGAGGCTCAGTCAGGAAGGTTACGAAGGTCAGGAAGCTGACATACCAACAAGGATTTTAAAAGCCTAGTATATTGGCTGTTCACAGAGAGGTGCTGAACAGAGGAAGGAGAACACAGAGAGAGAGAGACAGAGAGAGAGAGAAGTCAGGGGAGTCAGGGAATGCGAGCGAAGGTGGGAAAGAAACAGGTTTTAAAAGTATTGTCTCCTCTTAATCCCAAGTAAGAACGTCAAGACCGGCTGGTTATAAATCAACAATTCAAAGTGTTGAAACTGTCTGGAATAGGCAAGGACTTTAGGCATCAGTGATTTCAGTATGGACTTCTGCCTCAAGGTGGTTTGATGACATTTAAATGTTGATGTCTACGTTCTTTTCAGAACCGTTACTGATAACTGGTATTTAACCTAATGTCATTTCCCACAGTGCTACATTTCCCTTCAGAGTTACATTCCTTTCCATTAGGTGTTCACATTAATCCTGTCTGACCTCTGACGAGTCTGTCAACATTGAGCCATCGCTGAAACACTTAGTTTGTTTGAAAGTCAATTGTCACTTTTATTGGAATTATGTAAGGACAGAATTAAATCAATTTGATTGTACATATTTAAGCAAAAGGTTTTGTCTTGTAATCATCTTTTTCATTGTAGCCCAACCTTTGCAATATGCTTCTTGCTGTCCCTGGTCATTTTACAGCTCCTGGGATGGAAGTGCTGACTAAGGACATGCCTCCTGAATATTACATTTTTCCTCAGCAGCGAGGTGTTGAAACACTGCCCGTGTCTATCGCTCAAGCCCATAATGGGAACCGGAGACCAGCACCTACAAACATAAATATCTGTGGATATAGTACTGTTAGACACAACCAGCAGAAGATCAATACAGGCCTATGTGAGAGGGGGGGAGAGGACGGGAGAGAGTGAGGTGAGGGACCGTGGGTAAGAGGTCCAGAGATGGAAACGGTAGTAATACCGGCATATTTCACCAATACAATACTCTATCTCCCATGTCGAAATGATTTTAAAGGAAGGTACTAGTCAAAGGTTACTGAAGCAATCTATTTCTCCAAATAAAGAGACGTTTCCCTGCCACACTTGCTACTGTGTATTACAGCCATCTCCTCTTATGATTCTATCCATGCTCACACTTCCAATATTACTTTTGCCAAGTTCTAAAACCAATAGCCTAGTAGGTTGCAATCACTTTAGAATGACCCAATTACTTCATGTTTTCTATATTTAGGGAAAAACAGCTGTTTTAAAACACCTCTTGCTTGTAGCACTACAACATAAATCAACTTGGCATAATTACATGTACAGCATAGAGCAGCTACTTGCAACATTGTAACTGTCGGATTGTGTTGTAGTAGGCTCAGTTGGTTAAACATTGTGAGGTGCTGTTTATGGCCCTGTGCTTCAAGTTAGCACCATGGACAATTCCTTGTGTCCACATGGAAGCCTGTAAGGGAGAGCTGAGTCAAAGCTGATCCCGAATCAGCACCATGGAGAACTCTTCATTACCAAACAGTAAACTGTGTGAGAGAGTTGCTTCAAAGCTGATTAAGGATCAGCATTATGGACGTCTCATTTTCAAATGGCAGACTGTGGCTAAAAGCTCATTCCAAATCAACAGCATGGAGAAGCCATTTTCAGATGGAAGTAAGCGGGAGAGAGCGGCCTCAAAGCTGATTCCAAATTAGCACAGTGAACAACTCCAAATGTCCTTACCGCAGAGAAAAGGTGAAAGCTGCTTCAAAGCTGATCCGATATCAGGGACACATTTTTTCATGCTAGCTTTTTCCACCAAACGGCATTTCTTCTCCTGGGATGACATCGGAAGCCATGCAAAGAGTTGCATTAGACAAAAGTGACTTCTCTTTATCTTGCGTAGTGCTCTCCCTATGTGTGGCCACTGTTTGTGGTGAAGGAAAGCGAGACAAATAACCTAATCTATATGAAACTTTTTCTAAATTCTGTATAACCACGGCAAGAAAAAGATGCAGCAACAAGGTTACAGAAGTAAAAAAAACAAGCCAGTGGCAGAAGCAAAGACGTAAGTGTAAAATTGAGGCTATAATGAAGAAACTTGTGAGATGGTAAGTTCTTCCAAGAATCTGACATATAGATATAATACTAGGATTATTACGACGTTTACAACAAACCCTTAAACAAAGCTTGCCAAGATTCAGAAATGAGCAGTATTGTCTCCTTACAGCACACCAGCTCCGTCACATTTAAAAGAATTTAATATAGATTTGTCCGTGCTGTGTGTCAAATTAGGAGGCTTTGACTCATTGAAGGTTCACTCTTGCCATTGCAGGGACATTTTAATTCAATTACATTCCAATCCAATGAACTGTATTTATCCCTGCGGGGAAGTTTTCATGGTGGATCAAAATACATTAAGACAATACACGCTATGAATTCAATGAGTTAAAAGTTTACGAAACACTCACCTCAACAGCAATAGCACTCTAACCGCCATTTACCTACATATACAAGCTAAAATAAATATTTACATTTAATCATTTTCAATCAAGTCTCAAGACTGCACAAACATTATTTGCAGAGAACGCCAAGATTTTGTGATCGATAAGAGGTTCAGTTACACACAAGCAACCAAAGCGATTTGGTCCCAGAGGACAAAGGGAAACAGGGTCCCCATTATCAAGCTTTGGTAAATACCGCTTATATCTTGATAGATTAAAATCACTGAAGCTCATACAAAGCGGAGCAGATGCAACCAGGAGCTTGCATGCGGTTCTTCTCTCTAGCCGTGCCCTTTATCAGATTCTATCAGATCTATCTATAGTTGAACTGGAGCATTTTCTTAGCTATCTCAAAGTGAGCTGCAGGGCCTGAGTCAAATTCAACACACCTGCCAGACATACACTTCTCAGTTTTAAGAGATCACAGAAGAACAACCGGAGGCCCAAATCAATAGCGCATCATCCGTGTTTTACTGGGTGGATTTCAAGCCACAGCCCTTCTATTTTACATCTATTCTACAAGCAATCAATGAATTTAAACATGGTGGTTCAGTGTATGGCAGTTCTGGGTTAAGAGGACTTGTCATTATTTTTCCTATTGGAGTCTATACACTTGTAGAAGAGAGACAACTTCTTCTGCTTTACTTTGCAGTAGTTTAAATGGCTTTCTGAATGCTGTATCTTGATTGTTGTATCTGGGAGTATTCATTTACCAGCTTTTGTTGCAATTTCGCGCAGTCTAATTTGCGTTTCCTCTATTTTTTTAAACTTACAGAAAGGTTAACCTCAGATTTGCAAACAAACCACGTCGTTTGTTGATATGTTATGTGGTGTTATTTCACATTTATGGTCTAAAAGGAATGCCTATTTATACTCACAAAAGAGAGGGGTGCACATTGGGATGAACACCTTTATTAATGAGTCTTGCCTCACAGAGTGGACGAACACTATTTAGTCGCCATGACGCTGCTTGATAGCAGGCCTGTTAGTGATAGCAGTAGCACAACCTTGTGGGCAGAGGATGAAGTTTATCCATGTTCAGTGACGTGGGAAGCTAACCACTTTTCGTAGGCTGTCCTGTTGGCCTACGTGGGGTCTGTCTGCAGATTGCAAGTGAGGGGTGAAATGTAAAGGGGGCATAACTTGAAGTTGCGGCTGGCTAATTAGCCAACAAGCTAGCTAATTCCACCATGGTTTCATGCCTTCAGAGGTCATACACCTTTAAGAAAGAAGGGGGCGTAACTTGAAACTTCAAGTGGGTCTTGCAGGACGCAGATTTGCCACGTGGCCCCACTACACCCGCGACTCCAATACCCACAATCTTAGATGCTTCTGGGAAGAAGCAGTCGGAGATCAAATAAGAATGCCTAGCCAGGACGTTTGAGTTCTCCAGAAAGATGAGTCGGCATTGAGGAATTCTCTGTGGTCCCTTGTCCGTGACAGGTGATGATAAGATTTACGGTACAGTAGGTTTACTTCACTGATCTGCTGGCTGGCTCGTTACTGTAGTGAGCAGGGATTTGGTTTTTTTGATAACTGGCCTTCACATCATTCACAACATGCTCAGGCCACTATAATTGTCTGCTAATACTAGATGGTATATTGTTCCAATTAATACATCATATCCTGGTAGCTCTACAAAATGGCCTATTACTGAAAACTAAAGCCCCAACTCGACCACCAAATCTAATTTTGTTTTAAAAATACTTGATACCTGTCTACCAAAGCCTTAATGATAAATGGTTTGATTCTTCACCAAGGTCTAGATATGACTTGTTTCCCCACCTGACTATACCAATGCCCTTGCTGCTCATACTCAGGCTACTAAACAAGAGGATGTTGCCTTAAAGTCATATTCAATTTAACCTCCAAACTTGATGTTAAATTAAATTAATTTAAGACTCCTTTATTAAAACCGTCTCCATCAACTATGAATTGCTTTCACATATAGGAATAACGTCTATAGAACTCCCGGACCATATTCCCAATTTTTATCAGAATTTGGAGAATTTATCTCAGAGATTTTAGATATTGGTGATTTTGATATTCATCTCAATAAGGCCTTTGATTCTCTATGTAAAGCCTTTGCTGGAGTTCTTGATACTTGATAGTACCCTTGACTTCACATACAGGATATAAGTGATCTGCCGTCTCTAATACCACATGGTGTCAGATCACTTTCTTATTAACTTTTAAGCAACGTCCTTTTAATGTTGGTGGTAAAGTATTTACCACTCGCCACATTGGACCGATAACTAACTGCGCATGGTGAGCAATTGGCTCCTGGCTCCTTTCACTTCATGTGGAGAATTGTACCAGTGACTCAAACAAAGCTCTTTCTAGTCTCTCGGATTCAGTTGCACCTCCTTCTACCAAAACAAGACGATGAGAGAGGTCTAGACTCTGGTTTACGTTGAACCCCAGTGTTGAGACTCACTCCCATGAGACATTGTCTAAACTGGTGTCGGCTTCTAAACCAGCTTTCTCTTCGACCCCTTACCTACTAAACTTGGAAGATCCCATTTCTGGTAATACAATGCTGATGATAAGTTAAGTGATAAGTTATCCTTTACGAGTGGCACTGTTCCTCCTGCCTTTGAGACTGCTGTGGTTAGACCTCTTATTAAAAGGCATAACTTTTGATGTGCTGTATTCAGAAATCTTTTTGAACCTTTCCAATCTGCTTTCAGGGTCACTCCACTGAAACTGCACTTCCAAAAGTAGCGAATGATTTTCTGCTTATTATGGACTGAATTTGGATTCTCAGTCAATGCTTATATTACTGGATGTTAGTGCGGCTTTTGACAACATAATTATTTATACTTCTAGAGTGACCAAAAAAATCAATTTGGCATCTCTGGCCTGACTCTCGTTTGGTTAAAGTCTTATATACGTATCTAAAAGAACACACTGTGTTTCCTTTACAAATAATACATCAAAATTTTTGATGTGAAGTATAAGTATCTTTTTTCTTGGCCTTCTGTTTTTGTCCCTTTTTATTTCACCTCTTGGCCAAATTAATTTCCACTACACTGATGATACTCGCAAAAAATTGATACATCGACACTTGTTTTTGAGAATTGTGTTTTACGAGGTCTTTCAGCCCTTAGACGGGGGCTTGACCAGTTGTAGGTTAGGTTCTTTCAATCACACTGCGCTCTATTTGTTTGTGTCCCACAAGCACACCTTTGCCTTTTGTGTATTTGAGTATAATCTGCCCTCCCTCCAGGTCTGCATGGTGGAGAGGAGGATGTGAGGCTCAGTTCGTATGTTTTATCTATCTTTAATGTTGCCTTACCGATTGTCCGTACTGTAATTCAAATCATGTTGGTTTGTTCTATACACACAACATCTATCGCATTTCTGTCCGTCCTAAGAGAGGGATCCCTCCTCTGTCGCTCTTCCTCAGGTTTCTCTCTCTTTCTTTTTCCTCGTTAAATTGATTTTTTTTTTTCCTTTTCCGAGTCGAAGGTCTCAGGATAAAGGATGTTGTATGCTGTAGAGATTGTAAAGCTGCCTGAGACAAATAAGTGGATTGTGATATTGGGCTGTATAAAAGAAAATGTACTTGAAGTGAGTGTTTTAATTAATGAGTTTAATATAAACAATGACAAACAAGGGAAGCCAATACAGCACAACAACAGTTGAGTTGGTCACAGTTATAATTCACGATCACTGGAAGTGATTTTAAATATCATAAAATAAACAGCTGCTCTGTATTTTTTACAGCCCACAGACTGATGATAACTTCAGATATGCACTCAAACAGTGACAATTCCATGCATGAGCACGCCATGTTTCATGATGGATCTGGCTTTTGAGTGAGATTTTCACATAGCATAACATCCTTATCCATAAGCACTGTTCCAGCGTTTTGCTATGACTGCAGGCAAGCCCAGTTATCTCACCCATTTGACAGACATCTTAAGTATATCAGCTCCAATCTCTCTGTTCATCTTCCCCGAGCATGTGGGGTAGACTTACAGATATCACTGAGACTCCTGTAGCCCACAGCTAGATCACAGCCCCCCCAGCAGGAGTTGTAAAGAACCATGACTTGATCATCTGTACTGATTTGATCCTATCTTCTGGCAGGCAGTGGGATCTCCTTCAAAGAAACCCTGCCAGTTCAAAACGATCTGCAGATTCTATGTCACTGCAACTCTTTCACACCCGTTCATTCGCCGAAAAACAAAACATCACAGTTTGAGTCAATGCCGCTTCGACGTGAGGAAAAGTGAGAGGAATTAGACAATCAACAAGTCGTAAAGTCAGTGGGAATACGAGAAGTGAAGTATGAGTCTCCTCATCAGATGAAATGTTAGTTTACCATAGATTGTGGAGAAGCAAACCAGACTGACTCAATGCTAAGCAGTCTAAGGAGAACTAAAAATAGCCTTTCATATTCACCACATTAATCTTTCTTTATGCCCCTCAGAGACATTATATTGGGAGTTAAAATCCAGTTATTTTCACAAAGTGAGTTTCTTAAGTCATATAATATTACCAAGGCATTGCATTACAACGTGTATGTGTGTGTGTGTGTGTGTGTGGGGGGGGGGGGGTTGTTCATAACGCAGAGGCAATTTATTTCACTGAGAAGAATGTGTGAGGAGGAAATACCAGCATTTTGTGTTCATAACACAATTCTAGAGCCACAGCTGACACGTTGAGAAAGTGCAATATCTCACCATACTTTCCGTATTGTATTATTGTCAGCTTGTGCATAATGTAAGTATGTATATAGGTATAAACCAGGACCACATATGCAATAGGTATATCAATACAGAAATCCCATTGTTCCTCGTTCTTAAATTCCTATGTACTTTGTTGAAATACTGCCATTTCTCAAAAACTTAGAAGGCTCTTTCGTGAACACACCATTCAACAGCAATAGCTCAAGGCTGTGAGCCTAAGTTTGTGTATTAATCTTTGAATAATTGTACTTTTCAATATACTGAGAGGAGAACAAGTCAAGAGGAGAACAAGTCAAGGCCTGGCGAGCACATCGACTTAGACCAAGACGCTGAAATTGTATTTTTCTTTCAGAAAGTTCCATCATACCAAACAGAACAAAAAAAGAATCATTGTAGAAACTAGCGATGGCCTTATCAATAAAACGACTTCAGTGCTAACCACTGTGAATCAATCCTTAAAAATTGGCTTACTTTTTGGAAGTGTAACATTCATGCACCTTAAGAGACTTTATGGAGTTCTGTAATATTATTTGCTATATTGATCGATGTAGCTATGAAATGCTCTTAAATCAAGTTACATTACTTTACTAACTTGGGAATGTAATCCACTTCCTTACACACTCAGTCAGATATTTCAAGCAACATTTTTAAACAAGTGAACTTATGGTAAACAAAAGTAAATCAATAAACTCATCTACTTTTTGTCACTCCAGCCTCGATTTTAATTTTCCTTGATCTGCACAGCGTTCAACATGGTCATTCATTAGGTTTTACTTGTTTATCTTGAAAAACGATTTGGAAACCAAAACCTTTGCACTTTCATTACAAGTCGCGAAAGCAATGAGGGTATGATTTTCACCTAGGGAGTCTGTGTGTGTGTGTTTGCGTGTATGCCATCGTGGCAAAATGTGGTCCTTGAGAAGCTACTGTGGCAGGAACTATCAGAGGGGCGGTTTTGAGTACTTTGCCAGGTGTTTATGTATCTGTGAACAGATTTTGTGATCGCTATAGCATTGCAAGTGTGCAAGATGCAGCCATGCAAACTGCAGCCTGTCGCACCTCAGTAGCACCTCACACCCCGCCACATTAAGCTATAGGGTCTGGGTTAAAGTGATGGGATAGGGTTAGCATGAGGTGGGGGCGTGTAAGGGTGCAGGCTGCAGCCGGATCGTTCTCGATTACGCCCCAAAAGTGTATGTGTGTGTGTGGGGGGGGGGGGGGGCTACACAATGGACACGTATTAACCAGGAAAAGACTCAAAATTACTAGAAAGAAACATAAATCAACTCACTCTGACTATTAAAATAGACAAAACAACCACAAATATGAACAAAATGACTATAAAGAGACACAAAATGATTACAAAGAGACACAAAACCACAGAGAGATCTGTAACGACTACAAAGAGACATAAAACAACAAGAAAAAGAGGCTAAACAACTGTGAAGTCTGTGTCTTGCTCTTATGTAAGAGAGACTGGGGGCCTTTTACATGACTGTGCCTAGGGACCCATTGTCTTATAAACCACTCACAATGGCGTCCCTCAAGGCGCTACAATGGTTCCAGATCAGTGCTTTGTCTGTATTACCCGTGTTTGGTAACCTAATCAAATCCGTCATTTTAACTCATTTTATATTTGTCTTCACTTCTTGCCGTCATTCCTAATTATTGCGCAGCGCTCTATATCTTCGAGTCCTGCCTTCTAGCTTGCAAAAGCTTAGAGAAACACGTGACATGGATCCTGCTAACATGTTTTCTCTTCCATCCAAGACATTTCAGACCTTACTTCCCATGTGGCATCGGTGTCAGGGTCTTGAATTGGTCACCACATGTCTGCCACATGACTTGCTGACACCACCCCCTCATATGACGCTTGGGTCCTCTCTGTGCTTTCTTTCAATTTGTGAGCTGTTTAGAAACCTGCCATCTTTCCAGCCATACGATGCTGCACCAAGGTTCCTACTGTCTATCAGCCACTCTTGACCGGAATTGATATGAACAGATATGATATGGGACTTGTTTCATTGAACTTCATTTATTTGATTTATTTCTCTAAACACATTTCAAGACTTATTTTATTGACTTTAAAAACAAATGACTTGCATCAAAAACCTAACCATACAATTTACAACATACATAACACATAGACAAATACACGTATATTGTAAATACATATATAGATGTATAAACGTGTAATCATAATACAAACACTAATCACCTACATCAGTTCAAATCAAATGCTTCATCCTATAATAGAGGATGAAAGAAAATGTGAGATTAAATTAAGTAATTAGGCCATTGAATAATTTATTCATCATTGAGCTTATTGCTCTACCTCTCATCTTGCTTTCTATAAATAATACCATTTAAGAATTACAATGAAGGAGTTCCAAACACCTTTTTTGGGAATGTCAAATGTATAAACATTACCAAGCAACACAACAGTGTTCAATAATGTATTCTGGTCATGTTGAAAATACCAAACTCGGTGGTAAAGGATTACTTGTTCAGATAATCAATCTGCCACCTGCTGCCAAAAGGATACTAAAACTGGACAATACAAAAGTAAATGCGTTATGTCTTCCTTCTCATTGGCACAAAATCTACATATCTTCTCCTCAATAATTCTTCATAATTTAAGCATTTTTCTTTTTGGTCATATCTCAGAAAATGTTTAAGATTTTGATTTGGTTAGATATTTTTTAATCATAGTTGTCTACAATAAAGGGATTGCAGACAGCAGCTGCACTGAGCAATGCCTTGTTCATATATCTCCCTATTTTGAATGTAATAGTCATAGGTAAAAAAAAATATTACCTTAAAAACCTGAACATCTATTATATTATTCCAAATAAATGATTATGAAAAAGTAGATGCTTGCAAACATGTTACTTATACACACACACACACATATATATATATATATATATATATATATATATATATATATATATATATATATTATTATTACATTTTTTTTAAGTATTTGTCATGTAGCCACAGCAGATGTTGTCTGGCGTTTACTGATTTTCTTTTTTGTGTACTGTTATTGAAGCTATAATGACATTGAATTTATGAAAAAACGGTGAGCTATTCGAAAAAAAATGAATCTTTTATAGACGGCTAGAATAAAGATTCACAGGGGCATCTGATCGTTTACAATGGCTCTGGCTGGGTATCTAAAAAAGGTACATTTTTCAGTGATTCAATTCTAAGACTAAAACATTCTTCATAATTTGACTTCAAGCATGGTGAAGAGGGGACAGAAATATAGTTCTTGTATTGGTGTCTCTAAAAAAGATCAAAATGTAGTTGTTGAAAGCCTAATCTAAAGGCAATAGATTCGGCTGGAATAAGGCCGTCGCAGGGAAGTACCTGTTTACAACAACAATGAAAGCCAACAGCAAGACATTTTCAAAAACATATTACAAAATAACTGTAATCCGTGCTTTAGCTTTTGTCTCCACAAATGATTTTAGCTTTTTTTCTCTTTGAAATATGCTCTGTTCTGACTTTCAGTGCAAAATGCAATCTATGGAAAGGCATTGATGTGTTGATTGATGTTACATGTGAAAATAAGTGATTTTATTTTAAATTGCTTTAAGCACGATTTTGAAACCAAGACTAATTTTTTCAAAACACGACACACAATTTACACAACCACACACACGGCAAACTTCATTACTCCTTTCAACCTTCACAAAGGCAGCATATACCAGATCTACTCCTTTCGTTCTTACCTTTCACAATAAAAGCCCTGGACACATACACTGTGTAACTGTGTAGCAGAGGGAACTCAAATTCACTCAGAGCATTTTGTTAAAAGGAAACTCAATAAAAGAGCTTACAGTAGCTTAGGCTTCACCAATTTGCCTCTGACAGACAAGAGCTAGGTAGTTGGTCCTCTGCCCACGCAGATCTATTCAAACCATTTATTGAGAAAGTGCTGGGAGTGTCTCAAATTTGTATCGCTTCGGTGTGAATAGTTTTGATGAGAAATATTCCCATGCAAGTATTTTGTATTTTCATGTCATCGTCACATCCCTCATGTGTAAAGGCCTTGAGGGTTAGGATAAGTCTTCAGGAAATCATGCAAGTCAATGTCATGTGCCTCTAAATGCCTCTAAAGTGATGGAATCACAACTGTGAGTGTGTATTCCAATATACATTTATAACATTTAATATAATTTAGTTTTGGATTAACAAAGACAATGTTTTTGTCCACCAATGTGTTGTTTGGTTTTTTGCATTGTTTTGCATCCTTTCAACGCAGCTGGTGTTGTGTCTGACAGTTAATTCTGGCTTCTTATCAAAATATATCTGAATGCACTTAAGATCATCCACCTCCAACTCTGACGTCACTGCCTGTGCAGTAACACTCATGTTAGAAGTAGTAATAAAAGGCTGACATTCTTCTTCTACTGGTGCTATACAGCAGTATGATACTAATGGAATGTCTCTCATCCAATCATATTCCATGGTTGGAACAGAATATAACATAATGCATCAAATTTGGTCAGGTAATTCTTGTGCCAACACAAATTGTCAGTCAAGAGACTGAGTCCTGGACAGCCAAATGTGTTATGACAGCTAATTAGTACCCTCAAGCCATAATTTGAATTTTTAATTCACCACTAAACAAATGGGTGTAGGTGCACCTGATTTGTAGATGGATTGCTTGATATGATGTGTGTGTTAAAAGAAAAGAGACCCCTTATCGCCGGCTTTATTCCATCGTAGGAAAGAACTTCCCCTTGCCAGCCAGTGTAGTGACGGGGCCTGCGCTGCGTGTCCTCTGTGTTATAGCAGCGGAGCCGTTCGATTTGACACAAGGTCATGGGCAGCTCTGATTGACATGCACGACTACTGTCTTGGCAGCACCTCCCTCTCTACGCACCGCAGACGGCGATCAGTCATTCACGAGTTCGCTGCCACGCGACAGGCTGACATGAGCGGGCAACCAGATAGATTGACTGTAGGAGAGATGGAGAGACTTTTTAAAATGTAGCCTAAGCTCCTGAATAAACAGCCACGCCACACAGGGCGTCCCCGTGGGATGGACACACTTCTGCACATGCTGCTGTTCTTTAAGATTTGAATGAAGAAAATTGTAAATCTACTTTGATTTATTTATACATTTTTTGCTAAAAAAAACAACATATTAGTGTTCTGACCCTGATCAAATTGTATTTTCCCACATACTCCTGATGGAATCTAAGTCATTTTGTTTGACCAGCTCTGTGAGTCTCCAACGCTGACACTTCTGCCAACAATGCAATACAATCCAGCAACATGGAATTCAGTTTTTGGTGCTAAAAAGTACATAAACATTTCATTGCTTATCTTTTGCTTTTTGTTTGAGAAACAAAATTTGTTCTTCAATAAAATCCGCAAGCCTTGATGTGAACAGTCTCCATGGCAACAACAGTATTATTCTCCAAAGCATGGCCATCACCCTGATAATGGTGAGGTTCTTTGACAGGGGGGGGGGGGGTCTGTGGATTATCCTCCATAACAGGAACACTGCTCTGCTACATGACACTGCTGATACGTTTTAGTTTTTTTTTATGTAATAATTTGATGCTTGGAATACACAACCCAAATGCATTTGTTCTTCATCTGCTGCGGTGAAGACTCAGTTGGGGGGAAATGTTAGATATTGCTTTGGTTAAATAGAGAAATATGCTCTCCACAATGTGTTCAGCAAAAAACAGGCCCTTGGAAGAGATTCAGATAGGTACAAATACGCCTGCATTCAAAGAGGGATTCACATTGAACCAAAACAGTGCCATTTGTCATACCATCTAAAAACTGACCCCATCTCCATCATGCTTTTCTCTTTTTATTTGTAAAATAGATAGTTGCAATCTATAACAAAATGGGAGGCTTTATTCTACAAAAACTATGAATAAACTGTTAAATATTCTTTTACAAATACTGTATGCAATGCTGATTGCTGGGTCTAATATATATATATATACGTATATGTTGATGTTGCCCAATGTCAAGTCTCTAATTGATCATGTGAGACACTACGATATACAATAGCTAGTTTAGGAGCGAAATCTGACAAGCTGAGCACATGGTGTGCCTAATGGTGTGTGTCTGTACTTCATAACTAGTAACTAGCGTCGTAATCTTACGCCACTGCCAACATAAACATTATATATGCAGCACATCAGCATCGAATACTTTGCATTTATAAATGTTGTATGGAATTGACTTCCTTATGTGTGTTAGGACCCTCAAGGCACTGGCCACCTCCTATCTCTAACAGTGAAGTGTGGCATACAAAGTCATTATAAAACCTGAGCCATTACTCCCTTTTTTCCAAGGATTTAGAACATTTGCATGAAATCACATATATGAGAGAGAAAATGATGGCAAGGCAGTTTTCACATTTCACTTCCAACAAGTCATGCTGCAGTATTATATGGCAATTACAGACATGGTTCACCTCTATTGGCTTAGCCATAAACTGTAATTCCCACATAGTAGTGATTAATTTGATTTTCTGAAGCTTTAAGGGGAGCTTGGCTCCATAACATATTAAATTTTCTATGTAGTGAGAAAGGAAAATCAACTTCAAAAGCAAGCAAAAAAAAAAAAATCATGACTGATACCAGTGGACATTTTCTTTTCCATAATCAATATGTTATTTGTATGTCCAGCACAACAAACTTAACTGGACAAATAAAAATCCTAATACCACTATATAAGATTCACATACAAAGCCGTGTGAGCTGATGACAACACTGCAGGTTGTTTTGTATGCACTGTAGCTAAAAGCTAAGTGCGCTATTAAAGTTGTTTGTGGTGCCATTACAGGCCTGTCTCTAAAACTGGCATGTTATGACATTAATGTTGATGGTGGTGATTCAGAATCTGCTGACTGCATAGAATCTGAGGTGAATCAATACAGACTGCATGTATGTAGATGCAGTCATTAAATCTTTTTCCACTTAGGTTTCTTTGAAGAAATACGCAATAGCTATAGTGAGAGAAACGAAAGACAAATAATTAAGATGAGAAAGGAATGAAGAAAGTGTCCCTTTTGGTTTTAGGGGACATGCATGACCCTTCAGAGGTGGTTAAGTGAAGTTAAGCACATGACAACATCTGCTGCTGCTGAATGCAAATTTGCCCCACTCGCACCATCCACAGTGTCAGCAAGAGCATGGCGTTGCATTCTTATTAACTAGGTCCTCATTTGTATGATGGAAATAGAGACAGAACGCATGAGCACATTTAATCAGAAAGCCCTGTGGTATCCCCGAAGCCTAAACATCAATTTCGTATGCAGGTGGCATAGCAATATTCCCACTCTGTTAATGTGTTTGACCTCAGGTACAGTGCTCTCTACTCTGTGTTTCAGAGTCTGATAGTCAGTGTTTGAAGTTTGAAAAAGGCGAGGACACTTGCAGAAGTGGAAATGTTGCTCTACACTATCACCTCAATTACCTTCCCCGTAGATAAGATAAGAACCACTGCTTCCATCTGACACAGTGCAGACAATTATGAGTCAAGCTGTTTTGGAAACCCGGTCTCTCTCCCAACGCTTGGTCAGTGCAACTAACTCCAGTGCAAACCCACCGGCGTCATAATTAGAGCAACTGACTTAGTATGAAGTGCGTCATAGTCCACACACGGTGGGCAGGAGGAGGGGTGGGTGGGACACACTGTTAGCGTCCTGCAAGAAACTTTGAGCTGTTGTTGACATGTTGTCACGTCAGTGACTGAGTTGTTAGTGTGATTAGTCATGTGACTCAAGTGAGTCGCCAGTCATGTGAGTCTTTAGTCCGTCAAGTTAACGTCAACCATGTTATTTTATGTGTTTTTGTTGCATAAACCTAACTTCCTGTGAGGATGGAAGTTTATTTTGAAAAGACACTATGCATGTCCCTGACACATCCTAAACAGATTTTTAGAGAGGTACTTAGAGCAAAATAGTTCGCAGCATGAGTTTCTGAGTTGGGAGTGAGAATGCGTGGGTTTTAGTCTCAGTGACTTTTTTTCTATTTCTCTGGAACTAGTTTTTTTTTCATTTTCGAAAAACATGTAGTAAACAAATATGTAATGCTTTGTTCAGTCAGTATTGACGGTACTTATTTTCACCTGGCACTTAAGAACCAACAATGATACTTCCAGAGTTTCCAATGCCCATTTCATATTTCAGTGCTTGTCAGCTGAATAAATACAGATTTAGAACCAAACCCCAGAGCATCCTGCCAGTGTGCAATTTTGCAAACAGAGAAAAGCCCGCTTCTATGAATGGTTAAAATGTTTTCCTAACCAGACATTTTGTCTGTGCCATTCCAGTTCCTTTAAACCCACAGCTCTCCAGTCTCCCCCGGCACCGTTACGCCCTCAAGAGCGTACAAGCTTTTCATCTCTCTGCACATCACAACGTCATGCTTGATCACCCCTTGTCTTTGTAGATAGATAGATAAAGACATTCATCTCCATCAAGCACATGCAACACACATGCACACTCAATACTACGAACAACAGGGCAAAGCAGATTTCTGAAGCTCAATGACAATGCACAAGGGTATTGTTTTTTCATGACCTAGGACAATGCAATATGTTTCTACTTAAACATTTTTCCCTTTCATAGAATGCATGCTTATCAGACGTCTGAGGGCATTTATGTTCACTCTAATGCCCACACGACTGCATCCATCATCAAAGCAGACAGATTTCTGCACACATGTAGAAACGGCTGGGGAAAAGTGATGCAAATTCAAGATCTACACTCCCTCTCGCCAGACTCATATTTCTTAAGAAAATTAATTCTGCTGACTGATTTGCTTTTGTAATAACCTAATAGTATGCCACTACCGTGCCCGCTCGCCTGGAACTGATAGGGAGAAGAAAATATTGATTGAGAGGTCCTCAAAGTGTGACTGCATATTTAATGGCGAGATTTGAATTTGCTCTCTTTTTTTTCATACAAACTTCTCTATAATTAGAAATATAATAGCAGAATTCGTTTGAATTAAATAATAACCAACACCAGATGGATATTTGAAACACATATCCAAAAAGAGCAAGGAATAAAGCCTCATAACAAGTCGAGATAATATGCCACTGAATGTAAGGTTAAGGAGGAACACAGAGAGATATTGTCAAAAGGGCTTTTTGTTGCAATAATGGTGCTCTTATGAGGGTCTGATCTGAGGAAAAGTGCGCTGAAACAGCGTTGGCCTTTTCAAGTGAGCTATGTGCATGACATTTATCTCGTCTGCTCTCTGAAGCCTGCTCAAAATGTGATGTCCATATGTTCTCAGCAGAACTGGTGTAGCACTATATTTTACTCAGTTCGCGAGATGGAGAGGACATTTTAAAAACAAGCCCTTTCTGGTTTGTCATTCACAAACGCCCACAGTCTGTTCGTTCCAGTCTCAACTCCATCTGACAATGTTACATCTATGCTTTGTCTTTTGAATAAAGCCCCGCACTTTAAAGAAAGTCTAGGGGCGGTTTATTTATTTATTTACAGACATTTATTTGTTTTATTCAATAGGGCGTAATATGTCCCCTGTCAGAATTGGTTTTGTTTTTAGACTTTTTTTTTCTAGGCCAAAGAAAAAGGGGGGTAGAGGGAGGAGAGGAGATTGCTGGAGAGGTGGAGGAGAACGAGATGCATCAGCCCAGAATATGCCAGGATTTCTTCTCCTGCAGTGGTATGTACTCCTGTTTGTACTTTATGTGATGCAGTCTTGTTACACGTCGTATTCTATCGGGACACTGAGCCAACACTGCTTTGTAAGCATTTTGCAACTCGACTACAACAGATGTAGCTATTATTGCTGTAAACGCCAATCGCTACAGAAAGGCTGGTGGTGATAGGCTGAGACTTCTATCAATCAAACAAACATGAGCGCCCTTTTAACGAGATGGCTTCTACAGTCAGTAAACAGAGTTTTGTGATTTCTGAGACATGTTGACCTATGTTACGAAGAATTTCTTCCGGCCTTGGCTTTGTGAGGTGTACTCACAAAGCCGTAAAGCCAGGCGTTTCTTGGATAGGGCTTTACCGACTACAACATTCCCCAAGCACACAAACAGCTGTTCAGTGTGTCTGATGGAGGCCCGTGCGTGAACATGCCAGCGCGCAAACTGGGCAAAGCAGATGTAACTTTGCCTCCCTGTCCCCCCCCCCCCTGCAGCTTTATAACCTTCGAAATGAAATAACTCCTTAAGTTCTCTGCAACAAATGAGGGATTTGGTCTGAGTGCAGCCCTTCTACAGTCAACACCAAGCAACACAAAACTGGGGTGCACCAACATTATCTTCGCTGATATCAGTGCGAGCAGCAATGCCATCAGAGAGGAGCGGTCCAGAGGCTAACTTTGACTAACTGGCAGCATTTTCGATTAGATGTGAAAACCTCCCCTGGACTAGGGGCTGGGGGAGTTAACATACCAGCTTCTCAGGCTTGTATATTGTAGCTCAATTGTAATGTCAATTCCTAGAGTTTTCTATGCTGCCTACAAATTCCAGGGAGCAGCCGTTAACTTGCACTTCCAAGGCGTTTTACAGTGCTGCTTACTGACGATAATCCTACTTTTCTTGTAGTGTCTGTCGGAGAATCTTCCTGTTTACATTAAAAATTGGTTTGGTTGAGGTGCAGACCTGCTGGAAGCTTGCTGCTAGCTGCCCAAAAGCCATTGTGCAAAATACCCGGTGGCAATCGGGGGGTCCTGTTTTTGTTTTCACAACCTCACCAAAGCCAGTCTGAACTGATTGTTGGTGTTATGTAAATACATAACAAAAACTGATTCCTTCTTTCACTCGACCAATCCATATAGTGCAACTGCAATGACCAATCAACAGATGAATACCTTCAATGGCCAGACTAGTTGGTGGTAAAATAATAAGGGAAAACTTTTTTTTGGAACCACACATTAGACCTTCTGCATCACGTTTCCTGTTGCCAGTTATCAGATCTGGCTAATTACTGTGTGGACTTTGAAAACAATTAGTCTTGACCAATGTTGCAATCGTGAAATATTGTCAAAAAAACATCCTATGACTTTTCAGCCTCCTGTCAGTCATCCGTCCTGCCAATATATGAGGCTTCACCTTTTCCCTTCCCTGCTGACTTATTGAAGGGAATGATTCCTCTCACTCTCCGTGAAACACCGGCTGCCATGCAAAACAAAAACATAGGAGATTAGAACAGAAACAAAATAAAAACCTACAGGGAAGCTCAACCCCGCCCCCCCCTCAGAATGCAAACAGAACAGAACAATTGTCTTTATTACACTCCAGCTGCCTAACGTGTTTTTACCCTTCACGGATCTCAGACTCTGAACAGGAGAGCCTTTTTAAGTGCTTCACCTGTCAAGTCTAATGCCTATGCTGTGTTTGTGTTTGCACCTAAAAAACACTCCCCTTCACCCGACAATCAGAGGCGGTTTCTCAGTGCACATCAACAAAAAGCTTCCAGTAATGCAGCAGCACAAAGTTTTATATTGCAGGTTACATAAGGTCAGTGCTGAGCTTATTTTGTAACAAAAGACAAGTAAATTGTTCACGCTGAAATGACAGAGAAAGCAGAAGAGCTGGTTAACAATCATATTTTTCTATTTTTTTCTAAGGATTAGAAAACTCCCTGCATTATTCATGCCCATGATCGATCAACAAAAATAGTTTTGGGTGCTGCTAGCTTTGGGAGCTGTGCAGTTGATGTTTTTTTTAGAGTTCAGCAGTTAGTGAGTATCTAGAGGGTAGATTTACAACTCTTTCCTTTGATTTAGTGTTTTGAGTTATTTCTAAGTCCTCAGTCCTGTGCATGCGCGCACACACACACGCTCCTGACATTATCGGTCCGACACAGCGAACGTGTTTACTCCCACAACTTCACTAGCTCCCTCAGCTCAAGTGTTTAGACTGAGAGTCTCAAACTCTTTCCTTTGAATTGAAGTAATTGGTTGGTGTTTGAATTTTGATTTTCACATGCAGAGGATTGCTGCGCAGCGTAGTGCAGCCCAGAGAAGGACCGTACGCGCTTATAAATCTGTTGTGTGTCTGCACGTACGTACAAGTGTCCCGCGTTATTAGTATTCTGTCAGTAGAGCCATATGAAAGTGTCGACCCCCTCTTTTACAGTCACCCCATCTTCTCTTCTCTGCTGCTCACTTGCTCTCTACCCTTTCTCTGCAAAGGTCCTGAGTGTGCCCTGTGGGCAGCTATTAATGAGGAACTATGTGGTGAGTCTTATTAAACCTTAATGGCGGGCAGGCACCTGCCTGGACGTCGAGATGAGTTGGGCTCAGCCAATGATCAACACAGAGAATCTCCAATCCAAATAAAAAAAATAGTCCCCTGTCAGGCTGGATCCCTCTGTTATCTTCCATCTGATGCTTGCAGTGAAACGGGCCATTTTGAAGTCATATCAAATGTTTGGGTTTGCAAATAAGAGCTGTTGTGAAGTCAGATGTGAGTTTTTTGACGCACAGATCGAGAGCAGAATGCGGATTATGCATGAAACTCAAAGAGCTTGGCCGCGTGTCACTCATGTCTAGGCTCTTACTGAAGCAAGCCCTGGTGTGTTCGGTGCATATACTCTACAATGTTCCTTTTCCCGAAAAGCGTAGTTGGTGTAGACCTGAGCTGCCAAAGATTTGGTTTCCAAATCTTTGGTAGGACAGCCTCTAAAATAGAATAGGGGTGTGCCAGTTCTTCTTAGATGTTCTTGTATCCAGTTTGCGGCTGAACCTGGCTGACATTACATAATCTAAACTCACCAGATTCCTACTGTACCATCACACCTGTTCCTCCATTTTCCCTTGGTTCCCCTGTGTCTGACTGGTGATGTATGCCCAACGTCAGGTTGTAAACTATGACCTATTACGGTTGTTGAATGGTCACAATGCACTCCGTTTCCCCCTGTTTGCTGCAGCTGAGTCGAGTGTGCTGCCCTGGAAATGTGTCATGCAAGCAAATAAACAGAGAAAGGGGTTTTACCAAAACATGCAGTTGACAGGTGTTTATAGTGAGAACACACAGCACAAGGGATGACAGTTTTAGTGGGTCAGTCAGCCGGTCAGAAGGTCACTTTGGTCCAGTTGGGTATCAGTTGTAGGAATTTTCCAGAGATTAGGTTTTGTCAACACCTCAATTTCAGCAATTACTAATATGACAAAAAGTAATATAAGAAACCAAAACATATTTTACAATACTAATTTTCTCATATTGGCATGCTTTTAAGTTTATCATGTTTTAGCACTCCAGTGAGTGTGTCGTCCTTTTAGCTAATAAAACACTACATCAAAGTGAGAGCTAAAAAGTGTTTACCTCATGTGATTTATTGAATTTGACCAAATCAACGAAGGCCACGAAACAAAAAGGAAATGAAAGTGATCGGAAACACGAATGGATAAAACACATCTATAAAGTGAAAGTACAGTTTACACAGCAGAACATTTAGACACACATTTAATAAAAGGCAGTGGCACACGGAAAAGTGTTTTTAGTCTTGTTTTATAAGAGTTGGAGCAGATGCCAGATCAGTTTGTTCTGAGATGAAGTGCATATAAACTTATAGAAGCTTCACAAGGCTTTGTTTCATCTCTAGGCCAACTGGTCACAGTAGACCTGAGGGGTCTGAACGGTTTGTACCACAGATGCCAGATTTATAGATATTTGGGTTCTAAATCATTTATTAAAAAAGTAATAGTTCTTGAAAACCAATCATTTGAAACGTACAGAATGTATCAAGTGAATTGATATGAGAAGTCTTCTCTGCTTTCTTCTCTGTCTTAGAACCATGTCAGTTATCCAGCCTGCTAAAAATATATGCCTTGACAACCTTTTCTGTGCCTTACGTGATAAATCATGTAATTCCTGCTACATTTTAAGTTGACAGGGAACATATTCTATTATTGTCTTGATGGGGCTGACAGGAGGGCGACCTAGTCAGGCCTTTGAAACTGCAATAGCCACAGCAAAGATGCTAATTCTTGCACTTGACACTCTGATCCGTCTGAATGTTTTTCATGTTTTATTTTGAAGTTCATACAACTGGGCATGGGCTGTACTTTAGAGTGTATCTTGAGTGCTGGTTTACCCGAAGAGCTGAATAAGCCATGGTAAGTATCAGATGTGCTCTACAACTTCAGGCCACGCATGGAATTATTCTAGCTGCAGGGTTCAAAGCCATTGAAATATTTTCATTTTTTTAATGTTAGTCAGATGGACACGGTTGGAAACCTAATTCCCTTTTGATCAAAAAAGGGGTTTTCCATACAAGGATACTTTTTTTAGAGTCAGTGGAAGAATACACTCTGCTTCAAAAGCCAGATGGCCTAGAAGATTGTCCCTGTCTCAATTGGTTGCATGTGGAATATTCGTGCCAGGTCTCAACGTCCCAGCAGGAGTGAACAGACCTAACATGACTCCGTGCATGTCCAGAGGTAGATGAGCCAAAGTACAAGCAGTCATGAAGAGCTATTTCCTCCAAAGGCTGTTTGTTCAGGTGGCCAGGTGTATTTCCAAGAGCCTGAGGATGTTAAGGATTACCCTGGCCAGGGTATAACTCTCAGATTAGCACCCTGAGTGTGTGTCTTTTTAAGCTCATGAGGTGTTCAAAATCGCTTTATAAGCCCCGCCTCCCGCTGCTACTCTGTCAAGCTGTCAGACCTTGGAGTCCACATGGTGTCAGTTACTGCACTGTTTGAATAACTATTATATCATTTTTGGAAAAAGCGATTTCAGACAGAAGCAGACAGAATCTACAATAAGCGTTTGAATCACAGTGTAAAAGTGAAACACCACCTCATCTGGCCATCAAGGACAGATGGTAATGAAATTAAGAAACACTGTTCCTGAGAAGCCGAGGAGGTCTTAATTGACTGTCACGATCATTAACAAGCAAAAGAAGCATGTGTATACATTCAGTAAACCTTCAGTAGCTAGCACAGAAGTGCTAACGCTAGTTTCGTCTATATGTGCATTTGTCTTGTTCAGTTTTGCTATTTTCCATTTTGTATGTTATGTGCCTCAGTGTTATCTATGTGCTTGTACTGTAGGTGGGTTTGTTCTGCCTGACGCATGCTGCAGCCTGTTATTTCTGCTCGGCTCTAGTGTCTTATGGACACTTTTCTTTTGCTTATATGTGTATTGCTTTTGTCTCTACGTTACTGTCTGTTTATCTATGAATTTTGATTCCATTTTCATTTGAAATTTTGTCATTTTTAGGCTGCCTTCAAACATCTGGCCGGGGACACCAGATGAAAACTAGCCTCTCTGGCTAACTGGCTCACTTACAATTTGACTGTTGATTGGTGTGCATTATCCCTGCTAAATAAAAAATAATAAGTATATGCAGTAAATGCTAAAGAAACCACTCCCAGAACCAGGTGTAACCCCCATCTTCTAGATTATGTCAAAATATGTTTATATCAAATGTGTTTTAAAGGAAACACAATGCCATGTCAATAACATATGTAAATGTATTTGTAGGAGACAGGGTTGGTTGGTGTGTTAGTGTGTTAGTGTGTGTACGTATGTGCTCTGAAATCGCAGCGCTCCAGTCCTCTTCACTGTGACATGCCAATCATACCAAATCCCCTGCTGAAGTACTTACTGTATAAATCCTTTTGACCTTAAATACTGTTGTTGAAATGCATGAGTCAAGGTCATATTAATACACACTAACTCAACATCGAGTCCTAGACCCACTTGACCCTTCACTACAGAACAAGCCAACAAGTGATCTAACTTCACCTCTGCGATTGTGAGCCGAAGCATGATCGATACGTATGATACATTGCTGGTGATGTTCATGTGTGGGCTGCAAAAGCTGTGCTGCAACATGGTGTTTCAGAGTGGGAGGGGGAAAAAACACAAGACTGAGGTACATACTTAGCATCTGGTGTCATGCCAAACTCTCAGGGGACATTTCGACAGGGGCTCTGACAATGATACATCTGTGACCTTTATGTTTCTCGGATAAAAATGAATGAACGCTGTGTCCTGCACAGCCAAGATGAAAAGAAATAGCCCAAGACTAAGCGCTAGCCTCATTCATAAAATTTTATTTGATTATGTAAGATTTCTAATGTGGGGACAAAACAGACGTGGCCACAAAATAAAACTTGTCAAGATTATTGTGTTTATTATTATTTTCCTTCTAAATATCTCATGGATCAATTTGAATGAATAAAATGTACAGCTCAATACAAAAACACTTTAGGCACAAAATGAATTCATTTTGAAAACCGCATTACAGAAATGATATTATTGATTTTTCGTATTACAGTAATTTAAACAAAAAACTGGATGCAAGTCTACAAAAAAGAAGCAACAAACACATACGAACCAATCTTATCAATTTGCCATAAAGATACTTTATAAAGAATATTTCAAATTGAAGAACAAGTTTGGGGAAATGCATGCTCCATATACTGTATGTCTGTTTTTGTAACAATTTACTAGTTTCCCCCTGATGTTTGCCTTTGTAGCTTAGATACTGTTAGATACTGTGTTTCTGCTTTATTTCTTTTGGAGCCCCTTTGCATCCATCAGGTCAGAAATATGAAATAGTTGAATGTGAAATAATTTCAGTGTCTCCCACTTCAGACAAATTCATTTCAGCAAGTTGCCCGCCGCTTGAAAAACTACGGGCATTAATCGCATTAGTCATTTTGGATCAATGCAAATATGATACATTTATAACCAGATGCACAATGGGCGTTTGCATTTAGATGTTTTCCTCATTTGAAAACCAATCCACTTGGCCTTTTTCTTCCTTGGTAACAGAGATATGCTTTGTTATTTGCATTTCCACAACACATATCAAAATTCTAACTTTTATGTTTCGATTTTAACCAGAAAATCTTTTTCAAATTTGTTTTACAAGACAAAAATGTCTTCTCCTTGGATGATAGTCAGTGCAGTCAGTGATTTAAGAGGGTTACACCTACTAGGAAATACTTGCCTAGCCTAGCAATGAAATAGTCAAAATAATCAATGTGTCTCGTTTGGCTGAATTGTATTAGATGCATCCGAGGGGGTTTTGAAGTTCCCTGAAAACAATTTCATGACCACAACATTTTCTGGTTATTTCCCTCTCTAAGTCTGAGCTTATCTCCCTGTTTTGAGGTGGCTATTGCTCAGTAGGAAATAGGTAATGTTTTGAGAACTTCTCAGAATGTGATGACGGGGTTGATAATGTTGCATCTAGTGAAATCACACCCACACAGTCCTGATGTAAGCAAATTAGCTACATTTTTGACTTTTCAGTTTTTAATGAATGAATTTTTTTCCAAACTTAAACTTTGATTGGTTTTAGTTATGCATATTTAAGTTCAAGATGTATTTGGCTTTAAGCCATCATATAATCCTGGTGTAATCATTTTTGGAAATAGGTTCCCTTTTTTTGAAAACTAGACTTAATCCATGACTGTTCTAAACCAAATCCAGTTTTAGTTAATGTGGATTAAAACTTTACTTATACTCAGGGAGTGTGTTTCAAAAACTCTAAAGCTCTATCTGACAACTTCATCTTGAGATCTACTTCACATGCCAACATTTTCATGGCAACTTGTGACGTATTTTTCTGTCCTTGCACTTTTATGGTTGTTACTGTTGCTTGTGTATTCTTGGTTTGAAAAATAAGGTATATCCTTGTGTGGTATAGTTGTTAACATTTTCCCTCACAATTGACCACCTTTCTATCCTTGCCCTTTCAAGTCTACCTGACTTGTGGCTTATACAGCAATGAATTACATAACTCAATGTGTCAGAGAGCAACATATCTTCTGGCTGGAATCCATTCCCTCAACGACGACCGCAGAAGGCCAGATAGCCGTGGTGTATTGTCTGTGTGAATGTTTCCTCCACTGTTCTGTGCATAAATCTGTGAGCGCCGGTGAATGAGCTACAGCCAGCGGATAAAGAGACACATGAATCTTTGGTCGCATGAATATATGAAGCAATGAAAATGGCTAAAGGTAATAGGAAAACTGGAGAGATATATTTTATCTTCTTTTTTGTACTAGGAAGTGTTTTCCTTTATTCTGGGATGGTGAATGGACCGAAGATGGATGGATACTGTAGAAAAAAACACATTGGATGTACAGTCAAATTGATCATGAATACTGGTCAAAGCAACTTAAGTAAGGCCTAAGCCTGGTAAACACTACTATGAAAAACCATAAGTACCCCTCCTCCTCTATAATGGAGCCTATTAAACTTGGACCTCTATTAAAATATTGATAGGTCGTATTAGAAGCCATATGCTACTTCATCAGTCAACCACCCCATAGTAGATGTGTCTGTTGATTTTAAATTAGTGCTGGGCAAGTTAACGCGTTAATTTCGCATTAACGCATTCATTAATTAACGGCGACAATTATTTTATCTCGCGTTAACGCATTTTTTTAATTTATTATAATTTTTTTTTTTTTTATTGAAAGACAAGAGACAATACATATACATAACAACAAGAGGATGACAAGAACAGTGGGATAAAAGCCAGCAAACATCCTATAGTCAGTAATTTTAGTGCACCTATATGCTGAAATTCACAGTAAACGCATTTAAACGGCACAGATCGGGAGCGAGTGAAGGACTTTGAAAGTTAGCGGAAAGATTAACGTGAGACAACATCCGGTTTCTTCAGAATAAGATGCGAACAAAGTATGAATTATATTCACATTAAGTAGAAAACATGCTACCTGCATCTCGTGAACCAAATGTTATTGCCCTTTTGTTCATATAGCAGTACTTTTAAAATAAAAGTGCGCAATACACTACTTTTGAATTCATTATTAAACTTTGCCATAACAATGCGATTAATCGCGATTAATCGCAAAAAATCCATGCGATTAATCGCGATTAAATATTTTAATCGTTGCCCAGCACTATTTTAAATATATCAGACTTTGGTGTGGTCTTTCATCAGTCAGACATCTGATAATGGCTATATGTTTGATTACAGCTGTGGCAAGTACCCGTGTGCAACAGATAGTCATGAGAGTGCTGGTTACGAAGCACCAAACGATTTCACTGGTTTGCAACACACTGCAATTACATGCCATTCCAAGCTGCACCACTTCTACAAATGAGTAAGTTAAGTCTTCATTTTTGTTCCTTTTCTCTCCACACTTTTGAATGAAAATGAACTTCACTTAACCGTTACCTGAGACATTACAAGTTGCTAAAAGGAGAAGTTTTTACTTCCATTTTATTTCTTGCCCGGTGGCAGTGAATTCCTGGAGTCTCCCATGGCAGCCTGCCAACCTCATGGTGACAACAACACTCCAGGAATACAAAACCCCTGAAATAGTCGAAAAAGTGTTTTCACACTTTGCTTTGTAGGGATTAAACAGACGAGATATAATCTGTTAATTAGTGTGCTTGGGAGGTGCTGATTGGTGCATCTTATATGGATAGAGAGGAGCGAGGCTAGCTGTTTCCCGCTGTTGCAAGTCAAAATGTATTTCCGAAAATACACATATTCCTTTTAAATTGCAGATGATAAAATGAATGTATACGAGATTGCAATTTGCTGCATATTAATGTATTATCAACAGTTTGGATTTTCCCATTTGAGTACGGAGTGCATTGACCTTGTTATGTTTAAAAAATACATCATAAATTCAAGATAACAAGAAGAGATAACCAATCTCTATAAGCAGAAGTGTTTATTTCTGTTAAGCTCTATTTTCACCTTTGGCTTCTCAAATGTCTAGAAAAAAAAAAATCTCACTGGACCATAATTGTTGACAATTATTAATGTCCTTTCAGTGTTCTCTCTTTGAAAAGCAAGCGTAGTTGGTTTGCATTCATTGTTCAATGCTCACGTTTTCCGGAGCTTTGATTAACCGCAGTATAGCTGCAGCATACAAGTATTTGTCCAAGTTCTCTCCCTTCAAAAAGACAAGTTATCTTTCTGAACGCCAGCTATGTTCACTGCCCCTCTGGAATCACACCACACATGACAACATTTACATAATACAAAATATTGTGTTGGTTTATGGCTTTGTGTTTAAACCAAAAGACTTCTGAACAACTACTGATGCAAATAGCAGTATTTCTAAGTATTTAAAAGCTTTATACTGAAGGTATGGGAGATGTATAAAATGAAAAAAGTCATTAAAAAAAATCATTATTAAAATAAATGAAATCACATATATCATATGAAAAGCCTTCTTAACAATAAATACACATTTCACAAAGGACAGGTAAATATTGATGCAGCCTTTCCATAATGCGTTTCAAAAATGAGTTTAAACATTCCACACAGCTGTTTAAAATAGGCTTTGGACATTCTAGAAGGTTTAGCCCAAGGGGATCTGGCTGTTAATACTTTTGGCCACACTATATGAGCTGTTGGCAGTGAGCCATCATTTTTGATAAATACAGTACCATAGAGGAATTTATTAAGCTAATAGTTTGCAGCAAGCCTCACTTTAAAAACAACATTAGGCAAAAAGGTTGACTTATACAGAGTCTCTGTTGCAGGAGATTTAAAATATATATATATATATTCATGAACATGAACCAGTTGACTTTATTCACATTAGGTCAGCCGGACTGTAAGGCATTGGCGTCGAAAAGGTAATACAAGCTCAGATTATCCATAATATGTTACAATATGTGCTGGGCAGGAAAATGCAACGCAAGGATGGGTACACCACCTACAAATTTGAAGTCCATGATTGTTCATGCAGACAGTTTTGGCAGGAACCCCACCAGCTGGGGACATCTGGGCATAAATCATTGCAAAATCTGAATATGTGAGGCTGAATGTGCTCCATAGCTGCATCACAGCACTGGGTGAGATGCGTTATCGCCAATGGAGTTCAGTTTTGTCCTCATGCTCCTCACCGACACTGTGTTAAAGCACAGTACCACAGCAAAGCCAGCCTTTTTTTTCCCCACTTGTTTTTCAAGCGTCCCACATGCCTACACCACTTCACATCAGATCCCCAGCATACCACTCCCCAGTGGCGGGCCGTGCATTTTATACCTGGGCCTTCACTGCTGTCCTGCAGCTGAAACACAGCTACGGTTATTATTTGTTTCGTGTAAAAATGAAGCCAACACCTGTAGATACACTATCTGCCGAGAGTGCGTCTCCTCTCTGCTCTGACTGCAGCGCGAGGAATTCTGTGGGCGTTGTTGGCGGAGGGGCTCATGGCAGCACCCGCTGCTCGTTCACGACAGTGCAGAACGTACGTGCTTTAATGTAAAAACACCAGAGAATTCTCCAACAACACCAGAAGAAGTCGCTAGATTTGTCACTAGTAGCTTTTGACAAAGAAAAGTAGCCATGAGTGTTTGGAAAGTCGGCAGATTTAGCGAGAAAGTCGTCAAGTTGCCAACACTGGCACCTGCTAAATATGTCCCCAGAGCAACATTGGACGTAACAATGGTTCCTATCACATATAAAACCAAACAAAAATCTTCATAAAAACAAGTTGTACAAATAATAATTTATAAACAAGCATATTAAAGCTACTGCAGATGTAAAAACAAACACATTTAACTTACCAGAGCTGCTGTTCACTATTAGACAAAGTCCATCCTCCTTTCTTTGTTAACAAAGAGTTTAATCTCACGGTTGTTCAGTACATCCGTGCGTTTTAGTTCCAGTAAGAAGTTCTTCTCGATTCATGGATGCCAGTGAAGACAGTCGAGCCTCCCCAGTTGTATTTCTTGAATAGGTTTTAATGTGTTTGAGGGCTAAAAATGTCCGCTCCACAGAGGCAGCAGATATTGGGATTGTCACCGCCCAACATGTCAGGCTAGCCCACTGACCAAACACGTACTTGTAGGCCAGCTAGCAGGCTATGACACGTCAAAGAATACGCCCAACATGTCAAACTAAAGATCTGATTGGGTGAAGAATATGACAATCAACAATATCGTCCCCATTCACTCAAACTGCACATGGATGCACTTGTGAGTCTGCAGGCCTCTGCCTCTGTTCTTACCTAGAGACACAGAGGTGAGATCTGATTGGATAAAAGCTCTACTTAAAACAAGCTGCACTGGAAGCAGAGCAACTGAGGAACACAGTAGCTATGCATTAAGAAAATAAGATAATGGGAAAAATAATTTTATAAATTATAATACATGTATTGTATTTAAGAAAAATTATTAAATTATAAAATAGATATAACTTTGTGATTCTGTTTAGGCCAGCAGAGAAGGCCTTGCAGGCCCTGACGGCCCACCACTGCCACTCCCAAACTACTGTGCAGACCACCACTGATTCACAGAACATGTAGTCTGTTGCATTCACTGACAATCTGTGCCTTGTCAAGAAGAATAGCCTATTGTGATTATCCACACTCTGCCTCCTCTCTCTCCGCTTCGGTTATGATGTGCAATTACAAGATACTTGTAGGACTGGTCAACTACTTTTATCCGATAGCAAGGGACTCATCCGAGGGCTAGCAGTCAGCATGATCCAGGCATTCAGAACTGAATCTAAGGAGAGGCAAACGATAGAGAGACAAGAAGTGTGACACCACTTCTGTCTGCCAGTTACTGTAAGGTACTGTCCACTGCAGGAGACATGCACACTATGGCATTCGAGGCAACTTCTTATCCAATGGCATTGTGAGATATTCTGAGTAAAAGAGACTGGACGGGAGAGAAAAGAGAAACCCAAGACTATCTCTGTTCATCATGGCTCATGCTCATCATGGCCTATTCAGCGTCAAGACCAATGACCTTTCTAAGTAAGTGCTCACCAGACTCAAGAGGGGGCCAATTATTGTGTACGCCACACTTTCACTTTAAACTGTACGGTGCAATTAACGACTCATCATGGTGAGTTTTTACCCAGTCTCTTCAACATATGCCCACATTTAAAAACAAACAAAAAAAAAACTGGATATCTCACATTTCTAAACATTGTTGTGTTTAGAAGAGTTAGGTTACGAAGTCATCTTGTGATAAGTACTGTTGTGACTGTGCTGCCAGTCATGAAAAGGGATGAGAAAATGGTAAGAAAATGCAAATAGACTGCTGATCATGTTAAACAATCTCTTAAAGCAATTAGAAAACAACACATAGTTTGTAAAACTAATTGCTATTTTCAGTATTATTGTTATTATTGACTCTTAAAAAAAATCTTTTTCAAAAATAGAAAAAATTGCAAAATGAGCTGAGTATAATGAATGTACTTAGAGCTTGCCAACACAACACTTGGATAGTCTACAAAGGAAGGGAGAAATTAAAGAACACGTGCTTCTGATCCTCATTTCCGCATGTTGGATTAGATCTTGTTGACCAATCATTAAAGGTCTGGTATATAGCTTGGGGGTTGAAAGGACTCCCTTGACACGAGGGGGTGTGGTGGTACAGGACGAACGTTTTTAATCTCTTTACTCCGAGAGATGTAGGTGCACTGACCTGCCTGTTGGCAGGGAATACAGTGGCGAAGGGAACGGAGCATTAAGCGATTCTATCATCAGGTAGAAGAGGTGGGCAGTGTGAATGTGTATGCTGGCTTGACGATAACATCTGCTGGCTAGCAATTGGAAGTATGTAAGGCCATATCTTCACCTTTAGGAGAAATGGGCGAGGTTCCATTGCTTTAACCTAGACATTACCTCAGTTTATCTTTCACAGCACAGTCCTAACTTCAAACACGCCTACCCAAACAGTGAGGAGGCTATCAGCAGGGGAAACAGTAACACCTATTATTTATAAAGACAATTATCCCCAAAAAGCCGCTTGCGTGTATCAGACAAGAGGTCAGACGGAGACTGAGAAGGAAAATACAGACAGTATGAAAGGTGTAGAAACGGCTTTTAAAGGAGAGTGAGAGTCAATGAGGCCACGCTGCTGTCTAACGCAAAACCATTGGTCTTTTATCTGGGTCTCAATTATTCAACGAGAAAGCAGCCCCCCCCCTCTGAGAAGAGAGTGGATATTAGACTCTATATTACCTTTCGACAGGGGAATAGTGGGACTGCAGCACATTCCACCTGAGAGGCTGTTCTGGGACCAGGCACCGGCTGTGCCCCTAATGACATCATCTATTTCTTGGGGCCTCCTAGAACACGATTATGGTGATTTACAATTTATTCACATCTGCTGTTGTGTTGAATTCCTTTGTACTCGGTTCAGCTGTTCGTAGCTCTGTGATCTACTTCTCTGGGCCAGTGGCACTGCAAACAGCCAGCAGTGGCTCAGTAAAGACCATATTAAAACCTGTTCTGTTCAGTTGCACGATCATCTAATCGCATACAGAACCACCTGCGTCGACCCACATATGTGCTCTGTATTTGATAAATATCATTATTACATTACTGAAGCACACATCACATCTGTCACTGTAAAGGAGCTGCTTTACAGTAGAGCTATTGCGAAATACAAAAATTAAATTAAATATATGAAGTCGGATAGATGTTATCGTCCTCACATGAATCAACAGCTCACACTCTGCAATATGATGAAAGTGGATGACTCTGTAGTTGGTTGTAAAATGATTATATTGACAGTAAACATGACTGAGGTATGGGGCAAAATAGTACAAGGTCATATCGTCTGATTTATTACTATCTGTAGGGATCAATTATGAAACCACAGATGGTACATGTCTTAACTCAGAGAGACTTGGCCAAGTATAAACTGTGGACCCAGGTCCAAAACAAGGGCGCTTCCACACCTGGCTTCGTTTTGGGTTGGTTAAAACAAAACGGTGCGTTTGCCAGATTAGGTCAGTTAATTTGAGCTGGTGTGAAGCTATCATTCAAACTCGCCTAAAAAGGTGGGTCTTGGTCCGCTGAAAACAGATCAGCCAAAGGATTTTGTGGCAGCACTTTTGCAATTTCAGCTACAGTTCATTTTGGCCATGAACCGTCAGGGAGAAAATCTCAAAAGTGGCTCGTGCAAGTGACACATGCTAATTATTTGGTGACCATAATAGCACATATCCCTCTCAGCACTTGAGAGCAGGAAAAAAGAGAAAAGGAGCTTGAGCAGAGATGTGTTGAGCATGTGTCTTTAGTGACACATAATGACCACACAGTAACTGTTCTCCCATTATATTACATTGTAGGACACTTCTTTTTCATCCTCTTTCTACTTGCTTGTCATTGTTGATAAAATGAGGATGAGTTGCAGTTTCAACAGATCATAATCACTTGTTTCTCCATGAACTCTTTATGACACCCTGCAGGATGAGAGTCAAACTATCCAATCAATGTGTTTCATTCCATATGATATCATGTTTACAGCTCTTGGTACTTTGTAAAAAAGCCTGTGAACTGAAAGGCAACTATGTTTCTTCTTTTTCTTGGGGCAGGACCAAATTAACTGAACCACAGATTTTCTATTTGGATCTTTCTTGTACAACTCAGTCAGCAAATGTGACTGTGGGGGACCGAGCTGGCAGGCATAAAGGGCCACAGATGGATTTTCAAGAAGAAGGTTGGTTTCTTTTTTCCCAAATATGAAGAAAGTGATTTACAAAATAAGAAAGAAAAGTTCTGGTGTACCAAAGAGACCCAAACTGACATGAATTGGACAGAGCTGAACAGACCATACAGAACAACGTGAACAGGACACAAACACAGACACATATACAGTATATAATGGCTGATTAGAGTAGTAACACAAGACAAACACTAACTAAACCACCAATGAAACCGAACAGGACAAGAAGTCTTTCAGTTTAAATATCTTAACAATTAACAAAAACACATATAATTTAAAAAACTAATGTGCTCTAAAGAATTAAGCAAATTCTCTAAACTAGAATCCCAATCTTTGCTTTAGTTGGTGCAGGTTTTACTCATGGCTGACAAGATGTCCCTCCAGCAGCAACCAGCATCTAAACCCTAAACTAGAAATTAGAACAACTTCAGGCAAACGTAACTTAAGACGAACTAAGGTTTGACTCCACTAAAGTTTACTAAATGCATGCACAAGAAATAGAAACTAATGTGCTGGGAACCATGCTCACTAACCTATGAACAGAATGTGTGACAGTCAAAAGGTCAGCATAGATTATCTGAGAAGAAAATTGACTGTGAAATGAAAAGCACAAAGAAAACTAAGGCACGTTAGTGCAGGAGGTTTGGCAGCAGACACGGCCACCACAGTAACCTATCCTGTCATCAACAGGGGTTTGCATTTGATTACAGTGGCGCAGCATTTCAGACAGACTTGGTCATGCCTTACCTTGGCACCGTGTATCAAAACACTAAGACATTAAACTCTAAAGAAAAAAATGCCTGACTTTCTAAAACAAACTATTACCTTACATTGAAATTGCCGGCAGATGGCCAATTTCCGAAGACTCCATTCCTGTAGGCAATTTCAATATACTGGATCGCACATCATATTATATGAGGTCTGGCTGCGGGAGGGATTATTTATTTCATGTTGTTGCCAGCTGTTAAATTCACCTTGGTTGACCTTTGCTGTACAGATGACACACCTCATGAACATGCTTAATGAATGAAATGCTATATTCTCATCCCTCACACAAACACACACACACACACACACACTACTTGTAGTCACACTGTATGCACATACGCACATATCACTGAGGCTGCCAACATAATCCAGTCCATCTCCACTATCTGTAACATATTACACTAGTGTGAGTGATGAGCACAAGGATAGACTGACTACGACTGGTGCAGAACCAATTTAAAATGTTCAGATTGCTAGGAAAGGCCACATGAAGGGAGGCAGGCGCTGTGAGACTCCAAGCAACAAGGGAGGTTTATCAATGAACACAAAATTCATTTGAGGATGAACCTCATCCTGTGGACCACCCTTATCACCCAGGCTGGGACTGATTGGTTAAACAGGCATGATGACTATCCATTTGAAGACTACAAAACACTGTTGTTCACAGCAGGCACTGGTGGAGGGGGGAATAGAAAGGGTTTAAGGATAGAGGGCTCATTTAATTTTCTCCTCAGATGCAGACGTGAGACACGAATGTGATACACTTGTGATGTATGCTCCTGAATAGATCGGATATTATCAGATGTACTGTGGAGGTGTTGCACTGAGAAACTCGGCCGCACCGCTTTCAAGAGGAGTATCGTATGAAAGGAAATGATACCCTTGTGATATACTATAACAAATGCAATCAGGCTATTTTGTCTCTCCGCAAACAGCACCTAATGAATTGGTGGTATCCATTCTCGCACGCTGTATGCAAGCTGTGTGTTTAGACGAGAATCATTGGTGAAGAATCACTGACACAAAACGTGGTTCGAGTTGGAGAGGCCGTTCTTGCCATCTGCAGTTGCCTTGAAGTAATTTGACTGTTACTTAACCAAAAGTAGAATAATTTAACACCATGAAACCATCACACAGGGTTCATAATTCACTGGTTTTCTTCAGAAGTGTGTCTGTGCATGACCATGCTGTGTGTACTCAATGCTCATATATGCAACCAGCATATACAGCATATATCTTCCACGTCTGTGTGCACATATGTGTGCGTGTGTGAAATAAGCCCTTGTGTGTTTCTGTACATGTGTCGCACAGAATTGTGTGAGTGTGAACATCCCAGCTGCACACTTCAAAGAGCAGCACTGGTGAGGCTCAGCAGGGAAGTGACTCAGGCCCCAAAGAGACCATAGGAAGAAATCAAACAGGCCAACTTGACAGAGGTCGCCCCCCCTCCCTCTCTCTCTCTCTCTCTCTCCCTGTCTCAACGCTTCCGCCATCCCTCAAAGCTATAGCATCAGACCCAAATTGAAGATTGTAGATTATCTTTGAAACTTGCCCTGCAGCTTTCATGCAATAAAACTTTCAACCATAAAGTTAAGAACAGTCTTGGCTGAAATCATAAAAAAAATTATTGCCCATCATTAATGCTGGCACTGCAGGTAAAGCATGGATTCCTTTGGACTGACCCAGGTCTGCTGTTTCCACCATGTTGCCAGTATTTGTGCTAAGCTATGCTAACTGGCTGCTGGCTGTAACTTCATATTTACCAGTCTGTGGAAATTGTCTGATCAGATTAAGTAAGCATATTTTCCAAAATGTCAAACTGTTCATTCGATTTGATCATTAATGAGAGTATTACAGTATTTCTTGAACAGGATGCCAATGGTCCAATCAAAAAACTGTATCTAGTGTGACACTATCGTGATGACAAAATGTGTCCATAGACAGACAAACAGATGGACATATAAACACCTGGCAAACTACTCAAAGCCGCTTATGTGGTAGTTCCCAATACAGTGGATCTCTCCAGGACAACATGACAACACACAAACAGACTCACAAGGTGAAAACAATACCAACCACCAAACACTGTCACAGCTGGTTATAAATCTAGAGTTAAGTAATGTGAGCTACGAATTATTTTAAAGGCCCTGAAAACCCTTTTCTTAATTAGCTTCTTACTATAACTGATGGGTTCCTACATGAACACCAAATGTTCTGCCAAAGTTAGAACAGCTTTAGTTGTATTGTGATAGATTGATGTCTGTGTGGTTTTCTCTGTGCTCTTCTGACAGGCTTGAGGTAGGAGGGGCTTGGTCGGGAATGGGTGATATCACATTTTGCTGAACACCAATCAAGATACAGCGATATTTTAATCAAAATCCGATGCCAGTTGGAGGTTTGTTTGTTTGTGTTGCCATGGTCAATCAGATCTGGTAAAGCCACACCAACCTTGATTATGTTTGTTCAATGTTCAACTCTTAATTCAATTTACCCAAGGATGTATGTAGCATATTAAGACATGAATATTCATATTCATAGCAAATTTAAAGAAGAACTCTTAAATATAGTTGTGCCTCAGGGTATGTGTGCATGCATATACTGTATATATACAGTATATATATATACTTGTATGTGTCTACTAAGAGTGATGGAGGATAATAGCACTGGCGAGTAGGGACAAAGCTCCAGGAATGCTTCAGCTTCTCTTCCTTGAACAGTGACGTTGTGATTGCCAGTCTGATAAAGATGTACAGAATCACGGGAAAGAGAGGTCAGGGGCCAGCTTTGAAGAAAATGGCATCTCCATTTCCTGTACTTACTGGGGTTACAGCTGACGCTCCGATAGAGTGACTTCTGTTAAGTGAGCAGATGAGAATCAAGTATCCTGCTCAAGGACACTTTGACAGCACACATTGTTGTTAATGGACAGCAGTTATTGTTGGAGTTGCACCAGTGACAGGATCGTCTCTTTAAACACCAGGCCAGAGGGTCTGGGCTCTGAAAGACATGTGGTGCTTTTGGAGGTCGTTGGCCGTCAACACAGCGCACTACCTGTCAGCCCTGCAGGGGTTCAGCTCCCCAACTGATGCCAAATGTGAAGCGATAACCCTCTCCGCACTCTTCAAAATGACTGCTCCGTTAATGCTGCCAGGAATAGCAGTTTTACTTCATCAGGGTATTAAATCTGGCTGCAATGTTTTTCTTGTTGAAAGAACAGAACTTAATAATGTACAGCATTTCAAGTTTGGCATCAGTCACTATTTCTGTTTTGCCAATGTGTGAAATTGATGCATGACCAAACCAATTACTGTGTTGCTAAATTTCATTTGATGTGGAAATCTAACTGAACGGACTCATCGAAATGTTGGGCCGATCTTATTGGCAAACTATCAACACAACCCCATGGCCTCGACGTGCGATTGTTGGATTCTCGAGTGAGTCATTGAAACGCCACGGCTCTCCAGGAGGTATTTCATTTGCAAAGGTAAATCATTTCTTTCTTTTAATGTCTGTGGAACAGACTGAGTGGTGCCTTTGGTCATAGTCACTGTGAACATGGCAAAATAGCTTCTGTAAATAAACTTAAACTTTTTACGCATTGCAATTTCAAACACTTTTCAAACAATTATGAGGCAGGGAGAAACTGTCTCTGTCAAACTGATACAAGTAGTATTGATAAGATAATGGCTATCTACCTGCAAATAAGGAGCTGCTATTACACATAATGCTGTCTTGCCTGGCAGAGACAAGTAGGAGCGAGTGGAAGAGTATGACCTGATGAATAACAGATAAAAGCCTGGCCAATCATGGCAGGCCCACAATACTGAATACTCTTTATAGATTTCTGCATTCTGCCATTTTCTGATGAGAGGGACATTTTCAATGGGCTGTGATTGCCACTGTCAGACGATCATGGCTGGCTTGTATAGATGTAGGGTTTGAGGGCTGCTGAAGATGATGAGAAGGGATAAAAAAAAACCTAATTTCTGATCGTTACCTCATTTACTTGATATTCATTGTCTCTTCTTCAATCTGCGCCTGTTGTATTTTTGTGTCTGTGTGTGCGACTTCTGCGGGATAAAAGGACTGTGGCGCAGCATATGAAGTCAAATCAATGTCAAAATCCGCGAGCACAAATGAGATCCAAGCTCGCACGTGTGGAGTGGTTTCACATTACTCTGCGCAGAATATCTCTGCTCGCGCCAGCAAAATTAAAGCCTGCGAGAAGAAAGCCATGCTTTGTGCGCCAGGTGCGTGCCCTGGTGCACGACTTCTATCACCGCTCTCCTGCTCGGAAAGGTTTTACCTGCTCGTGAGTGAGTGTTTTGTCTTTTTGACAGTAAGTGGGCGGACCCGGTCACTATTGTATCACTAGAATTAATCGGTTACAATCCTCGTTTTTGGATTCAGCGGATATCACGCTAGGTGGCGGTACATTTCAGAGGTAAATAATGTACATTTTACTCCACTCCACTAACTCTCAGAGGTAAATATGAGTAAATGCCCTACAATCAGAACCTTAGTCAAATATGTTATTATCACAAAAATGTACTTTAAGTACCAAAAGTAAAAATACTCGTGCAGTACAATGTTCCTTGCTGTGTTTTACTATTATACCTGATGTTTCAGGATACATATCATTGCTGCATTATTGTGTATGCTGCATGCTTTTAACTCCTTTATATACTGTTGGTTTAATCTACAGCAATGCATCATATTCCATAAGATCAGTACAGTACATTATTTAACTCTAAAATGTAGTACAGTAAAAAAGTACAATATTTACCTCTGAGATGTAGAGGGGTAGTGTTTAGAGTTAGACTGAAAGTCACCTTTATACCGCCACCTAGGGTCTGTGTCGGGAGTGATATCCAGCTAATCCAAAAATGAGGATTGTAACCAATTCAATTTAGTGATACAATGGTGAAACCAGCAGAGCAGTGATAGAAGTCGTGCACCAGGGGACGCCTCGTCCTTTTAACCTCGTCCACATAACACTACAATTTACAATATGAACTGTTTCTTCAGAGAAATATTAGCCGTACAGCATAAAAGGCAGTACTAATAACACCCACGTCAGTGTTGCCATGTACCCTCCAGTGGGTCTGACATTCCCTTTAAAGGCTTGGTTTACAAGATCAATGGTCCTGCTCTCAGTTCCACTTGATATTAACTTTGTGAGCAGCAGCAACAGCTAAGACACCACACTGGCAACATGAACCAGACTTCTAATCCTGACTCCATTTATGTAAGAAGGAAATTGGTCTTTCCTGTTTGAGTCCACAGAGTATGCACGCTATCTGAATATAACCACCGTGCATACTTCTGTATTAATCAGAATCCAATATTGATTTTGTACAACAACAAGAAATACCTCAACCGAATTGTTTAATATCTCATGAGGAGAAATGTAATAAATGTAATGTTATAGAAACTGCTTTCTATTTTCATCTCCATTATTATTTGGACTAATTTAGATTTTTGTTTTATGGAGGTACCTCAATTGGAATCGCCATGGAATTCATCAAATGTCACAAAGCAAATTGCTTGCATGTCTCTTCATAGTACAATACAATTCAGTGTTTAGTTATATAATTCAGTATTCAGTGTTTCACTGTCAAAATAGTGACGCTGCTAAGAAAAAGAGGGTTTACTCAAATATGTGCCAGTCCTCTGAAACTCTTCTACCATTCTTTAATTTTCAGAAAATCATTCAGTGTCTCATAAAAGACACGGTCACTTCCTCGTCATGTGGCCAACCACTTCCACAATCATTATCCCTTGCAGCCTTATTGGGCCCACAGGTTAAACTGGAAGTGGAAACTGAAAAAGCTAAAGCCACCAAACAGGAAAAAAAAAGTAATCACTTCTCTCTCTAACAGTTATTTTCATCCTACCTTCTTTCATCCTCTCTCTCTCTCTCTCAACAACCCAGCCATTTTAGCATTATGCCAAAACCACTGAGTCCAATCCTGTAATTCCATATGACTTCCCAGTATGCATAATCCTTTTCTTCCCAGGCGACATTCCAGAGCGCCATCATAGGAGTAGCATAAGGAAAAGAGGCTGTAATCCAACACAGGTTCATAAAATCCTCTGAACTGCCACTCCATAATCACGAGGGGTTCTCGTTGCAATAAGGCTCACACAATAGCAGCCCATCCCCCATTAACTTTCCTCCCTGATGCCAAGTCGGCCCTTATCTGAGCCCATGAGGGCTGGAGAAGCCGAGGGTGCTCGGATCCGCTGGAAAGGTGCAAAAGGTCAGAGAATCCCACAAGCCAAGTTTCTCTTATCACACTCGGCCTAGAGAAGGAAAACAACACTGAGGAGCACCAAGATGTAAAGCCGTCCATGCTGGCACACTGGAGGAATTGGTCTGTGAGAATCCTCATCAAACGTAAGCGTATAGGAAACTATGTTTTCCGTTTAAGTCCTCCAATCTGGGAGAGTGGCCCTGTTGAAATAAACAAGCGACTTTTTTGTTGTTTTCTTTTCTGTTGGATTATTGTTTTTCTTGGATTTTTGAGTCTGAGGGGGTTGCTTGTCAGCCAATATGTTACTTATTATCACAGCAAGGTAATTTACCTTGCTGTGATAATTACAAATTACATCCTGTTTTTAAATGGTATAAAGACAAAAACGTGTACACAACCGGATGAACGCTGTTTTTCTTTCTTTGTTATAGTTTTTTTTTTGTTGCCAAAATAGAGTTCACAACCTAGGACAAGAGTAAATACAACAGTGCAACCGTCATGAAAGCCCTTTTCATAATCCGCTCTGGTCACACTGGGACTCCATTGGAGCAGTGTCTTGCAACATCTGGCTACAGCTTAACCTTCCTCTTCAGCACCCATGAGCCCAGGGGCGAGCGGCACACCGTGCACACACAGAGCCTCCAGGGTGTGACGCACGCTGACTACAAAGTGATTTTACACTGTGACCGCGTGCCGTGCCATAGAGTGTGTGCGCCTGTAAGTCTGCTGATGGTGCTCCGTCTGTGTAGTGATGCCAGTAGGCACACACCAGGCCGTCAAAGTCAGTGCTGTGTGCCGCCTGATAGTCCAGCGGCGTCATATCCCCAACCTTCCTGTTCACTCCAGTCCAGGAGGCGGAACATAGCTGCTGTCAGTGCACTGGTGCCCGCTGGCAGCAACTCCTGAGAGATCCCATAGCCTGGAGTTCAAGGGTGAAAAAAAATGACTACTGGCAATGGCTTGAACAGGTAGTTTCTATATATATTTCATATATCCTTTTCACCCATGCTAGATGGCTGTTTCAGGTTGTTATGCCACACAGCCTGAGATGGGGGGTTATATTTATGTCTGCTTGTTTGTTGTGTTTCCAAGATCCGTGCTGTACTTTTTCATCCAGGTCGTGGCATCACCATCAGATCGGCTTTCCGGCACCTGAGCATTCTCAGTGACAGCTGTGTGGGAGAAGTCTTACACTGGAAATGGAAAAGGTCTCCCTCTCATAAAAAATGCCTCAGGGAGAGGGGGAAACGATCCTTTGCGTCCTTTCTATTCATTGACCTTCTATTTATTCTCAGAAGCAGCCAAAAAAAAAGAGAGAAGGGTTACTTATGAACAAAATGTACCAGACTACAGGTTCGTATTCCAATTCAGGCCCTTGCTGCTTTTTGTGTAATGTTTTAAATAATTCCAGTCCACAGTCCAGACCAGCAGGAGAGGGTGAAGAATGATATAATTGGTTGTTTCATGCAGCTCGCCTCTGCCCCTTCTCGCTGCTGGCACATTTATTTCATCCAGTGCTGCTTTTTAAATAATCAATACACCCCATGGTCTGATGCCTTTAATACACCTTGAAGAGCAAATGACACATGGTGCTTATTTTGAGAGTTTGGATATAGAGAAACAGAAGAGAAGATGAATTGCTTTCTGACCATCAGGGAGACAATGGGTCAGGCACACAAAGGCAAATTAGATAAGATTTAGTTCAGAAACCGACGTGCGCTAAAGAGCTAAGCCTCCGATTCCGAGATACTAATAAAAACACAGTAATCATATTCAGCAAGTGGAGCGTGGCTACAGACTGCACCAAGGAGACGTGTGTCATTTTCATCGTCATTGGGATTCAGAATGCACACTGCAGCCATAACCAGGTGGGCCTCCGCCTAAGGCTGCTGCTGCTGCTTACATATCTTGTGAAGTAATCATCTGGTCTCAGCAGGATATTTTGCTCCCCTTGTCCCCTCACACATCACACACAATGTTGGCAGCTGATTTATGTTTCGTGCGAGTGAAATGGCACAACTGCTTAAGAAAGGCCTTCCAGAGTTTTTGCACTAAAGGCTTCAGTTACTTCATGTGGCAGCTTACGGCTGCCACACCAGAAAAAAAAGGAATATGGATCAGCATCACGTTATTATGTTGAAATTGTATTGCTATTATAAGATGTTTTTCACATTATAACAAGATATTTTCATGATGTAACAAGTTGTTATGTTATTCAAACTTATCCAGTTATCAGAGAAAACTTTTCTTGTTGTAACAATATACTATATATTTTGTTATAATGTGAAAAATTTCATGTTATTTTCTTTTTCGTCACAACATGATAACTTATTGTGTTATCACTTATATTGTTATAACGTGGTACTTTTCAATATCCCCTTCCTTACAGGAAACAACAACAACCTCCGAGCTAACAACCTACACACCAAAAAATGGCCAAATCTGAATTTGCTTTTATGACAGTTACAAAACCAAAACAACCTGTGAACGCTCACACCTCAGAAAAAAACTGTTTCCTTCCCGACACCATTTTGAAGGAGCACCGTCACTACAACCTGCTTACCGTCATTGTGATTAATTTAAATAAATTCAAACAAGGCAGAGCATTGAGTGGTATTGGGTGCAGCCAGACCACTATCCATCGCTGACACAGCGCTGTGGAGATCTGGTCCGGCTAATGCGAGACTAGTTAAAACGTGATTACTTATTATTATAACATGAACATATCCTGTTTTAATGTGATGAACATCTTGTTACAGCTAACTTTTCCTGTTGTACCGTGACACTGATGATTTTTCTTTTTCTGGCGTGCAGCAATACGCTTCCGAAACTTTATATATTGAGCTTTGGAATTTAAATTCTGCAGCAAATTATGAAAATAAGGAGCAAAGTCTGGCTGTCTGTGAATGTAAGATGATACGGAATACATTTTTGTCACTTTCAAATCTGCTTTATCTACATCGAAGGCCACAAATACTTACTAGCTATAATTTTGTAAGTTGTTGTGAAGAAATAAACAACTGAGACTTTTTCTTTTCTTTTCAGTGAGAGTTTTCTGACTGCATACAATCTTTATTAAGAGCGAAGATGTCACTTCCAAGCTGATCTTGGCACCTTCCTCACTGCCTTATATCTTCTTTATTTTAAAAGAGAGGGAAGCATGTGTTATATCATTAATGGTGAATTTGCAATTTCCTTTAAAAGTCAGAGCCTGTAGAGTTTTTCCCAAGGGGCAATTGTTTCAATACTTCATACTGACTTGTGTGGGGGGGGAATAATGTGTTCTACATTGAGTAATGTCGAACCGAAACCACGAGCAAACACTTCTGCACCGAGTCATTTTTCACAGTTTGGCCTAAAAAGGTTTCATCTACTCTTGGACAGCCTGATGGCGGCTGGAGTTTAATCGTTCCAAAGTGGGCACAGCAGGACAGAACCAACAGAGACAAATGTCTCAGTTTAGGACGATCACTGGCAGATCTGGAGCATTTTCTGTTTGTATGAGCCTCATGAAACCTCATGTTCCTCTTCTCTCTCTTGCTCTCTCGCTCTTGCTCTCCCTGCTTGGCACTGCATTATTTAGTGTAGTGTACTGAAGATTTATATGTAGTAAACAGCGGATATTAGCCTTTGGCTTTAGAAGACCAGATGGCCAATCAATATCTCTCAACCTATTAATGGTGAGTGAAGGATGGATCTATTATTTAATAATGAAGCAGCAATTGAGTAAAATATGGTGCACATGTGCACATCGTAGCTTCTTTTTAAAAACGTACTCTCCCTTACTTGCACTTCTCAGCTTGATTGACTAACATGATGCGCCATGTCTGCCTGTTCCTCTGTTTCTTTCTCTCCCCAATATGCCTCGTGGCTACAATCTGCTCATCTGCAGCACATTAACTTTGTCCCTCAATGAGACTGACCAATGTAAGAATCCCCGAATATACTGAACTGACTCAATGAAACAGAAAAGCGAACTGAGGCTGGCAAAATGCTGAACAACAGCTGGCCAAATGGCTCCGGGCGGGCGGATGGATTGGTGGTGGTGGTGGTGTTGGAGAGAGTGGGGTTGAGTGTGGAGAGAGGGAGCATTTGGGGATTCCCTTGCCTCTGTCAGAGTGCTGCAGAGCCATCCATCAAGTCTATTTTTATGGGACTAAAGAGCTAAACCACAAGCCTGGCGGGAGGATATTAAGGGCCTGACAATGCGAGCTGAGGCAATTGATCTATTTAAAAGCGATGGTGCGGTGAAAGATTTGTGGCATTTTCATTTACTTCTAAATTTTTTTCACCTCTTGATTACATGTGGGTGGCCTGCAGGTAAACATTGTCAGTAGATCCTATTTGCTTCCTCTAAGGACCAACATATTAGGGAGTACAAGGGTGTCCCCAGACTGGAAACCTTGTTTGTCTCTTTTTTCTTTCCAGCCCTTATTTGGGCACGGTTACTCTCCCCAAGGATGTGAATAGTTAAATGCAATACCAAACCCAGTCACGTACTGTTTACTTTTACTATCATGTCCGTTGCTGTTATCTGGGGACTAGTAATTCAGTCGGACATTAGTTTGTATTGTTTTTATTATCACAATATCAAATTATTTATTTATGTTCATTTCCATTTTTTGAAAAATCCTCTTGAAAACAATGTAGTTAACCTAAAGAGGTTCATCCTGAAAGTTGTGCAAATACATCAGCTAATGTTAGATATTACATTTTTCACAGAGCATTCGTGCTCTGTGAAAGACATTACTTCATATGAGTATTTATGCTCGCTTTGAGGCCATCAGTAATCATACAACAGCTGAATCAGAGGTCAATGCATAGGTGGATGCACCTTTCACACCAATCACCCTTACCATGCATTAAGTCAGGTGGGCTTTCAAGCATGTGAACACCAAGAAAGCAGTAGGATCAGACAGTGTTGGTGAGCGGGTCATCAAACTATGTGCCAGTGTTCAGAATGATATTCAACGTGTCCGTCAGTCTGCATGTGCCTTAAGAAGTCCACCATCATTCCTGTGCCCAAGAAAACAAGACCAGGTTGCCTAAACAACTAAAACGTGCAGAAAATAAAAAATGTAATGGGAGCAGGAGGCCAACACTGTGTAATAAAGCAATAAAGAAGTACCTCCATACCTCCCTGATACAGGAAGACAATCCTGGGACGCCGTCTCAGTGAACTTATTCAGTTTGTTTATGAAAGATTATTGAAGAGGTGTGTGAGGGATCTCAGGGGAAATGTATCTCATGGATGTGACATACAAATACTCAATGCAGTGATTTCCATTAAAATTACTACAACATTTCATTGGAGTTTATCCTTTCTGGACTGTGTGCTTCATAGGTTGGTGCTTAATCCTGCCACTGATTGCTGGAGGCAGTATTCAAATACAGCATGCACTTGTGATAAACTGTAGCTTCTGGCTATACAAGACAGACAGAAAGACAGTCCAGTACCATTTATCTAGAGGGGGTCATTGGTCAGTGGGTTGTGATCGGTTTATGATAGTATCCCCTCAGGGTCTGCAGTCTATCTGAGCAATAGGCCTGTTGATTTTAAGCCGTGGCCAGAGGCCTTACGTCCGTCTGTCCGCATGCCCATATAGGTCAGTTTGGTCCACTCTTGAGAAAGCGGTATAACGCCTCGAAGGAATTTCTTTAAATTTGACACAAACGTCCACTTGGACTCAAGATTGAACTCATTAGAATTTGGTGGTAACTGTGACCTCACAAAACACGTTTTCTGCCATAACTCAAGAATTCATATGCTTGATGACAATTTCACACAAATGACAAATAAGATAAAATGGTGACATTTTGGAGACACGTAGATGTAAATTTAACATGACTGTTTCTCGACTCCCGCTATTGTCTTCAGGTCTTAAAAAAATGTTGCGCATTTCAGGGCCAATTTGAATATGTAATCATGACGTGTAAATACATATATGGACTTGTGAATCTCTGATCAACTTAATAAGGTGCCAGCCTGATGATTTTTATTTGTGATCTGCTAATTTAAGGAAAAATGTCCACTGAAAAAGTGAGCAATCAAAGAACCAGTATTCACCAAATGTCGTGGAATAATCCAGTATCTTTCAGAAGCTTAATAAAACAGTGTACCCCATAAGTGTTTGAGTGTTTGTTGATACAGAAACAAGGTGCATTTGTTGTCTTTTCTTTGGATCTTCTCACAAAGAGCCCTCCAGGCAAAGCTTTATCCACGGAAAAAACTTTGAGTGAGCATCAGAGCAGAGAATTTTCCTTGAAAATCAAAGAAGACCAACTACGATTTGTGTGTGTATACAAAATGTTCTTCCTTTCCTCTCTGTTCCACTTATATGAATATGAATGGACTTTGTGGTTAGGATTATGCTGTCCAGTTCTGTTAAGTTCCACTTACTATAATTCAACACGATCACTCATGGCCTTGCAGCAGGAAAAAAAAAGCAGAGCTATTACTAAAAGGAACTCTCTCTGGAACAATCCTCCAGAGAACGAACACAGAGTGTCACTGTTACTGTCGGTGTTCCCAGTGAGACATGAATCGTTGACGAGTTGCCAGTAAAGAAACGCATGGGCACGTTTGGGTGTTAGTAATCATGGTGTTTTGACAAAATCTAAACCTGACTCAAGAGTATGTGTAAACGATATTATATTGTCGTAGTTTGCCTTCGGTACACTTCAGTGTACACATTTCCCCAAAAATATTACAAAGACCATGCAGCGTTATGAAGAAAGTGTTATGCTATTTCAATATTTGGCTGATTGATTCATTTTCGACTCTGTAATTTAATCGTCAGAATGAATACTTTGCAATTTTCTGAAAATAATGTAGTTGGAGACCTAATTTTCCGAAATCATGAAATTCAAGTTCTAAAGGTTTTCATTAGTGATTTGGAAACAGGTGGTAATACTTTGTTCAAAATAGCACATATATCGATCAATGGGTGGAGTAAACACACTTATAGCAGGTAGTTAGTCAGAAACACAAAAGAATGTATACTTACAGTTATGCACTTTTTCATATAAGCAAGCATTGGTTCCTGAATGCCAGGTGCATGTTGGACTCCATCACTGACTCTATGAACTGCTATAGAAAGTGAACTAATGAATGACCATTCATAGAATCAAATATTGGGTTTGCTATGATGAATAGCTTAATTTGCAAGGTAGCTACAGGTGATAAGATCTAAGAATTTCAACTGGCAAATCTGCTGCTGCTCTCGCTGTCAACTCCATATTGTACAAGCTGCACTAGAATGTGAAGCAACTGTAACTGAGGGGAACAGGGCTCAGTGACAGGTCAATTACAGTGTTTTTATAGCTAAACTGTTGCAAAGTGAGGAGTGTGAGAAAAAACGTTGTCTGTCAACCTGCATTCAAATAATATTGACGTCAGCTGTAAATGGTTCATATTGCAAGCCGGATCTCAATATCCCAATCTACAATGAGGCCGGAGGCCAACACATGCCCACTGGTGGCAACAACATGCCAATCTGTGTGGATAAGTGCAACAGCAAATGATTGATGATATGCTCCCGAGGACAAGATGTTACAGCAGCGCTGTGCTTTTTTTTAGTGATAACTTTTTAATCAAACCATGTACCCTTTAACATTTTAGCAGCTCTCTGGAAGGATACACACAGTATATCTACACCGCTCTGAATCCACACGGCTGTGTTGTGTACTTTGTCATCAAAGGTGAGTTTGTACAGTGCAGACCCATCTTTGCTTCTGGACAGGAGAACGGCTTCAAAGAGGTCCTGAGCGTCACTTCAAAGATCGCTTCATCTCCTTGAGGTTTTCTTCTCTCCGTCTCCTTGTTAGCTGTTCTGTGTTTTAATCTACAGCCCTGTAATCTTCTATTCGTCTCTCCATCTCCTTTTCCCACCTCTGGCTCACTCTGGGTTAATGAAGGACTTTTCTTGTTGTTCATTCAGAAACTGACTCAAAATCAAAGATTCATCAAAGCGGGGATATGCTTTTTGGGCATAACAGGAATATGATCTGAATTGGCTGTAAGTTTACAGGTGGGCAAAATGAGAACTTTCAACTCCGTACCGTTGCCATATAATTAAAGTGTTATGCATTAGCAGCTTCTAAGGAGTGTGTCTTTAAATGAGTCACAAACCTCCCACCAATCCAGGATACCGTGTACCTGCAGGTTCATCAGAGGTAATTTAACTTTTTTTTTTCCAACTGTGATGATTACCATTAGTAAGACCATTAAGAAGGCGAGCACACAGTGAATTTTGGTTCATTTCTTATTCACAAAGGTTTTAAAAGACTCCAATACATGGCCCTGAGTTGACACTGACATTATAAGACATTACTGTGGCCAGATGTAGAGGGAAAGAGCTACACCTCACAGCTCTTTAATAAGTGGCATTTCTACTCCAGCTGGGAAGTTTTCAAGAACTGCCCATTGGAATGGTTTATCAAGCAAAGGGCATATAGTTGGAATCTTCCTCTTAATTTATAAGTTTGAAAGTAATTAAAATATGTCAACATACGTAAACACACAGTTATGTTAATATCTCAGCCATTTTCTTATAAAATACATGAACAGATGATAAAAAAATATTCATCCCCAAAATCCAAAAAGATTCGGTGTCGTGTCCTATAGAAAAATGTAATATTTGTGTGTATACTGTTGCTGTTTGTGTGTTTTCCTACATTAGTGTAGCGCCCAGCAACATAGCAGAGAACACCTGGTCTTACTCCTTCAGATAGATATATGAGACATTTCACTTTAACGATTTCCCTCACTCACAGCGCGAGAGCAGCTGCCTGATTGCCTTTTTTTTTGTGATAACTGGTGCATCTCTGGGGGGACTTTAATTTTCACTCAACGACTATCACAACTGCTCGGTGAAAAACACTCTCCAAACTGAGTCAGTCATTCTACTCATTGACAAGCCAGGCAATCTAACTGATTGTTATGGCGTTGTTAAAGCCTATAAATGTTCTTGTGAGATTATGGAGCTGCCATTGTAAAGATGTAAGAAATGAGCATCTTCTCCAGCAGAGGCTTTGGAAACTCTCCAGAGACTAAATCAGTATTTTTCTCTATCGTCATGCGACTTATCCTTGAAAAGCCGTGCCTCATTTATTGCAGTCCAGTTGCTTCTGTGTTACGGCACCATTAGAATATCACGGTCATTGGCAATGGCAGAAATAGATTATTGGAAGACTGTTGCCAAGATAGGCATCCACCCTGGGTCTCTCATTGTTCCCCAGGCTGTCATTGAGAAGTGTAAATTTCTCCGTAATTTACATTTTAACACTCCCTGAAAGACACAGACCCAATAAGAGGCCCTCAGGAGGAGCTGCCTGTGGTTTATACTTTTATGAATCTTCCAGAAGGGTTTTAACAGGCTCTGCCTGGCTGCATGTGCCAGATAGCCCCCACGGCTACAGTGCAGCATATAAAGAAGGAGCGGTAATTAACGGAATAAACAACATTTTACTAAGGGATACAATGATAATAACACTATCTCTTATTGAGCAGACTCTTTTTCAGGACATATTGTGGAAGGATAGGAAGGGAAATTTGGGGTCAGCATTAATATTTGCCCATGGCATTTCTGATGCTTTATTTGGTAATCATTTTTCATGTTTCAATGCATCATATATTTACCATATTAACGGTCAATGACTTCAGAGTGTTACATTATTGAATTTGAATACTGCTGAAGCAATCAGTTGATTATTTATAGTTACACCTATGTATGTATATATATATATATATATATATATATATATATATATATATATTTATAGATTTTCAGCCCATTCTCATTCCCAGGGCATCAAATACCAACGCTTTGTCACACCCGTCACAATCTGATACTGACACACAAGGCCCCCTTCAGCGTCTGAGGCCCATTGATCTTTCAAGTAACTATAACGTAAACCTTTCATTATCAGATGCTCAGAGAAAATGCTCCCGGAGTGTGATGACGCATTATAAAGAGGTTTAGGAAAAGAGTGTGGGCTAACTGATAATGAGATATGCATTTAAACTTTGTATGAAACCACCATTTTCAACAAACATTCATGCGAGTTACAAGTTGAGCACCGTAGTGTTTTGTATTTTACAAAATCATCGGGGAGATCATACTTTGTGATGAAGCTCACTCAGAGAAATACACACAAAATAGAAACTGAAGCCCAAAATCAGCTTCCACGCATTTCTGTAAGCACCAAATCTGTGATACAGCGAGAGTCACGAGGCTCTAAGTGATGTCTTCGGTGCTTGTGAACTCGCTGAGAGGAAATGTCAACAATGCCAATGCCTCTCCACCTGACTTCATTTCTCGCCTCATTATACAGTGTTGCAACTCAGTGCAGAGTCCAAAGTCATTCCTCATCTCAGCTCATCCAGGAGGCTTGAAATACAGACAACCCCTAACGACACAACCATGTGCCGTTAGACATCCCTCCACTCCTCCCCTCGAGCAGTGTGCTTCTGATCAAGCAGCATCTCTAAAACACCTTCTTTTTTTTTCCTGACTCTTGTTTTATGAGTTTTTGTTTTTTTTAAAGAATGTGGTGAATTATTTTACGCTGCAAACCTCTGAGGAGGTTTGAAAAGAGTAGCTAGTTGGAAAATGACATCTGTGAACAACATACTAAGTAGTGTGATCGTCCTTGTCTCTTTGGGGGAGAACTACTATACTATCCTTCTCAAAGGATAAACTGCCTCACACGTTTGCCTCCTTTCCTAAACAAGACTTACTGTGAGATCATTGGGTAACTGTGCAAGTCGAGCTAGGATTTACAGTGTGGCAGGCTCAGACATTCAGCGTTCAAATAACTCGTGTGTTAATGTCGCACAAAGGTGCTAACAGTGCTAACTGTGCAAACTACCTCAAAAAGGGCAGACAGAGCTAACAGTGTTTAGCTGAGGGTGAACTGGAGGGTGGGTGCTACGGTTCCACGACGACGCTATTATCAGCTGTAACTTCCGTATGAGAGCAGTGCAGAGCAGCGACCGAAGAGCTAACTAGTGGGGCATGCTCACGTGCACTAACATGCGCTATAAGCATGCGCGGTCGGCCCGGCTATGTCCGCACAGCAAAGAGAAGCTGGATAACAACACACAACTTCATTCTCTGCTCAGATAGACATTAATCTACTATATCTTTACATAGAAAATAGTGCTGCAAGGTTATTGTTCAGAATGCTGAATACAGATCCTAAATTATACAAAAGTGCATAAAACCAAACTAAAATGGATGTGTTACATAATTCAAAGACTGCAGTTCAAAAATTGAATGGCTATTGTGTTACCTACTACAAAGCAAATAATCTGAGAGTCTGTGTGTTCCTTGCATATCTCAAGGACCACCCATCTGATCCACTTCACATTGGTGTGTATGTTGCTGGGGAACCTGTTGGGTACTTTGTCGAATTTGAAGTAGCATAAGCTCATTAACGTCTGTTTCTGCCGATTGGAGAGGCATTTAACCAATCAGCATACCCATTTAAAATGACAACTGCAAAAACAGTGTGGATAAGATTGGTGCAGCTGCAGAAATATGATCACCTAAACGTTTAAATGAATACATTTGTTATGAAAACTGTCATGAAAATGTTAACTGCCCCTGCAGCCAATAGCACAGCTTCCATGTCAACTGAAAATGATATCTGAAGCTATTACAGTAATTGATAAGTGAACAAAGTAATATACTCTTTCCATGCTGTACTGAACAAGATATCAGTTAACAAGAAAACAACATCAGGCTGAATGAAAAAAGTGAAACAAAGTGTCCGCTCATTCTGCTCATCAGTCAGTGTCAGTGTGTTTTTGAAATGATAAAATATAAAGGATAGCCAAACTCTGAAATAGCCTGGACGTGACAGCACAGTGGACAGTCCTTCATTCATGTGCCAGCACTCCTCCCAAAATGCTCAGGAAGACAGTATAAACATAGAATTCCTGGAGGCTCCTCAGAAAGGTCTTAGCTATTCATCTGCAGGGGCATTGGTGTGATACATTTGTTGGCATTGGCCAGGTGGCAGAAAGTTCACATTAACCAGCTGCTGGAATGCCAGCCTCAATCACTATGACTACTGGGGGGAATGCTTGCACAGATCTGGCTGCTCCCGCTGCTGCACCACACAAACACTGACACAGACTAACAAATCATATGATTGTAAAGCCGTGACTCCTCTGTTGGAGTCCATACTTGTACAAATGTCAATGCATAATGAATACTAAATTGCTCCCGCATCTAAAATGAAATGGGTGTAAAAAAAAAAAAGAAAGGATTTTCCTCTCGAAAGCTTTAGGCTTTTGGTAGTTAAACGCAAATGTTGCAGTGTAGCCAGTGAAAAAGCAATACTGCTGAGGCTAAATTACATTTTATACTCAAGTCCAGCTCATGGCAACGCTTTGCCATTTCATAAAGCTGTCCCTCTTTTAGGGTAACTTAGCTGTCCTTCACTACAAAGACAGAAATAGTGAGTAAACAAAGGCAGTATAATGGTATTATCCTTTTAGACTTAACAAGACATTTCTCTGAGAGCTACTTACCCTTTGTTTCCCAAAAGCATCCTAATGCTAAGATGATCATAGCACTTTTAAAAGAATATGGACTTTGGATCATCTTAGCCTCAAGATGCTTTTGGGAAATAAGCCCAGGACGCTGAGTATAGGAGGAACATAAAATATCATAATTGAAGAAAATGACAATGCAGAGTTTGTGCTTATCATTTTCCTAGTGCTTTGCCATGTTTACCTGCTCACTGAACACATCCAAAAGCCGAGGTGGAGACGCTGAAGGGATCAAAGAGAGAAGCGTTCCATCATCACAAGAGTCAAAGAGCATTTCTTTGTAGGAAATGAACTTGCCTTACTACTTCACATGCTTCGCATGCTGTGAAAGGAATTTCTGCTTACAAATGCATTCTTTTCTTTCTTATTTTCTTATGTTTTGTCATGTAAATCCAACGCCCTCTTACACAAAGCAAGCGGTCAGAGCGGCAGAAAAACGATATGAAATGAACCATCAACTATACTTTAGTTAGCAGACTTCTTCTCAGATGAGCACTTAGGAAGACAGTGCCTCAGATAGTTTACTCCATTATCGTCAAAATGCCAGATGATGAAAATACAGTAGGTGTAAAGCAACACTCAGCCTAATGGCTCAATGCTGATGCTCTAATTGTGAAAGCAATATCTTAAAAGCTGCAGAAGTCCCTTATTAAAAATCAATACATATCACTTCCATCAAATGTCTCATCTGGCATATTTTTTTGTAGAGCATTAGCAGTATAGCATCAGGAGATACTGTATGAATGAAGCTGTGGGGAGTAGCTTCTTAGCTTGAGGTTCAACCAATAATCGTTCTACAGTGCGGAGAGGTGTTGCGGTATCTCAAGTCGATGACCTTGATTACTTATGTGTCTTTTGAGACATGAAGTACCATCTATGTTGATCATAAAAGCAACTAAATTTAGTTACTGACTGACTGTTATTCACCCAAGGCTGAAACTCATACTTGAAGACAGAAGACAAAGTAGTCGCATTGTGCTGCATACAGGAGGTTTCTTGGTAACTGTTGTTATCAGAGGCTTGAGTGATCTAAAAACAATCTCAACACGCCATGCAACACATGGGTCTGCAGTCAAAAAAACTTTTTTACCCCCGTGACACTTCATCGTTAGGTCAATTACATCTTGGCCACATTTTTTTTTTTTTCCGCTCCCTCCTGATAACGGCTCACTCACCTCCCCTGTGCAGTCTGCACAGCTGCCTTTCATCTATACTCATCAACTCCACAGTATATCGACTCTTGTTCTCCGGACACTCGTTTTTGATTCAGCCACAGTGGTAGTCTTGAGCTTGAAGCCACTTGAGCTGTGCACTAAAGTTTACCGCCTTGCTCCGCTGTGCCACAAGCTGCTGTCTCGCCATAATCCCATCCAGGCACCTCCTTTTGGTCTGCCAGGTTTTCTCCAGTCACCAGCTCTAACCTCTGCCACCAACAGCAAGATTCCTCCCTCACATCCATCATCATCATCATTCTCTGCTTCCTGTTAATTGCCCTTCCTTATCACTTCACCTGCCCCTTGTCACTGACCTGCGCTCGACTCCACCTCACTAAACTGCATCATGGTGATTCTCAAAGGGATTGGCAGTGTTCACAACCCCTCTACTATATCCTGTCAGATCATTCAGTAGTTTTATAAAAAGGTGTTGGTTACTATGGGTGTTTTGACAAAAAGGTAGAAATCTCTCTCTCTCTCTCTAGTCGACAGAGCATTAGCAGAGTAGTATAGATGGGCGTGTCAATACAACTGGCTCTTTGTTTTATGGCCATAACAGCTCGCCATCCATCCTTGGTTTACAGGCTATTGATTACGGCAGACTCAACATCATGTGAATTCTATTTGTGCCCTTGCTGAGTAAAAACATAACTGTCCATTAAATCTCTTCTCAGAGCTCAAGAAAATCCCACTTGACCTTCTACAGAAGCAAATGCTGGAACCATGAAAGTGCCTTATAACCGTAACCATACCTTTCTTTTGGGACACTGACTATCTCTGACTACTGCACATTAAGGTTTGCAGTCAGAGATGATGAGATGAGGAACAACGGGCAGACTTGGTATGTATTAGTTATAATGGTGACAGCAGAAAGGTTTCATTACAAAACCTTGATATTTCAGAACAAAATCATTAAAATGCTCAATTGCTGCATCTAATAACTGTGGGACCTTTTATCTGACGGGTGTATTTTTGTTAAAAGCATTGTCCTATTATGTGTCCTTAGTTGTGCTTTCAAAGGACGACCAATTTGTTGCTGCAAACTAATGTTATTGATATATTACCCTTTTTACTTTTTGATATTCCATTATTTTACAACATTAAATCAAAGTGAATGTAGCCAGGCTTTTTTTTTAAAGAACATCAATAGAGAAATAGACTCATTTATCATCAAAGTGTAAAACAAATGTCTAGAATTTGATCTTTATTACAAAATCAATACTAATCAATAATACAAAATAATAAATGTTTGTATATACCGGGCACAGGTTTCCTTCAGTGGAATACTACCCCATTTGCTGTTTAGGTCATTTAACTAAACATGAAATATAAATTTAGGAACATGAAACGTGAGTGCAGTATCAGCTAAAAACATTGTGGGGCCCCTCTTACAGTCAGGAACTCAAGTTAAGGTAATAAAGTGGGACCCACCACGATATTATGTCAGCTGATAATGTGCTTTAGTGGTGCATAGTCCCCTGTTTACAAACAAAGCTCCAATTAATCAAATGACCACAACTAAGTGGAACATAGTGAATGTGGGGCCTTTTGGGACCCTGTGGCTCTGGAGCCCTGGCGCAGCTGCCCACTTTGCCAACTTAATCCAGCCTGGGTCCCAATTCTAATCACCTTTTTATAATAAGGTTAAAAAATGTTTAAGTTACCGTCTTTAGGTGATCACTTATTATATGTTATGATCCAATAAATATGAGCTGTTTTTTCAATGTCCTTGGCTGTATTAATTCTTTAATGTGTGTTATGTCTCATGTAAAACACTTTAATTGGTTTTGTGTCGACCATTTGCTCAAGAAGATAAAAGAAAAAAACATCTTCGTATTCCCATTCATGTACAGTAAGCCAAGCAACCAGCTGTGTTGCAAATGATGTTAAATGTTCACAGAACATTTTCAGACTGCATTTCTGCAGTGTTAAAAAATATGCTCGCGAATATTAAAAGTGACCACGAGGAGCACTGCAGTCCATTAAAACTGCTGTTTAATGTCATCTGTGGCTCTGGAAATAACCCTGATGATGTCATCAAGATTATGTAAGCGTGGGTTTGAGACTGCACTTTGTTGATAGAGACTACATTTAAAACTGAGGCAGTTTACGAGACTCGTGTTTTGGGGGGTCTTTTGAAAGACACTATTGAGTTTTGTTGTGGAAAGGACAAGATCCAGTGTTTTTGGACTAGGGGCTAAAAACAAGGAAATCTTGACTTCTACTTAATCAATCAACAAGTCCTACTTAATGGAAGTGTTGTATCAAATAGCTGAAGTAACCTTTTACATATCTTATTCATACTAATAAAACCCACTCTGTGTGAACTCTGTGTGAACCATGTAAATACAAGTCTTATTCCTTATAAAAGAAACCTCAGGTCATAGCCTCTGCAGTGTTTTGGAAAGCATGGCGAAACAGTCTTTGTCTTCACAGTTCTGTGTCAAGTTGCTCTCACACATACTTAAGTCATAATTGCAGTAAAAAAAAAGTTATAATAGCAGAAGGAATGCATTAAACCAAGGTCAAGGCTGGACAACAATGTCTGCATACACTCCCTCGTCTCTTTTGTCAACAAACACGGACACATAAACCCATAAGTAATCACTGCAAGGTATAGAAACACTCTCATTCTCTGCTTTCCTATTCCTCTCATTCCTCTCCTCTGTCCCCGTCGCTAACGGAGAACAACATGTTACGAAGATCAGTTACTGTAGCACAGTTGCAGATTCAGCAACAACACACAAGCCGTTCACTAATAAATCATAACACACACATACACACTCACGGCGTTGGCTTGAGGCCTCTACCTGATGAAAAATACACCACTGGAGATGCAGGAATATTACACTGTACTGTATGTGCATGCATGCATACCATTAACATCTGCCAGTCTGCCATTCTTATAAACCAAACAACCTGCAAACAGATTTCCCCTACATCTGCACGCATCATCGTAATGCCACGCAATGCCGGGCAGCCAGATGGCAGCGAGTGGCAGTTGAGCAGAGCAGGTTTCGAAGCATAGTTCCTTCTTGTCTCGCTCAGAATGGTAAAGGAGAGGCTCATGGGAGCTCGTGCAGGGAGTAGGGCCAGACGGGTTTCTTTGCAAGGTGAGGAGCAGACCACCTGGGCTATGAAGTGAACCAAGACAGCAATGTGTGTATGTGTGTGTGTGTGTGTGTGTGTGTGGGTGGGTCCTTTTGTTTGTGTGTACATGTGTGTGTGTGTGTGTTCATTGTGTAAAAGAGAGAAGGAGGTGATGAATGAGGAAATCTTACAGTATGCAGGAATACAGCCAACAAAATAGGAAATGACATTTTTCCTCTTATTTATGCAGAGGACAGCAACAAAGTAATAGGGAATCTAAATTAATTTTCACACTTTGGATGTGCAGCATGTATTTGGGCATCCTATATCTCATGAGGTAAACACACAAGGGATATATACTACTTTAAGAAGTTCTGAATAAATTCCTTGAACGGGAAACTATTTGATGTTGAGTCCAAAGGGCCTCGTGGTTCACAGACCATGGTGGTTTATAATGTTATCAAGTGTGCAGGAGATGCGCCTCCCCTCATTTTTTCGAGTATCCAAGGAAGTAAGAAGTGATTTGTGCCACACACACACACACACACACACACACACACACATATTCAATGCTTCATTAAACTGCATCTATCCTCCCAAATGTGCCTCCATAAACCCAGAAGGGAGGAATATAGAAGGAGATGAAGACCAATGAGTTTCTGTGGCAGTTCAGCTTATCTCAGAGATAAGATGGAGGCCCTTCAGGGAGATGAGAACAGAGAATGACAGATGGAGGGAGAGAGATGGAGAGAAGAGAGTCAGCTCAACAGAAAGTGATGAGACAGATGTTGAAAGAGAAAGAGAGACAGACAAGGAAGTAAAGACAGGAAAAAAGACGGACAGTCAAAAGATAAGAGGGAGAGAGAGACGAAGAGAGAGGCATATACAAGATGCTGGATTTCTTTGGCTGCAGGTCAGTCTCTCTTTCTGTGTCTCTGTTCCTTTAGTGGTTATAAATGGGCAGATTAGGACTGTGCTCCGCAAATGTAAATCAGTTGGTGGGGAGATCAAACAGTTTTAGTTGATTTTGCCCTTCGGTCCACACACTTGCTTCCCATCAGAATAGAAATTGTTACAGTTCTCCCTCGGTAAACCCCTGGAGAATAAGAAGTAGAGTTCTCCAGAGCAACGGGAGCTCACAGGGTATCTGCTTAACTTTCTCCCTCTCATCCGCAGCTAAACCGTGACTTCAGATTCAAAGGAATATAGTTAAAATTCACAGAATGAAAGACATTATACAGTGCAGTATTTGTCTTCACTGAATATCTTGTTTTCACTTAGAAACACAGCACAGTGTAGATGGCAGGGTAATATCTAGCAGGAAGAGTGATCTGTAATTTGGTTTTAATTGAAAGGCACTTCAAGGAGAGTGGTGTGTGACTTTCCATGCAAAATTACACTTTTTGTTTTTTACAAGGTTCACCCTCTTCAAAAGACACTGAAGTGTGCAGCTATTCATTGACAATCTCTTGAAATAAACAAGTGGGTGGGGAGTCGGTGTAGTTGCCTTGGATGGGATTTTATTCACAACACGTTAGGGTGACCTTCATCTTAACATGGGAGACATGACAAGCATTTAACAGAAGAAAATTAAATCCCTGTCAACAGCAATAGTGTAGAATTAGTGGGCGACTGTGGCTAAGTGGAGAGCAAGGCCGTCATTCAATCAGAGGATGGGCGGTTCGATCCCCGGCTCAGGCTCCACTAGTCGCATGTTGCTGCGTTAGCAGACGCTTTGGATAAAAGCGTCTGCTAAATGATTGTAATGTAATTACACAAAGACCAAAAGTCTACACCAAATGTGAGGCTGCACTTAGTGGTCAATTGGTGACATCCATGTGCTCACATGTCTACAACAAAAATGCTGCGTTGGAGAGCTGCTGACCACTATGAAAGTGCAGGTTCACAAGAGCATGCTTGTGCGCACAGACATACACAACCACTCCATACAATTGCAAAGCAGGCAGCTGCTGTGTCGCAAACCATGGACATCGTCCTGCAAACCAGCCTTTCATCAGCACCGCCAAGAGCAGACGGCCCGCCAAATGTATATGCTATCCCACACATGGATTACAGTAAGTGCACATGTTCAAACATATCTGATGTAGCAATTACATTGCTATATATTTAAATCTCTGATCCCGCAACAACGAAGAGAAATGCTCAGACATTAGTAGTTCATCCTACGAAGTCAATAACATTGCTAAAGAAGACTGTGAAGCCGTCCATGCTCGATAGGGCCAATCTACATACAGCAGCAACAATTGCCTTCCTACATGGGCCCCTGACAGCATCTGGGCCCTTGTGCAGCTGCACAGGTAAAAAGTTAGTTTCACGCCCTCCAGTCAACTCCTCATCACATCCTGATCTTCATCTCATCACCACCACCAGTGTTTAGAGTCCATAGGGGGGCTCCCTATTCTACTTATGGCTTCATCACTCCCTTAAAATATATGATGTTTTTCATTCTGTTATGGAGATGTTAATTTGAATATTTGGTCACTCAAAATCAGGTCTCTCCTGATTGAACTGGAATCAAGCCGCTAGCATTGATGAAAAGAAATAGCATTCATTGGTGCCCTTTAAAATTGTTGATTAAAATTAGGCTGATTGCTTGCACATTAAAGTTGTATTTTTAAATTCGTCAACATCACCATTTGACAATTGATTTTTTTCCAAGTGAGGCTGGAGACATTGAATCCTGCTGCATATGACAATGTATATATTTTGGATATTCAAGTTCCCTACAGTTGTTGGGCAGTCCAGCAGCTAATACCTACACTATCTCAGTGAGTAAAACATGTCAGTACGGCTGCCAAGGTTTGCAGGAGTCCTAAAGAAGGCCATTCATGTTAAAAAATGTATGTTGTGGGGCAATTTTGAATTGCAGCATCCATTATGTGGCAGATGTTACATTTCATTCACATCTTCATGCTCTGTTTGGCGCACTAAAGGCTCACTGCCCCAAATGGACAACTGGTCAATGATTTAGTGTGGAAACTGTGCATCAGCTGTTTATGGAGGCGGTGGATATTTCTAAAATTGTGCATCGTCAGTGTCCAAGTGTCCAAATAGCTGGAAGTGACAAAAAGACAACAGATGGTTTATGGTCCGACAAACAGTAAACATAAAGTCTCTGTAAATATATATGGGGTCTCTTGACTATCACAGACAATTCAACCCACTTATCTGGTGTAACAACTAGATCTCACTCCCAATGCATCAAATACCGCAGCTCGGTCAGTAATGGTGACACAGACGGAGGCACTCTTTAGCGTGTATGTGACACACTGGGCTTGCAACTAACTCCAATGTAAACACATGCTGCGTCCTTATTACACACTTGGAGCAATTGATGTAGTATGAAGTGCAAGATGGTCCACACAGGCAGGATGAGAGGCGAGGTGGATGTGTCAAACAAACACAGGGGACCATTGTTCGTGTCCTCTGCGGAACTAAAAGTAAGTAAGTAAACGTTGACATGTTGTCACATCAGTCTCTAGTCGCCTGAGTTGTCGGTGAAGTCAACGTCAACTCGGCTCTTTTCCAAGACATAACTAAGTGTTTTTGTTAACTGAACCTAAACTCGGTGTAAAGGTGGAAGATTATTTTGAATAGACACAATGCACGTAACTACTTTTTATTGACACGCTGTCCCTGACACGTCCGAAAGTGACGCTGAGAGCATCATAGTTTGAAGATTAGGAGCACTGACCAAACTGCTGTATTTGGAGTAAGAATGTGTCAGATACAAACACGAGAGACGATAACCTTTTTGCCACTTGTACTGTATCAGTATATACAGCAATATAGCGAGAAGCCTTTTTTTAAATGATCAATCTGATAGTTTATATGAACTCCTGCCCGAGCCAGAGACATACTCAAGCTTTCTTTCGCATTGGATAAAATGGCTACACCACTAATGACATAGAAGGGTTTTAATTCTTCTTCTTGAGAAATAAGCCCTCTACAAAAGTACTATATGAGTTTTAGCCATGGCCATTCTGTGTGTGTGTGTATAGTAGTGTTCACTTGGTTCAGATTTACTCTGTAACGCTCCAGAGTGCAGCCATCTGAGACTCATCACCCCAAGACACTTCTGCCATGACATTTTAAGGAATTTTAATTCAGAAACACCTTAAAGGGAACAGACACTAGAGGGAAAAGATGATGTAAATCACATTGGTGAACTTTCCCGAGGTTACAGTCTTTGTATATACAGTGGAAAGAGGGCCTAAAAGTTTGAGATACACTAGGGGTGTCTGACAACGCAATAGGCAGGCAGAAAACATGACATCGTTGTTGCATCCAATGAGTTATATTTTCACCAAATTACAGGGCTTCTCCACCCGGCACCTTTGGGGCTAAATACTGTCATCGTAATGGATAAAATATCTGTCACTGTTGATTAAGTCACAATAACTGCAATTTAACCAGACAGACACATTTGTTTTCAGAATATAAACGTGAAAAAATACTACATTATAGTAATTGCCGTACTGATATTTGTGTGTTACAATGTATAAAAGTATGTGTCTGACATATCACAGTATTGCAAAATATTTTGGCAGTCTAAGTTTGGTAGTCATGCAAAAGCACGCACTTTGAAAAAAAGTAGATCCTCAAAAGTTCTGATTTTTTTCAACCAATCAAGGAACTCCACCTTTCAAAAAATATGCACTAGATTCCAAAAATAATTTATGCAACCAAAGCCCAATATCTGCAGACAGTTCAAATATGCAAAAGAATTTTAAAGTTCATGATTGGTCAACATCAGAGATAGTTTTTAAGAGGGAAGTCATGATAGAAAGAACTGATCATCATTCTGCAGCGACTATGTTGTGTTTATTTGGTAAATCTGCTAGATGATACGATCATCTGCAGTGGATTTGAACTCTGTACAGGTAGAAAACAGAGCAGATGTTGAACATCTAAGGAACATCAAATGCTCTTATGGTTGGGATCGTTATGCATCTGTTCGATGTGGCTGGTGTTTTCGCTGTCTTTTGGTTAATATGAACTGTTGTACATGATCAGTTAGTGCTGGTTTGATCAAAAGTCCACCGATGTGTTATTCCAGAATCATACTTATTTCAATAAGTATAGAAGTTTAGGTTTTCTGTTTTGTTTTTGTTTTTTGTTGGAGCGCTGCTGATTTGCCAGTTTTCCTGTTTTTGTCTGCAACCTAATGCTACTTGAAAGCACACGGTGATACATCTGCTATGCATTTTCACACACCGAGTACAGCTGTTATCCATTCTCGGCCTAAAAAAGGTTCTTTTGTACAACACAATATGTATCCAGTTGTTTTCCATTATCTTCCTTATGGGTCCAAATAAAAAAAAGGAAAAAACATCAACCTTGACCTTTTCTTGTTCTGCCTGCACCTTTTGATGAATGTGCAACCTTCTGAAATCACCAAGGCTAGTTGAGAGATACACAAGACTGGTCAAAAGAAACTCATTGTTTATTTATCATATACAGTACATTATTCATAGCATTCAGTTATTGCAGACATTTGCCGGATATATGAGGTACTTCTGTATTGCAAGGGCTGTAGCTGTGCTATGATTTCCAGCACAAGCTCGTTGATCACACAACAGACTTTTTGTCAACCGGTGACCGTAGTGGTGCACTGCATGGAATATGAAAGTTTTACGTCAGGTGTTTTTTGTTTGAAAAAAATATATATCTGAAGCTAAGCTCTCACGCAGTATGTTGAAGAATCTAAAGGAAACAATGACTGTACCATGGCATCTGCACTGGAGAATTATTCTACACGTTCACCCAATATTCCATTTGGTTAGATAATGATAATGGAGTCAACCATTCATTTGCATTTCCCAACTTGAATTTTAAAACTACATATAGAGGTTTTTACCCAAATAGTTTGTGAAATACAACTAAAAGTCACACAAATAGTTTTTTCTTTACACACAAGATCATATTTCACCACCATATTTTCTCAGCAAAGAAGCCCATGCTGCTCACGTTCCACAGTGGGATTATCTGTCTGGTGGATCTGTGACAGGCCATATCAACCCAAACGTCGTAATGCAGATTCACTGCATTCAGAAAATAATACATTCCTTATGAGAATTCCCATCTCACCCCACCCCTTTAGACATTTCAATAATAAATGATCCCTCCTTCCTGAACCTCTCCCGTGGGTCAAGGGCTGATGTATGGGAGCCCAGAGGGGACACACAGGACGCATTAGCTGGGCTCGAGTCTGCACAAATGGGAAGTGAGCGATGGCGAAGAATGTTGACATCTTTGACATCTCAGACTGAGAGAAAACAAGGCATTGGCATTGCAGCCGTTGTCAACAACAGACTATTAATTAATACTAAAACAAAACAAGTGTATACAGGACGAGAGCAAAGAAGAGAACTCTAAACCTTGAGATCATTTCTGGCTAAACTTTGGGCAGGCAGTGAAATGTTTTTTGTCATCACTCATCGGCCCTCCTTGGTATTGAATTCCTGTTACATTGTGCCTGCTTTGCATAGTGCAGGCCAATTAATCCAACTTGGCTGCTTCCCTTTGGAGTGCTAATGCAATTAATGGGATTGTAGCTTAAGCTAGTTGGATGTGGGTGACCATACTCTTGCTGGGGGATAAAAGCAGTGAGTGAAAGATGTGTTTACACTTCAAAAAACCAAGGAACTAATGAGATGTTAAAATCACTTTGAAAACCATCTTGAAGCAGAAAGGTAGGAATAAGGGCAACAGAAACTTGCACCTTTTTCACAATCCAGTATTACAGCAGAGATCACACATTTCAGTCAGACTTTATCCATGAAACGATGGCTTGGTTTCCATGATTCAGTCCTCTCTGTCTTCACTTCTTTTTTTCAAATACAAATGAGCTGCCAGCTCACCATACAAATGGTATACAAAAGACATATTTTTCCATGTTACATGTTGTTGTGATGCATGTTATTATAAAATATCGAGCTCAATGGTCTATACCCAGACTTCATTTTCAAATATATGACGAAACGAAATCGTCATATATTGGATAAGAAGGGATATTTTAGTGGGTTTGATCCCCCTAATTATGACTTGGACACACAAAGAGAGATCAAATAACAGGTCGGGGGTCGCAACATTTATGTTTCCCACGTTGATGCCTGGAAGAATTTTGTAATAGGATTTCAGACACCCCTAAAGTGGACCATACCATTCCTTAACATTGATGGTTGTTGAATGTTTTGTCTCCCTTCCTGAGTTGCAGTGGCTGCCATCCTCATTTGCTAGCGTGTGTTACACAAGCCAGTGGACATGCTAATGTGGGTAGCTAGCTGCTGTGTAGATAGTTTAATACATTTTACTTACCTTCAGAGATTCTGAATTAGTACTAGGACTCCTTCAACGCTGGTAGCATACAGTCTGAAGGTAAAATCATTTGTATTTTTCATGCATGAATTGGTTCCTTTGCCAGGGATCATGGCCAGAATGCACCAAATTGCACCATCAAAATAAGTAATTCAAAAGTATTGTATAATTGTACAATTTGCACTCATTGCACAAACCATAATTCAACTTTTGCAGTGATCACATAAACTGGAACTGGCCCATATCCTGATAATGTGTGGTCAGTACAGCTACATAACACAGCCCTCAGTAAACTCCATCCCACAGAGGCCATTGCCCTCAGAACAGCAAAAGCGGCTCAAAGTGTTTCACAAATCCAGAGACAAAAGGCAAGCAAGAGTGAGTAATTTAGTGCTAGCTGCTTTGTGAAGGGCCTCACAGCCCACACAGCACCATTCAGGGGACTAAAACACAGGCCAGGATTACGCTTATCAAGCATCAACTGTTTGGTCACACAGACAAAGGCTTATTGCTGTGGGACAACTTTAATGGGTTGTGGCTGAGTGCAAAGAGGGCCTGTTATGACAGAGAAAGAGGGTGAGTGGAGGGCGAAAAAGGGAGGGGGCCTCAGCAGCAGCACAATCACTACTTTCGATAATAATGAGAGAAAATGAAGCGATGGGCAGTTTGGGTTTGTTGAGTGGTATTATCTCTTTGGACCATAATCGAAGCAGCACATGAAACACAGAGTGAGAGACTGAACAATGGCAATCCCTCAAAGTCCAGAGGTCCACATGAGTTTCAGAGGCTAATAAAAGCTGGATGTTTGAAAAGTCCTGAGAAAATGTTGCCATGAAATTCCAATGAGCCAACAACACACTGTTTAAAACAACAGCAGGAGCTGTTACAGTTGGTTTGGCACAGATCCATGAAATAATGTGCGAACTTTCAAGACCTTGGAAAACATGTGTGACCACACTGCCTTGCTGTCACCTGCATGGGCTGATCTGACGGGAAGCATTTCCCACATTAATATTCAACGGCTGTCATCTTTGCGGTTTTCTTCTTGGTCCAATTTTTAGATCTGTAAAATAATAGGAAGCTACAGCGAGCAGCCAGTTAGCTTAACTTAGCACATTAAGAGAGAGAAAAGCAGGGGGAAACACCTAGCCTGGCCAAATCAGCCTTCCAGCACCTCTCAAGCTCACTGATTGACATGCTATATCTTTTTTGTTTCATCTGTAAAAGTGTAAAACCAGGGCTGCAACATCTTCGACATAGTTTGGAGTAAGCTTCAGTGTTGTTACATTTAATGAGTAGTTCTTCTGTGACATTACAGTCGACACTCCTCAAACTCCAGGAATTTTGTTTAAAAAGTTCAGCAGCCATATATTTATAAAGTTTTTTAAAGCATTTATAGATGAAGAAAATGAGTCCATAATCATGGTCAATGATGAATAGGTATGGTTGATCACCTCCAGACATCGTAGCCTAAATGATGGTGATTAATCAGCCTGAGTGAAAAAATGCTAACTCACTGAATTCTGTTTGGTGGTTTATGATGCTTTTCAATAATTTCTACTTGGTAATATATGTAATTTATTTCATTTTTGTGACAGCAATAACAACTTTGTTATACAACATGATAACACAGATTTTTCAACCAGCAGTTAAGGCAGTTATGGCCAGTATATTCTGAGGACCTGATGGACATCTGAAACATGACGTACTCGTCCGTATGTTCAGGATCTTTTTTTTAAAGATAGTTGACCTTGTTGCAGGGTTAAATATCCTCAATCATATGGATCATATTATTTAGCTATCATATCATTTCCACACAATTTTCAGCTTTGTCAGCTATTCATTCTAAACAGAAACATCTTACATGCACGTACATGTAGGTATCCAGGCAGCCCAAAGTATCAGTCATACATTTGTTTTTCTCTGCGTAATGAAGGTGTGTCGTGAGAGCGTATGAAAAGTATGGGCCAGGCTATTTCTTGTTTGAGACCAGTAACATCTTCTGCTGGTTGCGAATTAGTGTATTTGCCAAAAACCTCAAACTTTTCCTCCCAATTTCAGATGCCTAACAATATAATTATCTAAATAACTTTTAGAGGGAAATCTGAGCATACTTGTTGCGTCCCCCACAGCTCACAACATGACGAGCAAGTGGCTAGTAGATAATGGTGCTAACGGCGTGAGCAGCGCAAACAACGGCAACAGTGCTGGCATAGCTAGCAGTGTTTACTTTAAAGGGGGGGAGGGGTATGAGCATCCTCAAAGCCATATGAGTGCAGTGCAGAGTGGCGGCCATGAGCTAACCAGTGAGGCACGATGCGCATGCACTGAAAGGCACGCACGGCCGCCACGGCTATGTAAACCAAGCACAGCAGAGCTGCGATTAAAACACACACAGAGGGATAGTGACTTCATTCTCTGCTCAGATAGGCATTACACCAATGTATCTTTACATATCAAATAGTTGTTCGCTGCTATATTAACGCTCTGAATATCGAATTTAGCACCTTAGGTATTCTGTCCTAATTGTTGGCTTGCTAACAATCTGTGTGATCATCTGACCCCTTATGCAAGCTCGTCATAATGCATAGGTACGATAGCCAAAGCCACGAACATTAGACACAAGTTGTAAACAGGAATTATCCTGTAAGACACTTTTTCTTTTTCTTTCTGTGCTACATTATTTAAACTCCCTTCTAGCTATGAAGTAACCACTTCATAGCTAGTGGAAGTGGTTACTTCAGGGAAGGGAAGGGAAACCACTTTTCTAGTTGTACTGATTCTCTTCTTCCAAATGACACCACTTCATCTGCTCTTCTCTAGTACTTTAGCACATTTCATGTAATACTTTTATCCCTGCGTCAACATTACACTGATCTCACCTTCGTATTCATGGAACCAATGATACACTCTCCTAAATCCATCAGATATAGTCTCTTTCCCTGTAAATCCATTCGAGAACTACACTTTATGTAAATGCTGTTCCTCCTTTTTTCCCCGTGTTATTCTTATTCCGATAATCCTCAGCTCTCGATCTCTGTGTCTCTTGGCATGCCACTTCTTTTCTCTCTTTCCTTTCTCTCTTTTGTTCCACACTTTCCCTCACCTCTTTCTAAAATGTCTGCCCTCAGACCTACATCTATTTAAGGACTAAGTAAACAAGCACAGGTGATTTGGCTCTCACTGCAATATGTTACCTTCCCACTTCTCCCCCTCTTCTCTTTCTCTCTCTCTCTCTCTCTCTCTCTCTCTCTCTCTCTCTCTCTCTCTAATGCTGCTTGTCTAATTAAAAGGCATGCAAAAGATTACATCATGACTCAGGGACTTCAAGCTCATCTTCTCGCAGATCTACAGTTAAAGGGTCAATTACATGATGCAGAGTGCTGAGAAAAATTAAACCCACCATTAGCTGCTCCGCACCATCTGCGTTACTGCAGAGTGCACATGCAGAGTATAATGTCATAAATTTCAGCCTGGTTTTTCTTAGGAGGGCACGCATTGCTGAGTTTGCTCCTGTCATAGTAAAGCATAATTATTGTCAAGGAGGTCTGTCACAGTTAATCTAATTCACTGGCAAGGTGGCAGACTTGCTAACAACTTGGGGACGTTGTGTTATCACAAGATAGCTGTTGGGACTATCAGATGTGTGTTTGTTTTGTTGTTCTATGGGCGCAGCTTTTGAAATGACATGCAATGAACCAAAGCCTCCTCTGCCATCTCGAAAACCAGGCCATTACTCTGCCTATTGATATTCCATAAGAGTTCACATTCTAAGTCCTCTCCTCTCTTGCATCCCAGTTCTTTGCACGGATGTGGCAATCTTTACCTGCACAACGAGCAAAAGAAAAAACAACACAACATAGCACAACACAACTCAACTCAGTGCAACAGTCCCACAAAGTAGCAGTCAAAGGGAAAGAGGTCGATCAGCCATTCTACATTTGCGTTTGTTCTCTACGCCGCAGACTTTCCTGTGGAGTCTGTGGCAGCTGAATATTAAAAAGAGAGCAAGGCTGTGATGTAGAGAAGGCGCACAGGTCTCAATCTCCTCCCCAGAGACACTGGGTGCCTCAGCGAACAGGGGAAGAAAGGAGACTTGGACTTTATTCATTGACACCGCCCACCGAGGTAAAGAGTTTCAAATGGGTGGAATTACAGGATCAATAGTGTGATTAGCAGAAGCCTTGTAGCTATTGTGTGTTGTTGGCAATCCATTGCATCAAGCTAAACCCAGGGGACAGGGGGGCTGTTGCTCTTTCCAAGCATGGAGGCCTAAAGAGGAGAAGGTGTGCAATAGAAAAAAGGCTGAAACAAGTCTAACCTGAGGCATGTGTAGTAAGCCGCTAACATAGATAATAGATGTTTGACAAAGTTATGGCAAAAATAAATTTCACATATTTTCATCTCTGTGAGGGATTTTAAGCACTTGAAAATAGTGTATTGTTTTGTACAGTAATAAATCACGATAAATGCTCATATGCATTTTTCTATTACAAGTAAACGGCACCGGTGGAGCCTGAGATGTACAAAGCTATTATAGTCAAATGAATAATATCAGTACTGTACTGTAAAGACAGAAAGAAAGAAGCAAATCTGGAGGCAGACATAGAAAATTGGGAGAAATTTGAACATCTATTTGTTCTCTTAGGGATATGTCAGTTTCGTTCTACTTGCAAATGCAGAAACAGCAATTCTCTAAATCAAATAAAGCACACTGAGATGCACCTCTCGTATAATATTAGGTACATCAAGAGGTTGTAAAGCATCACTGTTTAGTCAAGTATCACTGATAAATCACAACTGCACCGTCCCACAACCAAGACTGATCAAGTTAGCCTGAGCTCTGTATATAATTGTCATGCAACGTCATGCAAAGAATACTTAAAACTGCAAAAGCAACATGTTTGAGATTTAGGGATCACTACTCCAATTACTACTGTCCTTTATCCATCCGTGTATATTCATTGTTGCCGGAAATGTTCTCAGCTGTTGAGAAATGTAGCTTGTTGTGTTACACCTGCCCTGGTTGACAGTGTCAGAAAAGTCCTTCAGAACAGAGCCAGCACACATACGGAATGCATTTCACGTCATTTTAGTATTTTATGAGTGAAAACATGGTGGCCAATTCATTTCACTGTAAAACCTCTTGCATCTTATTTTGGTGCCAATAATGCATGCTTATTAGCTTTTTCTGGCTGAGCTCATATGTACTAAAATAATATCTTAACATGACCATTGATTAAAGTACTTGTTTGTTGGGGTTTTTTCTCAGCTACTGCATACATATCTGCTCTGTTGTATGTTTTGGTTCACGCCCCCTATTTTTGCATGAAACAGATTCAGGATGTTGTTTGTTCTCCTGCTATGTGCAGAGCTACACAGACAAATAGTTTCATTTTGAACTGTATTTGCATAAAGCGGTAATGTCACCATTCTATCATGAGCAGGTGGTGCACTAGCAGCCAGACAGCAGCTTGCCACACAAGAGACCCAGAGACTTTAAACACCAACCCACATCATCTTTCAAGATAATGCCTCTTTCTAACCTAACAAACAAGGACAAATGTCTTTTGCTGCACTTCGTCTTGCTGAATGAGCAACAACACAAACACCCACCACTAATGTCAGGTTGCAGGCTAAGTAGCTAATTAGTTACTCAGCTATATCAGTTGAAATCGTACCTGCAGATTCCCAATTGGTCGCTTTCTAGAGGACATCGACAATCATGTATAATTCTTGTTTTATTTTCAGGACTTGTTGCTGCCTTCAGGTTTGACCCTTTGCTTTTGCTACTTAGCTTTTGATTTCCAACATGGTTAAACAACACATCGTACATTGTAGCTCCTTTTTATCTTAAACCAGCCCTTAGTCTCTGCTGAGAAAATATTGTCAAAGCCAACAATTCCCAATGCAATGCTGCTTACTTTGTCTCTCCGTTTCGCTACCAAGCTGGCTCCTCTTTAAATAAATAAATCACCGGCAATAATGAATAACAATAAATTCTAAAATGTATTTTACAGTTTTGAATGCAAGGACTGGGAGGTCCAGATGAAATTGCTATACTTCAGGAGGTCAATTGCAAAACAAAAAGCTACTGGATGGTTTCAGAGCAGCTCAATTTTTGTCCTTTTGTCAAGACTTTGTTTACATTCCGATTTGCGAGTATTTGTTGAAAAGTGTTATAACCATTGACTTTACATCCCACCAACATTTTGCACACATCACAACATTATGTGCAAAGACATGAGTGCTTTAATTCAGACGCTATTGGAAACACTGTCCCGCTTTTTACACCGCACAAAATTGATGCCAGTGCATTCTCTTAGTTCTTTTGTCACATAGCAGAGCTGCTATGTTCCCAGTGTCACTGTAATTGTTGTCATTACTAGTAATTCCAAGATAGAATTTATCCAATTTAATTTTACACATATAGTATTTTGTACCTGTAAAATAATTGTACTCAAGATCTTTTTTAAATGAAGCATAGCTGTTGAGTAGACGTCTGTACCATCAATCTTTATTTTAGTATCAGAGTATCAGTTTAATTTGTGTTTCATACTGATCCTATTTTTTAAGTAACCGCCTAAATGAGCCACAGACACTTCCAACATTTATCTAATTCCAAAAATGAAGAAAAAAAAAATTGGCACCTATTTGTTTCTAGCTAAGCACAAAGATTTGGCCTTGTAACCTCTTGTAATGGACTGCAAAGTGAATGGTCCAGCTGGTTTTTGTTTTTTTGGCTCCCAAATCATGCCTAAATGTGAAAGCCAAACAAAAATCCCGAACAAACGGCTCACTAAAACATCAGTTCATGACACTACATTAAAAGAAATATCACCCGTGGGTCCAAACACAGGGTGGTTTTTCCTCTCAGCGAATTTGGGCCACGGTGGGCCAGCATATATTTAGTGAGGTGAAGTGGTGATGCTGACCTCCACTAAATATGGTACACCAGCAGGCTCTATGTCCCCTGCCCTCACTGTGTGACTCTACAGTATTTACCTCAGTTCAGTCCAGTCTTTAGGCATTTAGAGCCGCTGGCTCTGACAGACTGGCTGAATTTCATTACATTGTGCTATTACACGAGCAAGTTGCTGGGCTAGCCTCGGGATGAGAAGGCCAATCAATACAGTCAGTATCTGCCCCCTCTAATCTCTGTTGCCTGTGTCAACGCTGCTATCTGTAATAGATCTTAAGGATTAGGGGGGCCCTTCTTAAGATACTTCTTTTTGTTGAGGACTGGCCGGCCGGAAGGACCCATGAGTGCCGGGCCCAGTCATGCTGATCCAGTGTGAGCCCCTTTGGGAGTGCCAGCGGTATGGAGAGATCGACACGCTCACGAAAAGAGAGAAGAAGCAGTGGTGGCATGGTTAAAAACGAAGATATGGGTCGGAGAAATTGAAAAAAAAGGGGTATGTCACACAGAGGAGAGAGGTGAAAAGGTAACAGAGTAGCTATGACATCCAGAGATTGATAGAGATGGGCAAAGGAGAGGGAAAAGGACATTGGAGTGGAAAATATGGTGGGTAAACAGAGAGAGCAAGGCGAAGAAGGTGGAGGAGCAACGGATGAAAAAAAGGACAGAGGGAGAGAGATGAGCAGAGAGGAGGATAAGCACCAGGCCAGGGAAGGCGAGAGCCCATGTAATTTCTCTAATCCTCCTGGCATTTATACTTGCACCAGACAGATAATGAAAGTGAAAAATAAAATGGAAAACTTCCCCTCTCGGACTGGGCACTGGATTTTTTTTTTTAATCTGTTGCACTACTCAACTTTTTCTTTTTTTCTTTTTTTCAATGCCTCAGTGGGTGTGTGGTGAGTCAGTAGAAATGTCTGTGTTATTACTTGGAATCATGGAGGATGTGACTCAGTAGGGCCTTGTTTCCTCAACAGCAAATGACAAAGGATGCAGAATGTCAAAGATGACGAAAGACGACAGACCGAGTGACCGAGATAACTGCACTACATTTATAACACTTAGTAGTAACTTTAGAAGACTTTACATACAACATCTATGATGTATATTTACAGATTATACTGCCCAGCAGTGTAGAAAGAAGTCCAATTTAGCTTCATTGTGATGAGCTATACCATGATCACTGCTCATCCCTTAATTTATCAGTAATTGTTATGCAACATGGACCCATTCTGCTGAGTACTTTTTCATACTTAACATTGGAATATTTCTGTACTTAAAAGGGCAATATGCGACATTTAGAGCATTAATATAGCAGCAAACAACTATTTGCTCTGTAAAGATATAGTGGAGTAATGTCTACCTGAGGAGAGAATGAACTCACTCTCCCTCTGTATGTGTTTTAATCCGAGCTTTACTGTACTTTAGAATCTGTACATATACGACATCCTCTGTCCTGGGACCCTCACATCGGTACAGGAAAAACTTTTAATGGGTAGGAAAAAAGGAAGAAACTTTAGGGAGAGCAACAGAGGAGGGATTCCTCTCCCAGGATGGACAGAAGTGCAACACATTCAGGGCATATGATATAAATGATTCACGTAATGAGAGTAGTAAGCAGAATAATAATGGAAAAAGTACAACGACGAATAATAACAGCAACAGTGGATATAATAAAGTAATACAAATAATAAAAGCATTAATGGTATCGGTAATGTGATTAATATTTATCTTTCAAATAGTAGCAGTGAATGTCAGGCAGGACCACGGCGGGAGGCAGGACCACGGTCCAGATATAACCACGATCCATGGAAACCTGTGAGGAGAGAATGCACAAAGACTCCGGAGAAGAAGCAAAGCTGTGCATTAATGGGACATTATGCACACTGCGGGACAAGTAAAGGATTATCTTATTTTATCTTAATTCATACAGAAGGAGATGGAGAAAGGAGCTCAGTGTATCCTAAAAAGTTCCCCAGCAGTCTAGGCCTATAGCAGCATATCTGGGCTGGTCCAAGGCAAACCTGAGCCAGTCCTAACAATAAACCTGAACCAGCTCTAACTAAGTGTCATTAAAAAGGAAAGTCTTAAGCCTACTCTTAAATGTGGTGAGTGTGTCTGTGCCCCGGACTGAAACTGGAAGCTGGTTCCACAGAGGAGCTTGATAACTGACGGTTCTGGCTCCTATCCTACTGAGACTCTAGGAACCACAAGTAACCCTGAATTCTGGGAGTGCAGCTCTCTAGTAGGGTAATATAGTACTATAAGCTCTTTAAGATATGATGTTGCCTGACCAGTTAGGGTGAGGTGAGGAAAAGGAATTTCAATTTGACTCTTAATTTTACAGGGAGCCAGTGCAGAGAAGTTAATAGAGGAGTAATATGATCTATTTTCTTAGTTTTTGTTAGTACACATGCTGCAGCATTCTGGATCAACTGGAGAGATTTAAGAGACGTATTAGAGCAGCCTGATAATAAGGAATTGCAGTAATCTAGTCTAAAAGTAAGAAATGCATGAACTCATTTTTCTGCATCGCTTTGAGACAGGATGTGCCTGATGATTTTTTAAATGTTACGTAGGTGTGATGGCATTGCCAGGGCAATGCCATCTAGAGAAGTTATATCATTAGATAATTGATTTCAGAGGTGTTCTGGGCCTAATAGAATAACTTCAGCTTTGTCTGAGTTCAACATCAGGAAGTTGCAGGTCATCCCGGTTAAGACATGCTTGAAGTTTAGCGAACTGGTTGGTTTCGTCTGGCTTGATCATTAGATATAATTGAATATCATCTGCAAACAATAACATTTTATGGATTTTTTTCTGATAGTATTGCCTAATGGAAGCATATATAAGGTACAAACTTTGGTGTGCATAGAGGATTCATCATGGGATCGATCTGATGAACATGACTTAAACCAGCTTAGTGCGGCTCCTTTAATGCTTTAATCCTTTCATAAGGCAGTAGAGCTGATAACGCCGTCCCGACCGTCACTGTCGCCATAGAAGTGTAGCACCCACCCTGTCGTTCCCCCTCAGGTTAACACTGTTAGCTCTGCCGGGACTTTTGCCAGAGTTTGCAATGTTCGCACTGTTAGCACGGTAAGCTACGATCCGCCGGCTCAGGCGTCGTGATGTTAAAAGACGTTGCGAGGCAATCAAATCTTGTATTATTCACCTTAAATACAATTATTAATACATGCCTTTTATTCAGGGTATTTTAAAATCAATGTATTATTAATCATGTCAAATATATCAATAATATTCAAACAAGATAGATGTGACACTATTTATTTTTGTGCAACAGTGTGTGTAGAAATCCTCTGTCTCTCTCCCTCTCTCACACACATGCACACACTTGCAGATGACAGTCATTGACACAATCCATTCCGTAGCCCCTTACCCAAACCATAACTATCACAACCAAATGCTTGACCCCAACATTTACCCTAACCTTATTCTAACCTGAACCTTGAAACCGAGTCTGGACAGTTAAATAGGCTGTTGAAGATCCGTCCCAAAGTAAGGACGGGTCAAAATGTCCACACTTTCCCAAAATGTCCTTACTCTTAAGGTTCAGAACTCAAATTGGTCCTCACAAAGATAGCTGTACAAGTGTATACACACACATACACACAAACTCACAGAGGCACACAGACAGGAGATTGAACTGAAGTAATTGTTAGCAAGCTGGAGGGCAAGAGCCATGTCCAATTGTTTATAATGTGCATGGCGTGAGAAAGGAGCTTCGATACACTTGTAAATCAGGACAGACAGCGGCGAGCCAATTAGAGAGACGTCACTGTTCATATTCTAAATACATGTTAGTATTGCTTATATGCTTGTCACGATGACAAGACCTGCATGACAGAAACCAGTGGCCCAGTCATTCCGAGTCATTCGCTGAACATCGTTTTCCGCAGATGAAATCTGTTCTTTACATTTACAAGTGTATTTTTTCCACATGAAAAAAATATTTTGACACCTAAATGCCATGAATAATAATCCTAGTTATTGTCCTAGTAATTAATGTGGTACTGTAGTTTACCTTTAACTGACACTGCCTTTCGCAGGAGCGAGCTGCATTCACAACTTAAGAGAGATTTATATTTAAAATTCTTGTGAGGATTTATACGCAGTTGTGTGCTGCACCAAATGATACAAAAGGGTTCCTCCCCCTTGAGTGAAAAAATTAAGATGAAAGAAAATTGCAGTGCTTTCCAGGTACCCAAAGTACTTTACTCTCATCTGCAGCTCCTTCTGGACTCAAACAAACCTCTTCCCCCTTTCTGTGCACATCACAATTAACCTCAAGTAAAACCAGGTCGGAACAAAGTCATTTCAGTCATTTCTACAACTCTGATGATGCCACTGCCCCTAATTCTTCCTGAAAACCCAATCTGTGATTGGTTCAGCCAAAAGCTAGATTAATGTGTGTTTATAGCCACAGGCGAGCAAATGTAATTGCAAAAAGAAATGTACAAAAGCAAATCACCACTACAGCCCAGTATTATGTCCCTCGCAAGGACGTGTGTGTTCAAGATGAAAAGGTGAAAACTAAGATTGTGTTCATCAATGGTTAGCACATAATCCTGAATTGTGTTGGCTATGCACAGAAGTTCTTGACGCAGCACATTTCTGCAGCCTGTGTTAATTTTCAAGGCAGTTTTAATTGAATTTCCCACTCAGAATTATCTAAATGAACTACGCATGAGACAGCAAACGCATTTGGAGGATATATTATGCTTTACTGCATAGTACGGTGGCCCTGTGAGCTCAACATACTGTAAGTTAAGAAAACAGATGCAGACAGACACAACAGAAGCAAATTAAGGAACATCCTCACCAACTTGACGACACACGTGCAGCATTCAGAAAAAGCGTTGCAAAACAGAGAAGCTCACAACACAACGGAAACTGTTTCCAGGGGAGACTAGAAAGTGATCAAATTTCAGGCACCATTTGAGGCTTTCCTCCTAATGTATTCAAATTGAATCAACCATTTACAAGTCTTTGACTCCACTCAGTGTCTTCCCTATTTAGATGCTTGCAGAATTAATTTTAGTTCACCTTGCATCACCTCCAAATTCTAAAGCTGATCTGAGGGGCAGCCATGTTACTCATGTTGCACTATATTTGTCTCAAAATGTCAAAATGTGCAAAATGATCAAATAGTATTACTCTAGCCTAGTATGGATCCTCTTTCACAACATACGATTTACAGATTCAATTAAAGAGAAAGAAGGAATTAAGGAGAAGTCAATTCATTTAAAAAAACAAGGACAAGTGTACAATTGGAACAATGTAAAAGCCATTAAGAGTACAAAGTTATGAAATCGTTTAAATGTCAAAGAAAACAAGTGCCTTTTTAAGATGCCTTTAAAAGATGTTGGCTGATCTGCTTCTCTCAGTCTTTGCAAGAGGCTGTTCCAATGTCGAGGGTATGTTTCCTCAAACCCCACTGCCTGGCATGAATCCTAATGAACATGGCTCCCCACACAGTAAACAAATATTGCCTTTACAAGAAAAACGTTAGTTGATGATTTTCAGCATGGCATGTTTTTAAATCATCAGCACACCAGTACATTAACGTTTCTTGGTTTAAATTGTTCACACAAAGGGTTCTCGTGCTCATAAGAGACTAAAAATACATTTAACTGCAGGCATTCTTTGTTTTTCCCACCTCGGTAGCTGGAACCCATACAGGGTGGGGATGACACTTTTGCCAGTTTAAATTACCAACAAATGCAGCATTAACTTTTGTACTGCAATTTTACGCGTAAATATCTTGTTTAATTAGGGAAACGCAACCTATAATTTGCATTGCATTTGACATAGTAAGCCAAAGGAATGAGGACGACCCCACGGTACAAACATTTCAATGTACCCAGCGGAGCATAAAAGTGTGAACAAGACAATGGTGTGTCCTCCCTGCTGGGAAAGGGGCAGTCATGCAAGGTAAGGCTTACTGAACACTGACAGAAGTAATCATATCTGGATCTCTTGTCTCTCTATGTGGTTCTACTTCACAGAAACGTCACTGAAGACTGCTTTCAAATCATTTTTTTCTTACATGCATCTTACATGCTTGGTAAGACCATTGAGCAAACTATGGACATAGTCTCCGGCCATCACCATCCTGGCAGTGACGACACTCCCAGCTTATCCAAAAATTGGCAAAGAGGTGGTGAGGCAGACCCAAGTGACAGTGGAGCAGTGAGCAACCTGAGAGGGCACCCACCTGTCAGAGACCACACCCTTAATCAGGCAATCCATCAAAATAACAGCTACAATCTGCATTGTAGACACTTAAAAGCTTCGAAATTCATGAGACTGGTATCTACTGATGTATTTTATATAGAACATATCTGAAGCTTGCGTCAACCATAGACTTTATTTCAGACATTTAACCAAAAACCTATGAAAAAAAAACCATTGACTTTGAGATGAGGGAGCCGGAAGTGCAAATAAATACTAACTCTCTTGGGGTGCGACAGCCATAATACCGTGTTTCTGAACTGGAGTGGATCAATGAGCGTGTGCTGGTGCACAAATCATAGAGCCGCACAGGCTTACAAAAAGCTTGCCGAGGACAGAGTGTGTGCTGCTCTGGACTAACACAAATACCCATTCAACTTCTCTGGCAGATTCAGAAGTGCTGGGCGGGCGCCAGGGGGTGTGCGTCTTTGCCGAATGCCGTCCCTCCATGGAGCACAAACATAGTTTGTTTTGGGCCTGGCATGGCGCGTTGGGGCTCGATGGGGAGATGTCCTAATATATATTGATAATCATACACTGATGGTAATGATAATAAACCACCTTTGTCACAGCACTCAGGCATCGGACAGTAGGATGGATTAGCCCGGGTATTTGTTTCCCCTTTCTTAGCCATATTTCACTGCTGCTCTGAAACACCAAGCCAAGTGCATGTTTTTGCAAAGCACATATGGTGTTGTATTGAGATTTGGAGGTAAATCCAGAGTTATGAAATGGCAGGAGCAGCACTTGGAGGCCCAATGCGGCAAAACAACTTAATGTCAGTCACTAATCTAGTTGCAGGTGTTCAGAAGAGCAGAGCGCAATTAAATCAAATTGGCTTTCACACAGTTATTCAAATTAGTTTAGAAATCAAACGCTCAAAAACTAAACATGCTTACCTGGGCAGAATCGCTTCACTTCAACTCCCTCATTGCTCCCATCGCTGTCAAGAGATGGGAGGAGCTGAAACAAAACTGAATTTACATGTAAATCAGCTTGGAAGCTGAACAAAAATGTGATCAGGGTCCACGCTTTTCCCACTGCCTTAATCAAAGTTTTGATGCGATGACACACAACCCGCGGGAAGTTACCTGGCTAGTATCTCAAGAGAGGGCCATGGTAATAAGTTATTAATGTACTGCCCCACGCTGCAATTAAGCACCAATTAAAACCACAGGTTGTGTGTCTGACATACAATTAGAGTCTCTTAAACTTCCTCCTGGATTCCAGCTCACTTCTACCTGAGTCTCATAAAGTACATGTCATGTCCTGGTTCAAAACGAGTGAAGGGTATGCGTGTGTCTCGGACTCCAAAAAAACAATTAAGAGAACACACAAAGTTTTGCGTTTTCTTCAATTATTTTGCTTCTAATATAGAGAGACTCAAATAAACCATACTTATTAAAAACATTTCAGGTTTATCCATAAAGTTCATCAGTCATTGCTTCTGTGCAATCGAGCATCGGTACAATGATGCTGCTATCCAGGTCCATGTGTGTATCTGCTGCGTGTGTTGATCTAGATTGCAGGCTGTCTGACAGCGCTAAATAAATAGTTGTATTAGATTTAATGACCGTGTGGGGGCATGAGTTGTTTTGATTTGGGGCTATCGGTAAATTATCGTTATTATTGTTGTAAATTAGCTGTCACTTTTCTTGAATGGAATAATATAAATTTTGGCGAAAAGTCTTCATTACTGGTATGATTATTTATTCCTAGAGACAAAATCATCAGTCTTCTCCTGTGGTTGACTCTGCAAAATGCTGAGCAAGCCTCTGCATCGCAAACAACAGCAGCTGCTTTGTAAATCGTAATTGCAAGATTCATATATGTCTCTCCAACTACAGAACAATGTAACATGATTAAGTGGATGGCTTGAATTAATAACATCAGTTCAAAATAGTTGAGTCCAGATTTATTGGCTGGTGTCTAAATCTGAATTAGAATGAGTTATTACCACTGACTGTCATTCAAAACACTACCGATCAGTGAGATACAGTAGTTTCTTTCAATAGATTCATGTGTAAGCCATCAAAGTATACAACAAAAGTGTGTTACCATAGATGTTAAGAATACTGTATTTCCACTGTAAAGATGTTCTTGCTCAGGGGTGAGGACGACACAATAGGACGTTTGATAATATATAGCTGAGTCTGACAACCTGAATCTGAAATGTCAGCCTCCCTTTTACTGTTTTTTAGTTCCTCCTCAATTTTTATACTCCTTTCAAATGTTCTCTCGCTTTCGCCATATGCCTTTGTTTTTATCTTTTTATCTTACTTTTCTCTTCCTGTCTGTCTGTGTATCTCACTGGTCCAGTGGAGTGGAGGATCAGTCAAACTCCTCAATTCCCTTCATATGAATCCGGGTCTATTCTCCCTCCATATCATCTCTCTGTGTGTGTTGTCTTCCCTATATCAGCAGAGTCTCTGGTGGACTGAAAGCAGGTCAGTCAATCAGACTATTACATCTCATCCCAGTCCAATCTGACTATTTTTCTGACTGATGTTTTCTTTAAGTCCGTCTTGTTTTGTCCGTGTGTGTGTGTGTGTGTGCGTGCGTGTGTGCGTGTGCGTGTGTGTGTGTGTGTGCGAGTCTTTCCATCCTTCTCTTTGTGTGGCTTTCTCTGTTTCTCCGGTCCAGTAGATGGGGATCAGTCAAATCCAGCGGGAAGTGAACAGCATGTTAACAGAGCTCAAAGCATCCGTGGGAATCGTGGCCAGGGATGGAAGGCCAGTTGAGGCTAAGTGAGAGTGCCACTGAGGACTTGGGGGAGAAAAGGGCCGGTCATCCGCTCAGTCAGGAACTCACACCCGAGGGTCCTGACAAAATGTGAAGGAAATAAGGGCCAGTGGGGCGGTTGAGACAAAAGAGATGTAACGTGCGTTGATAAGTAGTTCCTGAATAACTCCAAATCGATGACTATATAGAGTGGCGAAAGGTGGTTAAGATGGGTCCAGTGCAGAATATCATGATGGGGCCTATTGCACGTTATACCAGTTATGAAACACACACACAACATTGTATCGCCTCGTCACATGATCAGATAGAGACTGGAAATTGGACATCAACATTCATATTACCAGGCAATCATCATTGCATATATATGACAAAAATACTAAAGACAATTATTCATTTAATATAATTGTTTTTATATGTTTTCAGTGTTTATTGTTAATGTAGAATAAGCACATCATTTTGTTATCTCTACTGACTATTCAAACAAAACAAAAACAAAAAACATGATGAGATGGGTTTTCCTTTTTGCGGGCATATTTAACAAATGGCACCATTTTAAGTTTTTAGCGATGATCCATATGATGCAGCCACGGGGCCCTAGTGCAACCGCACAGTCTACTATGCCCCTGACTATATATTAGATAATGATGAGTGAGAACAAACTGGGAGATACTATATTACTGTAATGAATCATTAGGTAATGATTAGTCCATAAAAATATGTAAATCGACTTTCTTCATGAGTCATTCCTGATTAACTATGAATGAGCCGCTGAGTGGCACAAAACTATTAACAACTCATTAATTACTTATTACTTAGAGGTGCAAGATTCCAAATTCAAAGCATTTATACAGCAGCAAACAACTATTTGCGATATAAAGATGTAGTGGAGTAATGGCGTCCTGAGCAGAGTGTGTTCATTTTCAATCATCAATCTTCAATCATTAGTTACTATTTTTGTGCCCCCTCAAGTAAAGTGATTTATCATACTGACTAGTTACTAAATACACACTAAATGGATTTCACTAGTTCCTCCTTATTCTGCTTGATGGGTTTTTTTTTGCATTAGCGCCACCAACTGGTATTGTGGATCTGACCCTAAATGTGAGGCACAAACACCCATAATGAATCAAATAAAAATAAAGTAAAAAGAGTACAACATTATAAAATCCTGTCAATCACATTCATTCTCCTCAGATAATAAAACCGAAATAGATAATATTCATCTCCTGAACGTCTTTGGAAAATATCACGTCTATCAAAGTTTCATTCGATCTCCATATCTTGGAAAATGAAATCATTATATTCTTAAGTGTTTTTTCTTACAGGAAGTCACATCTTCCTGTATTGTGTTAAAGAATGTGCTGTTTACCATATATCAATCAGGATATCAGTGTCTCCTCTCCTGCTCCTTCCTGCGCTTCTCATCCCTCAGACTTTTCTTTCAATTCTATAAACCATCACTCCGTTCTCTCTTCCTCCCACCGCTCCTGGCACCTTATCTTCAATCTGGGCACGCATTACACTCTTCATTTATATATTACGAAAGTTATCTATCAATTTTTTTTGTTTCATTTGTGTTTTTTTATATTTATACTGCACTGCATAATGGCAGTGGCTGCTTTTAAAAAATGTACCTGCTAATTGATGTCCTTCTATTCCAGTATGTGCTGGTATCCATAGAAATAGCACACTCAGTCCCATCATTTCAGTTCTGTATGGCTGTTGTTATCTAGAGATGAATATGAATTTGAACAACAACTTCTCTCAGTGGTCTGAATGCAATTATATCTGCGCCCCATTCTCTTCCAACCAGACATCTTAGTGCCTTCAGATGTGCAAAACTGAACAGAGAAATAAAGCTTTGCTTATTGGGAGAATTTGCAAGAAAACAGAGGATTCTGGATGAAAATTGACTGTCCCTGGAAGTGATTACAGGATAAGAGGATATGGAAAGACTAACATGGAGTATTCAAGTAGAGGTGAGGAGGATAGGGATACTATTAAAAACAATTACTTGTCAGATATTACAAAGTCTGTCGCTGTTTCTGGAATCACTGAGCTTTTCAGTCAGGCCTTCTAATCCACCTCCTCTTCACTGTTATGGCAAAGAAAAATGTGGCAAATGTGGACATCACAAATGTGAAGGTTGTGAAGATGATGTGAAGGCTAAATTTTGTAACTGCGGAGGTCAGCACAATGGGACTATGAAGTCCGGAAAATTCAAGTGGAGATTCAAGTGTGAGAACAGGAAGCAACAAAAGCAATGCAGAGGCAGTGAAGGTCGACATGGAGAGTCATAGGACAGACATCAACTGATGTAGTGTGGGTAAACGGATTCATTGCTCGTGTATGTAATTCTACAGATCAAGTCAAACTCAAAACAGAGGAAACTAAACACATAACTGTAAAAGGAGCTGACATTTTTTGAGATTGAACTTATTCTATCATCGGAGAAAAATCAGCAAAAGGCTTTAAACAGATAGGAAACCTGGAGTCATGGGTGAAAGGACCTACAGTAATGATTATTCTTCAGTGGAATCCAAGAGGTTTAGCCAGGGGTTTATTAGAGGATTTATTAAATACCTAAGGAAAAAAAACAAGATTTCATTCAAGACATTTTACAGCATGAAAAATGTAAGTTTTCGGGTTGTGGTTGAACAGAAGAATAGTTCACATCCACAAGGTTATTGACAAATGTAATAAAGTGATAAAGCTATTGTCTGGTTGGGAGTAAATGGGTAAACAATGTATTGATGATCATCTTTATCATATTCATTAATTATATACAACATTATGGGTGTGTGGTGTTGCTGCAAGTACATCTCTCAAAAAGTTCACAGGCTTTGGGATCAAACCCGAACCTAACTCCAACATTAGCATTACATTAGTTTAAATTGGAAGAAATGCTGCTTAAGAAGGATTCCCAAAGCTTCCACTCAATTGCACACTAAGCTGGGAAAAGGAGAGAGAAACAAAGAGCTTTGGATGTACAGAACGCAACAGAACTGGAATTATCTCAAATAAACGTAAATCCAATTCCATTATCAGCAATACCACCTGATCCTACTGTAGATTTGACAAATAATCAAAAAGAAGGTTTAAGAGTTTATTTTGAATTCACAAAGAGTAAAGACCAACACAAAAAGTCACCATAGTTATATTCAACTACAAACACTTCCAAGACTTCAGTCAATACAATTGGAATTGCATTCTCCGTTCCAGAGTTTAACCTTAAGGTGGAGAAGAAAAGCTGTGGTGGTTCATCAAGTGAAGAAAGGCTCGCATTCTTGTTAGCATTACAAAGGTTTGAAGACACCATCAAGAGCAGTTGTTTGTTCAGATTCAAGTCAGTTAGGGATACAGACATTCAACAAGCAAACCAGACATTTTGAGAGAATTACAACTGACGTTTGCACAGAATTCAAATGATGGGACTGAGCGCGCTATCTCTACGGATGACGGCACATGTTGGAATCAAAGGAAATGAATTAGCGGATACATTTAAAGAAGAAGCCACTGCAATTATGCAATGCAGTAAAAAAAAAGTTTTTCAAAAAAAAAAAAAACTTCTTTGGAGCACAACTATGTAAACAACCTCTCATTTATTATTTAGCCCGGAGACATGGTGCATCACACATTAAGAGGCTTGGAGGTAACACATGATAGTGAAAGCTAATCTTTAAGCAACTTTGCTTCAGATCTTTTGCCAAAAGAGCAAGGCTGCTCTGTATGCCATCCATGACACAAGCAGTTTCTGTCTGGTAGAGCATCCCGTATTATGAAGAAACCTTGGATCTCAAGCAGCTTTGCTTATTAGTGTTCCCTTGGTGGCTTTTCATCAGCAATTTCCTGATAATACAACCGCGTTACTCTTACAGCCAACATATTACCAGCAGTTTGTTCTGTGATTATAGACGTTGATGCATTTTCTAAGGGACAGAGTAATACTGTCCTTTTTTTTCTTTGACTACATTTGAACTGCAAAGAGGTGAATATGATATCTGAACCAGATAACAAATGAAGGCATTTTAAAATTCAAATTGTATTGCTTCAAGACCATGGTTGCATGGTATAAACAAAATATACAATGTCAAAATAATCAAACAATGGCATCTTCAATCACATATTGAATCTCTCAGCCTTTATTCAACCGTTTCATTTCAACCACCCGATTCTGTGTGAGCCAGATATGAGACAAACCACAGTCAACATCCACTCTTCCTGGATGCTCAACACAGTGGAAGTTTGGTTAGTGGACCTCTAAGACTTACACTCGAGTGCCCTTACCCTGCGAGTCAAAATGACAACCTGTAAGGTGTATGGGGAGCTGTGAAAATACCCAATATGTGTTGCAGTCAAAAAGCTTTTGTGCAAGGATGCTGGAAAGTGAAGAAACTAAACTCAGTCGCATCAAGTTTGACTATTTACTGAACATGTATATAACTCTGGGGTATTTGTTTCATTACAGATCGCGCAGATTAAGTTCCAAAAACTTCCGAACTTTGCACACTAAACTAAAAGCATTTGTGCATTGATGGGAGAAGTGACACCTTTATTGTTTAACAAAGTCCTTAAAATTGGACACACAAGGTGGACATCAATGATTTAAGTGTTAGCTTACCGTAGTATGAGTTATTCATAGTGGAAAATGCTGATTCCATCGCCTGCTCTTGCTCTTGTCACTGACGGGAAACTTTTTCAAAACGGGCCTGTTTGGTGTCTTGGAACTTCATGTTTCCACTCTTTGCCATGGACATTGTTTCCATTGCATATGAAGTAAGTTGTTCTTTCGTTTTCATTTGATAGGATGAATATGTATTTCTCAGTCCACTCATCCTGAAATGGTTTTAACAACACGACGTTGAGCTTGTTAACAGTGGCTACCAACAGCTGAAAGATGATCATGATACTGGTGTGTCAGTCAGGTTCCATTTAAACTTTGACCCTCTGGTCCAGTGTCTGAACTCATCGGTAGATATTTTATTTTCTGACTGGAATAGCCAATGTTCTTTATCTACTATGGGAGCAAAGACAGCAGTGTTGAATTGTATCATCTTTTTTATTTTTTTTCTATAATTGGGACACCGTTTATATTTCGCTGTCAAGAAATGTTGATTGGTTTTGTCTTGCTGCGCCGGTCTGCTTAACAGTGCCACTGCCAGTGTCAGGGCTCATCCCTTTGTCTGTTAATAAGGACATGTTTACTGGGTACTGCCTTGAGCGGCTTCACAGACATTGCTGCTCTGTCGTCTTTGTTGTAGTTTTAAAACGAGCGGCTGGCTTTGCTGCGTTTTATCCCTTCACATTCCCTGCAGCCCTCACTGATCACTGCTGGGTGTGTCAGATCCTTCTCGTGTCTCATCAGTTCTGCTAGAGACAGTAAAGAAACCACATAATGTACAGTGCGCGTGATTTGGGGGGGGGGGGGGGACTTGGTAGTTCTATTGCAGGGTCACACCAGCTGAAACTCTGACAACACAAAGCCACCTGACATGATAGATGAGACAGTCCACTCTGTAGGATATTTAACATTTTTCTGCAATGCCTCTTTTTGTCCAGCTCTCTCTCAGCCGGGTGCTTGAATCCTATAAATACTGAGAGTGGCACCCTTTTAAAGTTTGCTCAATTTTAACACTTCGTCTTGACAGTGCATTTTTGGATGTTTCTTTTTTTTTTTTTTCCCCTCCCTGCAGACTGCGCAGTTTGCATTGGAGCTGGTCTTGTGACAGGGACACATTCATCATGTAATAAAGTGATGCAAGTGGTTACAAAATGCAAAAAATGAAACTCAGCGACTGTACAGTAGTGAAGAGGAATTGTAGCTATTTCAGGGTTGTTTCTTTGGCTTCAATGCCAATGATGTCCTATTAGAGACTGTGATAAACTCATGTTGTCTCTGTGAGAAAGAGAGCGAGCAGGGTAGCAAAGACAGCATTTGTTGTAATAATGGTGGAGGATTTCTTGTCACGCATTATATATAAAATAATTCCTACAGAACAGCAGCTCTAAAAATGGTATGTTGATTATTCCCATGAGCTGCATTTATGTGCACGTGTCAACATTAGCTTTTCTACAAATACGTCTTGCAGCAGCATTACAAGTTTACATGTTAATCATTTCTGCTAAGCTTATTGCTCTCTGCCTATGGAGGCCCATATGAAAAATACTAACATACATTTTAACTCCGTGTATATTTGCAGAAACCTTTTATTGGAAGGCACTGCTCTCCCTGCTGGTATTTCTTACATTATGGTGTGTGTGTGTGTGTGTGTAAAATTAAGACAAGAATGGGCGAATACATTCAAACAAGTTTTATTTCATTTAAAACAAGCTGCAAAAATGATAACCATCATGTCATTTCTCTGTAAGCTCTTTAACAGTGTTTTACTGCCACCTATTGTTGAACAACAGGACAACTGTTACTTACACAAGGATGGTTGAGCAAATGCAGGAAAGCAAGTTTTAAAACAAAACCACTACGTCTGAAGCAGGAAATGTTCAAACTTCCATGAACACAAAGTGGCATCAAAACACATACACAGCAAAATTTGTGGGAAAGACCAAAAACAACTGGGATGTATATATGAAAACGCAAGAGAACTAAAAAGCATTCATAAAACTCAAAGTAAAATAGACTACTGCATTATCTCAGTAACCTTCGTAGAGAGCCTTCCTAGTCCAACATGAATTAAAAGTGATTACAGTTTAGGTATTGCAACCAACAGACCAGGACTGTGAAGGCAACGACGGCTTTCAGAAGTCAAGAGGATCAAAGTTTAGAAGGTTGTTGTTGTCGGACCAAGCAGCATGCTGCGCCCCATCCATCTCTGAGGCAACTCGGTTGCCACCAGTCAGTGTGTGATTGGCCCCACCAATAGTAGCTTCACAATCGGTGCAGCGTCTGCTCTCCATAGCCCCTCCACACTCCGTTATAACGTAGACATGGCCATTGGGACATTTGTACCAGTGTCCAGGCTGCATTTTCAGAGCCGATACGATCATCTTTCTCTCCTCGTCATTGATCCCCAAGCCTGTGGGCGGGAACTTCTCGTCGAGTTTCTTCATGGCGCCGGTCACTCGTTGTTGATCTTGCTCAGTGAATTGGCCGCATTTTTCCAAAAGCTCCGTTATCGTTTTTACCTCGGATCGTATTTTGTCACTTTGTCCTCTCATGTCTGCCTGACTGCAACGGGTGTTGAGTTCAATCAGGAGGGTGATTCTCTGCAGCTCTCTCTGCAAATCAAAGACCTGCTGGTCTGTGAATTTTTGGCCCCGGTCATTGAGCCAGCGCACAAACTGCTCGACATTATCTTCCAATGTTGAGCTTTGAATCTCCAGCAGTTTATCCCTTAGGATCTTCTTCAGCTTTGCAACTCTTATTAGGAAATCCATCTTGTTTTCCAGGGTCCACAGGTCCTTTGCTGTGAGATGGCTTTTTTCCAGTTGGTAATTGACTTCCATGTAGTCCATTCGGCAATGCCTTTTAACGAGGAGAAGGTTGTCCGCCCACTGTTTGTGAAGAGTCTCCCTATGCTCATCAATATCTGCCTGACATCCATTCATCTTGACCTTTACCATCTCAATCTCAGCAAGACAGCGGTTGATGTGAGATCCGTAGCGCAGATTCTTGCGGATTGGAACTGTACACTTGGGACATTCCTTCAGCTTAATGGCCTCATCCTCGCCTTCATTTGCCTGCTGGTTGGCATCCATGTAGCGGTCCATGGCTGTGTATTCAAAGAAGTGTTCACAGTCCTCCAGCTGAATGAAGTAAGCCTCAGGCTCATCCTCGGTGCCAAAGAAAATCTCTGTGACCTCGTCGTGATTACAAACGCGACATTTGCTCGGACATTTGTCTCCACACAGACCTATGCATGGGTGGCTGCAATCCAGGGTCTTGGCACAGGGTTGGTCGCATGGCAGACGATCGCATGGCTCGTGGCAGAGCATGCTGCAGCTTTGGTGAGGGCACTGCCAATCGCAGGGCTCAACGCACGGAGCGCAGGGCTGTCCGCAAGGCTTCGTACAGTTGCTGTGCACGCAGCAGTTCTCACACGGTCTCCGACAGGGGGGGCAATCACGAGTGCAGGGCTCCGGGCATATGTGAGAGCAAATCAGGAGACGCTTACAGGGGTGAAAACATGGGGAATGGAACCGGCCCTGAAAACACCGGCTACAGCTACCGCGACAGGCATGGCCACATTTAAGCTGCTCCTGACAAGGGGTCCTACATTCAGGCTCCTGTGTGTGCGTTTTGTAAAAGCACGAATCCTGTTGGCTGTGGCCACACTTCAGTGCGATGGGGACCTTCACATTGCACCGACTGAGGATGCATGGTTCTCCACACAGTGATTCACATGGGTGTCCGCAGTGAAGCAGCTTCGTGCATGGCTCCCGGCATGTAAATGTATGCGGGTCCTGGTGGCAAGGAACCGACTGTGCGTGTTGACACTGGGGTATGATCTTCTCAACCATCACTGAACATTTCTCTGGGCATGCTTTGTAGCACACAAGTGGGCACCTGTGTCCCAGATCGCATAAAGTCTTCTGGCACTTCTTGAGGCACTGGTACTCCTTGTGCTCGGGGTCGTAGGGGTGGCAGACGCGAGAGCAAACGTGGCCACAATCCAAACGGAACTCGCAGGGCTTCGTGCAGCCTCCCTCGGGGGCTTGCTTGAAATCGTCGGCGTGAGCCGCTGTCACCTGTCGATCTGGATGATTCTGACAGCACAGCGTCAGAGCTTTTCCAATCTGGTCCTTCTCCCTCAAGGTGTGGAAGATGTTGCTCCACAGTTTGACTTTGCCCAGCATTGCACTATTGCCAATGCAGTAGAGACCTTTCTTGGCACGAGACAAGGCTACACAGACGCGATTGGGAATGTTCAAAAAGCCAACTTTACCCTGCAGGTTGCTGCGGACCAGAGACAACAAAACGATGTCATTCTCTTCTCCCTGGTATTTGTCCACTACGTGCACTTTGACCCCTGTGAACTGGTTGGCAGGCATAAGGTTGCGCAGGCAGTAGAGCTGCCCGGTATATGTTGTGAGGATGGTAATTTGCTCGGGTTTGTACCCCTGAAGGATAAGATAGCGGCAAAGAGAGACTACAAACATCGCCTCGTGTTGGTTCCGATGGCTTTTCCCGTCTTTGATCTGTTCTTCTAGGTGGTTGTGCTCCACGAAGAATAAATTGGTATCAAGGCCCTGTAAAACAGCATTTAATATATTATATTCCATGTCATTCTTTGATATTTACAACATACTTTTATCATATTTTTCTAAATCTTTCCCAACAGTGACTCAAAATATCTATATGTATTCAAGTAACTATGCAGATGCTTTTTATCCATGCAAGTGAGTAAACGGATATTCACTGCTGGATGCGCAGCAGGAGAGAAAATAAAATATGCACCTTGATGTTGTCGTAGTTCAACACAGACGGATGGTTTTCCAGCTCTGCGTAGATGTGTGGAGTCAGAAGACGGGCGATCTCTGGCCTCATACGATGCTGAAGAACAAACACAACACATAAGCACAGATAAACCCGTCATAGAGACTCAAAACATACTTGGTCTTTAACTGAATAATCTCAACATGTCTACATTGTATTCATCGACAGATCCTTTGATAAGATAAACAAATGAACAGATGCAGAAACACTGACCTGGTAGTCGAGTCTGACATAAGGAAGTTCCATCTTCACCAGCCGCTCAAACATGGACATCTCCAGGTTGAAGTTCTTAGCGAGGTCATAAACTGTGGCACTGGGGCGCAGCTAAAGGAATAAAAAAAAAAATTTAAAAAAAATCACGTTTACCATATGCTTTAAACTTCATGAATTATTACGGAAAGGCTTAAAGTAATGTCGTAGTTTTTATTTTTTTTTTTGTACAAACTGGGAACATGAATAAATCTTGCTCCATCCAGTGGTGATTACATCAATTCCGCAGGTTTACTGTCTTATATTAGCATATTTAAGGAGCCCTAGATCACAACCATAGAAGTGAGGGATGACTCTCATGGACACATGCCTATGGTGATAAGACCATTTACAGTTATGTAAATGCTAGTGAATACGTATTACACAGTTCCTAGACACAGGTGGAAGCACCAATCTATACAGTGGTAAGCCTGGAAGGGATTAACAATATTCTGCTGCGAGTTTCTGTTTCAGGGTGGCTGGATGGGAATATAGGATGTATGCAAATGCACTCGAACTTTCTTTTCCTCTCCTGTCGAGTTTTTTTTTTTTTTTTTACTGTTTTGACTGTGCAGAAAATGTGAGCGTGTGTGTGTGTGTGTGTGTGTGTGTGTGTGTGTGTACGCACGCAAGTGTCCGTGTGTGTGTGCAAACCTAATTTAGCTAGAGGACAGAGTGTGATTGTGCATGCATGTGGGAGGGGTGTGGGGGAGGCAAGACAAATTCTAGTATAAATGTGATGCATTGTGTTCTGCTCGATGCAACACCAAACCTGTGATTAATGAACAGCACAACGCCAAAGCTTATTTTACTCGGAAAGTGTGATGCATCCACCTCCGTTACATGCACGGATTCAAGTTTGGGTTACTCAAAAAAACAAAAGCGCTGAACACTTGGGTCATAGAATCAAAACAAAATATCATCAAAATGGCTTTAAACCCATGAAACAAACCAACTACACATAATTGTGCAGTCAGAATACGTCATCTTTTTTAAACCACACCTGTACTAATTTAATTGTTCTGTAGTTTAAATTGATAATTCAGATATACTTTAATATTGATTTATTCATTTCGCAACATTAAATTGCACTTTGTGTAAAACAGTGAAGGGAGCCTCCGGCGCAGTGGTAAATTACTTTTATAATAATCTTGTATATCTAAAGATGACTATGGATTTCCAAGCCCGGGTTACAATAAATGCAATTTTCAAGTCAACCTCTATTTTGAATTCCATTCTTGTACTCGCTAAACTTTCAGTGCAAACTGTAAAGAAGTCAGGTTTGTTTGTATATTCAAATGCCTTCATAAATCCATGCACAAACATAGCACAACAAGCAAATATTAGGGAAAGAGCAGACAGAAGTTACAAAGCAAGAAGAGACCAGGACAGAATATTCAGATGGTGCGATAGAATTGTGTGCAGCGCAGATTGCTAGACAGGCTGCCCGGCCATATGTCCTTGGCAGGCCTCAACAAGTTGTCGTAATAGTCTACTGATGTCCAGCATATCACTCTTCTCTATATCTTTTGTAATGGCCGGCATGGCATGTTTTTTTTTGTTCGCCATTTCCCTCAAGGCGACATGCACAAACATACTGACAACGACACGAAATCCCTCTGAACAGGTTTGTCCTGTAAATTTCAGTCAGAAGAAGATGGCGTAACAAAACACACCAGTGCACAAATTGTTTAGGAATGGCTGCCGTAATTGTCCGCGCGAGTTCGTACCTGCTGGTGGTCTCCGATGAGGATGAGGTGTTGGCAGGCTTTGCTCAGCGTCGTGATGGTGTGAGCCTCGAGAACCTCGGCAGCTTCTTCCACAATCACCAGACGTGGACACACAATCTGCAGAACTCTACGGAACTTGGCTGCCCCTGTTGTAGTCATGCCAATAACCTGATGGGACGCACATTAAATATCAAGCTGCAGCCAAGAATTTTATCTTAGCACAAACACTGGGAACAGGAGGAAACGGCTCATTTGGCTTCTCCAAAAAAAAAAAGGTAACAAAATCTGCCTAAAGCTTGCTAATTGCACACGTTATATGTTTGTTTAATCAGCACAAAACTCAAGTGTAGAAGTGACAGGTTGCAGTTTTATGTGGGAGGGGAATTCAGCACCTGAGTATTTATTGGACGGGCGCAGTAGTCTCCCCTGACTGGCTGGCAGCCTCACGTTAGTGTCATTAATACCATCGTTCATAGTGATCCACAGAGGCCCTACTGAAATGTTTTTGCTTCCGTCTACTAGTTTGCGCATTGCGTGCAGTAAACACGAGTCCGGAATTATAAGTATATTAAATATTTAAAGGGTATCTTTCAGGCAACAAGAACAACTTTAGATAGTAAGTGGAAGTAAAGCAATGTGCTTCATTATCCTCTCCGCATATTAAGCTGATAACCTATAAATTCAAGAAGTGTTTTACTTAAAGTTCTCTAAATCTACAAAAATAAATACATTCACACTATATATTAACTGAATACCGTACCGTGGCTTTCTTGAGGAGACAGAGGTTCTGATGAAGTTTTACATCGGCCAATCTGTCCACGGCGTTCTGATAGTCCTCTTCAGACTGTTGGATTATGGTGCAAAGTTCTACTCTGTAGCGGGCCACCCACAACCTGCAGGCACAAATTATTAATAGCAAAACATTGGGACAACTGACAGTCTGGAGACCGGAACACTCATTATTTGCTCAGCATCTAAAAGTATACACAAAAAAAAAAAAAACAATGCTGTGGTACTTGTTACTAGTGGGTAAGCAATTACAGGGAGACGTATCATATCAGTCTTGGAAGGAAATTGCCCCATTTGTCAGTTTAAATAATAATTACGACTACATAAACAACAGTCCTGGTAGCCCTGTTAGGTTGTTATGTCTTGGCTCTCTGAGGTGAGACGATCCTCTGGGAGACATTTTCCTGGTGATTAGTGGATTTAATTACACACACTGGGAATAGACTACTTCTACCAGGCTGAGGTTGCTTAGGGGATGAGAGGAAGAGAAATGTAAGAAAGGTACCAGGAGAAGTGATGGGGAAGAAAAAAGGCAGATCGTTAGTGAAACAAAGATGCAGACATACCGATAGAGTCTCCATCTGTCTCGCTGGCTAAGGGTCCAAACATCCAAGACAGCATCTTCCTCCGTTTTAGTCATGGCCGATCTCTTCCTCAGCTCTGTCCTGATTCGGTTCTTCAACTTTTTCTTCTGGTGCCGTTGTAGCTGCACAGATCAGAACCTCAATTTATTAACGGTTTGGAATCCTACCCAATGTGGTAACATTTTGTTGCTCTTTAATCGACATCAAAATGACCATTTAAGGGTCAGCTGTAGCTTAATGGAGGGCGAAGTATGACAATTGGACAGCACGACACAGAAGAAGTGTATTTAGCCATGTTGTAAAGAAACCGTTTGAAAGGTATAAAGATATAGATCTGTGGTGGAGAAATGCACTCAGCACAGTTGTTAGACCCCAAGGACATCCACACGATGCATTTTCGTAAAAAATAGTGAATGTAAAACCAGAGGGTAAGTATAGGGCAGCACCTGATACGGTTCCATTGGACAGCTCTTAGATATACTACTATACTGTATGTACTCCTCTTAAACTATAAGTAATTGCATTCATAATCAAGTTGTCTGATTGAACAGGGATTGCAAAAACACTCATGAAATATTAAATCCATTCCAATCATGAGAAACGTTACCTGAAAGCCTTCCTCGCTCTGCTCAGCCTGTACTTCGTCGGTCTCCAGGTTCATAGCCAGCATCAGTTCCCCGACTGCTTGGACAGCCTCATCCAAGTTTCCATTCTTCTTGCCATCTCTGTGACCACCGCCGTCTTCGATAAACCGCTCTTCCAGGATCAGATCTGCTTCCTCTGCGATGACAATGAGGTCGTCCCCGTCATCCGACTCCAACGATTCCTCTGCTGCTGCATCCGACACATTGGAGTAAGAATCGGTGTTTCATTCACCAGTAAAATAAATGCGCTGCATTTTAGTTTTCGTCGACGATTTATAAAGTTGCATGGAATCGTAATAACACACAAGAAAAGGTCGTAAAATAAAAAAAAAGACAACATGAGTCTATAAACTGTACATTCCATGATAAATGGTAGAAGTTCATGGTTTATATAATTCCCAGAGACTGGTCTATCTGAACTGGGTTCTAGATTATTTATTATTGTTAAACTACAAAATCCAGCTGGAACCGTTTAGTGTTAAGAATTTGATGGTCATTTTGCCATTTTTGAAGCTCTTAAGTTTTCATGTCAGCCGACATGGAGCTGCACAGGCTATCTGGCTCAGTGGTTGGTGTTCATACGAGATGCTGTGGACTGGGAGTGAAACCAAAGAAAGTTACTTCATGACTCGGGCAGTGATGACATCAATTTACTTCGAAGAAGACGGACACTTAAGAGTAAGAGCTTCCGTTTCCCTGAAGTCATATTTTCCATCTCAGCACATAATTACATAAATCATTTTCCTCGAGGTCATTTCAAAACATTTCAGTTGAATATTATAAGTGGAATCCATTTGTTATGCTCTCTCAGCCATATCTGTGATGGTTGAGTGCAAGTCAACAGGTGAGGACAGTACAGGTCTTACGTGTCTGATGGTTGACAATCCCTTTGATGTCATTACTTCTTTAAAAATAATGTGATGCGTTTACAAGGCAAGGTTAGACAGCTAATGCATCTGTGTAAATGTGAGCAGTGCTATACTGGTCTTCACTTGTTTCATGGGCAAATGCGACAGCCTCTGTGGAGGGAATCTTGTAATGCTAAAAGTATCAGTTCTGAGGTGCCGTTAACAAACTGTCAGTGAAAAGGAAGCAACTATCAGATCCTCTCGAATCGATTTCAGTGGAGTGCTCATCACATTGAAAGCCTTACCGTCATGTCTATTTGCATTCTCTGTCGCCCTCTGCAGGAAGACGGTGGAACCCAAACCCAACCAATCCATCATCAGGCTGGCCTTCTTCTCGCCCGAGGTCCAAAAATCTCCCCATGTCTACAAATCATTGCACAAACAGGAACTGATGAGTTTTGCACAGTCTTCATCAGTTTACACGTGTACACAGAATGTTTCTGTTTTATTTCCTCACATGCGGTCGCTGGTGCAGACTGTCCCAGTGTCCGTCTGAGATGACATTCTGTAAGAAGGTTTCCCGCAGGATGCCTTTCAGACAACACTCCAGCTTCATGCTCTGGCTCTGGATGGCCCTCTCCTCCTCACACACCTGCTTGAAAACCTGAGTAACAGGTTAAGGAGACAGTGATTAGGCGGCAACATCACAAAAGAATGTGATACACCGACTATGACGGGTGGCCCTGCATGTGCCGTATTGTTCAGTTTGTTTTTGTTCTCTCTCTGGTGCTCTCCCTCCCCTCTAGCTGCATTATTCTGTAGGAGTGGAGCACCTGAAATCAATGGCTCATCAAAAATAAGGAGAAGGACCGGAGGAGCAAAGAGTGCGGCAGAGACACGCAGGTCGGCGACACAGTTTTTGGAGCCTTGTTTCTCCCTGAATGTTTTGCCCCAGCATGACTTGGAGCGTCTCTAGTTTGGGAGAACACCGGAAGTTCAGTTACTGGCTTTTGAAAAAACAATGTTTTTGCCTCCCCTTAAAGTAGCAGTATGGTTACTTTACAATAAAGCTGGTTGTTCTTCTCCAAGTAAATCTCGGTTTCCTTATGTTTTGGTTTCCATTAGAGACTTTGTCAGACAAAGATGAGGTAAAAAATGTGCATAACACAACAACATGACAGACAACATAATAAACTCAAGACTTTTTACAGAATCTCAAAAAGGCAAAATGATTAGGAATTATGTAAACACATATCCTTTCATATATTCTCAACATGTTGCTGCGCATGAGAGAAAGAAGTGTGGAGCAACTTGAAGCATCACGTTCACGCTGCAGGTGAGGCAGCTCACCTGACTGTATGCACGCTGCAGGTCAGGCGGCAGCGTTCGTTTGAAGTCAGGTGAGTGGGTCAGCTCCTTTAGATTGAAACGCTTCAGGATCTCACTGTTGCTGCGCCCTCCTACCCTCACTAATCCCTCTGGCAGAAATTTATGAATACCTTAAGACGCAGAGGCAAAACAAGAGCTCATTAGTCTTACATTGCCCATTCAAGGTCAGCTTGTAAAGACAAATAATCAAATAAAACTTGAAACAGGTGCATTAGCAAAGGTTTCAGCATTTTTCTTTCACAAATGAACTTCTTTGTTTTAAATCCAAAACCACTCAAACAACATGTAAACTAGATCTGGTCATATTGGCACCACTGCTTACCCTCAAGGAACTGATCCAGGGCATGGTTAGTGTAACACACCACCAGCATTGGAGCTGCGTCACGTCCATCTCTCCAAAGTTCCTGATTGGTCAACAGAGCCCGAGCAATCTTAAGGCCAACGTAGGTTTTTCCTGAGAAAATGGAAGATGCCGGATTTGTGTGCGTTAATGGATTGTTGAAAACACATTTCACACTGTTTTTTTTCATGTACACATCAGTGAAGTCATCCTTCCAACAATGTATTTTCAATGTCTCACCAGTGCCAGGAGGTCCCTGTATGATGGTGAGCTCCTTTGTGAGGGCCAGCTGGAAGGCTCTCATCTGAGACTCATCCAGCCCCAGCTCCTCCTTCCTCGGCCAGGCCCGTGCCACCAGGCTGTGAAAGGGCTTAACGTTGGGCTTATGGTCAGGGTGAGCAACAGATGACAGGTCATAGTCATCTCTTATTCGCAGATAAGCCGGGGGTTCCACATCTGTGCTGCACTCCACGATGTACCTGGACACAGTATGGATAGGAGGATTACTTTTTGTATCTACTATCTGTGTGAAAGAAGGATGTAGAGACTTCTAATTAAGAGACACTTGGCCAATATGCAAATTCAGAACCCAGTGGTTATCGGCCGACAATGATTTCGCCAAGTAAGGCTTTAGCTGCAAAACCAGAGTGTACCGAATTCAACAAAAAGTGCATTTTGTCAGCTATGAATTCAACTTCTCATTTGTAAGAGGAAGAGTGTACTTTTCTACATAGTCTTTAAATACAAGCGCAAAAGCAGCATGTGTTTAGTTTCGAGGGGTGAAGGAAACCAGTGGGAGAGCTGCAGAGTGATCTTCAGCTGAAGTAGGGGCTGTTTGAGGATTCACCGGGAAAAAATGGAGATGGCACTGTTTACACCACCGACACAAATTAGCATCTAACAGCAGGCAAAAAAAAAAAAAAGAAGGAAAATGTGAGATAGAAAGATGAACTGTTTTTAATATATGCACCTATGCTAGTAATAAGTCCCATGCTGCACCTCTGAAGGAAAAACAGTCGTTTCTAGTGGTCACAAAAGAGAGTCCCGGGCACAGACGGTCAACAAAGCGTCTCATATCGTACATTACTTTGTGGTAACTGTGGAGGGCACTGGGAGTGGAGACAAAAACCAAACCTTTGAACTTATTCATGCATGATCGCTTTTTGGAAAACCGTGGCAATATAATTAAATCATACCTAACCCCCCCCTCACCCCCCAGCTTCCCTTTGAAAAACCAACTTTGAACTGTTTTTTTGAAGTGCTGTGGGATTATATCAAAACTATGACCTTGGCTGTAGAATGTAAAAACTTCAGCACAAACACAAATACACACACACACACACACACACACACACTCCTACTACCTCTGAAAGGGCAGGTCGTCCTCCTTCTGCTCCTTTAGACCCTCTAGAACATACCGATAGGCCTCAAAGTAGGCAGTGGTCTCAATCATCAGGAACGACTGATCTTTCTGTGAGAAATAATAAGTTTATTTTTTTGGATATCCGTTTCATAAAAAAGGCATAAATCCCCCATCCTGCATGTTAGGAAGTTAGTCTTTACAAGGTGTTGATTCACCTTGTTTTGGAGGCTTTGTGGTGCTATACAGTTATACTACGAGGTGTTTTAAATATTTTGTCCACTTCTTGTATATCAGTGAAGACTGGACTTATTAGAAACCCTCTCTGTGTTTTAGCTAAATGTACCCAATCATTTCAGTGATAGCTTTTTGCAGAAGAAGTGGCTGATATTAGACCGTAACTACATGCATTCTGCTCACACACTTCACTGCCCACCTCAATTCTGGCCAACTTGCTTCTGCTCTCTTCAGTAAAGGCAATCTGGACCAGTCCCTGCTCTAAGGTTTTGGGATCCCGATCTGACACTGTGGCAAACAGGAAGCTCTCAAAGTTATCACACGACAAGCACACCAGGGAACCGAAGATCAGCCTCTTGGAGTTCTGCCAGCGCACAAACTGTACGACAGATGGAGGAAAGATTCATATACGCGTTAATATATGCATTTTTCAATTTGCCATTCAATAAGCAAAATACTGTATCTCTTAAAATATGTAAGAGAGAGACTAACCTTGAGTGGCTGAATGTCAAACTGCACTACGTAGGCAATGCCAGCCGGCGTGCACCTGGGCACCACCAGTTTGGTGTCAAAATATACTCGGATGTCATCAAATTGCTTCGTCTTCAGATGATTTTGGCTCCCATCATCGCCCCCTCCCTTTTCCGCTTGGATCCGAAGCAGTTGCTGGATCCCCTCACGGAGTGGCCGCACGAAGTCCTCTCTCAGCAGCCGGAAGTGCGTATCGAGGTAGAGGTGGGTGTTTGTGTAGCGCTGAGAGGTGAGGTTGGCTCTAAGGAAGGGCCTCTGCTCCAGCTGGAGCTCCTCGGGCGTTGGGTAGATGGGTATGGTCCGGAAATCCGGTTGCATATCTTCATCTGGGTATCATAAATCACATGCATATGACGTTGAGAAAAACAGCATTTGTAGTAAGAGATGTATAAGAGGCCCTTATCTGGGTTATCACCTGCTGTGGGTAGAAGGGCATACGTGTCCTTGTCCGAGCGCAGGGTTCTGTCCCTGGATTTCTCCTGGAGGTGCTTGATCAGGACCTCAATGTTCTCCACGCTCTCCTCCGTCTGAGGCTGGATGTCCACCCCTAAGGCCCTCAGTTTGTCGATGGAGGCTTTAAGCATCGTCAGTATCAGACTCACAGTCTGGGCCGAGCTGGCAGGGAAGGTGCTGAGGACCTAGTGAGCATAATATTGAGGATAAATAGTTTAAGTATATTCAACTACAAGAGTTTCAATTACTAATACAACAATTGTTAATAGAAAAAAAGAAGCATAATCAGGCAAAAACAAGGAACACAACATTGTTTGCTGGACTTTGTTTGCGTCCGTCTTTGAAGGCAGCTCTTCTGGGTCCATTTAATTAGTTTAATGCAAACTCACTGAGTGTTTTTCATGCATTACTTCATTTATCCTTCAGCTGAATTTACTAACTGATTGGTTCGTCCATTCATTCTTTCCACTATTTACCTGTGACAGAATGGTCAAGATGTTTTCCATGTGCAAAGGGTAGTCCGCCCTGCGGGTGGGGTTGAACTCTGACACCATGCCCCCCAGATAGTGGGGCAGGACGGTGCGGAAGAACCCTGAATCTTTTATGATGCCGGCCAGGTGCTGCAGGGTGCACCTGTCTGCCTGAGATTTGAAGGCTTTACTCAGCACCAGGCAGAGGAGTTCAATAAGGTCCTGCCTCATATCTGTGCACTGCAGGACATCTTTCAGGGCAGGGTGAGCGGACAGGGTGATGGCCACTGCAGACGGATCTTTTTCAGAGAGTTCTTTCAGTGTTTTATAGCCCAGCCCACGACCCTGTGGTACCCCGACTCTGCCTGTAGAATTTGATCTGCCTTCATTCCTCTCCTGCCTGTCTCCAACACCATCTCTTTTCTCACCCCAACGTCCTCCTCTTCCATCCAAACTATGTCCTCCTCTCAATACACGCATTTCAGTCACCCCCCTAACTGTTCCTCTGCCTGCCGCTCCTCCTCCTCCTCTGCTTGCCGCTCCTCCTCTTCCCCAGCCTGCTGCTCCTTCTCCTCCTCTTCCCCAGCCTGCTGCTCCTCCTCCTCCTCCTCCTCTTCCCCATCCTGCTGCTCCTCCTCCTCCTCTTCCCCAGCCTGCTGCTCCTTCTCCTCCTCTTCCCCAGCCTGCTGCTCCTTCTCCTCCCCAGCCTGCTGCTCCTCCTCCTCCTCTTCCCCAGCCTGCTGCTCCTTCTCCTCCCCAGCCTGCTGCTCCTCCTCCTCTTCTTCCCCAGCCTGCTGCTCCACCTCCTCCTCCTCTTCTTCCCCTGCCTGCTGCTGCTCCTCCTCTTCCCCTGCCTGCTGCTGCTCCTCCTCCTCCTCTTTCCCTGCTTGCTGCTCCTCCTCCTCCTGCTGCTGCTCCTCCTCCTCCTCCTCCTCTTCCCCTGCCTGCTGCTCCATCTGCTCCTCTTCCTCGCACCCCTTCACCTCCCCCACCTGTCTTCTCCCTTCCTTCTTTCCTCCCACCTTTTTCACTCCCTTGTCCTGAGTCTGTGGGGGGGAAGGAAGATAAGAAGACAGTAAGATACTTACACCTTGAAAATAAACACCATGGCTGAATTTCTACTCAAGAGTTGTGCTTGATTGCCTCTCCTGTAGCCTGTATTTACCATTGTTAGGACATCACCTACCAGTTATTGAAGTTGGCCTTTCCATGGTTGCTGGAATTTAGTTTGGCAACACTGATGTTTTCTGTGTGGCAAGACATTGAACGTAAATACATCACATTTGAGCATGAACACGCACACATTGTTAAGGGTTGCGTAGTATATACAAGCAGTAAAGTTAGGTACTGGTGGAAGAAGCCATAATACAAGAGCTCGCTGCTAACGATGCTAACAGCGCTAACACCGGGAGAAGTGCTGGGAGGGCAAACTGTGTTCACCTGGTGGGGGAACGGGAGGGTGGGCGCCGCTACGAGGCCGACGGTCTGGACGACTTATCAGCTGTCACCTTCATATGAGAGCAGTGCAGACGTGCCCCCGTGATCTAGCTAGTGATGCGCGCTCACGTGCACGGACATGCACCAATAGCACGCGTGGCCGGCCTGACTATGACATCAAAGAACGGAGAAACTCAGCTTACAGCACATCCAGAGGGAGTGGGGCTTGGGTGGACAATATTACACCTTTACATAGCAAATAGTTGTTTGCAGCTATATTAATGCTCTGGATGTCGAATAATTATCCTTTAAGTAAAGAGTAGTAATGCCAAACAATTGCATTTTAGTCGTACTTATTCTACAGCGCTTAATTCATATAAATATGTCACCGTGTACTAATCTATTTATATTTTGTGTTTAATGATCTGAATCTAAAGTTACTAGTAAAGCTGTGAAATAATTATGGTTGAGTAAAATGTAAGATATTTGCCTCAAAAATGTAAAGGAGTAGAAGTATAATGGAAATAAAGTACAAGTACCTCAGAATTGTACTTAAGTAGCCTACACAGTACTTGAATGTACTTCGTCACTTCCCATCACAGCATAAACATCCACAAGTATGCACTCTGTTCTATCCATTTTTCAAACTATTATCAACAGGATTGTCAAGGTCAGATAAGAAGGGCTGATTTCAATACAGCTTCTGAGGAGATCGAAGCAACAGTCCGTGTACTTGCCTGTCTCTTTATTCTCATGAAAAACAGGATATTTTGTGTGGTATTGGCTTTAATTGTAATTTGTGACATTTTTAATTCGAAAGCGTATCGTACGCAATGCCTTTATGAGAGTGGACTTTGCTTGCAAGTGCAATGACTTAACTTAAAGTAAGTGTGCCCTCTGCCGGATCTTGTAAGATAGGTTTCTTTTGTCCAGAAAAATCGGATGAGACGTTATAAACCACTTCACACGTCTTTCTTTCACGGATCTGCTAATAAGTATTTACCTTCTGTACCTCTTATGTTGACTGAGTTTTTTATTAAATTTCACTCCGGAGCTCTATTTATTCTCAGCCCTACAATGTATTCACATTTCCGAATACTTTAGCCAGCTACATCGACCTCCCACCCCTCGTAACAAACGCAACATAACGAATAAAAGAGAGAACTCACCTAGACTATCCACTTGACATGAATACTTCCACATACATCAAGGTTTACAAGGTAATCAAGCCCATTCGCTAGCATCACAGAGCCTATAGCCTTCTCAGTCGCAAGTCTCTTCTGTCTCAGCTGCGTCTGCTGCTCACACTGCTCAGTTTAAGGAAGCTGCTATTTAAATGCCCTGTCATTTTCGTTTTCGTTTCATCTGAACAAACACACCCCACCTAGAAGTCAATATGTAACACATGTAAGCAAGAGGCAAGTGTTTAACATAAATGCATACAACAAATTATGCCCAACAGGTTATTTTCACTGCAATTTAACATGTAACTAGACTCAGGTGTAATTAATGAAAAATAATTATGGTCCTGTTCCATTTAGGTCGGCCAAGGCCCTGGTATTGTGAATGAATGCTTGGGTGTGACACACTAAATAGAATGAGTATTATCGATAACGTAGACCTATTGGCTCCTTACTGCATTAACGTGTAAGCAGCATTGTAATGGTGTAGCTGGTTTATAAAGTTTTGTATGTAAAACGTTAATCTGCAAACTATGCCTATTGCTGTCAAATACACCAAATGTAGTACAAAGTGCAATGTTTACCTCTGGAATGTAAAAGAGCGGAAGTAGTCCAATTAAGTAGGGAGGAAATAAGTAAATGCTAAATTAAGGTTTACGAATCAGTCAATCAATAGATTAATCAACCAACTAACAAGCAAACTATATAATTAAATCAAAGACATGGTTGAATAATAAACATATTAATATAAATAAATATAATAATAGCACTATAATTATTATTATATTTGAGTTATTGTCTTTTTTTTAATCGTCATTATTATTTGATAAACTCAGAAGGTGGACTCCTCCTCCTCGTCACCTCACATCATCTTGTCCCTACGTCATCATTCAGTGTGAGCGTGGAGGCTAGCTAAAGCTATCCCATTGGTCGCTTCCGTCAATGTAAACATGTAGCCGGTTCACCAGTCTAAGGTGTAACCGCACTGCTGTTGAGCCGTTTCCTAATGCTCAACACGTTTGTCAGTAGCACGGATAATGATGGATGTGTCGCTGAAAATAGCAGTTTCGGAACCGGGGCAATGTAGTGTTAGCTCGATAACTAGCTAACACTGAATAGCTAGCGTTAGTTAGCTTAACTATCGGGCCGTGCTTGTATTGGCTGGCCTTGCTAATTAGACAGCTAGCTCCCAGTTGGCAGCCATGAAGGGCTAAATTGAGCGTAGCCAAGTAAAGGAGGATGGCAAGTATTAATGTAATTTGACAAGGACACACCAAGAAGCGGAGACAAAAAAAATGAGTAAATCCAGAGGTGCTGGTGCCTCGTCACCGGTGAACGGAAAACAAGGTAACGGTAGTTTTGAAATGTCGCTAAGGTTGTTAACCGCTAGCGTTAGCTGCCTTCGTGTTGGGGCAGTCATGTTTTAGGGCATTTCAGCAGCAAAACCAGTCCCCAAATACTCTTCAATGTTATAAACGTGCTCACGTTTGATGGTGCTGAAGTTCGCTCACCATTCCCTCCATAACCTCCGCAAATGCTTTAAGTTAACGTACGTTAACTGTTACCTGCACGTACAAGTAACGTTAACTTTCCCAAGATAAAAGTTAGCACTTGCTTGAACACTGCGTTTGTTTATCTGTGTCTCAGACTGGGACACCAAGCGGAAGAGGAAAATTGCGGACATCGCGCATGCCCTCAGTGCGAGTCCAGTGGACGTGGCTGCTTTGAGAAGGATGGCCATCAGTGAAGGTGGTCTGCTGACTGATGAGCTACGCTGTCAAGTGTGGCCTCGGCTCCTCAACGTCCCTCCTCACGTCTTGGAACAAGAGCCAGGTATCACGTGGGAATAGCTGCATCACGCACAAGCTGAGCAATATAGGCTACATATCAAAACGCCATCACACATGCCTTCCCTCTCCCACTATGCATGACAAATGGGAACATACAGAGTTCACACAGGTGCAAAATGTCCCACATACAGTATTTGATTAGTGTGTGGTAATGCTGACTTTTGACATGTCTTGTCCAGAAACGGTAGAACGGGAGGATAACAAGGACTACAACCAGGTGCTACTGGATGTCCAGCGTTCGCTGCGGAGGTTCCCGCCTGGTGAGCAGAACTCCTACCAGTTTAGAGAACAGCTTCATGATGCTGAGCTGTGTATACTGTACACAAGAACTGACACACCTATAGATAAACACACTGCCAGGCTGTGCACTAATCCTGAGCATCACATCTCGAGATTTGGACTCATAAGTTAATGTTAGAAATACAATGTAATGCAACATACAATTTGTAAATCATAGGGTTTCGAACCAGACAGAAAGCAACATATTTGGGGGTACAGGGGTTAGTTTTAATTTGGAACTTGTTGATAATCAACATTGCATTGAGTTCAATACCACTGACAAATGCTACTATTTTGACATGTTCATAGAGTAATTTAAGCTCTTTCATAAAAGTAACAAGGTACTTTTTCACTTGCCTTGGCAAATACTGAAATGTCATTCACTTAAGAAAAATCTACACGTTATCCTACTGACCAACGCAATGTCAAAGCTTTGCCATTACTGCTTCTCTACTAGACACATGTCTGATCTCACTGTGACGTCCATCAGTGATCAGGTGGAAGTCAAGGGGTTCTGCCTTCAAAACAAAACTGTAAAATGTACTATTGTCACTTTTTGGGGGGGGGAAACGTGATATACTGTAGTTTTCAATCGGTATCCTTTAAAAAATGAATTTTAGTCAGATCACAGCAGGATTTGTACTTTTAAGCTTCATCCCGGAATAACGGAAATGTATTATTTGTTTGTCTGTTCATCTTTCTGCTGGGTTTGACTGGTAGGTGAAAGCCTATTTAAACTAACGGCTGTATGTTACTCTGGGTGGTCTTGTACAGGTATGCCAGATGAGCAGAGGGAGGGTCTCCAGGAAGAACTAATTGACATCATCCTTGTAGTTCTCAAACGCAATCCCCAGCTGCACTACTACCAAGGATACCATGACATTGTTGTCACCTTCTTATTGGTACTGGGAGAGCGCCTCGCAACTGCTCTTGTGGAAAAGCTCTCCACGCACCACCTCAGGTACTCTCCACATACGTAATCTGCAACACCACCACCACCACTTCCTCTCTTCGTCAGTGGTCTATTGTGCACTCTAAAGCGGCTCTCTGTTTTGTCTTTTTCAGGGACTTCATGGATCCCACCATGGACAACACGAAACACATTCTCAACTATTTGATGCCCATCATTGAGAGGGTCAACCCTGAAGTGCATGATTTCATGCAACAGTAAGACTCTCTGTTTCAGTGGTAACACGCCAAACCAAATTATTAGAGGTTTACTTGTGGGACATGAAACATCCCACAGTGAGAAATCCGTCCTCGCTCTATATGCAGTTTGAAGATAATTTGCAAGCTAGTTCAGCTATAATTAAGGCAGAACAGAAACGAATATTAAAAGGCCTCATACTCTACATGACTTTCCGTAAGGCTATGAAATGTAATAGCATTTATATCTACTCTATAAATAGTTTCCACTGGTGTCTGCTGTAGTAAATGAGTATGTTTTCTTTAACAAGTGAATTTAGTTTGTTTCTGTCCAAAGCAGTTTTGTTCTATATGAACTTTGCCATCACTGTCAATATCTTGTCCCAGGTGTTTTTAAAATGGTAAATGTTAAACCTCAGCACGCTCAAATATAAAGATGATGTCATTGTTGAGTATGTGAAGGAGAGGGGTGACGGTGCACTTTCAGCGTACTTGATCCTATTATGACAGCTCGAGTTAAGTCTGTAAAAATTTAACACGACAGGTCATTAAGTCTTCTGCTCGGAGGGCTAACATCGCGCTGCCCTCTATGTCTTTCAGTTCCAGATACCGTAGCATAACTCTCGTTTTTCATAACGAGTGTTTAGTATACAGGGTCCCTGAAGTGCAGCGTCGGCACGCGTTACAGATTTCTGTGCCAATGTAAGTTGATCTCTGCCCTTCATCGATTGATCCTTAGGGCTGAGGTGGGGACAGTCTTTGCTCTCAGTTGGCTGATCACCTGGTTTGGTCACGTCCTGTCAGACTTCCGCCATGTGGTCCGGTTGTATGACTTTTTCCTGGCCTGCCATCCGTTGATGCCCATCTACTTTGCTGCTGTGGTAAGTTTATGACCTATAATCGGCTCTCCTAGTTTTGCCATTTAGAAACCCAGCTTTCATTTGATGGTGCTTGAACCAAGTCTGCTGAGTCGGTTACATGCAAGAACATTTGTGTGAGCTACATTTCTTGATGTGGGGATTCAGAGGCCAAAAGTTACATTTTGGGGAGGTGTTCTTTGCATACCTCACGAGGTAACCCGAGAGGCCTCAGTGTCCTTCACACCAAACACACTTTGTGTGAGGAGGCTCTGGGCGTCCTTGAAGATGTCCCAGCTCCAGTGATAAGCAAGCATGGGAACTGGTCTTGACTGGAGGATACAGACACGTTGTCTACCTTGTCACATGACATCATTTTTTACCAGAAACGATATCAAGCTTTTTTTGGTATGACTGTGTCCGTGCATACAAGCTGTACCAATACCTTCTCTGACATCAGATTTGTGTCCAATAAACTTCAAGGAAGGACAACTAAGGCTCATCGAGTTTATTCTGGTATTCATCAAAGTGTACCTAAAGTACAGGTTTCTACCTGTTCAGTCATCAATGTGTCAATAACTAACGCGGTGGTGTGTGTTTGTGGTTGTTGTGTTGCAGATTGTGCTGTACAGAGAAGAGGAGGTGTTGGAGTGTGAGTGCGATATGGCCATGGTTCATCACCTGCTGTCTCAGATCCCCCAGGATCTGCCGTATGAGATGCTCATCAGCCGGGCGGGAGACCTCTTTGTCCAGTTCCCTCCCTCTGAACTGGCCAGAGAGGCTGCCGCACATGACAGGTACTGAACTCCCTCTGGTTCCCACAGATGCTTACCACTTTGTTCTACTTCTCAGCTCCAGTTGCTCCCTGTTCTTTCATTAACACTTTCCTTTTTCCGTCTGTCTCGATCTCTCTTTGTCTCTTTTCCTCCTAAGCATGGCCGCCTCTACCTTTAAGGACTTTGACCTTGCGTCCACTCAACAGCGGCCAGACTCTGTTCTCCGTCGCCGACGCAGACAGAAACAGGCTGCACTGGAGAGGTCGGCGGCCAACGCGGTAGTGACGGTGGCCCAGCCTTCGACGACGCGGCGATTGGTCCGACTGGCCGTCATGGGCCTCACAGTGGCTTTAGGGGCAGCAGCTTTCGCTGTGGTCAACTCGGCCCTGCAGTGGGCCCCCAAACTGGACTTGTTTCCTTGAACTGCTCCTCTTTTACTCCCACGCTCCAGCAGATCTGTCCTTGAATGCTGGTGGGTCTGCTTCCAAGAACCCTTTTTTTAAATTAGTGAAACCACAAACCGTGCAGTCGAACACTGTCTGGAGTGCACTCTCTATACTGAACCAGTTAACGCTCCTCTTTTCATCTTCCAGGATGTGTCTTAATGTCCTATGTGTGGCCTCTAAGGCTCCAGCTGGAGGTCCTTCCTCCTGAAGAGCGGGCCCCAGTAAAACAGCTGCAACGGCTGGTGTTGTGAAATGAAGGGCCCATCCTGTTATAATGAAGAGACTGTTTTTATAAGAACCATTACTGATGGTGTCATTGTTAAAGTTTATTTATATTTGGTATTAGGATAATCTGAGATTGAGTTATGCTCACAGACATTTATGCTGAAAGCTTGGTGGACTCATTACACTTGAAACTGCTGCCAATTGAGAGAGCTTGAGTGAATGTACGAGCGTGTGTGTGGGTGTGTGTGGTCGCAACCCATGTGATACCTGGACTAAGACCAAATAGAGGATTGTTAGAGTCCTTTGTATTTACTGTATCTTATTTTATAGGTATATAAGAGAGATGGTCATGACACACAGGCACCTTGTTAAGGTCACCATTTTATTATGTTATAGGTAATTTTGTCCATTTTCGTGTCTACGAAAAGTATTTTTTGTTCAAGACATTATCTTCCTTTCTGGTGAGTATCTTTAAAACGTGTCAACCGTTGCATTTTAATTCTGGCTCATGGTTGGGGGTCAGCTAAACATATCTGTTAGAAGTTTTAAATGCATTCCTATTGGTCTTTTCCAAGTAGATGTGTTGTAGCCTGCTGGAAGAGTACTTTTGTCACTCAACACTTCCAAAGGATTAGGCCCCAGATTGGAGCACAGTGTTTACGGTCCAGGAAGTAAAAAATGCTAAAAAGAATCAACCATAATAAACTAGTTTTACTTGAGCTTTCCTTTTTTATTCACGCACTTAATTGTTCGGATGCACAACCTTAAGAGTGTGTCTGTGTTTCATGGCCTCTAATAAATAGGGTTCGCTTTCTGCGTCACTTTCTCTGGAGTAGATGATTCAATCTCTCCTTCTAGTTTAGTAACGCACTCACTCACTCACTCTGGATAACAGAAAATATCAGAGCTGAGATCGAATGAAGTGGATATTCTGTAGTCTTTGGGCTGGCACAGTGGGGGGGGGACCCACTTCACACTGACTGCGAGTTTTGTAAAATCACTTTCAAATTGGTTTGATGGGTGCTTTTCTCACACTCGTCCTCGAGGGGTGGTCCTCTCGGAAGAAAGAAAGCGTCCAAGCCTTCATATTCATGCGATCCAGCTTTTTTCTTACAAACATGAATTTAGCTTTAACACTTAACATTAACTAAGTTGGATTGCTTTGAGTGTAGCATTTGCATTTCAGAGGCAGTCGAGCTCATTCCAATGTTGCAGTCATTCAGTCATATATTTAGGGTGTTGTTTAGGGGTGAGCCACTTCCCCGAATAGCCGAGTCTCATCAGAAAATACATTGCAAATAGTTTGTCACAGCACTTCCTTCCAAGATGGTGAGTTTGGCTTGTCTGTAATCTTTATGATGTAGTTTGCTTAACAGAAAAATGCCTGAATTATTGACTTCAGGTCACATGTATTGTGCTGCACAACAACCAGTCAACTAAAAACGTTTCGCTTCAGTTGAAGGTGTTGAAGTGACGTAAAGACAGAAGTTGTTTTTGCTGTATTAGGAACTGAATACATCTCCATCCCTGTGTTGTGGTTGAGTGGTGTACTGCCTTTGTAGTGAACCACTGATTCAGCTGTTACGGGATCTACTGACTGAAGGTGACCTGGAACATGTCCGAGGATGCACGGAGGTGCCGGAGAGCTCAGCTGTATTGTGACACACCATGTATCTGCACTCGGCAGCTGTCATTAATTATCATTGCACTAAAGAATGGATCTGCCTTTTTGTTTATTTTGTTATAATGAAACTGTCATACTAATGTAAAGTTGTACAACAGAATGCTAATAAACTAGAGTGAAAATGTTCAATGTTGTGTCAATTTATGTTGACAATGGAGCACGTGGAGGAAGTGCCTTTGATAAATGTTTTTCTCTCTGAGCACCCAGAGATCATTTTTACAGAGGCCTTTTGCACGTCCACAGCCTAACAGGATTTGTTTTTTCTTAACGGTCATCTTGCCTTCAACTCTCCGCTCTCTTATCACACCTGCTAGTCCTCCAGACTTTCTGTTCCTGAGAAGGCATCTCTACTCCCTTTCCTTACTGTCTCTACACACCAACAGACTGTCTAGTAACCATTTGTATTTTCTCTCTCTGAGACGTCTTTGATTCTGCATACATAGATGCTGTGTATGTGCGTAATCCCCGGCTGAGAATTATTACTTATTATATTCACCGTCTGAATAAATCAGCAATTTTAAGACATCTCAGACGTAGAACTTGTACATTGAGGCTCATTGCCACGTTGGCACTTTGTTGTTCCTTTGGGCTTGATGTTAACACATTTCATTGTGTTAGAATAATGCTAACACTACTGTATGCTTGCAGTTCCAGTTTATTAGAGTTGAGGCCTGTCACTTTAAAAAAATGTGGAGGTGGAGCCAAACAAACTTCATGGATACAAGACATAAACAACACTTAAGTACTCAAATGCCTGACAAAAGTACAGCATCGTTATTTGTCCACAGCGCCATGTTTCGGCGGCTGTAGCTCGTTCGGTACAGCGGGTGTTGATTTAACCACAAGGTTGACAGTTTGATCCCTGGCCCCTACTGTCTAAGTGTCCTTGAGCGAGACACCAATCCCCGAGCGCTTTACAGCAGCCTACCGCTGCTCAATACTCAGGATGGGATAAATGCACATGATTACAGTTATTATCAAGTGCAGCAGACTAGCTTTGAACACATTCATTTAATGTAAACAACTTCCTTCTCATTAGTCGACAAAGTAAATCTATTGCTCTTATAGTGCAGATAACACATTCTTATTTTGGTCACATTTTGAAGAAAAAACAGCAAATACACCCTGGTTACAACTTCAAAATAAACCTTTTGGTCAGTTTACTTCAGAAAGGTACTTTGGTAAACAGCAATCGTAACACTCTTGTCTGTAGATCTGGTATAGACTAAACGATGAGTGGCAAAAAACAGTCAAATTATTCATGTGAAAAAATGACGTGAATTAATTATTTATGGATTGTTTGCTTATTTTATGAATTTGAGTATTAGCCTTTTTGTTTTACATATTTATAGATGAAAACAAAAGTCACTTTCAGAGCTTTATCCTATCAAAGTTTAGAATTAAACTGGTAGCAATATGATTGCTGGCTCATCAAACCTTTTTGCTATGAAAGCAGTAGCCAGAGGTCAACATGTGATTTATGAATGCTTATTAATGTACAACAACAAAGTATTATTTTATCAGAAGATCCCACTAATCTCACACTGACAGTTAGAATCCTCAGCGGAGGAGAAGTGGAAGATATAGCTTAAAAGTTTGCATAGCTTGTATGTAGCATTTACATTGCATAATTTTTACAGTGCAACAAAGAAAGCTGTGCCTCAATGACAAGACAACTCCTGTACAGTGTCTTGAACACGTTCACGTAGCCAGCATTAAGTTAATCTGCTTTTCCTCTGCGTCTTCATTAGTGTGCTTCCCTCAGTGGCAATTTTGGCAGTTGGGATGGCAAGGCTGATTATTGACTCGGCATCTACAGCCCCCAGATATGTCGCCATTACCCTGTAAGAGACAACAACAAAAGGAAAAGTCATATTTTCTTGAACACTAAACCAACACTGAAGAAGTGGTTTTCTACTTTGCGTGTGAGTAGATACTATTTTTTTTTACATTTGGTCCCCAGCGAGCTTGTTTGGTGACCCAGCAGATTTCTGTTTTGCACATCAAACAGCAGATCCAATCACAGCCATCTTTTTTCTGGATGATGATGTCACACCGTGGACATTTCATGGCCTCCCCATTCTGCAGCAGACTCTATATTGAAATACGGTGGAGTAAAATCAAATCTAAATGCAGAGAAGCTGTAGTGTGAGAAATGCACAATACAACTCTGAATTACACAAGTATGCAATTCAAGAAAAAAAAAAAAAAAAAAAGTACACAAAACAGCGCCAGCCAAATAATACACCCAACTCAAAAATAAAAAAAACATGTTGATGTTGGATTATGAGGACAACCCCTCGGTGCTGGGAAAGCATGGACCAAACTGAAAGAATCAGTCAGAGTTCAGAACAAGGAGCCCGAGGTGTTGCTCGAGCCACAAACATAAAAATACATATTACAATATAAAGTGTACAATTAACTAAGTCAGGGTCAGTGCAGAACGTGTAAAACAAATGAGTTGGCATTTGAAGTCGAGTGCAGACAGTAAGCCCTCTCTTTATCCATGATTCATCATAGAATCATTTCATACCATTAGATTTGATTAAATCATTTAAAGTTCTATGTGATGGGTTTTTTTTATGAGCAAAATATTATTTATTTTTTTACCAGTGTTTTAGTTGGCTCCTCCAGGATATAATGAAGCTACATTTAAGACCCCTCAGAGCTTGCTGTACTGGTTTATGGCTGACTGAGTAGTACACTGGTGCAAAACCAATGTGGGGATGTGTTTAGTGTGGATCGTGTTTCTCGATCCAAACTGATCTACAAGCGCCAAGGAGCACACAAGTGTTTATTGCCAAACGGGGCAACAGACTGCAGCTGTAAGGTTGACCCTACCTCCAGCATCTTCTTAGTTTGCTGAGCCGCCAGGTCGTTCTCTGCTCGGGTGCGCAGGTCATCCTGGTAGTCCTTGCAGTTCATGTCATCATGGATGGCCTGCAAAAACACACACAACTCCCTTGATGTCTGGTGATTCTGCGGTTACTACACGGCGAGAAAATCCCGGGTCAGTTAACATTGTGAATGTCCAAAAAAACTACCCTGCAGAGAATGCAGTTGGTCTCATCGCAGAGTTCACAGTGGAACTCATTGACTTCATCTTCGTAGATGCACCACCCTCGACAGTTGGGAGTCTGACAGTGGAAGCTGTGCTCGGAGCGGCTTTCTGCGATGCTCAGACGCAACTCCAGAAAGCGCTGGTGCTCCTCTTCTGTGAGCAGCTGTATCCAGGATCATACAGTGGGGAGAGAGAGAGAGGGGGGGGAGAGAGAGTAAGAGTGTGCATACTGTAGGGTTTTCATCTTAGACAACTTGAGTGTTCTTCTCCCAGGAAGAGTTTTGAATAATGGATTTACTACCACTTTAACTCCACCCCCACTGACTGACTTGCTAGATCTCCCATTTTCTGTTGCTTTTTTAATTAAGAAGAATTTCTTAAAAAAATCAAGTTTAACAATGAGCTTCCCACACATGCTTTTATGTTGCGTGGTCCTTTATGGATAACTTATATTCCACGCACAGTTCTTACATTTTACAGGTAGGTTTGAAGACGAAGAAGAAACCACCGTTTTCTTTTACTCAGTCTGACCAAGCAGTGCAGACGCACATAAACAGTGAAATATTACATTAGGTCTACAAAGCTAATGGGCTCATTTTAATTATACACAGTACATTTTCTTCATCATTGACCAGATTGTCATTTCAGTTGTTTAAGACAGAACACGGTCACGAAACCGTTTGAGTTATTATTGTTTTTCACATGTTACTGTTTCCCATCAGCTTTGAGATGGGGCTGGTGTTTTAGATTTTCTGCACACGGATTTAAGGCAACAAACTTTATTAGAGGACGAACTTTTCAACAGCACAGAAGTTCTCATTCTCTGACCTGCTCTAATCGGGAGCCTATTCAGCACAGGCTGGAAAAATAGGGCAAATTTTTCCAACCTGTGCTGAATCAGTCCCTAATTACGGGAGGTTATTTAAGAGAATCTAAATCTCTGTACCGTTTAACTCTGATGAAGACCCTCTTGGCATCGAAACATTAGTCCTCTGATAAAGTGTGTTGCCTCGCGTCCGTGTGCTACAGGCCGTGCACTTTGAATCAAACCTTTGAAGCGTCTCCACTGAGAGCACTGGAGAGGCCTGCTTTTCCTAGTAAGGCAGTCCTACCTCCTCCAGAAACCTTCAAAAAGTTTCTCGTTCTCCAGTCTGACACTCACCGCTTTGATCTCTCGGTCCAGCAGCTTGCTGTCACATTTCTCAGGACAGGACACCTCAGCATCTTGACTGTTCACTATTGTCGCTTTTAGACAATCACTAAACAAGGAAAAAACAAATGCGGATGAATAAACGCTTAAAATACTAACATTTGCCCATTTTTGCAGATAATGGCATGTATGTGGCCATTGTAGACTTTAAGAAAGCAGAGAAATCAATTTAAGCTTTTTTTTTTTTACGACATATGACTAAGCAACAAAATCATTCTGTGTGTCAGACCTGCAGAAGGTGTGTAGACACTCTCTGAGCACGATGCCCTCCTCTGCCGCCAGGGGAGAGAAGCAGATGGGACAGTCTACCTCTGTGGTGTTGGGGATAAGGTTCTTGTCTTCTGTTGCCAACAAATGCAGGAAGTTCCTCTGTCGCTCCTCCTGCTGAGCCTTCGTCACCCGGAAGAGGGAGGGAAGCGATAACAACAGAGAGATTCACGACAAATTACAAAACCCTATTCTCCTCTGTTTCCAGAAAACGGAAAGTGAAACCGCTGGAGACTGTTGAAACAACAAGCTCGTGGCATCCGCTTTAAAAGTTTCCATGAGCATCACCAGGACTTCACTCTGTTATGTTACTTACCCTTTTATCTATTTGCCTCTGTAAGTGCACAAGGGCCATCTACTGGTTCTGCATTTATCATACATATAAAGAATGTTGGGTCAAAATTGGAATCTTGATAAAAATGTGTCAAAGAACAAAATGTAGAAATCTTTTAAGCTGGCTGACCATGTGATTAAAGCTGACAAAAAAACAACACTTACTACACACTCAGAGGCTACTTTTTCTGTGTAAATAAGTACAACCTAGTGCACACCAATACGACTGTTCAGCCATTAAATTGACTTGGGCGATGCCTATATTGTTCAGTTTTGTTCAACACTATCATAGAGTTATTAATTAACTTATATGTTCTAGCATTGAGGCCATGGTGACGGTGCTGTTCTGGACTGCATTATCTTAAGAGGTGTTTCTGATATTTGTGTATGTAACTGCAAAGACAACTCCTGCTAAAACGCCAGCTGCACTGTGCTGCAGGTCTATTGCCGACTGGTCCCCACACAACATAACGTATGTTGTGATGAGTCTCAGTGTTCCCGGTTTCGTCAAATTTAGATAAGATAGGCTGAACAGATTTCAGAAAATACCAGTTGCCCGATTTTTTCATAAACAGCACTGTTACCTCTTCGTACTGCAACATGGCCAGGCTTTCCTGCTGAATTCGAAGAACCTCCTGCTGGTCCGGCTGGTAGATGTCAGGCACCTGGTAACCCTCCGGCCGATCTCCTCCACACATCTCACAGCCGGGACGCGTTGGTTTGTTCAAGAACGTACATATAGGGCAGGGCCAGCCAAACTACATACAAACACAGATATACTTAACTACAGTAATGGAGTCACAATGCAGACATGATGTCTAATGCACAGGTTGGATTCTGACCTGAGGTTTAGCCGGCACCGCTGGTTTAGGAGGAGGAGGAGGAATGTGTTGAGTCTCGGGAAGAGCAGCTGTCTTCTTCTCACCACCACGACCACCTCTGCCCAGCCCTCTGGGTAAAAGTTGCATGGACTCCATGATGCCTAAGAATAAAGAATAATGTCATTGAACTTAAATATAACTTGTAAATTCCACCTGTAATCAAGGCGGGTATTGAACCTATATAAATGTGTCTGCATCAAATCAAAAACACATTGTTTGGATTGTATGATTCAACAGTTTCTTTGGTTTGTTTATTCATTAATTAGGCATTGTCTGATCGAATAAAGTCAAAGGGTATTAAATTGGCCCTGTTGTTGAAATAAAAGCAAAGGAAAGACAGTAGTTAATTAGTGCATTCCTCACTTTGTTAAGAGTCAGGATTCAATAGTCAATATTTTTGACAGACTAATTGCTAAAAAATGAATTGAACCGATTAACTGACGAAGAAAAGAACTGTTCTAAGCAGCCTTGATCTCTTCGCGCGCGTGTTTGTTACTGACCCTCTATGCGTTGTTGCTCCTGGTCATGCTTGTGCTGATGCAGTGTCAGTTGAGTAGAATTGGCAGACAGGATGAACAGGAAGGCCTGGTCTCCGTCCTGACGGACACCGTGGCTGTACAACGTCTCCCGGTCTTGAGCCAACCGCTTTCCGATCACCCAGCGCTGCAGCAAGGGGAGGAACCCAAAGTCATTGCTTATCTGTGAACACAAAACGAGGGACAGACAGGTCATTCAATGACATTTTGATTTGAAAATTTGTTCCAGAAAGCGTGTGTGCAATGTGCAGTATTTGCGTGCATTGAAAGTAAAGCTGTAAGCGTTTGCTGTCACGTTATGTACCTTTTCTTTAAGTTGTGCAATTGTCATGTCGGTAGAAACCACAGCAGTCACTGGGATGACGGTATCTGAATGAGCATCCTCCACTCCGACCCGCAACCTATGGAATCAAAAACAATGGAACCAGCTTTTCTTTGATTTTTCTATTAAATATGCATCCAAACCCCACTTAGTTTCACATTTCCAACAAGCAGCAACCACACACAGACACATACGGTACATGCGCACACACACTTTCGCCATTCTTTACCTTCTGTCTCGTATACTTAGCAATTACGTAATCCCAATTCAAAACAGAATCCACTCTAAAAATTAAACACTGCCATTGGAATTGCAAATTATTTCCCACGGGGAGCAAGATTCATGTTTTCCTTACATCTTACGTCTTGGAAACTATGGCCAAAATAAGGAAGTCCCGCACACAGACACATGCATACACATGGTTGCGTCCCACCTTATGGAGTCCTGAGGGTAGGCTTCACTGTTGACGCTGACGGACACTGGGACAGGTAGTTGGGACAGTTTCTGGCAAAGTTGGACCGCTTCCTGTCCGTCCCCACTGTTGAGGGCGTCACTCAGAGAGAGGGCCAGTTCTTCCGCTGCACAGGGAGCAAGGGAAGAGTTCTTATCTTCAAGTGGCTTATTGTCAACATTTCTCCTCAGTGACGGATGTTACTATTGGATGGCACTGCCTGTGGTGCACCGTGTGGTGCATTGTCTATACTTTCCTCTCTGTCACATATTATAGCTTTTATACATGTTGAGTGAGTAAGAATATTACATTGTTAAATTTGATTGTAGGGGAGGCTTGGGGCAATTGTACTACATGCAATTCCTCCAATCAGAAACGATCAGACAACCTTGGCAGAATTAAAAATATATATATATAAATACATATTTAGAGGTTACTCTTTGGATGTACAGTATTTTTCTTCTGCTGTCTAAAGTTAAGATGGCTGCGAATTCAAACTATCAACAACCGATAAAAAGATAGGTGTTGCTAGCATAGAGATGTTATCATGGCTGCAAGATGCATGGCCTAATGTAAGCACCTGTGCCCTTAAGCACCATTTGCATGTGTTGTCATATTTTTCTGTAAAAAAAAAAATGTATTTCCATTATTCTAAATGTATTACACATTTTAAAAGGGTGTATCAAAATAAATGTGTCTGTTATAGGGTTAGGGTTAGTTACTAGTTATAATATTTAAATTATATTATGAATTAGTGCACATGTATGTTTCTTGTATCAAAAGATGACTGGTGTATTTTAAGCAGCCTGTGAGTTATGAAGGAACATTTGGAGAAGTATTACATTTGCCCCCGGTCTCCCCTACTTTCATTTATTGGTACTTCTATAATTAGACTAGAGAATCTAAGTTCATGACTAATCAGAACAATAACACACTTTCACTTTCCTCTACAACACGTAGCCTAGTTATGAAACATACGTTTTAAATATATGTCATATATTGGGAATAGGATGTTGTCACATGACATTAGATCAGAAACCTCAGAACACAATCGAAACCAAGTTGAGCCGCTCACCCTCTTTCAAATCGACTCTCGGTATAACTTCAGAGGCCATAATTACACCTGAAACGAGGAGTGGAACAACAACATGTATGGCGTAAACATCGCAGTTATGACAAACACAGCTGTCCTCACAGACAAGTTTATGTCCAACCTGATCTGGTCGAGTTGCCCGCTGCACTGTCCGCATCAGACACTCACTTCCTCAAGTGGACTTACAGGTAACAAGTTTGAAGTTTGTAGCTCCAGCCAGATGAAGACCAAACTGCTTGCTGACGGTGACCAGCTCTGACTTCTCAGCAGGGAGAAAGTGAAACTTACTGAAGACCAGGAAGAGGAAATGACAACGGGTTGCTCTGGAATCGCTGTGCTCCGCCCCTTGACTCCTGCTCTTGGAACTTTAAAAGGTTATGATGATGATGATATAAACAACCTTGTAAAAAAGAAGAAGAAAACCAATGAAACAGTGCTTATGTGTAGGCTATCTGGTTGTTGACACTATCGTTTTATTATCAGCCTACTTTTAGACCACTACACCAATTAGGCATTCAGCTCAAAGGCACGAATGCAATTATATTATTCATACCATTCTTAAAAAGGAATAAACCTGAATGCAATGTAAGAACAAATGTAATGGAATATAATCATAATGGATTCTATTTTTAAGAAAAAATATCAAAACTCCCAGCATCCAGCAGATGGCAGTGTCTGATAAAAGTGAGTCTAGTGGAATTTTACAGCTCAAAGTTGTTTTGACATGAATGTATCAAACATTTCACAACGTTAAACTCACATTGCAAATATACATTAAACGTACACGTTCCTGCACTATAAAGTCTACGTTATAATGTAATAAACTACATCTTATTTGCTGTTAATAGCTACTATAACTTACTCTTTACATCGTGGGTTATAGTTCTAAATCCCAAGTCGGTGTAACATTGAAAGATGACTTGTGTTTAGTGCATTAATGTGTTGTTTACATTATCAGAGGATATACGGATCATTTGGTCCTGATGAAATTAACGCTCTGATCCAGATGCCCGGCGCAGATAAACGAGCCAATCACAGCGGCTCCCGCAGGAGGAGGGGGGGCGCTGTGATTGGCTGGCAGCTCCGCACAAAGTTGCAGAGCATCTCCGAGTCCCCGCCCGCTCTTTGCCTTCAGTTGGTATCACCTGCAGCCTGCCTGCCTCTCCTCCAGACAATACCGCCGCTACTTTACGTCCGCCTTCCCTCCCGTCAACAGTTTAGAGCGATCCGCCCGATCGAGGTGTGTCTCTAACGCGTTTCAAAGATGCTGGCTTGTACGGAGATGATCACAATGTGCCTGCAGTCGGCCAAACAGAAGCATCTTCTGGCTCAGCAGCAGCAGCAGCAGCAGCAGCAGCCGCACAGCGCCGGACAAGGGCTTACTATCTTTCATGATGTGAGTGCATCGCCTCTCTCTGTTGCCTGCATCACCGCACAAAGTGACGTTTGTCCATCAAATTATTACATCAGCTATTTACTGTTATCATTGTTATTCTCCGTGTCCTGTCAACTAGGCTTAGCCTACTGTGTAGAGTGGTAATACCTACTTTGCTTCTTTTTTTTTATTCCATAAAAGTAAAAACAGAAATGTTTTATTAATCGTTTTTCTCGTGTGTGTGTGTGTGTGTGTGTGTGTGTGTGTGTGCGTGCGTGCGTGCGTGCGTGCGTGCGTGCCAGAGGAAGAGCTGCAGCTGCTGCTTCTGCATGATAAATTAAGCTCTCACAGTCGGACAGGTTTAGGGACTGCTGGGGGTTCTCCTCTTTTTGTTGCACACAGACATGCTGCACAAACACTTCTCAAAAGTGTTATGCAACAACAGATACCACACAGACACACACACACACACACACACACAAAAACACAGACAGAAACAATCTTTTTTTGTTTCATCAAAAGAATCACATTAATATTGCTCACAAGGCAGGGCTGGGCAGTATATCAATATGATATATTGTGATATATGAATATCGTCTTAGATTTGGGAGATGGTAATATCACATACGTGTCGTACTTTCCTGGTTTTCCTGGTTTTCCAGCCATCATTGGCCATTTGAGGAACCGCAGTTTTTGTCACTTCCAAATTAGCATCATCTTTCAGCACCTTATTAAGGTTGTCGCTTGGTTGCATTCCAGTAAAGTGATGTAATTCTCTGAACTTACCAGACTGCTCTAGCCGCTCTATCAGTTGCCTTTTCCCTCTTCGTCATTATATCCACATTACTGATGCTTTTAAAAAAAATCAAAAACCTCCTTGTGGAAATATTTATCAAAAGCACCAATAGATAACCCTGTATAATATCGATACCAACATTTTTGGTCGTAAATATTGTGATATTTAATGTTTCCCATATTGCCCAGCCCTATCCCGAGGTACACACTCACACAGACACACCTATCCCAATTGGAGATTAAAATAACAACACCCACTGCCTGATTCACCTGCAGCACTGCAGCAGAAACTTTCCATCACCACAGTAATTATCCATCCATCACATACTGTCATGTTCATGGGTTAGTAGGCCAATGATGTGTCCAAATCAGAGCTCTTACTAGCTGACATCTCTCTGTCTACTCTGTTACTAACGCTGCAGTACGCAGACAGCCTTGTCTAAGCGAGGACACATCACGTTTGGCAGAATTGTCCGCGAAAACTGTCCCTGAACAGTGTGCAGCACCGAAGTGCCGCCTCATTTAGTCTTCAACCTTGAGTTGTTTTTGTTGTTGTTGATTTTAGCCTGAGAATATGGCATCTGCATGGTATTTCCACCAGTCCCCACAGTGTGAGGTAATCTCAATTAATCAGCTGACAGCTGATACACCTAAAAATGAATATGTTGTGTGCCAGGAGCAAAAGGTGTAAAGCAGATCAGTGGTGATTGATTTTCACAGATAATGAGAGAGAGAGAGAGAGAGAGAGAGAGAGAGAGAGAGAGAGAGAGATCAATGCATCAACAGGGGGTCGACATTGAGTCCTTTACACATGATAGTGAGCCAGTCAGTAATGTTAGAGATGCAGAGATTCACAGTATTTGACTAACATCTCCCAGAGTGAGTGTCAAAGCAATGCCTTAAAAAAATATCCTGTTCAAAGCAGGCCAGGGACAATTAATGATGCCGGTCATTGAAGGTGGTTTTATCATCGGCATTGTTGTTGCTTTTTTTCTTCTGTGTTTGCTTTGTGCATCCACTGGCTCCGCATTTCTGAGGCTTACTCCATCATACGCACTCTCTCAGATTTTCTCGCATTGCTGTCCTCCCTCTTATCTTTTCTCCCTCTGCTCTTGCTTTGCTGCTTTTGAGCTGGAGAAACACCCCCCCCCCCCCCCCCCCCCCCCCCAAAAAAAACCCACAAAAAACATGGCATATGAGGAAACAGAAGGAAAGATTCATCTCAGTAAATCACTTAGAATCTCAGAGAAAAATGGCACGTAGAACATACTCAATAAAATATGATCATGAGCTCCTGTTTCAAAAGCTCTGCACAAAACAGTGTGTCAGCAGAGCCTGAGAGAACCCTCTGTCTTAACACCAGCGGCCACCACATCAGAACAGCAGCACACTGGGAAGCATGGTGTGACCTTTTTTTGGGCTCCCTGTAAATGATGATGTATTGTAAGTCTCCACTGAATCAAGCAGAAGAGGGGGGAAATGCAGCTTAGATGTGTTACAGTGCCGAGGAGGGGAAAGAAAAAGACTCCTGCTAGATTTATGCAGTGAACATGGCGGGTCAGAGTGTTCTGCCCTCATGCTTTTATAAGCAGCATTTCACTTTATTACAAAACACAGATGGTAATTTGCAGCTTTAAATTCACCTTGGAGTCTAGACAGACGAATCAAAAACGGAGCAATGAGTGTGTTGTGAAGTGGTTTTCCAAATGACCTGGCTCTGGTTGTTAGTCGGGACTGCAGCTGTGGAGAGACAGACATTGACAGACAGAGGGCAGAAGTGCCCACCGTGAGCTGGTTGACCTATGGGAAATGAAAGTGAGGGGCAGGTTCTGCTGTTATTAATAACCTGTAGGTCAAAGCTGACAAGCATGTCAGTCCTGACCGCTACCTAACACTGGAAATATAATCGATAGGATAGAACAGATCACACTTCTTAATTTTAATGGCAAAGCTTCCTTGCAAAATCTATGATGAAGTTAGCTTTAATAATGCAGGAATTGGGTAGGACGAGATAATGCAGGACGAGAGAATGGGTAGGACAAGAGAATGGGTAGGATGAGAGAATGGGTAGGATGAGAGAATGGGTAGGATGAGAGAATGCATAGGACGAGAGAATGGGTAGGATGAGAGAATGCATAGGACGAGAGAATGCAGGATGAGAGAATGGGTAGGACAAGAGAATGGGTAGGATGAGAGAATGCATAGGACGAGAGAATGCAGGATGAGAGAATGGGTAGGACAAGAGAATGGGTAGGATGAGAGAATGCAGATCAAGAGAATGCGTAGGACGAGAGAATGGGTAGGACGAGAGAATGCGTAGGACGAGAGAATGGGTAGGACGAGAGAATGCAGGACGAGAGAATGCGTAGGACGAGAGAATGCAGGACGAGAGAATGCAGGACGAGAGAATGGGTAGGACGAGAGAATGCAGGACGAGAGAATGCGTAGGACGAGAGAATGGGTAGGACGAGAGAATGGAGGACGAGAGAATGGGTAGGACGAGAGAATGCAGGACGAGAGAATGGGTAGGACGAGAGAATGCAGGACGAGAGAATGCGTAGGATGAGAGAATGCAGGATGAGAGAATGGGTAGGATGAGAGAATGCAGGATGAGAGAATGAGTAGGATGAGAGAATGGGTAGGATGAGAGAATGCAGGACGAGAGAATGCGTAGGACGAGAGAATGGGTAGGACGAGAGAATGCAGGACGAGAGAATCCAAGGGAGGACAACACACTCATTGCTCTGTCCTACCCATTATAGGACGAGATAATGGGTAGGATGAGAGAATGCAGGATGATTATCTCGTCCTGCCCATTATTATTATTATTATTATTCTTTTTTTGTAAAAAAATAAAAAAAGAAGTATAAATGAATAGGTTGAAACTAAACAGTGGTTTAAAATTCTAGTTTTAGATTCAGTTTTTTCCGTAGGTTAACTTTGTTTTTGTAATTGAAATGTTAACTTTTTGAAAAGACATCTCTGCACACTGTGGACTCTGGAAAATTGTGTTTTTTTTTCCTTCTCTTTATTTTCATAATTTTAGCCATCGACAACAATGTGGTCACCAGCTTTACTCCAGTTGACAGTGATTCATAATGGAGCAGGCTTCCTCGCTTTAGTCCAATTATCTAACCCACTTATTGAGCATGAAAACAAAGCTGGTTGTTAAAACCGTCCCCCAAACTGTCAACTGTAAACATCTATTTGGTTTTCAAGAGCTACTCCAACTTTGATCCACCGTACTTTAGTTACCTGTGTGCGCAGTTTAACAATCCAGTGGATGATTATAATAGGACTTTTGGGTGCACTGACCGTTTTTTTTTATCAGTCTAGGTAAATGGTTTAGTGATTATGGTTACACTGGAGACTTATTTAACAGCTGCAGCATATATATATATCAACTCAGTTTTTCTTTCTTTAAACTGCATTCATGTCTTTTAAATTGGAAACTGGAACTTTCTGCTGTTGACCAGGAGGCAGCTCTTTTTAAAAGGCTGGCTAACACCCCCTCATATGGTCAGCAATAAGCCATATTGTACGGCTTTGTGTCTTTTTCATGTCAGCCAACAAATTGCTCTCCCGGTGTTAGTCACTCGCCCATACTGAAGTCATTCTGTTGTTGGTCTCAGCCAATCTGTGTCAAAGTTTATTTTCATCTGCCTTGAAGCAAAGCTGTGTTGTTCATTTACTGTCATTTGTGGTTGTGAATGTTTAAACCTTTTTAAAAAAATAGATTTTTTTATCATCCGACACATTATAAATCTCCATGGAAATTCATGCAATAATCCCTGCCGACTCCAGACCAGCCATAAAATCAGAGAAGCAATGATTACACTGTCAATTTGTCATCAGCGACAGATCCTCCAAAGCGTGTTTTGGCTTTGTTCAAAAACTCTTTCTTTAGGGGTCCAGGTCATGCACCTTTTACACTAAGCAGAACACACAACCTGACTTTAAAGTATTTGCACACTATATGTATGATATAAAAAGAGCTTTGTGAAGCTCATAACAGATGTTTTGCTTTCATTGCAATTTAATCTTGCGGTAGTTTTTGAGGTGGTAGTTGTATGTCTAAGTGTCCATTCATCATTCAGAAACATCTTCATCATACTTGTTATTATCACAAATGTCAACCGTCTTCAGTGTTGCAGCCTCCCCTGCTAATCATCTCAGAAACTCCCCGGTGAGAATAGAGGGACAGGAGCCGGACCTAATAGTGATTATGTCAATAAATTGAACAGCACACAAACAACACATTGATGTCATTACAAGTTTAGCTGACAGTTCATGTATCGGTGTATATATCAAATAACAGCAGGTTGCAGCAGCAGTAGTTTAAATAGACCTTTTTAACTGCACATTTTCAGAGTTGTCAAAGCAGGAAGAGCACATGTGTGAATAATAACACTAACGATGCCTCTGTTTAATTTAGCTTCTAAGTGAGCCGGCATGCATGGTAGCACGGCACGTGACTGTTATTCCCCCCATCGTTAATGTTATCACTTGCACCTGTGCTTCCCCCCCTATGTCATGTGAACATGTCTTCAGTGAAAATGGTCTGTTGAGTCCCATATGGGTGAAGCCTGAGGTGGGTGTTTTGTTTCATCTTGCAGTTGCAGCCGCTGGCCAGCGAATGCAGTTAGCTGTAACAGGAGCCCAAAGGAGCAGCTGTAGTATAGGGACTGATGCTTGGAGTCAAGCTTTAAAATAGACTTCTCTGCTGAGAGGTGGTTAGTGTCTCGGAGAGACCAGCTGGCCTCGTGTTCCTGCCTGAATCCATACTCTGGGACATTATCGATGACTCGGCTGGTGGCCATTGTTCCACTGTTAATTGTTTATTTTGATCCCCAGCTCAATAGAATTCAATCAAACCAAACATCTTAATTCCAAACATCTCAGTTTGTTTTGCTTTTCCTCTGAGCCGCTTTCATGACTGAGTTCCCCTGCAAGATACTGACTATGAAGCCTCTTGGCTATTGGACAGCAAATTGCTGTTCGCTCCAGAGGTGATAATTAAACCTGTTTTACAACTGACACGTACTATAAACTGGCATTCAACCTTGCATGACATCCAGAGTATTTGTGAAAGCCCTGGTTCACATGTTTCCGTTTGGTACAGCAGAATGATTTGCCTTCATCAGCAGACGTCAAACATCCATAATGTTTTAGTTTTTTTCATCATTCTTAATAACCCATACCAAGTTATTGCAAGAACCTCTTTAGTGATGCTTGGCTAGAGGTAATAACCATCTCTGCCCTCTTTCTTTTTCAGATTTTCCGCCGAGCAGACAAAAACGGTGAGTAAACACATTTTTTTTTTTGTTGATGAATAATTTGTGACAAAACATGCTTGTCGTTTCCCCACATTCTTCTACTTGTTATTATGCCTCAGATAATCTGGGCGGAGAAATAAAGGATTTGCATGAATGACTCATCAAGTAAAGCTCCTTTCCACCTCACGCACCAAAGAGTTTCTCCGCCCAATTAAAAATGATGCTAAGATGCTGGATTGTAGCCGTGACTGGAAGAATGTGTCACACAAATAAAGCACCTCTCTGTCAGCGTTGACACACATGACTGGGTCACAAATGAATATGAGTCATGTTAAAGCAGGATGAGCCAAGTTATCTTTTCAGCTGTGAATCACTAATAATATCAATTTATTTGCCAATGTAAATAAAACGCATCTTGTTGTAAATATACTTTGAGTAATTCTAACACCTTGGGAGACCCTACCAGGGGCTAGGTTTCAGGGGAGAGCCCAGACTAAGAGCGGTTCAAAACAACCCCTATGATAGTTAGCCCACGGACTACAGCCACCTCGCCCGGACCAGGGAAACCGGGGCACCCTCCCGGAGCCAGACCCAGGAGGGGAGCTCGTAGGCGAGCGTCTGGTGGCCGGGCCTTTGCCCATAGGGCCCGGTCGGGCTCAGCCCGAATAAACACCATGGAGCAGCCACCCTGTGGACCCACCACCCGCAGGGACAAGCATCGGGGTCGGGTGCTATGCAGACCGGGCGGCGGGTTGTGCGGGAGGCCCGGGCATGCCGATCGCCGGCGGCATAGACTAGCTCTAGGGACGTGGAACGTCACCTCGCTAGCGGGGAAAGAGCCGGAGCTGGTGCAGGAGGTGGAGCGATACCAGCTAGAAATAGTTGGACTCACCTCCACACACAGCGTTGGCTCTGGAACCAAGCTCCTGGTGAGGGGTTGGACTTTGTCCTTTTCCGGAGTTGCCCAGGGTGAGAGGCGCCGGGCGGGAGTGGCGATACTCACGAGCCCCCGGCTGAGTGCCGCTGTGTTGGAGTTCTCCCCGGAGAGCGAGAGGGTCGCCTCCATGCACCTACGGGTTGCGGGGAGCAAGGCTCTGACTGTGGTTTGTGCTTATGCACCAAACAGCAGTTCAGAGTATCCGGCCTTCTTGGAGTCGGTGGGAGGGGTCCTGGAAAGGGCGCCGCCTACCGACTCCATAGTTCTCCTGGGGGACTTCAACGCTCACGTGGGCGATGACGGAGAAACCTGGCGGGGGGTGATTGGGAGGAACGGCTTGCCCGATCTGAACCCGAATGGTGTTTCGTTATTGGACTTCTGTGCTTGCCACGGTTTGGCCATAACGAACACTATGTTCGAACATAAGGTGGCTCATAAGTGTACCTGGTACCAGAACACCTTAGGCCGGAGATCAATGATCGACTTTGTAATCGTATCATTTGATTTGCGGCCGTATGTCTTGGACACTCGGGTGAAGAGAGGAGCAGAGCTGTCAACTGATCACCACCTGGTGGTGAGTTGGATCAGATGGCAGGTGAACCGGTTGGAAAGACCCGGCAAACCCAAACGTGTAGTGAGGGTGAACTGGGAACGTCTGGCGGAGGACCCTGTCTGGGAGGTCTTTAACTCCCACCTCCGGAAGAACTTCTCACACATCCCGAGGGAGGTTGGGGACACGGAATCCGAGTGGACCATGTTCAAAGCCTCTATTGTGGACGCGGCCGCTAGGAGCTGTGGCCGGAAGGTCATCGGTGCCTGTCGTGGCGGCAACCCGAGAACCCGGTGGTGGACACCGGAGGTGAGGGAAGCCATCAAGCTGAAGAAGGAGACCTTCAAGGCCTGGTTGGCCCAGGGGTCTCCTGAAGCAGCTGACAGGTACCGGCAGGCCAGAAGGGCTGCAGCTGCGGTGGTCGCGAATGCTAAAACTCGGGCATGGGAGGAGTTCGGGGAGGCCATGGAGAAGGACTTTCGGTTGGCCTCAAGGAGGTTCTGGCAAACCATCCGACGGCTCAGGAAGGGAAAGCAGGGCTTACCCCAGGCTGTTCTCAGCAGGGGGGGGAACTGCTAACCCGGACGGAGGACATCGTCGGGCGGTGGAAAGAGCACTTTGAGGAACTCCTAAACCCGACCAACATGTCCTCTGCAGAGGAGGCAGCGCCTGAGGACCTAGGGGGAGGCTCACCCATATCCCTGGCAGAGGTCGCAGAGGTAGTTAAAAAGCTCCTTGGTGGCAAGGCGCCGGGGGTGGATGAGATCCGCCCTGAGATGCTGAAGGCGCTGGACATAGTTGGGCTGTCCTGGCTGACACGCCTCTTCAATGTCGCATGGGGGTCGGGATCAGTGCCCATGGAATGGCAGACCGGGGTGGTGGTTCCCATCTTCAAAAAGGGGGACCGGAGAGTGTGCTCGAATTACCGGGGTATCACACTACTCAGCCTCCCGGGGAAGGCTTATGCCAGGGTGCTGGAAAGGAGGCTCCGACCGCTTGTCGAACCTCAGATTCAAGAGGAGCAGTGCGGATGCCGTCCCGGCCGTGGAACAGTGGACCAGCTCTTTACCCTCGCAAGACTACTGGAGGGGTTCTGGGAGTTTGCCCAACCAGTCTACATGTGCTTTGTGGACTTGGAGAAGGCTTTCGACCGGGTCCCTCGGGGGGTCTTGTGGGGGGTGCTGCGGGAGTATGGGGTGCAGGACCCGTTACAACGGGCGATCCGGTCTCTGTACGACTGCAGTAGGATCTGTGTCCGCATTCTCGGCAATAAGTCAGACACGTTCCCGGTGGGTGTTGGCCTCCGCCAGGGCTGCCCTTTGTCACCGGTCCTGTTCGTGATTTTCATGGACAGGATATCTAGGCACAGCCTGGGGGCGGAGAACGTCAGTCTCGGGGGTCTCGGGATCGCTTCTCTGCTATTTGCAGATGATGTGGTCCTGTTAGCCTCCTCGGATCGTGACCTCCAGCATTCACTGGGGCGGTTTGCAGCCGAGTGTGAAGCGGCGGGGATGAGAGTTAGCACCTCCAAATCTGAGGCCATGGTTCTCTGCCGGAAACCGGTGGATTGCTCCCTCCAGGTGGGGACGGAGTGCCTACCTCAAGCGAAGGAGTTCAATTATCTCCGGGTTTTGTTCACGAGTGAGGGTAAGATGGAGCGGGAGATCGACAGACGGATCGGTGCAGCTGCAGCAGTAAAGCAGGCGCTGCACCGGACCGTCTTGGTGAAGAGGGAGCTGAGCCGGAAGGCAAAGCTCTCAATTTACCACTCGGTCTACGTTCCTACCCTCACCTATGGTCACGAACTCTGGGTCGTGACCGAAAGGACAAGGTCGCGGCTACAGGCGGCCGAAATGAGTTTCCTCCGTAGGGTGGCCGGGCTCAGCCTTAGAGATAGGGTAAGGAGCTCGGTCATCAGGAGAGAGCTTGGAGTAGAGCCGCTACTCCTTCGCGTCGAAAGGAGTCAGCTGAGGTGGTTCGGGCATCTAATTAGGATGCCTCCTGGACGCCTCCCACTGGAGGTTTTCCAGGCACGTCCAACTGGGAAGAGACCCCGGGGAAGACCCAGAACACGCTGGAGAGATTACATCTCCCAGCCGGCCTGGGAACGCCTCGGGATCCCCCAGAATGAGCTGGAACATGTTGCCGGTGAGAGGGAGGTCTGGGTCAGCCTGCTTGACCTGCTGCCACCGCGACCCGACCCCGGATAAGCGGTGGAAAATGGATGGATGGATGGATAATTCTAACACATTTTCCTTAAATTCATGCTTATGTTTAGTACCTTAAAGCAGGTTAGTGGGAGGATTGGCATTTATGGACCGTGCAATTTTTGGTTGTCAGATGAAAACAGGGTAATTATTGAAAACGAAAACTGAAACAAAACCGAAAATAAGCCATAAAAAGTATTGTTAGCAATCTGAAACGAAATAAAAACTATTAAAAAAACGAAAATTAAACTGAAATGATATTGCCTGGTTACAAAACTAATAATAATTAAAAAAACTACTGTAAAACTAATCATCAATATATGAAAACTAAATACAACTAAACTTAAATGACACTGAAAATAAAAAGTAATAGAAAATTCTAAACAATTACACCCTTTTCCTTTTCACATGCCCATTCTCTACATGTCCCACAGCAATCACGGTCATCAGGTGATTCAGGCCACCTGTGTCTAGTGAGGCAGCGGGTGGAGCTATCAATTAGTTTACTTTATTTCTAAAGTTAATCACAAAGACATAAAATGAAATACGTTTTCCCTAACCAGGGTTATGTGTTGGTGCAGTGTGTATTAACCTCTGTGATGTTTGCTGTTAGGATCAGGTTTCAGTGGGATTTTGTTTTACCTCCTCACATGCAGGGCTTCAGTAATAGGGTGGGGCCAGGAGGGGGATATAAAGCCACTTAGGCATAAACTGTGGGAGAGGTGTTTTAGTTGGCAGCTTGCTGCTTTACTTCAGTTTTATTTTCACTCTATTTGCTCTTTGTTAATTTCCCTGGGACTGTTGTTCTTCTCCTCTGTTTCATTGTGATGTTTGGTTTATAAAACCACCACCTTTTTTGGAGGACTGCTGCCTTCTTCAATTCACCATCTTGTTTTCTACTCGCCTCCAGTTCCACAGCCACACTTAAATCCCTTTTCTATTTATACTTACCAGCAATGCTACAAGTGCTACAGTTTTGAATACCAAAATACTAAAGTATTTAGACTTTTCAATTAACTAAAATAATCAATACCACAATGTAGAAATACTCTTCTACGACTGAAAGTCCTGCATTCAAAATCTTATTTAGTAAAAGTATTAGCATCAAAATATAATCAAAATAAATCTGAATCAGCAAAGTAAGTAAATGGCCTGATACATGTAGTACAGTAAAAACTACATTACTGGCTTCCAGAATGTAGTGGAGTAGAAGTATAAAGTAGCATACAATGAAAATACTTATGGACAGTATTTGAGTAAATGTAGCTGCATTCCACCACCGCCTAAATGCACTGAAAGTCATGTCCATTTTAGAGTTTTTTGCGAACAAAGAGTCTCTGACTGTGTCAGAAATTTAGGACCTAAATTCTAACCATGTGACTTCTGTTATCATTTTGTCTACAAACCAATCAATCAGAATATGGCATAAAATGACACAGAATACACTGGTAAACTCCAACATTATATGCATCCACATATATATATTATATATATATATATATATATATATAATCGGTGCCATTTTTTGTGATACAATGTCCAGGCAATACAGGCATGAATTGAAATATCTTTGTAAAATGACTTTTGTTGAAGGAGCCTTAAGGGTACTGCAGGTTTGTTAGTTTTGGTGATCAAACCGTAGAAGCATCACAAGGGATCAAAGGGAGTATGTTGAAGTTACAATTTGTCTCAATACCCCCTGGATCCTCTTACACTGCGATGTATCATCAGTCTACTCTACGATGTAAAAATCATTCTGGGAATGTGAATTAATTGCTTTTTTTGTACCCACCTTTCCTCAAGCTGTCTCGTTTTATTTTACTTGGCTCATTGTCTTGCCTTTGCAGATTTAAACAAGTCCCATGAAATGAGACTGAACTTCATTATGCGGTGTGGGCTGTTCTGATTGAAGAGCCAGTACTCTTTGAGTGTGTGTTTGTTGGTCATTGGCACAAAATGATCCCATGTTGAACTCATGCGTAGACTGTGCTGCAGACTTTTGTTAAAGTTCATTGAATTTAGAATCATACCAAGGCGTCACACACACCTAAACCCCTCCCTTAGCTGCCAGTAGCTCCTTACAGGATGCTGATTGGTCCGGATCACTGTGTCTCCATACCCGACACAATCGAATCCACTGTCAGAATTTTTATTGGAATGAGCTCAGTTCAGACGTCATCACTGCACCAGTCGTGGAGAAAGGATGGTGGGAGGAGGAGGAGGAGGAGCGTTAATATGAAAGGAAAACACAAAGAAGATCTATGCTGCGCTACATTCACTGCTTTTCATCTTTTAGGCAATGAACACCACTGAGATTATAGACTAAGTAATGTGATATTATTAACAAAATAAAGATAAGGTCCATAGCACCACAATGTGTCATCAGGATTTACAAAGCCATTAAACTTTATTGTGATAATTTGTCAGTGTTGATTTAAGAGGTTGTTCCACTGACATCAAGTGGCCAAATCAAATTAATTATTACCAGCATAAAACTACATTCTTCACCAACCAATCCAGATTGATTTTTGTACTAATCTGGTAATAGAGTTGAAAGCTGTGGAAGAAGCTAGTGAGCGGACATTGAGTAAGATAAGAGCCGATTGTAAAGAACTGCGAAGAATTCAATTAAACCCAGTTCATGTTCATCGCCGTTTTGTGGTCCAAACGTATGCTTTTAATGGTTTCAGACCGAATATTAGGATAATGAGCCACCCTACATAACCGTCACAACCTAATTGGCAAAATGGTCACAGATCAGCAATCCTGTTTGAAATTGTTATGCAGATTTAAAGTTTAGTTTTAAAAAGCAGGTCAATACAAAAATAAACTTCAAATTTAGTGGGGAAATGATATTCTTTATCCTGATATTCATATTTCCCAGAACACACTTTCCAGTGTGATAGCTGAAGAGATCATGTCCTCTGTTTCTCCTCAGCTTTTAATGAAGCTCGCTTCTCGCCTGACAGCAGCTCCAACGTGGAGGAAAAGACCAGCGAGCTTCAGACCATTAGTGAGGTGGAGAATCGAGAAGCATGTATGATATGCGATCTAAAAGCAGCGTCAAGGCTTAAATTGGGATATGGCTATGCAAAGGCAGCTTATATCACAGATGTCCTCACAGATGGCCTGGTGGAACACATCTTAAGTAGAGCGTCAGTAATAAGAATACCAGAATCTGCAATGGTCTGGGTCTACAGTAGTAGAAAGAAACAAGACCCAACTCTCTGAGCAATGCTAGTTGCTTTTGAAGCTGTGATGCATTTATGGGAATTTATAAACCACTTAGGAGAGGCAGCAACGAGACTAACCTTTGGAGAGATAAGAGCGCGGCCTACTTTGTGCCCTACTTTACAGGACTTCCTCACTTACTCATTTGGTTCGTGTTTACTCTGGTCTTGTGAGCACTTTGTTGAGAGTATTTACTTTTTTTTAAAGGAGAAAAGGCCACATAAGAGCCGTCTGTGTCCTGCTGTGTTGCAGAATAAGCACATTACACCAGCCTAAGTCTGTCCTTGGAAACATTTTTCTCACCTTGAAATTCTTCAGTAATTTTTTTTTCTGACTGAGTATTAAACAGCAATTTATGCACATTGCTTTTGGCTTAAGTATGATTTATAGCTACTTTTTATTTTGCTGTATTAATAGAATTGCCTGTGAAGCAATTTGTTGTATGAAGCTTTGACTACTTAGATTTTGGTTCCATTTAAAGGAGGATGTCACACAGTTGGAAGATGCCTTTCTTGCTGTGCACATGTTCTCTTCCACATCTGTGCTCTACGTACTGGCGGTTTGTTGTTTCTTAGATGAAACAACTGCTCAGTGATAAATGGTTATGGTTGGGTTTTAAGTCTCATTTTTCTTTACTGCTTTGGATTCTACCCTGTCGTCAAGGTGTGGTGTTTGAATTATTTCTTGATCCTATGAATCACTAAACATGCAAAATGATTTATTCTTTAGCCTTTGAGCTTTTCTGTTTGTTTTTTTTAGCATTTTCTATTTAAAAAAAAAAATCAGCGCTTGATAACATGAAAAATTAACAGCAGATAAAACAAATTGTTTTAGGTCTAATTTTCAACAAACAAGACATTCAAAGGTATTTTGTTTGTTCAATTAGCTCCTGTTTCCTTTCAAACCAGGTCAATGACATTTGCTGATGCAGAGATATGATTCATTTGCCAACTATGATTGAGTTATTTACAAGGAAACTTACTTTATTCCCTGAAAATGGTCCAGGAATAGCTTCACATGAACTGGGAACATGACGGGAGCAATGCTTCAAAGGTTATGTTCATAATATACACAATGTGTATATTAGGAGTGTTATTGGAAACTGTGATCTACTTAGGGAACCCATGTGTGTTCCTTTTTGTTGGGCCATGCATGAATGATTCATCAATCTCGAGGCATCAGCTGGCATTTGGGTTGGGAATCTGTTTAGTAACTGATTACTGTGGCTGCTCTGATAGGACTGTCGCAGGATGAATAAATGTAGCGATACGTTTGAGACAAATACAGTTTAAAATGCAACGCTACATGACATTTTCTGATTGTATGCAAGCTGTGAGGGAGAGAAAGAGAGCTTATGAATTGTTTCATTTTGCCAGGTTGTGCTTCAAGAAATGTTTAAGTATATTAAAATATCAATTCTAGAAATCCCCCTTGACTCTTTCTGCTTATCAAGTGACCTCATATGGGGCCCAGACCCCAAAACATGAGAAACTATTCTGTGAAAGACAACAAATCTGTGCAGAACAGTACACCCAATACAGGCCTGGTGATAAATAATACAGCTGCTTAAAGTATCATAAATGATAAACATCACTTCAGAATGATGCTTGACTGAACAAGGATGTTCCATTTGGCAAATAAGCGCTGCATCAATTCCTTCATCCTCCCATCCTCCCTTTTGTCATCAAAAGAGATGTGTGTGTGTGTGTGTGTGATTGAAGTGAGGATGCACACACTGGGATTGAGAGGAGGCCAACAGGTATGAGTCTTGATGTAGCAAACACATAATCCCCTCATCTGACCGTGGATCTTCAAGTTTCTGAAGCTTTTAATGCCATCCACCTCTCACCATCATCCCTGGAGGATCTGGGTGAGATTAAAAGCAGGATTGCTGTTTGACATTTAAAGGACCAGCGTGTCGGATTCAGAGGCGTCTTGCGGTGAAGTCGCAGATTGCAACCAACTGAATACCCCTTTGCTGGAAGGGACAAACAAACCCGGGACTTTTACTCAGGGGACCTGCGTTGGTGTCCAGTGCGAAACCAAAAAAAGGGACTTTTACTGACTACGTTATGTCATGTGACGCTATAGGTCACTGAGTCACATGATGTTAAGTCTGAAGTTTAGGTTACGTTACAAGCGCACTTATTTTTTTCTAACTTAAGTGGTTGCGTTGCCTAAACCCAACCGCCACCATTTCACAACGTTAACCACGTGCAAACCCGCAGCGTTGAATACTGTGCAAAAAGGCTTCCCCTGGTGACAAGGCCCCTTAGAGTGACAAGTATAGGGATCATAGAACTTTCTAATAATAGAGGAAGTAAGAAACATAGATGCCCAGGGCAGGCTTGTGTATTTGTTGCGGCCATCCCCCTGTCATGAGGAAGACATTTGACTCAGAACTGTCAAAGTGAATATCGAAGAGACTGCTGGTAGTCATCAGTCATCCATCAAACTGATTATCAAGAATGTCACTTCTGAGCATAACTGCTGCCTTGGCACCCCAAATTTAGGAATCCTTCCAAATACAACACTCTGAGAAATACAAATATGTGGAGGGGTTTTTAGTCTCAGATCCACAAACTAACTACAGATGGCATCAAAATTAAACTGCATCAACTAAGTATAAAAGGCATAAAAAAGTATGATGTTATTGCATGAATATAACTTTCCCAAAGAATCTTGATATAAAATATACTGACAGGATGCGTTAGAGCCATTTATATAATGGATGAATTAATTTAGTTTTATTTGCTTACCGTGGTTATAGTGCATAATATTGCTTTTTGGGTTTTGCTGCCATTTCAGTAAACGATTGACGCAAAGAACATGGACTAAAGAGTTTCAGCACGTGTTAACCATATACTCGTACTCCCAGGCTTAAGTGGGCATTTTCAAGAAAAATATGGAGCCACACTAACAGGATTGCCTTCAACTTAAGAATGAACATAATGTTCTCCTTGTGCCCCAGGACAGTTCAGTCTGTTCCCAGCATGCACAAAAGAAATGAGCCGTCATGGCTCTAGAATACAAATCATTCGCTGTGAACTTTATAGTCTGTGAACACATTTTTATATTTGTTATTTTAAAGGACGGGCAATTAGTAGTAACTATTAAATGCTCCACATTATTGTACAATTGTTGTGCAATTATCTATGTTTATTGCATCCGTTCCTGTCAAATAAACAATAAATGAAAGTAGAAAAGACGATCTGAAAAAGAGAGAAAATATGCCAAAGTGCCAGCACTCTACATATTCAGAGGTCGGAGGTGATGATGAGCGGCATCTCAGAGGCTCCAGCTGAACAGATGGTCTTCAAGCTTGCCCTTCAATTTTCAGCTCTGCTGAGTCAGCCAACTGCCGCTCCATGGCATGTTAAACTGCTCTCATTTTACCTCGTCTTTGTGTAGACAGGGTCATTATTTGGGTAGATTGCTCAAGTCAACAGTGAAGTGTGATGCCAACAGTCGTCCTGCACTCAGAGGGCAGAACACGAGCGGTGATGGTTCCTTAATGGGTGCAGCAATGACATGGCTGGAGGACTTTTTTCTGTCTTAGAGACAGCTATTGAGACCCTCTGTGTGTCTGATTCAGTACAGTCCTACTTATTTGTCTGTGTGTCATCTTGACTCCACTTTATCACTCTGAGCATTCACGCATTGACTGACTGAGTGTCCAACTCCCTACCTCTGATTGCTCGAGTGTCTGTCGTGGCTCAGGAAATATCCACAGACTCCAATCTATCGGTTGCTGTGGACTCTCTTATGAGGACTGAAACATCTAGCAGCTTCTCTCTGCCAGACTAACTGCTGACTGATATATAAGCTTTGCCAGTAGACAGACTGATAAAGTCGGAGGCTCGCAAAGGAACACTTCTTCACAGACGACAACCGAGCTATTCATCTTCTGCTGCTGATTTTTCTGTGCCTTGTCTGTCACAACAAGCTGTGCTCACAGCTAACTAGTTTGAATAGAGGGAGAAAAAAAACCAATCTGCTGACAATATGTGGCCTCTTCCATTTTAAAGTTATAGTTTGTGGAATATTTCTGCACAGTTGTTGTTGTAATACAATTTCAGTGATACGGGATGTCATTATCTTATACATCCAACATAATAAAATAAGAATGAATTTTTGAATTTTGTACTTTGAATGTTGATGGGTTAATTGTTATAACCAAGACATAAATGTCGAACTCGCTCTGGTTCCAGCGCCTCGATATGGGATAATTTACTGGTTTTGGGTCTTTTTATGTGATTGTAAATTGAAAACATGATTCCCATGAGAATTTTTTTTAAAGATCAAGGGCTGATTATTAGGACTTTACGATCTAGAGGCCACACACTTATGTTACACCCTTATAATTAGTATTATTTCTAGTAATTTCTGTACTGATGTAGGCCTGTTCTTGTGTTGTACTCCGTGTTTCAGATGATGGCAAGCTGTCATTTGAGGAGTTCAATACTTACTTTGCGGATGGAATCCTGACTACCGAGGAGCTGCAGGAGCTTTTCTTCTCCATAGATGGCCGACAAAATAAGTGAGTTTTTGTTATTCAAAATGAGCTCTGATTTCAATGCCTCATGGTGAAAAATGACTAATAGTTGTTTTGTGCTTTTATTTCTACAAGTGCTATATTAAATGTGTGCCTTTCACAGTTAGAAAGAAGCAGAAAAAAAGACTGAACAGCAAGTGTCTGAGGCTCAAAGCCACAGTTAATGTGTTCCTTTCAAGTCATCAGTTACAGGCTGAATGTCTCACAGCTGGAGGGAGTCTTCAGTAAAAAATGAGCCCTGCAGCCAAACTCAAGCAGGCTGAATGAATGTTTACCCCCTTCCTTTGGACATAAAATACTGTGGACTGTACCAGCCACTTTAAAACCTACTCGCCTGCAATTGCAATCAGAGAAATGCGCCCAAGGGTTGCTGCTGAAATCACTGGTCTGCAGAGAATGTTTAACTCACTGCAGCCACAGAGGAAAAGACCATTTCTCTCCTGTCGTGGTATAAGTGATGCTTGCTATCCTTTCTTTAAAGTCAGTTCTTCTGTCATCTTTGGGAGATTCAAGATTTGTATTCATTTGCAACCTTTTTTTTCTTCATCATATGCTTCTTTATATGGCCCAATGCTGAAAGACTAAGCCAGACTTTGTAACTGTCAAATCCTTTGTGTGTCAGCTCAGGTGAAATAATAAATTCACTGTGATTGTCAAGTCTCTGTGTTGGTCTCACAGGATGGCACTTGCCAGCATAAACAAACCCACGCACCAGCACATTGAGATGCATCGATTAGCTTACTTTGTATGTTTTTCTTTTGTACGCCTAACCAATTAGAGTGAGGATAGTGTCTGGCTACAATAACAACTCTGCTTTTAATGCTTTTAATGTTTTGTTGTGGCGCCAGTTCTTCCATCACTGTGTGATAAATCGCTTTTGGACATGCTGTTACGCTGGGACCGATGGGACACACCGGCCCTCGGACCTCTGTGACCACGCTCCAAGCTTTGAGGCAATTGGCATGAACAGAGCTCTGATGCCTAATTAAAGGACATTCTTGTGCTGAATACCTGTACTTTTAATTATATAATATCACTTCTGAGACAAAAAAAAGTCATATAGCACAGACAATATACCCCTCTCCATTGAAAATATATTGTCTGTGCTCATTGTAATGATAGCCTGCAACAGAGATGTGTGGACACTCATTACTGTCAAAATGGAAATTTACAACCGAAAAAAAAAACAAGCATTTGCTGTGTGAGCTTTCTAATAACACAAGCCGTTGCACTGCTTCACTTATCGTCTGCATCTGATAGGGAAAATAACCCGTACATGTAGACATGGTAGACAAAGACATGGTAGACAAAGGATGTGTCGATCTCAATGTTTTTATGACAGTGGAGTGAGTTCAAAAGAAGATGCAATTTGTTGATATATGGCTTTCGCGTTTTCAGAAAAAGTTAAATTTTTTGTTTTTATATAATGGAGAAAAATCTCTAGGCCACAGACACCAAGTTCAAAATACTGCAAATATATAAATAGGATAATACTTTCATCAATGGCAATAGATAGTGACTTAACAGATATTTATTTCAATACAAATCTTCGAGATTGCTTTAACATGCAGTCTTTCTATCAAGAACACATATTCTAAGCTGTTCATATTACACACTTTTCTGTGTCCTTCTTGGGCTAATATTGTAACATTCACACAGTTTGGAGCCACACAGTTTATCTAGCAGACTTTGAATTTCCCTAATTCATTTTCTCAATACCTTTATCTCCTCTTGTGTTACAGCAATCTGGATACTGACAAGCTATCAGGTTGGTGGGAAGTGCTTTGTCTGATTAATAAGTTGTCGTTGTACTTTAATTTCTGTAAAACTGCTCTCTTTAAAATTCGCCAATATCAGTGATTTTTGTCTTATTGCGGGTCCATATGAGCATGGAAAAACTTTAAAGCAATACTTTCACATTTTGGGAAATGCGCTTATTAAAAGCTTTCTTGCGAAGAGCTTGATGAGAAGATCGACTGTAGAATGTTAGATTAGCTTAGCATAAATACTGGAAACAGATGGGGACGGCTCAACAGTGCAATGCGTTGTTCTCACACTTGACTTTTGCGCGAATTAAACAAATGAGACACCCATCCATCCATCCATCCATCCATCCATCCATCCATCCACTATCCGGAACCGCTTATCCTTTTCACGGTCGCTGAAGCCGTTCCCAGCTGAAATTGGGCGAAGGCAGCTTACACCCTGGACAGGTCCCAGACTAACGCAGGGCCAAATGAGACATGACGTGTATTTGTAAGTTTTAGAGTCGGGTTACACTATCGTCGAAAGCTGATCAGAATGGCCACACTCAAAGGACGACATAAGCCATCAATAGAGATATGGGAGATATCGGAAAGGTGTCAGGAGGGGAGGTTTCCGAAGCTTGAAGCGTGAAAACTAAAGGTAAACATTAACCTTTCGGTCACACGAGTCGCTAGTCACATGATTCACGTAAGTGGTTTGTCACGTAACTCAAAGTCACGTAAATTGTAAGTCAGTCAAGTTAACGTCAATCGCACTCTTTCCAAACCAAACTTAGTGGTTTTGTTGCCTAACCTAACTTCTGAAAACAGGAGTTAATTTTGGGAAGACAGTCACGTCACAAGCATATGCTGACGGCAGAGGGGTACGTAGAGCATAATAGTTTGAAGCTTATAGGGCCACTGACCAAGCTGCGGTATTTGATGCATTGGGGTGAGAATGTGTTGCACAGACACAAGAGTGGTATCACTTGTCTCATTCAACTCCTCTCTTCTTCTCTGCTTTTAGATATTTCGGGAGTTGAAAAAGTACTATAATATACTGCAACCAACAACACCACCACCACCACCAGCCACAGCTCTGATTTTAATCCGTTAATCTGAAGAAAAAAGAAATGGCACAGATCTATTGACCTATTTTTTAGCAACTTAAAAATGCATGTGAGTGTCAGATGGCCTGAATGAAGCGAAGAAATGGGGCAGAGACCCGTTAATACCAATAGTACCGAGAATAAAACCTCTGCATAATTTATTGAATGGAAATGGCATCTTTTCCATCTGACGTCAATAGAAGTTGACTGTTTTCCATGACGGAATCTTCCGCTTGTCTCATATTTAGTCCACTAGTCGTGGCGTGGTCTTCTTCTTTTGACCGAGTGATTCTAAGAGGAGTTAAATTCAGGTGGATAGCTTCATTGAATCTGAGTGAGAGCAGTGTAAAAGGTGCTGCTGATCCATTAACCTTGGATATGTGTGTCATATTGAGTGCACTCTTTGGTTGTGGTAAAATTAGGTTTTTAATTAAGAACTATCTAAGATCTAAGTCGTTCTCTGCTTTCCTGGTTTGGTTTTAAGCACTTTCACCACACAGTTACTTTGATTATTTAAATAAATATTAATAATAATGACATGTGGAGGAGTTTCTTTATCAGTTGTTTATTTTTGGTATCAAATGAATCCTTAAAGCTCCTCTCACCAACTGTACGTGGCCGAGCTACTGTCATAACACTCGATGATTAATATGATGGTTAATCAAACACAGTATCCACTTCATGGGGAGCATTGAGAGTTAATGACACATAGGCATGTGAACATCAAATACTTCCAACTCAACTTGTTAATTAAACTAAAGATGGCTATTTTTACCCATGTCTACGACAGCCTCGCTGCCTTTGTCATGGCCTTCTTTTAATTGGAATCCGTCATGGCAACATATAAGAGTTTGTCTCCAAACTGTCATGACTGTTCTGACATTACAATGACACTGACAGCTTGTTTTCTGTCTCCTATTAGAGTATTTCTCTGAGCACCTGGGGGAGTATCTCAATGTACTTTCATCTCTGGAGAGCCTGAATGTTGCCATTTTGAAGGCAATGGATAAAACTAAAGAGGTAAGTTTTTTTTTTTTAGTTTTATAGGAATTTGCTTAAAATCAAGCTTCTGTAGTACAAAAGCACACATGCACAAAGTCGGGGGTCTCTGTTACAAATATGCTTAGTTTTGTGCTGAGAGGAAACACTGACGCGCACAGATGGAGCCAATGCTGCGCCAAGTTTCCCAAAAGTGATGAGTTAACAAAAGAGGAATAAAAAACACTTCAGTCACACACACTTCCATTACATTACCAGTATATTATGCTTGATTTTACAGGAATAGTCCAACATTGTGGGAAATATGCAAATTCAGTTTCTTGCCGAGAGTTACAGGAGATTCCACAGCTGGCCTCGCTCTGTCCAATGGTAAAGAAATCTGCCTATCTATTACCTATCTTGTTCCTTTACATACGAGACATAACGTGTTATTAAGTAGCTGCTGTCTCCCACTGTTTGCAGATGTTGTGCTAAGCTAAGCTAACAGTCTGTTGGTGGTAGTCTCTGCTGTACAGTTAAGAGAGTGGTATCAATCTTCTTATCTAACTCTCGGCGAGAAGGTAAATAGGCATATTTCCCAAAATGTAGGACTATTCCTACAAGAGTCATTGGATAAGTCTTAGTAGGATAAAGATAAAGAACGTGTGTCACAGTTGGTCCAAAAAGTGAGGTATTCTTTGAAATGTTATCTCTCAGATTTTTGCTAATGTTGGTTTGCTGATAGTGTTGGAGAGACTTGCCAGCTCTGGATTTTGACATTATATGAATTTGAATCATGTTGCTACTGGAGAAAACTATTCAATTGATATTCCAGTGTGGTTAAAACTCTAAAGAAGCCTAATATCTTGCTTCCCAGTAAATACATCATTTAGTTTTTAAATTGCCTGGGGGCTTTTTTTAAGGTAACAGCTTTGAATCAAGGATTTCAATCGTAATACCACAGGAAACAAAGCAATGCTTGTTAAACGAGAAGAGGAGAGGAGATGAGTGCTGAATAATTATGCATCCCCTCTTAATTAGATCACCTTGTTCCTCTGTTCTGGCTCTTTTTTAAAGCTGTCAGTTTGGGGAAATCCATAGAGCATTCTGCAAACGCTAGTTAGCAGCTGTGCTCTGGATCATAATCACATGATGCATTTTCAGTTGAGGCTGCTCATTATAAGTTTGAACAAAGAGCTAATGCAATGTTACTTCATCAGCACATTGCTTGAATAAGACTCCTTTTAGAGTGCGTAATCACGTTTGTGTTTGGGGAATCGAGGGAATTCCACCTTGGAATTTGGATGTGTGGTAATAATTAATGCGTTCAGATAAATAATTAGTCCATTTAATTGCAGCTGTTACACATTTCACAAGTAGGTCTACCTGTTGTTGTTTTGGAGAAGCTACCAAATTCTCTCTCTCTCCCCCCCCCCATCTCTGTGGTCTGTCTTGTCTCTGACATGCTTTTACATTCTTGTTGCTTCTGTTTGAGCATCATGTGCTTTAACCTCTCCTTCTGTGTGTCTCTCAGGAGTACCAGGGTTCCAGTGTGTTGGGCCAGTTTGTCACCAGGTTCATGCTAAGAGAGACGTCCAGCCAGCTACAGTCCCTACAGAGGTCCCTGCAGTGTGCCATGGAGGCTGTGGAAGAGCAGAGCAGCCCTGCCCCGTCAGTACTGCAATATGACACGTCTGTACTGTGCGTTACATATACAGATTACACGATATTATCTATACTACACTATGGTCTTCAACGATACTCACCCTAATGAAGGCCTTAATAAAGAGGATTGACATAAAGAAGATTTTTCAAGTTAGCTGACAAGATTCTGATTGGCTATCAGGTCTCTAGGTTACAATAATGAACCAAGACAAAATAAGACCTGTGTGTACATTCAATGCCAAAGCAGGAAGTAATGTGATGTTAATTGTGTTTTCCTGTAACCATGAAGGTGCTTCAACTTCAACAAACCTCAACAAAAGACCACGTCCGTTCTCGTAAACCCAAATTTTACTTTATAATACCCATTGGGGATTAAGTAGACCAGAAAACATCTGAGTGTGGCAACTACACAATAAAACCTCTTGTTTTTTTATTGTCATTTATTTAACAAGAAAGGTCCTATTGAGATTCAATATCCCTTCTGCCAGGGAATCCTGCTCAAGATGGGCAGCAAGAAAAAGGTTTTATGTTGGATGACATACCAAAACACAACAAGAAAAACAACTCAGGAATCGGAGGCTAAAATACATTGTTTCTTAAAATATTTCTAAACATGAAAAGAGAGGGTAAAGATTTACCCAGCTCTGTTTGAATGATTGGGATGGCGAGGAGAATTTTCTTTTTGTTCCCTAATGTTGTGGCACCTGGAGTAATGTGTTTTAAAACAGGATATATATTCAAGTATCATTTTTCGTTGTTTTCCATGAAGTATAAAAATAAAAACATGAGGAAATGGCACTCTACATACGGCATGTAACACTGTAAGCAGTAGCTAAGACACAACACGGTGTCCACATACACAAAAACGATGGAGGTGAAGAACGCCAAAGGTTCCATGCTGATGTCTAAGGACGGATGGAGAGAATGGTCAATTAGTTTGAATTACTTATATGGAAATCATCCATAGCTTTGCCAGACCACTATCAGCACAGCAAAACACTTTGCTAAATATACTCTACTTTGTTCCTCTACCATGCTATCAAAAGCATTGCCGGAAAGCAGCCCTATAAAGCATAGCAGCACCACGACTATGCTGTTAAAAAGGAAAATGTTGTCAGTGAAGTCAGTCTCGGTCTAAGCAGAAAGGAATTCCAACTAATCAGTGCTCCCAGAAGCCTTTTGTTTACATTCTCACAGTAATTCAAACAGTCGCCTCACTAATAGGCAGACTGCTTGAAATTCAATATTTCTGTCAGAGAGCCTCACTTTCAAGAAATGTAAATGGAGCTCATGCAAAAAAACAACAGATCTAAATTGCTGCCACCAATTTGGGATTTGGTAAACCACTGCGCGAAGGGACACAGTCCCTGTGGGAACTATAAAAAAACATGCGCTTTATACTTTTCTCTATACGTTGTGGTTCATCAAAGACCTCGGCATTGGCCCCCGCATTTCTTTGATGCATCACCTATTAAAGAAATTCAATGCAGAAGATGCTCAGAGGAGCAATCCGTCAAGGACCTTTTGATGAGTAGAAATCTATCTCACCACAAGTCAATACCATGACCAGTGGCTTTCACACACTTTCAAATGACTGTTGACTATTTTGAATAACAAAGATGCTTCCTCCACTTTCTGCAGCCACCCAATTTGCTTAACTTGCAGCTGAGGTTGTCTGTTCCGCTGCGTGTGTCTCTCTCCCCTCTGGGTGCCACACTGGTATTATTATTGGAAATAATGGACTGAATGTAGCCAAGGTGAATTATTGAGATGGGACTGGGGGAGGCAGAGGGGGAGCAGAATGTGAAAGGATGATACAGAACAAGTGAGTCATAGAGAAAGCAAGATGAATACAAAAATTAAATGAATGTCTGATATAAATGGAGAGAGAGAGAGAGAGAGAGAGAGAGAGAGAGAGAGAGAGAGAGAGAG